>NC_052147.1:119993726-120610393 GCF_902713615.1 Scyliorhinus canicula | reverse complement strand
TCCACTGATTACGGCAGAATTGCGGCCGTGGTGTTTAGGGTAATCTCTAAAGTTGTACACGCGAAACTGGACCTGGACTGGGAGGCCATATTCGGGGTGTTGGATCAGCTGGGGTTGGAAATGAGCATGGAAGGAGATGTTGTAGCCTTCGTCTTGCTGATCGCCCAAAGGCGTTCAACCTCTCCACCCTGTGCCCTGGCGTGGCGGGGGGACCTGCTGGAATTCTTGACGCATGAAATAGTCAAATTTGAAATGAGGGGAAGGATGGAGGGGTTCTACAATTCATGGGCGTTATTCATTATTTCGAGAATTGGATCACATCGAACATTGTGGGGGGGGGGGTGGCTTGGAGGGTTGGGGGGAGAATGGGATTGTTGTTATTGAGATGGGGATTGAAATTACATTCGTTACTGATTATTATTTGTTATTGGATGTAAATTTGGGGGAAAATATGAAAAAGGAGAAGAATTAAAAAAATTTTTAAAAAGAAGTTTGAAAAGAACATACTCCAAAGCATGAACAATAATCGAAATTTAAACAAAGCCAATTACGTAAGTATGGTGAGGGAACTGGCTAAGATTGATTAGGTAAATAGATGTAAAGGTGTGGTGGTAAATAAATAGTGTGAAACTTAAAGAAACAATTCAAAATGTTCAACAATAAACAAACTACTGAAAAACAAAATCTCTGAAAAAAAGCTTGTCCTCACTTGTGTGTGATCTAGTTTAAAAATTAGAGCTGCTCGGTCTACTAACTCCAATCTTTAACTTCATCGAGTTTACCAAGGACAGGCATTTCCACTCGGGATTTAAATGATTCTGACTCTACTTTCTCAACTGTTCCTTCCTTCCCCCCTCAATTCACGACAGTCGGCAGCGATCAAAAACCTTTACCTCGTTGTCAATGCTTGAGACAACACTGGAGGCTTCCAGGAGTTAACAAAGAGGTTTGTTGATGAAAGACAATGGCAGTTACGTAACAGGCACCAAACACAATGTAACAGGTCTTAATACTTCGGCACTTTGGTCAATACTGCCTGCTCACAGGGACTCGTGCAAATTCTCCATCGGCTGGGGTTTGCATGCTCCACATGATTGGCCCCAAGCCGGTCATTTGGGGTTGAGTGAGGTAATCACAAACACTGGGCCAGAGCGGAAATGTGTCGACTGCCTCCTCCCTTCCTCCCGCCCTTCCACCGAGGTAAAGTGGGTAGCCCTTACAATGCTGCAGCCACCCCCTGATATAATGTAGTGGCTGAAAGATTGAAGGGGACAGCAGACCGATGCAGAATGAAAGCATCACGGCTGCTCCCACTCGCAGGATATATTGTTGCACATCGACTACATGTTCAGCGTTCCTTTGTGATTCAGTATATCTCAGCATTTATATTTAACACCCACAAAGTCGTGTACAGTCAATTGAATCGTACACGGTGGGAAAGCTCACTATTCCTATAAAGTCACATGAAAGTTCCACCTCCTTCTCTCTGTCCAGAGAGAGCACAATGACTCAATGAACTCCCCTCCCCTGATATAAAGTGTATCTGCTGCCTCTCTGTTCCAGCAGTGCACAGTAAACTGGGAGATGTTACAGATTGCGTGCTCCAGCCTGGAATGATCCTGATGCAGAGAAATTCAAGGCCACCGTCATCCTCACAACCACTGGCAACAGCATCCTTGTGCTGCTCTGAGGCTGAATGTCCCACTGCAAGAAGTGGCAGAGTACTGTGAGCACCTCTGTCGTTAAATGCTTCCTCCCCTCTCTTCCTCGCTCTGAGTGCAGCTTGTCCTCTTCACTGCAGCCAAGAGGAAATACAACTGAAGCATTCATGACTGGGATCATATGATCTGATCACAGCCCTGGTAGTCACGAACCAGGTCTTCTCCATGTCCAGCTCTCCCATTGACTTCCATTACTTTAACCAACCCATGAAACCACCAAGAAAAAAATAGTGTCCGATTTCTATTTCAATACAGAGTGCCTATCAATCATTGGAAAGCAACAGTGCAGAGACTTTTTTCAACCTTCAAAAGCAGTGCTTTTCTTAACAGCTAGAGTATCAATCAATTCAAATGACAGCACAAAACATGAAAGCAGAGACGAAGAGGGATTTCTTTTACATTTTTAATGCATTACGGCACTTTCTTCATTGGAAAAATGTACTTGATGCATGACAACACTTATAAATGGTAGCCAATGTAAGGATCAACTTAACTTTACAGGTCACATCACCATGATGAATCATTGCATTAAAAACACATCCACATTACATTCAATAGCATCTCATAGTGACATCTGAAGAAAACATTTTACACTTGCCTTTCAGAATGTTTCTGACTCCTCAGCAGGCTTACCCTCATGGTCACAAGTTCTACAAGGAGGTTGTTTCCAAAACCCACACTAGCACATGAAAATTGTGCACGGGAGGAACTGAAATTTTCCTGAGCTCCTCACATTGGGAGTCATATCAGGCTCCTCCTCTACCTCTGAGGATGCAGAGCGGTTATGCCAGGCACAATAGACCACAACAATTCTGCACCCCTTGCTGCTACATTCTGAAGCTCAGACCCCAGATCTGTCCAGGAAATTAAATGATATCTCCTTCATACAAATGTCTTCCTCGATGACTGTTGAAGAAATTATAAGTCAGCACTTCGAGTTTTCGCCAAAGGTCCTTTATTTAACACAAAGTTCATGGGGGGATTAGAGAGACCACAGTCATTCCAAATGTCCCCACTTTACAAAGGTAAGGCAAGCAATTTATATGATACAGTAAGCAATATCTAGGACAAAAGGCATTCTTTAGATTAGCAAAAAGACAGAAAAGCGAGCAGGCCGGAGTTAGAGTTTAATAACAGCAAAACAATGTGCAGCTGTACGCTTGTTTACATTGTATGACCTTCTGACTGTTTCATACAGAACTGCCTGACTAAAAACAAGGCTAAATATCCATCATGCTTTTCCAAGTGCCTATTTCCATGAAATATAGTCGAGCAGCTGGTTAAAATGAATACAGGGCATTAAGGCAACTAATCCGCCAACTGAAGTCCCTTCTCCAAGACCATTCTTGAGCTCATCTGGCTCTAGTTGTAACTTCCCCATTCATCGGTTGTAGAGTTCCATACTGCTGTAATCAGCCATGTCATTACTGGCAGCTCTTGGCCCTGAGGAGTCAACCATTCACTCTGCCTGAATTTGCAAAGATTAGTGGGAGGTATGATTGGTTCAGAATGAAGACAGCGCGGCAGCTTCCTGGATATCTTGCACAGAAGTGTATTCATGCTTTCCAGTGGTTACATGCCAGCTGATGGAGTGGAATTCCCATCGAATGATGGACACTACTGCATGTTCTGAGGGTGTTTTGATTGCCACATGGATATGCAGTATGGTTCCCTGTATCTGTGGCTATCCAGGGAGGTAAGAAAATATGAAGCCTTCCTGGTCTGATTGGCCCCATCTGGAGCAAAGTTGACGTAAGTGGCAGCCTTGGCAAACATGGCATCAGTCATCTGGAACATGCACCTGTAGGCAGAAGGTTGTGAAATCCTGTAGATGTCACCCTCAGATCCCTGGAAGCAGTCGGAAATGAAGTAATGCAGGCCATGGTGACATTGACAGTCTCTGGCAATACATGCCCACCTGGCCCACTGGGAAAGTGTCTTGTTTCAGGAGGCTGACCATGCTATTAAAAATCTGCCGAGCATGCTTCATATATGTCCATATACTCTGTGTTGGGGCATCACCTCATTTGAGCAGGAGCTCTGTGTCCATCTCCCTTGCCTTGTGGAGCGGCACATAGCTGCTGCATCTGGTGTTGCTGGTTCTCCCCTGCTGTTCCTCATGAGCTGCATTAGTTGCCCCCATGCAGGTGCAAATACTGTCAGGAGGGAAGTGCAGATTCAAATCAAAAAAGTCCAAGATTGTGGAAATCACCTCCAAAGTATAGTATTCACATCCAAAGCAGTGGAAGTACATTCTCAGAACAAATCCTGAGCGAAAATCTTTTCATTCAGGCGAGGAAGCAGCTTCCCAGGTTCAGCATTTGGCATTTTCCCAGCTTGTCAATTTCACAGCTCCGCCAACTCTCGCTGTCCTCTCACCTTGTTAGCCCTGGCAAGTTTCAGTCAGCATGGGAAACCCACGTGCTGGCATGTTAAACATTATAATCATTGAACTGCCTGCCTCATGGAGGTGTCTCCAAACGCACACGCCGTTTAAAGGCATAAATCAGTGGAATCATGTCAAGTTTCCAACATGCTAATTTTGTTTGCAGCTTTAATCCCCTGCATGCACTGAAACCCATCCCTCTCTCACCTCGTACAGGTTAAAGTTCCCCTTCCCCTGTGTACATGAGAACGATGTGGTAGGGAACCAAGAAGATAAAGTCATGAGAATAGACATGATACACACAGACACATTAGAGTATTGATATTTTCAGCAAAAATGCACTAAATGGCAACAAAAGAAAAAAGGTAAAATGCGGCACAGCTACCAATACCATCGGGTCACACCGGCTCAGAGTAGCCGGTCAGTGCTGCATGTGTCCAACGGGGTTAGCATTGCTGCCTCACAGCACCAGGGACCCAATTTCAATTCTAGCCTTGGTTGACTGTGTGGAATTTGCACTTCCTCCCTGCATCTGTGTGGGTTTCCTCCAGGTGCTCCGGTTTCCACCCACAGTCCAAAGATGTGCAGGTTTAGTGGATTGACTATGCTAAATTGCCCCTTTGTGTCCAAGGATGTGCAGGTTAGGTGTGGTTGCGGGGATGGGGTGGTGGAGTGAGCTGAGATAAGGTGCTCTTTCAGAGGATCGGTGCAGACTCGATGGGCTGAATGGCCTCCTGCATTGAAGGGATTCTACGGTTCTATGGTCTGTCAGATTGTTACACCTTTCTCAGCAGTAAACAATTCAAGAAGGCCTCAAATACACAAGATGTGCGCCATTTTAACAAACTGGCACTTCAAAATATGAATTCTTCAAAATCGCAAAAGAATTCGCATTGCTTCAGATTCTGAAGAATATTCAGAACCTACCTTATTTAGGAAACTTTAACATTGAATTCAATGCATCAGCTTTGGGTCTTGCATTTCAGTATTCGTCCTTCAATCTTGTTGTTCAGCTGTGAAATTCAGCACAGTGTTTCCTGATGGCTCCAGTGCTAACTCAATCATCCAATTTTCAGAGCAGTAAAATATTAAAAGTCACTTTTGAGGGATTTGGTTTTATCTCTCAAGTATTGTCATCTCTCAAAACTTCCTTGCGCAAATTTGGTATTTATAATACCCTGTTGCTTTACAAATAGGCAACAGAAAGTTTAATATTTGAACTTTAAAAGCAAATTGAAAAATACGAAGCATTCTAAACTGCCGCCTCTGTGTTATAAGCATTTAATCCTAATTTAACTCACTTGATATTTATAGCAACGTATGCACAACAAAGAGTTTTTATTCTGGTCATTTCTCTTTCATTCATAGCTTTCAAGCAATCCTTTTCATTGTGGCATACAATTCCTTTATGAATGATGTGATACAAATGTATAGGGATCTTCGCAGAGCTACCTACAATCAAACAAATACAGATGGATAAAGCTATACAACAGGATCGCTTCTTTTTCACTGCAATTGTGCCTTTCCCACTAATCATCTTTTCTGTCAGATCTTTGGAGTGAGAATGTGGAACATCATATTCAGCATTATCCAGGATAAAGAATAATGAAGCAGACAGATTACATTCATCTGAGGACCCCAAACATTTTTTTTCTATTTGTAAAACTATGAGGAAAGGATACTTCACCCGAGCATTGATGACCTTGACCAATAGGTATGTTTATGTTGCACGGTGGCTCAGTGGGTTAGCACTGCAGTCTCACGGCGCTGAGGTCCCAGGTTCGATCCCGGCTCTGGGTCACTGTCCGTGTGGATTTTGCATATTCTCCCCGTGTTTGCGTGGGTTTCGCCCCCACAACCCAAAGATGTGCAAGGTAGGTGGATTGAACATGCTAAATTGCCCCTTAATTGGAAAAAATTAATTGGGTAGTCTAAATTTTATTTTTTTTAAAAGAAAAAATAGGTATGTTTATGTTAAAACAAACTTTAATTTATACACCGAATTATTCACATTAACATCAAAGAAATAGCTTTACAATTATCAGTCAGACAATTCCCAGATAAAAGGAAACATTTTAACTCATTATCTACACCTGCCACCATATATATGCCAACTAAACAACCCAATACAGTTCAAAATCCACTCATAAATAAAGTTAGCAATCAGTGTTACTTGCTGTTCTCTGTGCAAACCTTTGGAGAGACACCCTTTCGGGAACAGCCTGTCTTAAAACATAGAACAAACAGTGCAGAAGGAGGCCTTCAGCCCATCAAGTCTGCACTGATCCACTTAAGCCCTCACTTCCACCCTATCCAGTGAGCCAATAACCCCTCTTTTTTGGTCACTAAGGGCAATTTATCATGGCCAATCCACCTAACCTGCATGTCTTTGGACTGTGGGAGGAAACCGGAGAACCCGGAGGAAACCCACGCAGACATGGGAAAAACGTGCAGACTCTGCACAGACAGTGACCAAGCGGGGGATTGAACCTGGGACCCTGGTGCTGTGAAGCCATAGTGCTATCCACTTGTGCTACCGTGTTGCCCCTCAGACTCAAATCCAATGACCAAACTGACAAAACCACAGACAGACCTGGTTCCTCCCATTAATTACATAATCTGTAACCCATTAGGATGTCCCATGACAGGGACGCGTGGTGGTGCAGTGGTTAGCACTGCTGCCTCATGACACCATGGTCCCGGGTTCGATCCCAGCCCCGGGTCACTGTCCATGTGGAGTTTGCACTTTCTTCCGATGTCTGCGTGTGTTTCACCCCCACAACCCAAAAGATGTGCAGGGTAGGTCACGCTAAATTGCCCTTAATTGGAAAAAATATTTGGGCACTCTAAATTTATTTTTAAAATTATGTTCTACGGCCTTTTTAGTTAGGACTAAATTATCGACACTCCAGGGAACCTCCTTTCTATAAACAATATTCCGTTAGTCATCTATATGTAAACAAGTAAACGGTTAGAGTCAATGATTACCTCCACTTTTACAACTCCTCAGTCAGAGCTTTAACAGACATCTTATCTATATGTATTGGAACCCAAGGTTTGTAATAACATTACTACAACAAAATATAAAATATAATATATAATGGCTGGCCATTATCTTTTCCAACTGGAAGCGCACCCCTCCCTGCAGGTTTCCAAAAGATGTGGAGTGGCTTCAATGGGAAATTCCACTGACAAGTGTCTACTGAGTACTGTTGAGTTACCTGCCTTGCCTCCACCTTCACCTCCCACATGTAAAATAGTTTTTAAGGACCTCAATAGACCTCAGATTGGCGGACCATCGAGGACCTCCTTGCCCACTGTAATTTAAGAGACTGGTCAAGGATGGTGGGAGGGAAACCACTTTATTCGATGAGGTACCTTAGCTTCAAATACGCCAGGGGAAGGCCATAAAATCTGCTTCCTGTTGTTTCCACTTGTACAAAGATCTACAGATACAGTTACGTTATCAGGGCAGAGAGAGGGGCAGATTAAGTAAACACAAATTAGAGAAAGAACAAGGAAGGTTTTTGTAAAGGACACCAGAGGATGACTTAGAGTACATCCTTTCCTAAAACAAAAATCTAATGGGTGATAAATCCCCACAAGTATAGGTCAGTTGAGAACTAGCTAAACAATTCGAAAAACAGCCTCATGGTACAAACCATGCAGGTAGCTCTCCCGCCCCGATGCATTTCAGTGACTGCACCTCAGCCTCCTACTCAATGACTCTGAAACAAAGCTCTGCAAACCACAAACACTTACTGCAGCCATGCTTTCCCTGGATCATACTGGTACCCAGTGATGTGTTGGGTAAGCTGGGTCTGCGAGGACTGCGTTGACAGCAGTAGTGAGAGAGACAGGCTTCCAACACTTGAAGAAATGCAACTCGATTTTATTGAACTCTTAACTATCATACATACTTTAACTGTGGGTTGACACTATGCTGAGTTGACTGGACACCTGAGGCTAACCTGACCAGACTATCTTACTACCACATGGTGTTTGTTCTAATTGCTGCTCACGGGCTCTGACTGTCTCAGAGGCTGAACCCCAAGAGAGCAGGAAAACTAGTGCCCTCTGGCTTCATAGTGGTCGTGTCCTGTCTGGTGATTGGCTGCTGTGTTCTGTGTGTTCACTGGTCATCCTGTGTGTCCATCACTGCCTGTCTGTGCACCATCATATACCTGTGTGTATATTATGACACCCAGGAGCTCCCACATGCTGCAGCCTTGACACAACACCTGTTCTGCCATCTTTATAAGAACATAAGAACATAAGAACTAGGAGCAGGAGTAGGCCATTTGGCCCCTCGAGCCTGCTCCGCCATTCAATGAGATCATGGCTGATCTTTTGTGGACTCAGCTCCACTTTCCGGCCCGAACACCATAACCCTTAATCCCTTTTTTCTTCAAAAAACTATCTATCTTTACCTTAAAAACATTTAATGAAGGAGCCTCAACTGCTTCACTGGGCAAGGAATTCCATAGATTCACAACCCTTTGGGTGAAGAAGTTCCTCCTAAACTCAGTCCTTAATCTACTTCCCCTTATTTTGAGGCTATGCCCCCTAGTTCTGCTTTCACCCGCCAGTGGAAACAACCTGCCCGCATCTATCCTATCTATTCCCTTCATAATTTTGAATGTTTTGATAAGGTCCCCCCTCATCCTTCTAAATTCCAACGAGTACAGTCCCAGTCTACTCAACCTCTCCTCGTAATCCAACCCCTTCAGCTCTGGGATTAACCTCGTGAATCTCCTCTGCACACCCTCCAGTGCCAGTACGTCCTTTCTCAAGTAAGGAGACCAAAACTGAACACAATACTCCAGGTGTGGCCTCACTAACACCTTATACAATTGCAGCATAACCTCCCTAGTCTTAAACTCCATCCCTCTAGCAATGAAGGACAAAATTCCATTTGCCTTCTTAATCACCTGTTGCACCTGTAAACCAACTTTCTGTGACTCATGCACTAGCACACCCAGGTCTCTCTGCACAGCAGCATGCTTTAATATTTTATTGTTTAAATAATAATTCCGTTTGCTGTTATTCCTACCAAAATGGTTAACCTCACATTTGTCAACATTGTATTCCATTTGCCAGACCCTAGCCGATTCACTTAACCTATCCAAATCCCTCTGCAGACTTCCAGTATCCTCTGCACTTTTCGCTTTACCACTCATCTTAGTGTCATCTGCAAACTTGGACACATTGCCCTTGGTTCCCAACTCCAAATCATCTATGTAGATTGTGAACAATTGTGAGCCCAACACGGATCCCTGAGGGACACCACTATCTACTGATCGCCAACCAGAGAAGCACCCATTAATCCCCACTCTTTGCTTTCTATTAATTAACCAATCCTCTATCCATGCTCCTACTTTACCCTTAATGCCATGCATCTTTATCTTATGCAGCAGCCTTTTGTGTGGCACCTTGTCAAAAGCTTTCCGGAAATCCAGATATACCACATCCATTGGCTCCCCGTTATCCACTGCACTGGTAATGTCCTCAGAAAATTCCACTAAATTAGTTAGGCACGACCTGCCCTTTATGAACCCATGCTGCGTCTGCCCAATGGGACAATTTCTATCCAGATGCCTCGCTATTTCTTCCTTGATGATAGATTCCAGCATCTTCCCTACTACCGACGTTAAGCTCACAGGCCTATAATTTCCTGCTCTCTGCCTACCTCCTTTTTTAAACAGTGGTGTCATGTTTGCTAATTTCCAATCCACCGGGACCACCCCAGAGTCTAGTGAATTTTGGTAAATCATCACTAGTGCATTTGCAATTTCCCTAGCCATCTCTTTTGGCACTCTGGGATGCATTCCATCAGGGCCAGGAGACATGTCTACCTTTAGCCCCATTAGCTTGCCCATCACTGCCTCCTTCGTGATAACAATCCTCTCAAGGTCATCATCTGTCATAGCCTCATTTCTATCAGTCACTGGCATGTTATTTGTGTCTTCCACTGTGAAGACCGACCCAAAAAACCTGTTCAGTTCCTCAGCCATTTCCTCATCTCCCATTATTAAAACTCCCTTCTCATCCTCTAAAGGACCAATATTTACCTTAGCCACTCTTTTTTGCTTTATATATTTGTAAAAACTTTTGCTGTCTGCTTTTATATTCTGAGCAAGTTTACTCTCATACTCTATCTTACTCTTCTTTATAGCTTTTTTAGTAGCTTTCTGTTGCCCCTTAAATATTTCCCAGTCCTCTAGTCTCCCACCAATCTTTGCCACTTTGTATGCTCTTTCCTTCAATTTGATACTCTCCCTTATTTCCTTAGATATCCACGGTCGATTTTCCCTCTTTCTACCGTCCTTCCTTTTTGTGGGTATAAACCTTTGCTGAGCACTGTGAAACATCGCTTGGAAAGTTCTCCACTGTTCCTCAACTGTTCCTCCATAAAGTCTTTGCTCCCAGTCTACCTTAGCTAGTTCTTCTCTCATCCCATTGTAATCTCCTTTGTTTAAACACAAAACACTAGTATTTGATTTTACCTTCTCACCCTCCATCTGTATTTTAGATTCCACCATATTGTGATCGCTCCTTCCGAGAGGATCCCTAACTATGAGATCACGAATCAATCCTGTCTCATTACACAGGACAAGATCTAGGACCGCTTGTTCCCTCGTAGGTTCCATTACATACTGTTCTAGGAAACTATCGCGGATACATTCTATAAACTCCTCAAGGTTGCCTTGACCGACCTGGTTAAACCAATCGACATGTAGATTAAAATCCCCCATGATAACTGCTGTACCATTTCTACATGCATCAGTTATCTCTTTGTTTATTGCCTGCCCCACCATATCGTTACTATTTGGTGGCCGATAGACTACTCCTATCAGTGACTTTTTCGCCTTACTATTCCTGATTTCCACCCAAATGGATTCAACCTTATCCTCCATAGCACCGATATCATCCCTAACTATTGCCCGGATGTCATCCTTAAATAACAGAGCTACACCACCTCCCTTACCATCCACTCTGTCCTTCCGAATAGTTTGATACCCTTGGATATTTAACTCCCAGTCGTGACCATCCTTTAACCATGTTTCAGTAATAGCCACTAAATCATAGTCATTCACGATGATTTGCGCCATCAACTCATTTACTTTATTCCGAATACTACGAGCATTCAGGTAAAGTACACTTATGTTGGTTTTTTTACCTCTGTTTTGAATCTTAACATCTCCAGTTTTACTCCTTTTAGTATTACTGGGCCTATTCACTGAGCTCCCCTCAGTCACTGTACCTTGTACTGTCGCCCTTTTTGATTTTTGATTATGTCTTCTCTGCCTTGTACTTTCCCCCTTACTTCCTTTTGCTTCTGTCCCTGTTTTACTACCTTCCAACTTCCTGCATCGGTTCCCATCCCCCTGCCACATTAGTTTAAACTTTGGGCTTTGATAAGTTACTTAATTATTTTATCCAATTATTTATTTTCTTTTATGTATTTTATTAATATTACCACAAATTGCTGTTGTTTTAAACCTGGGAATAGAATAGACCTTAACCACTTACAGGACACAGTCTAATACAGCTCGCTTCTTCCCCTGTAGTAAAGCAAGAACCAATTCCTACAGGATGAGAAAGTTAGTGCAATCAAAGGAGCACCACCCTCCCCACCAACCTCCCTGAACTCGCCAGACTCTCACACTCCAGCGAATCCATCGAATCTTCACAGCGCAGAAGGAGGCCATTAGGTCCAACGACTCTACACCAGCCCTCAGAAAGAGCACCCTACCTAAGCACATTCCCCCATCCGATGCCCGTAGCCCCACTGAACCTGCATGTCTTTGGACACTAAGGGTCAATTTTTTTTTTACCATTGCCAATCCACCTAACCTGCACATCTTTGGGCTGTGGGAGGAAACCGGAGCACCCGGAGGAAACCCATGCAGACACGGGGAGAACATGCAAACTCCACACAGACAGTCACCCAGAATTGGAATTGAACCGGGCCCTTGGCGCTGTGAGGCAGCAGCGCTAACCACTGTGCCATCATGCTGCCCTAAATGAAAGGTTTCACAGAGAATATTTGAATTTATATGTTCTTAAACAAAGGCGCTCACTGAATCCAGTACAGCAAAAACCAGTTCAAGCTGGTTTCCTTAATTAATTATTGTTTAATGATTATACTAATAGTTATAATAGTTATTAACTACAAACAAATTATTTGAAACTTGGTCATAATGATTTTAAAAGTGAGTATTATAGAACCTTATTGATGCATCTGTTGAAGAAAGTTCTAAAATTGACCATGTATATAACGCCAAATGTATTGAAATTAAATATGAATCATTTGAGCTGTACTTGACCAGACTGTGAAACTGACATGTGGCACAACTTACTAAGTTGCTACGTGACTGCTTCTTTCCTGAGTAAAATTATCATCATTATGGGGATCAAAAGTAGATCGCCTGGTAGCCATTAAAAACATACTGCTGTGCCCTACTTAGAGGATTGCTCCAGAGCTATGGTTACCACCATCAAATGATTTTTGAACTCATTTGAGTATATTTTCCTAGATTTTAGTCAGGGTGCTCAGGAATAAAATTAGGCTCAGTGCCTCACATTAATCAAAACTAAAATATGCTGGGCCCAATCCTCTCCTGGAAGAATGTACCTTCTACAAAAAATCATAGACCAATAGAAGAGTGACATCCATGGTAACTTCAGACAAGAACTGTGATTCTAAAGATCTTTCGAGCTGAGGGATGAGGTTAAATCAGGAGACTGACAAAGTACACTAAAACAGGGTTGTTAAAAAAAAACTGACAGAAACGACATATGATTTGCATAATTAGAAAAACTAGGATATGTGTACACACAAGTTGAACACAAGAGCTTCAGTTGCTAACAAGTACCCCACCTATATTCCAGCGTGTTCAGATGGTGCTCAAACAGCATCTTAAACAACAGAGGTCCCTATTAACTGCACACAGCTCCAGCAAGACAAAGGGATATTAGCACACAAGCCATCGAGCTACAGAAGGTAATTATTGCAGTGTCAGTATCACAAAACAACTTCAAATTTTGCAGGTTTCCTATAATACTTCTTCTAAAAACCCTGAAAGCACTGCTGTTTAGAGGTTTTAGCAAAGAAAGGGTTAAATGGGGGAAAATCGTAGCTTTCAAATAGTATTCAAAGTAACCTAGGGTGCAATTTAACGAGACCAAAAGAGTCCCATTTCGGCCCCGTTTAGCGGTGTGTTTCCCAGCACCTGCAGCGCCGATAAAGACTCCGCTATTTGACGCCACTTTGCCCTTCTCAATGGCCTCAGCTGGGAATGCCCCATCGAGGCCGCACTTCCATCATTTACTGCACTGACGAGTGAGTGCTTAGCCCAGCGAGGGTGAGATCTAGATCGTGACATCTTGTGAGATTCTGTTGAATCTTGCGAGAGATTTTGAGTGTCGCAAATCTTGCAAGATTCAAAGGCCACGTCGCGTCGTCAGGTTGGGTATAGCGAGGCCTTTAAATCACCTCCCTAGTGTAGTTAACATGTAGTTTTACGAGACTAAGATGATATAATGTTGTAAAAGGTACTCAACATTAATTCTCCCACCTATTAATAACCTCTTTTTAATTTATTTTTGCCAATCAATTTTTAATTTTAATACAATACCATAATGTTTTTATTGTATCAGTTGTATCAAGGTCTTCAAGGATAAATAGGTTTTGCCTTTGAACCTGTAAATTTTCAATTGACCACAAGTTGCAAAGAAGGTGTCAGAATCACCAGTAAATAAAAACTATTCGAACTGTCAAAACTTGAAAATCTGTTGCAAGATCTCATACAAACACAGATGGTAAAAGATTACAGTTTGATGTTTATTACTTCTGATGTTGGGGTTGTCCTAATTGCAACCAAATTTCCTTACAACTGTTCCTTGCCAAGGAAGTGACCGTGAGACATCATAGTCTGTGACATAAATTTACAACTTTATTTCTTTGAGCTTGGAGATAACTTAATATGGCCCATTCACTTTCTCTGCTATGCATCCATTTCAATGTAAAATTAGATTTTTGATTCAGACATATCTGAAATCAGTTTATGCTACATTTACAATATCACTACCGGTCTGAAGCTGGTTTATGCTGAATTGATTCCAGTCGGGAGGTGACTGAGTTATACAGCATGTCTAAAATCAGACCAGAAAGGAGATCTGCATGTTTCTGGATGGTAAATCCTAAATATTTTGAGAGTGCAGGCAGGAGTGTTCACTAACTCAGAACATTAAAAATAATAGTCTCAGAAGAGGCCTTTGGGAAACACACAGCAATGTTTAAACCAGGTTTGCACAGTAAGAAGTCTTACAACACCAGGTTAAAGTCCAACATGTTTGTTTCAGACACTAGCTTTCGGAACGTTTCCACCTGATGAAGGAGCTGCGCTCCAAAAGATAGTGTTTGAAACAAACCTGTTGGACTTTAACCTGGTGTTGTAAGACTTCTTACTGTGCTCACCCCAGTCCAACGCCGGCATCTCCACATCATGTAAACCAGGTTTGACACTGAACTAGAGTCCTACTTGAATGCAGTATCAAAAACAAGACTGCACCCACAAGAGGGTCTCACAATGCTCTACCCCAGCCATATTAGGACCTGACTCCAGATTTAAAGACGATAACTTCAACTCCAAAATGGTAATGTCGGGGTTAAGAATCTGAAAATATTTAAAATCGCAAATCTAAACTTCAACCTACTTACAACTTGCCGACATTCTTATTTGACAGAAGATAATAAGCAACAAACCCACTGCCAGAAGGTGGTTTGGCTATTTAAATATTATAATAAGACTGGTAAACTACTTTATATGTTTAGCCCTGGCCCTTCCAGTTTTGCTGACCTCTGGGTGCTTAGGAGTTCAAGGGACCAAAGGACAGCTTTAGGAAAAAGTTTAGTGTGTTTACAACATTGCTTGCGAGCCAAGAGGAACGGGAATGCTTCCTCCCAACCGTATCATTTTCCCTGTCTTCAGATCCCCACCCTCCCCCTGGGATCTGTCTCCTGCCTCTGGGAGCAGGAAGCACACCCTACACCACAGTCAGGTCACAGGCCCCCTCCTTCCACACTCCCACTGACAAAGCAGTAGCCTCCCTGCATGCTCCTGAAGCCTCCTCCAGCTGCTCCTCACCTCCTTTAATTGTAGCCTCTTGAGGATCCCCAATTTGAATTGCTCCACCATTGGTGGTAATGCCTTCGGCTGCCTAGCTCATCAGCTGCAAGTCTTCCCCTAAACCTCTCTGTCTTTATACCTCTGTCATCTCTTTTAAGATGCCCCTAAAAGCTTATCAATTTGACTAACCAAGTTGGGATGACGGAGACATGACTCCAAGGTGACTAAGGATGGGAACTAAACATTGAGGGCTATTCAGTTTTTAGGAAGGACAGACAGAAAGGAAAAGGTGCATTGTTGAATAAAGAAGATATTAAATAAGTTAAGAGCCCATCGTGTTAAGGGAAAGATCCTGGCATGGATAGAGGATTGACTGACTGGCAGAAGGCAGAGAGTGGGTTAAAGGGGTCTTTTTCGGGATGGCAGCCGATGACTAGCATCAGAGATCGGAGCTGGGACCACAACGTTTCACAATATACATTAATGATCTGGAAGAAGGAACTGAAGGCACTGTTGCTAAGTTTGCAGATGATACGAAGATCTGTAGAGGGACAGATAGTATTGAAGAAGCAGGCGGGCTTCAGAAGGACTTGGATAGGCTAGGAGAGTGGGCAAATAAGTGGCAGATGAAATACAATGTGGAAAAGTGTGAGGTTATGCACTTTGGTTCTTGGTTATGGGCTCTTGTCAGACCCCATTTAGAGTATTGTGAACAGTTTTGGGCCCCGCATCTAAGGAAAGATGTACTGATCTTGGAAAGGGTCCAGAGGAGGTTCACAAGAATGATCCTTGGAATGAAGAGCTTGTCCTATGAGGAATGGTGGAGGACTCTGGTCTATACTCATTGGAGTTTAGAAGGATGAGGGGGGATCTTATTGAATCTTATAGAATACTGCAAGACCTGGATGGAATGGACAAGGAGAGGATGTTTCCACTTGTAGGAAAAACTAGAACCAGAGGACACCATCTCAGACTAAAGGGACGATCCTTTAAAACAGAGATGAGGAGGAATTTCCTCAGTCAGAGGTGGTGAATCTGTGGAACTCTTTGCCGCAGAAGGCCAAATCGCTGAGTGCCTTTAAAAGACAGAGGTAGATAGGTTCTTGATTAATAAGGGGATCAGGCATTATGGGGAGAAGACAAGAGAATGGGGATGAGCAAAATATCAGCCATGATTGAATGGTGGAGCAGACTCAATGAGCCGAGTGGCCTAATTCTGCTCCTTTGTCTTATGGTCTTATATTGATTCAATATTGAGGAAAGATATTCGCACAGACGATATGGAATCTGCATGGGTAGAGTTAAGAAACACCAAGGGGCAAAAAACATTTGTGGGGGTGTTGTACGTTTTTGCACATTTAAGGAGTTTGAAGACGGACGTTGTGTTTCTTCAGCAGACCCACCTGAAGCTGGGGGACCAGACGAGGCGAAAGAAGGGTTGGATGGAACAGGTGTTCCACTCGGGACTGGATATGAAGATGAGGTGGATGGCGGTCTTGGTCAACAAGAGGATGGCCTTTGAGGTCAGCAGTATTGTAACTGATCCTGGGGGTAGGTTTTTGATGGTTAGTGGGAAGCCAGAGGGGACGCTTGTTGTCCTAGTGAATGTATGTGATCCAAATGGGGTGATGTGGACTTTTGAGGCGAATTCTAGAGAAAATTCTGTAACTGGACATGCATCAGAATCATGGGGGGAGATTTCAATACGGTTCCAGATCCTAGATTGGACTGGTTGTGCCCCAGGTCACTGAAGGTTTTGGCTATGGTGAGGGAGTTTATGGAGCGTATGGGGGGGGACCCATGACAGTTTGAGAGGCCAAAGGCAAATGAGTTTTCGTACCTCTCGCACGTGCACCAGGTGTACTCCCAGATTGATATCTTTATTTTGGACAAGGCGTTGTTTGCGGGGCTGGTTGGATCAGAGTACTCGGCGATTGTGGTTTCTGACCACGCGCTGCACTGTTGGATTTGTGGGTGATGCAGGGCAGGCTCAGCGGCCACAGTGAAGGTTAGATGTGGGATTGCTGGCAGACAATGGCGTCTGTCAGAAGGTGAGGGTGGCCATCCAAAATTATGTGGAGCTGATTAATTTGAGGGAGGTTTCTGCCGCCACGTTGTGGGAGGCACTGAAAGGCGGTGGTAAGGGGGGAAATTATATTGATTTGGGCGCACAGAGCGGAACGGGCTGAGAGGCTGAGGTTGGTGGAGGGCATTCTGAGGGTGGACCAGAGATATTCGGTGGCGCCTGAGGAGGTGTTACTAAAGGAGAGGCAGAGGCTCCAGATGGAGTTTGGGATGGTGAACAGTGGAAAGACGGTGGGAAAGTTGTCTAGAGCCAGAGGGGTGGTTTATGAGTATGGGGAGAAAGCGAGTAGGATGTTTGCCGATCAGTTGAGGAAGTAGGCGGTGGCGAGAGAGAGATTGGAAGGGTAAGGGATGAGAGGGTATTGGAGCTGGAAGGGGTGAATGGGATTTTTGAGGCCTTCTATCAAAGGTTGTATGACTTGAAGCTTCTGGTGGGGGATGAAGGGATGAGGAAGTTTTTGGACAGGTTGGAGTTCCCGAGGGTTGAGGAGGCGAAGGTGCAGGGACTGGGGGCCCCGATTGGGCTGAGGGAGGTGATGGATTGCGTGGGGGCGATGCAGGCGGAGGAGGCCCCAAGGTCGGAATGGTTCCCAGCCGAGTTTTTGAAGAAGTTTGGGTTGGAGCTCGTTGGGATGTATGATGAGTCGATGGCTCCCCACCAATCTGTCGCAGGCCTCTATATCACTTATTTTAAAGACAGACAAAGACCCAGAACCATGCGGATCGTACCGCTGTTGGATGTGGACGCAAAGTTGTTGATGAAGTTGCTGGCATTGCCGAAAGAGGATTGCATGCCGGGGGTGGTAGGAGAGGACCAGAAAGGGTTCGTGAAGGGGCAGCAGCTGTCGGTGAATGTACTGAGGCTGCTTAATGTTATTCTGATGCCCTCGGAAGGCCGAGAACTGGAAGTGGTGGTGGCAGTGGATGCAGAGAAGGGGTTAAATAGGCATATCTTTTTGAGGTGTTGGTCACACAAAATATGCGGCCGCAGCTTATCAGCCTCCCGAATGTCAATCACCGACCCAGTAAATCCAGCACCGTTTCTCATTGGAATCGATTGTGTTCCACGTGGCACCGGTGCTAGCCCCTCCATAGATGTTGAATTGATCCAGGTTCGGCGCAAGTTTTGCTGCTGTGAAAATCCACGGATTCTGTGTCGGTGTCAACATTTAGTCTCAGAAACAGAGAATCCCGTCCAAGACATTTATAGAAAGTTTTCAGGATAGTTTCTTAGAACTCCACATTCCGGAGTCGACCAGAGAACTGGTATTGTGCAACAAGGTAAGATTAATTCATGACCTCATAGTGAAGGAACCACCAGGCAGCAGCGATCATAATATGAGTGAATTTACATTCAGTTTTAGGGAGAGAAGAGTGAACACAAGAAATAGAAGCAGGAGTAGGCCGCCAGGCCCTTCAAGTGTGCCCCGCCATTGAATATGATAATGACTGATCTATACCCGCCTCAATTACTTTTCTGTATCCCCAAAGCCCTCTATTCCTTGATATGTCAAATATTTATCCACCTCCACTTTAAATACTTCCAATGATCCAGCCTCCTGGGCAGAGAATTCGAGAGATTTGCCACCCTCTGTGGGAACAAATTTCTATGCAACTCAGTTTTAAATGACCTGCCCTTCATTGTGAAGCTATGTCCCTATGTTCGAGACTCTCCCACTAGTGAAAACAACTCATCTCTCTCATCTACCCTGTCAAGTCCCCTCAGAATCTTATGTGTTTGAATAAAGTCATCCCTCACTCTTCTAAACTCCAAGGAATATCGATCAAGACTATTTAGTCTCTGTTGATAGGACAACCCTCTCATCCCAGGAATTAGCCTGGTGGATCTCCTTTGGACTGCTTCCAATGTTACTATATCCTTTTTTTCGGTAAGGGAACCAAAACTGTGTGCAGTATTCCAGGTAAGGCCTCACCAACACCCTGAACAATTGCATAAAAACCTCACTATTTTAAAACTCCAACCCCATTGCAATACATGCCCAAATGCTGTTTGTCTTCTTTACTTGTTGTACCTGCCTGCTGGCTTTTTGTGATTCATGCACTGGAACACTTGGATCCTCTGAGCCTCACTCAGCTGCAGTCTCTTTTCACTTCGATAATAATCTGCCTTTTGGTTCCTCCCACTGAAGTGCGAGACCTCACAATTCCCCACATTAATCTCCGTCTGCCAGGTTTTCACCCAGTCATCCAATCTATCTATATCCTGTTGCAGAATCAGGATATCCTCATCACAACATGCTTTTCCACTTATTTTTGGATCAGCGGCAAATGTGGAAACCTTACATTCTGTTCCTTCCGCCAGGTAATTAATGTAAATAGTGAACAATTGTGGGCCAAGTATTGATCCCTACAGTATTCCACTAGTTACATTTTTCCACTCTGAAAGGTACCCATTTATTCCTACCTTTTGTTTTCTATGTGACAGCCAGTTTTCAATCCCATTCCATGAGCTTTTACTTTATGCACCAGTATGCGGCACCTTGTCAAATGCCTTTTGAAAATCTAAATAGACTAAATACACTACAGCTGCAGGTTTCCCTCTATCTACTCTCCCTGTAGGTCCAAGACTTGTATTTTAAACATAAATAAGGTCAATTATAAGGGCATGGAGTCAGAGACAGCTAATGTGAATTGGAAAATTAGGTTAAGAGGTATTTCAATGGAGATGCAGTGGCAGACGTTGAAGGGGATGCTTCAGAATACACAGAATTGATACATTCCAATGAAAAGGAAAAATTCAAAGAGGAGGACCCATCATCTATGGTTAACAAAGTGTTAAAGATGGTATCAAACTTAAAAGAAAAGGCATAAAATTCCACAAAGATGGGTGGCAAATCAGAAGGTTGGACAGAATATTTAAGAAAGCAAAGAATGCCAATAAGATTAATATAGAGCGCACTTCCTATAGAGCCATTGGCAATTGCTCTGAGAGCCTCAAGGGGATGGTCAGGTGGGGAGGGGGGGGGGTTGCGGTGGAGCACAGAGTCTCGCTCTATGCAGACGACCTGCTTCTGTATGTGTCGGACCCAATAGAGGGGATGGAAGAAATCATGAGGATTCTTGGGGAATTTGGCTGGTTTTCAGGGTATAAGCTAAGTACAGAATCATAGAATCATAGAATTTTACAGTGCAGAAGGAGGCCATTTGGCCCATCGTGTCCGCAACGGCTCTTGGTAAGAGCACCCTACCCAAGGTCCTCACCCTACCCTATCCCCATAACCCAGTAACCCCACCCAACACTAAGGGCAATTGTGGACACTAAGGGCAGTTTAGCATGACCAATCCACCTAACCTGCACATCTTTGGACTGTGGGAGGAAACCGGAGCACCCGGAGGAAACCCACGCAGACACGGGGAGAATGTGCAGACTTCGCACAGACAGTGACCCAAGCCGGGAATTGAACCTGGGACCCTGGAGCTGTGAAGCAATTGTACTAATCACAATGCTACTGTGCTGCCCAAATATGGGGAAAAGCGAGATGTTTGCGGTCCAGGCGAGGGGACAGGAGAGGCGATTGGGGGAGCTGCCGTTTAGATTAGTAGGGGAAGCCTTAGGTACCTAAGCACTCAAGTGGCGCGGGAATGGGACCGGCTGCATAAATTAAATCTGGCCCGACTACTAAACCAAATGAAGGACGATTTTCGGAGGTGGGACGCAATTCCATTGTCACTGGCTGGGAGGGTGCAGACGGTGAAGATGATGGTCCTCCCGAGATTCCTGTTTGAATTTCAGTATCTCCCCATCTTTATTCCGCGGTCCGTTTTTAAACGGGTCAACAAAATTATCACTGGCTTCCTTTGGGCAGGCAAGACCCCGCGAGTAAGGAAGGTAATGCTTGAGCGGAGTCAGGGAGAGGGCGAGCTGGCGCTGCCTAATTTTAGTAACTATTACTGGGCGGCGAATACAGCCATGATCAGGAATTGGGTGGTGGGGGAGGGGTCGGCATGGGAGTGCATGGAGGTGGCTTCATGTAAGGGCACCAGTCTGGGGGTGTTGGTAACTGCGCCTCTGCCATTCCTGCCGGCACGGTACTCCACCAGCCTCATGGTGGTGGTGGTCCTGAGAGTCTGGGGGCATTTGAGGAGACATGTGGGAGCAGAGGGAGCATCGGTCTGGTCCCCAATCTGTGATAATCACCGGTTTGCCCCGGGATTCCGGGGGGTTCCGGATATGGCGGAGAGCGGGGATTGAGTGGATGGGGGATATGTTTATAGAGGGGAGCTTTCCGAGTATGAGGGCGCTAGAGGAGAAGTTTGGGTTGGTGAGGGGAAACAAATTCAGGTATCTGCAGGTGCAGGACTTCCTACTTAAACAGGTGTCAACCTTCCCGCTCCTACCGCTCAGGGCGATTTAGGACAGGGTAGTTTCCAGAGGGTGGGTAGGAGAAGCGAGCATCTCTGACATTTACAAGGAACTTATGGGGTCAGAGGAGACGCAGACCGAGGAGCTGAAGCGCAAGTGGGAGGAGGAGCTGGGAGGAGAGATAGAGGATGGTCTATGGCCGGACGCGTTGAGTAGAGTCAACGCATCCACAACATGTGCCAGGCTCAGCCTGATACAATTTAAGGTCGTTCACAGGGCTCACATGACAGCGGCCCGGATGAGCAGTGTGGTGAATGTAACTTGGTAATTCACACTGTATCTTTGTAAGCGCAGTAGCATTATCCGACCACTTGGGGGAGTAGCTCTGGGAAAGCTCAGGAGTTTGTATAGGGCTCCACCCTTGGCTCCGCCCACGACTCCTCCCCCTTGTGCTGCTGTATAAATACCCTTGTCCAGAGTCAGCCTGCAGTTCACCGAGAGTTCATCAACGGGTAACAGGCTGGCTCTGTAGTAAGTAGATTAAAACCACTGTTCATATCGGAAAGCACATGTCTGGTGAATTGATGGTTCCATCAATTTAATCTACTTAAGAACAGTCAAGATCAATCATGGAATCGGCCCCCAAGCCTCGACGCCTGGAACTCGACCCACAGGATGCAGAGACAAAAGAAATCTTCTCCCACTGGCTGCGGTGCTTTAAGGCCTACCTGGCATAAGCGAGCACAGCCAAAATGACAGAGGAACAGAAGCTAAATCTACTGCACGCGAGGGTGAGCCACAGAATCTCTACGCAACTAAACTCGGCCGGTTCATATACTGCAGCGCTAGCAGTACTCGATAAGATATATTTAAGGCCCATTAACAAAGTTTACACATGCCATGTGTTCACGACTCGCCGCCAGCAGCCTACAGAATCACTCGCCGAATTTTTAAGGGAACTCAATAATTTGTCAAATGACTGTAATTATCAAGTGGTTACCGCGGCTGAACACAGAAAACTTGCTATACGCGATGTTTTTGTAGCGGGCCTCAGGTCTAATTATGTGCGCCAACGACTGCTGGAAAAGGGGGCCCAAGACTTAGAAACAACTGTGGAAGCTGCTACCACGATGGAGGTCTCCTTCCGCAGCCCTAATTCGTTCCCCGCGGACCCCGCGACCCAATCATGGGCCCCCGACCAGCGACTTCCCCCAGGCCTGTGCTACGCGGCCGCCCAGCCACCATGCTGCCCCAGCCAGCCACTATGCTGCTCCAGCCAGCCACTATGCTGCTCCAGCCTGCCATTTCTGCGACCAGAACCAGCACCCGCGGCAGCACTGCCCGGCCCGCAATGCAACCTGCAGCAGCTGTGGGTGGAAAGGCCACTACGCAAGAGTGTGCCTCGCAAAAAGGGCCCCAGCTTCCAACTCCCCAGCAGCACAAAGTAATCGCTCCCCACACCCGCAGGCTCGCAGGGCCCGAAACGCTGCGGCCTATGCCCCGACACCGCCCCCTCCCGCCACGTGCGATCCATGGGGGCCGCCATCTTGGCAAACCTCCACCACGCGGCCGGCCACGTGCGACTCATGGGGGCCGCCATCTTGGACACCATCTTCCACGCTGCCCGCCATGTGCAATCCACATGCCCAACCTGCATCTCCACGCTCGGACAACTCATCAGAAGAGTATGACTACGAACTCAGAAGGCAGTCATCACGGGGCCACTCCAGCACAGCTGATCGAGCCGCCGATTACCCGCAACTCAGCGCAGTCACTCTGGACCAATCACGCCCGAAGCATCCGTGAAATTCGATGGCAGAGGTCCAAATCAACGGATACAAAACGCCATGCCTCTTCGACTCTGGGAGCACTGAGAGCTTCATACTTCCAGACCTGGTAAGACGCTGTTCGCTCCCCGTTTTCCCCGTGCGGCAAACTATCTCGCTCGCTTCAGGTTCCCACTCGGTCCAGATCCAGGGGCGCACCGCCGCGACACTCACAATCCGAGGCGCTAGCTACTCAAAATTCCAACTCTACGTTTTGCCCGACTTCTGCGCGCCACTCTTATTAGGCCTAGACTTTCAATGTAACCTTAAGAGTCTCACCCTCAGCTTCGGCGGGCCCCTGCCCCCACTCACTATCTGCAGCCTCGCTACGCTGCGAATCCCCCCCCCCTCCTCTCTTCGCCAATCTCACAAAGGACTGTAAACCCGTAGCCACTCGTAGCAGGCGATACAGCCTGCAGGATAGGGTATTTATCAGAACAGAGGTCCGAAGGCTACTCAGTGAGGGGATTATAGAGGCCAGCAATAGTCCCTGGAGAGCTCAGGTGGTGGTCCTTAAGACCGGGGAAAAATTCCGCATGGCTGTCGACTATAGTCAGACCATAAATAGATTTACGCTCCTTGACACGTATCCCCTCCCCAGGATTGCAGACATGGTAAACCAGATCGCCCAGTACGGGCTCTTTTCCATGGTGGATCTGAAGTCTGCATACCACCAGCTCCCAATCCGCCCAGAGGACCGCCACTACACGGCATTCGAGGCCGATGGCCACCTCGTCCATTTCCTCCGGGTCCCTTTCAGGTTAATAATGGGGTCTCAGTGTTCCAACGAGCAATGGACCGAATGGTGGACCAGTACAGGCTGCGGGCCACGTTTCCGTACTTGGACAATATCACCATCTGCAGCTATGACCAGCAGGACCAAGACGCCAACATCCACCGTTTTCTCCAGACGGCACAGAAACTGAATCTCACCTATAACAAGGAGAAATGCGTTTTCCGAACAGCCAGACTAGCCATCCTCGGCTATGTCGTGGAAAACGGAGTCCAGGGCCCAGACCCGGACCGTATGCGCCTCTTAGAACTCCCCCTCCCCCATTGCCCCAAGGCCCTCAAACGGTGCTTGGGCTTCTTCTCCTACTACGCCCAGTGGGTCCCTCAATATGCGGACAAAGCCCGCCCACCCTTTAGGGCCACATGATTTCCCCTGTCAGCTGAGGCACGCCAGGCCTTCGACTGCATCAAGGAGGACATCGCCAAAGCGGGCATGCGGGCGGTGGATGAATCCACTCCATTCCAGGTTGAGAGCGACGCCTCAGAGGTAGCTCTTGCAGCCACGTTAAATCAGGCAGGGAGACCAGTCGCATTTTTCTCCCGTACCCTCTCCGCTTCAGAACTCCGACACTCCCCAGTCGAGAAAGAAGCACAAGCCATTGTGGAGGCTATTCATTACTGGAGGCACTACCTCGCAGATAGGAGGTTCACCCTCATCACCGACCAACGATCGGTTGCCTTCATGGTTGACATCTCGCAAATGTACAAAATTAAAACGACAAAATACTGAGGTGGAGGATCGAACTCTCCACCTACAATTACGATATTAAGTATCGACCCAGGAAGCTCAACGAGCCTCCGGATGCCCTATCCCGTGGGACATGCGCCAGCGCGCAGATTGACCGATTGAAAGTCATCCACAATGACCTCTGCCACCCGGGGGTCACTCGACTCGCCCACTACACCAGAGCCCGAAACCTGCCTTTCTCCAACGAGGTGGTAAAAGCGGTCACAAGGGACTGCCCGATCTGCGCGGAGTGCAAACCGCACTTCTATAGACCAGACAGGGCCCACCTGGTCAAGGCTTCTAGGCCCATTAAACGCCTCGCGATTGATTTCAAAGGGCCACTCCCCTCAACTAACAAGAACGTTTACTTTCTAAACGTTGTAGATGTGTTCTCCTGTTTCCCATTTGCTATCCCGTGCCCAGACATGACCTCCCACACAGTCATTAGGGCCCTGCATAGCATCTTCACCCTGTTTGGTTTCCCCAGCTACCTACACAGCGACCGGGGTTCATCCTTCATGAGCGACGAGCTGCGTCAGTACCTGCTCGACAAGGGCATTGCCTCGAGCAGGACTACCAGCTAAAACCCCAGGAGGAACGGGCAGGTGGAGAGGGAGAATGCGACGGTCTGGAAGACCGTCCTGCTGACCCTCTGGTCTTGAAAGCTCCAAGTCTCCCAGTGGCAGGAAGTCCTCCCAGACGAGCTCCATGCTATTAGGTTCCTTTTGTGCACAGCGACCAATCAGACCCCTCACGAGAGGCTCTTCATTTTTTCCTGGGGCACTACCACGGGGGTCTCACTTCCGGCATGGCTGAGGACACCGGGCCCCGTACTCCTGAGGAAACACATCAGGGCACACAAAACCGACCCACTCGTTGAGAAGGTGCGCCTGCTCCGCTCCAACCCTCAGTACGCCTTTGTCGAGTTCCCTGACGGCCGTCAGGACACAGTATCCCTCCGGGATCAGGCACCCGCCGGATCCAGCGCCCCCTCTACCCCCACAGAAGAACCCCTCACCCTACACCCCATGCTGCCGCCCCCTCACGCTCCCGAGCCCACGAGCTCGCTCCACCAGTTCTGCGCACCTGCGCCGGCCAGCCCCCAGCGCCCCCAATCGAACCAGGAGAGTATGAAGCTCGGGTACAACCCTCCCTGGAGTCCGCCATCATATCCCAGCACACAACACCCATCCAGCCACCGCAAGAGGCTGCAATCCCGGTGCTCCGCAGATCACAGCGGACAATTCGACCACCGGACAGACTGACTTTGTAGACCACCACCCCCCGCCGGACTTGATTTTTTTGCAGGGGGTGAATGTGGTGAATGTAACTTGGTAATTCACACTGTATCTTTGTAAGCGCAGTAGTGTTATTCGACCACTAGGGGGAGTAGCTCTGGGAAGGCTCAGGAGTTTGTACAGGGCTCCACCCTTGGCTCCGCCCACGACTCCTCCCCCTTGTGCTGCTGTATAAATACCCTTGTCCAGAGTCAGCCTGCAGTTCACCGAGAGTTCATCAACGGGTAACAGGCTGGCTCTGTAGTAAGTAGATTAAAACCACAGTTCATATCGGAAAGCACGTGTTTGGTGAATTGATGGTTCCATCAAGCAGATTCTTTGGGATGGAAGACAGGTGTGCAAAATGTGCATGAGGACCAGCGAACCATGTCCACATATTCTGGACATGTCCGAAGCTTAGGGGATTTTGGCAGGGGTTTGCAGATGTCATGTCCACGGTGTTAAAAACAAGGGTGGCACTGAATCCAGAGGTGCCGATTTTCGGGGTGTGGGAAGGCCCAGGAATCCAGGAGGAGAAAGAGGCAGACGTTCTGTCCTTTGCTTCCCTGGTAGCCCGGAGACGGATACTATTAGCTTGGAGGGACTCAAAGCCCCGAAGTCGGAGACCTGGCTATCGGACATGGCTAGCTTTCTCTGTTTGGAGAAAATCAAGTTTGCCTTGAGAGGGTCACTGTTAGGGTTCGCCCGGGGGTGGCAGCCGTTCGTCGACTTCTTCGCGGAAAATTAATCGTCAGCAGAAGGGGGGGGGGGGGGGGGTTAGTTTAGCTTAGAGTAGGGGGTTAATAAAGGTGGAACCTCTAAGGAAGGGAGACAGCTTTTGCACTATGTTTATAGTTTGTATACATTGTTTATTTTGTTGTTGTTATAATACCAAAAATACCTAAATAAAATGTTTATTTTTAAAAAAGATTAATATAGAGGGAAGAATCTGACTACGAGAGAAAGATAGCTCAAAATATTAAGACAGATATTAAAAGTTTCTATTGATACTTAATAAGAAAAGAGCTAACAAAGTGAGAGTTGGTCCTATAGTAAGCGAGGCTGGAAAATTAATAATGGAAAATTTAAATGGCAGGTGAATTGAACAGATGTTTTGCATCAGTCTTCACCATGAAGGATATAAGTAATATCCCAGAAATGTTGTAAATCAGGAAATGGAAGGGAGGGGGAAATTCAAGAAAATTACAATCACCAAGGAAGTGATCCTGAGCAAATAGTTGGAACTGCGGCCTGACAAGTCCCCTGGTGCAACTGGATTTCATCTTAGGGTCCTTAAAGAAGTGGCGGGTGTGATATTGATGTGTTGGTTTAAATTTCCAAAACTCTCTAGATTCAGGGAAGGTTTCATTCGATTGGAAAATAACTAAAAGGGAGGGAGACAGAAAGTAGGGACCTACGGGCCAGGTAGCCTAACATCTGTCATAGCAAAGATGTTAGAAGCTATTATTTTTTTTTAAATAAACAATTTTATTGAGGTAGTTTTTGGCTTTGTAAACAGTTACAGACATCAACAGAAAGAAAGCAAAAAAGGCAAAAATGTGCAAACATCCACGTACATTCAATACTTCAATCGTAACATACTGCACAAGCCCGCTCCTCTCCCACCGGTACTACCCGCCATTTTATCCCTCCTACTCTACTGTTAGAAGCTATTATTAAAGACATTATAGCAGGGCACTTAGAAAAATTCAAGGTTATCAGGCAGCGTCAACATGGTTTAGTCAAGAAGAAATATTGAAGTTTAACCAATATTAGAATTCTTCAAGAAAGTGACATATGCTGTGGATAAAAGGGAATCAGTGACAGCACTTTGCTAGGATTCCAGAAGGCATCTGATAAGTGCCACATCAAAGATTATTGCAGAAAATAAAAGCTCATGGTGTGGGGTAACATATTGACATGGACAGAACATTTTCTAGCGAATAGAAAACAGTGGCATAAATGGATCACTTTTCCTGGAGCAAGATGAAACAAGTGGTGTGCCATTGGCGTTAGTACTGGGGTCTCAACTTTTTACAATTTATGCAAATTACCTAGATAAAGGGGCCGAAGATATGGTTGCTAAATTTGTTTGCTGATGACACAAAGAAATGTAGGAAAGTAAGTTGTAAAAAAGACACAAGGAGGCTACAGAGGACTATAGATAGAATAAATGAGTGAGCAAAAATCTGGGAAATGTGAGTACAATGTGGGTAAATGTGAAATTGTTTATTTTGGCAGGAAGAAGAAACAGGAATCATATTATGACCCTACAGGAGGCCTAGGGATCTGCAAACTCAGAGTCCCTGTTGCCTCAACTAAGTACAATCTATCCAGGTGAGGGGGCAGAACTAATCTCTCAAACCTGCTGGGACATGAATACCTCAGCCCAAGCATGGGCCAGGCATGGGAGACCTGAGAGTAAGAGGTGTAAATATATAAGGAAATAAATCTAACTTTTTCTACCGTCATACTTTCCGAGTGGTCACTTGTCTGAGACTTTACACTGGTGACAAGAGTCAAGTGGAGCTGCAGGAGATGCCACTTCCTCAGGACCAGGCCTCAGGAGGCCTCCATTCAGGCAGCGGGATGTAAGCTGTAGGCATTCAACGCCGAGACTGGGGATTGGACCCAGTATAGTGACCCTCTTAGCGATCCTGCGGTGCAGAGACATACAGCGTCATCAAAAGTTTGACTTTTCCAGACTCACTCGACACCCGCCAATTTACAGATTTGGGTTACCCTGGTAGGCAAACATTTTGACTCAAAACCACCGCTAATTGTCCGCCATTTTCATTTCCACATGGATACGCAGAACCTGGGAAAATCTGTAACCGAATTCTCGCGCTGTTTACGGAAATTCGCTGACTTCTGCAAGTTCGGCAGAACGTTATCTGAGGCTCTCAGAGACTGGCTGGTCTGTGGCATCCGGGATGTGGTAGCTCAAGATTGTTTGTTGGGAGAGACCCATCTTGACCTGAAGAAAGCAACCAAAATAGATTTGTACTGGGAGGATGTTGAATGCAGTGTCCAGGAGCTTTGGGGAATGGCTGTCCTGAGCCTAGGACGCCCAGCAAGGCATGGATCGCTCCTCTCCTGTGCTGTAGTTCCAGACTCCCACCATTGGAGTTGCACTGCAGGAGACCAGGACCAACGGCAACACTTTCCCGGTGAGAGATGCTGTACATCTCCTGTGTTGGAGACCCCTGGCATACGGGACGAATACACCGGTGCCAGGAGGGGCCGACGAAATGGACGTCTGCGAGGAAGCCCGCTTGCCGCCACTACCCTGATGACTGGCCCAGAGGACGGACACATTTCCGTAGACGACCAGCTGAAAGGGGCCCGCCACCGTTACTGCATCTCGGCACCAAGGGTGACGCCCATCCAAGTGATGGTCTGGATCAACGGCTTCCCAATACAAATGGTGCTCAATGCTGGAGCAGCGGTTTCGGTGATCAGCCACCGCACGAATAACTAAATTGCTCAGGCATATGCGTTTTGGCATTGCGCGACACCGGCGCTCGGCTGCCAACATACATGAGGGAAACATTGGAGATTATGGGCAACTGAAAAACCACGGTATTTTCGGGCCTGCCCCATAACCAAAGGTCGATGCAGAATTGGACAGTGTGGAGCAGTTGTGAATAATCCGCCTGGCGCAATTTGCGGATCGTGCTGTGCCGGTCATGTCGGTTTCATCGCCTTTGATGGGATTATAAAATGACAATCAATCGAGCATCCTGTTGGATCATTATCTGGTACTCAAGATTGAGGATCTCTACGTGAGGCTCAGTGGAAGGCGTACCTTCGCCAAGTTTGACATGAGCTACGCTTATCTTCAATTAGTTCTGGACCTGACCTCGCAGAATATGTAACCATCAACACTCACAGGGGTTTGTATGAGTACACCAGGCTGCCATTCGGAGTTTCTTCAGCCTGTTCCATATTCAAATGAGTGATGGAGGATATCCTCCGAGGATTACCACAGGTAGCGGTTTACCTGGATGATGTATTGATCACCGGTTCCTCCGTTCAGGAACACATGAAAAACCTGAAGGACGAGCTACGTTGTTTCGAGGCAGTTGGTGTCGGCCTATGGCGTGAAACGTGAATATTCCATATGAAAGAGGTAATCTACTATGGCCACAGAGTGGACAAAAATGAGTTATATCCGGTGGACGATAACGTATGGGCAATCCAATAGGCACCCGTGCCAAAGGATCAAACTGAAGTTCTTTCTTGGGCCTTAGAAATTATTGCGGCAAGTTCATCACAAACTTGGCAACAGTATTGGCCCCATTGCACAAGTTGTTAAACAAGATCTGATGTTTGGTTTGGGACCCACCACAGCAGAAAGCTTTTGGCGAAGTAAAGCCACAACAATCACTTTTGCATCTACCGAGGCACTTCGACCCGTCCAAACCTTTATTGATAACATACAAACCCTCATCCTACTGGTATCGGAGCTGACCTGGCACACCAGGTGGACGACAGTGCGGAGTGGCCCAATGCATTCACTTTACACACTTTGACGGCAGCAGAGTGACATTGTGCCCAAATAGGAAAGAAGGTTTGGTGCTGGTTTCCATACTAAATCCATTAGTATGTCTACGGACGTACATTTATATGGACCATAAGTCCCTATTAGGGTTGCTCAAGGGGAAAGGGCAATCCCCGGTGTTGTCCGCCCGCATTCAGTATTGGGCTCTGCACTTGGCAGCATATGAGTACATCTTGGAACATCACCCAGGGACGAAGATGCTGCATGCCGATGCTCTCAGCTGCCACCCTCTGCCCACCAGCACACCAATGCCAACAGCATACATCAAGGTGATCACTGCCCTACACTTTATGGGCTCACTGTAACGGCAGCCCAACTAAAGGCATGGACACAGACAGACCCACTATTAGCCAGGATCAGTCACATAGTGCTGCACGGAGCCCAGCATCGCGCCCTCCCAGAGGATCTACGTGCCTTTACCCGAGTGACCAAACTCACCATGGTGGATGGCATCCGACTGTGTGGTTCCCAAGTGCCATTCCCAAACGCCCAGGGGGTGACCTTCCAAGACAAACCCTTAGCATTCACGAGGTATTGGTATTGGATAATGGCATCACCTTTACAAGGCCGAAGGTCCGTCATGTTCGAACCGCACCCTACCACCACCATCCAATGCGTTGGCCGAACGAGCGATGCATATGTTTAAACTCAGGTTAATTGGTTAACTGTAACTAGTGAAGTCTCCCAAGGTTCAGCCTTAGATACCTGCTGTTTGCAATATTCATTGTCTTGATGAAGGTAGGGAAAGCAAAACCTTTTTAGTTGTTGGATAATACAAAACTCAAAAGTGGAAAAGAAATCAGGAAGCTCCTAATAAATGTTGTTCATTGACATTTATAATGGTTTAGCAATGAGATAAAATATGATGATGTTGAAAAACAAACATTACACAAAGACTATGGGGCGATTCTCCAAAATGGAGCCCAAGTGTTCACACCGTCGTGAACGCCGTCGCGTTTAACGATGGCGCGAACCGGGCCCAGGTACGACCGATTCTGGCCCCTACAGGGGGCCAGTACGGTGTTGGAACGGTTCACGCCGCTCCAGCCTCCCTTCCCGGTGCCAAATGGGTGCCACACCAACTCGCGCATGCGCAGTTGGGCCGCGCCAACATGCGCATGCTCGGGGGACTTCTTTAGCGCGCCGGCCCCAACTCAACATGACATCGGTGTTCAAGGGCCGGCCGCGCCGGAAAGTAGGCCCCGCGGGGGGAGAGGCCAGCCCGCCGAATGGTGGGCCACGATCAGAGGCCCCCCCCCAGGGACGGAGACCCCTCCCCTCCCCACAGGCCACCCCTCAACCATTCGCGCAGAGTTCCCGCCGGCAGCAACCAGGGTTGAACAGCGCCGGCGGGACTCTGTCGTATCCGCGCGGCCGCTTGGCTCATCTGGGCCGGAGAATCGACGGCCCCATCAATTCCAGTGGCCCACGGCCGGCGCCGCACCAAACACGCCACCGCAAACGGCACCCATTCTCCGCACCTCAGAGAATCGCGATTCTCCGGCTTGGCGCGGGGCTCGGAGAATCGCCCCCTATATTCAATAACCTGACAGAAAAACAATTTGTATTTGATGTGTAACAGTAATTACTAATCTTTTTCTCTTTGTTTTAACTCCAACCCAGAGCATTTGCACTTTTACCGTTTTAGGCCCAGGGTCGAGTCAGTCTTTTTTCCTGAGACACGTCACCCTCTCTGACTTTTTTTGTTGCTGTGGAATTTTTCTGAGGATAAAGGTGACCCTGAGTATCCCTTATGGGATGACAGTTCTGTGATTCGGCCGGGGTACTACTTTATCCCTGCAGAGGCTTTTCTTCTCTTTTTTTATCTCACTTGTGGGGGTGGGATAGGTAGTGTTAGTTCTGCTGCTAGCTTAGCATGGTGGTGTTTTAGGGGATGTCAGGTGGGGATGTCCAAGCCTCCTCCCAGGGCGCCTGCGATGTGGGTGTCTTGACAGTTTTTCCTTCCTCTGTGCTGGAGTTCCCCATTGGTTGGGGCCTGTCCTCTCTTCCGGGGTGGGCAAAGTAGTGCCTTGTCTGGATTAGAATTGGGAAGCTGTAACCTTGGTGGGGTGTAAGGTTTGGAAATTCCTCGGCTCAGAATCTCCTGCATTTCATGATGGCACTAGGTTAAGCAGGCTCGGCACTATGTTCAATATCCTGCCGTCCCCACGGAATCGGAATGTCCTTTCTTGGCGTGCCCGTGGGGGGAGCCAGTGTGGCTGGGTCTGGCACTTGGGTGAGTTATGATTTTGGGGTGAACTGAACGTTCCACCCAAGGATTATCCTTTTCTTTCTCCCCGGGGTAGGATTGATGTCGCCGTGGTTCAGTTAGTCGGCTTTTGTCAATTTCTAAACGCTTTTAGCAGTCAACCGGGCAGCTTTATCAACCAAATAATTTGTGCTGATAATTCCTGTTCTCCCTCCTTGTTTTTTCCTTCCTCTTGAGAGGCCTCATTGGTGGGGCTTCTATTGAGTCCTTCTCCTTGTTCTTGGTTTTCTTCTGGCCATGTGGAGGTGGCTCTGGAAATAGTGGATGCATTGGTGGTCATGTTCCAGGATTCTATAGACTCTGGAACAGTCCCTGCAGATTGGAGAGTAGATCACGTCACTCCCATATTCAAAAAGGGAGGTAGCAAGAAAGCAGGGAATTATAGACCAGTAAGCCTACCATTGGTAGCGGGGAAAATGCTTGAATCCATTATCAAGGACTTTATAGCGGAACATTTAGAAAGCAGTGGCAGGATCAGTCATAGTCAGCATTGATTTATGAAGAGAAAATCATGCTTGACAAATCTGTTGGAATTCTTTGAAGAGGTAACCAGAAAAGTTGACAAGATGGAGCCAGTCGATGTGGTATATGTGGACTTTCAGAAGGTGTTTGACAAAGTCCCGTATCAGAGATTATTGTGCAAAATTAAAGCACATGGGATTGGGGGATATGTATTGAGGTGGATAGAAAACTGGTTGGCAGAGAGGAAACAAAGAGTAGGAATTAATGGGTCCTTTTCAAATTGGCAGGCAGTAACTAGTAGGGTACCACAGGGATCGGTGCTGGGACCCCAGCTATTCACAATATATATTAATGATTTGGATGAGGGAACAAAATGTAACATCTTAAAGTTTGCAGATGATCCCATGTCTGCATGGGTTTCACCCCCACAACCTAAAGATGTGCAAGTTAGGTGGATTGGCTACGCTAAATTGCCCCTTTATTGGAAAAAAAATAATAATTGGGTACTCTAAATTTTTTTTTAAATGTATTAAAAAGTTTGCAGATGATACCAAATTAGGTGGGAGGGTGAATTGTGATGAGGATGCAGGGATCCTACAACAAGATCTGGACAAGTTGGGCTAGTGGGCAAATCAATGGTAGATGCAGTATACTTGGATAAGTGTGAGGTTATTCACTTTGGAAGCAAAAACAGGAAGGCAGATTACTACCTGAATGGTTGAAAATTGGGAGAGGGGAGTGTGCAGCGGGACCTGGGTGTCCTTGTGCATCATTCGCTGAAGGTAAGCATGCAGGTGCAGCAGGCGGTAAAGAAGGTATATTGGCCTTCATTGCGAAAGGTTTTGAGTATAGAAGCAGGGATGTGTTGTTGCAATTGTACAGGGCCTTGGTGAGGCCACACTTGGAGTATTGTGGGCAGTTTTGGTCTCCTTCTCTGAGGAAGGATGTTCTTGCTCTCGAGGGAGTGCAGCGAAGGTTTATCAGACTGATTCCAGGGGTGGCGGGACTGTCATATGAGGAGAGATTGACTAAGTTGGGATTGTTCTCGCTGGTGTTGAGAAGAATGAGGGGGGAATCTCATGGAGACTTACAAAATTCTAACAGGACTAGACAGGGTAGATGCAGGGAAGATGTTACTAATGATGGGTGTGTCCAGAACCAGGGGTCACAGCCTGAGGATTCAGGGTAAACTATTTCGGACAGAGATAAGGAGACATTTCTTCACACAAAGAGTGGTGAGCCTGTGGAATTCATTACCACAGGATGCTAAAACTTTGAACATATTCAAGAGGCAGCTGGATATTGCACTTGGGGAGAATGGGATCAAAGGTTATGGGGAGAAAGCAGGATTAGGCTATTGAGTTGGATGATCAGCCATGATCATGCTGAATGGCGGAGCAGGCTCGAAGGGCCAAGAGGCCTCCTCCTTCTCCTATCTTCTATGTATGTATCTATGTATGTGTGCCAGATGCCAAGATGTCAGGTCTTGGTGCCATGTGCGGCCCTTTTTGGTAAGTAGTCTATGGTTGCCTTTACTTCTTTTTTTCTGAGTGATCCTGGTTGGCAGGGTGGGTTGCCTGATGCTGTGGGGCATAGGTAGGCTGCCTCCATCCCAGCGCACCCCTCCACCTTTCCTGGCATGCCCTGAGAACTTCTCCCGAGGATAAGGTTCTCGTTTTCCAGCAAGGGCTCTATCAATATCCGTCTTGGCCTTGTGGCTGCTCTGGTGCCCCCCGAGGGGATATGTTGTTGTTCGTTGACCCAGTGGCTTGTTAATCCTTTAGACCTGGACCCTGGTAGATGGTATTTGGTAGCTAGGATCTTGCTTGCTGTTTGTTCTTACTTTTTAATCGCTTCTTAATTTTCTATGGGAGACCCGGGGTTTGAGGTCAGAGGTCTGAGGCCTGAGATTTCCTTAGACATGTGGGGCAGGATTCTCCGACACCCCGCCGGGTCGGAGAATCGCCGGGGGGCAGCGTGAATATCACCCTGCCGTCCTGATGCCGGCTGCCGGATGCTCCGGCGCAGGGGTTTTGACAGGGGCAGGAATCGCACCGAGCCGGTCGGCGGCCGCTAGCAGCGGTCCCCCCCGGCGATTCTCCGGCCCACAATGGGCCGAGCAGCCGCCTGTTTTCTGCCAGTCCCACCGGCGTTAATCAAACCAGGTCCGTACCGGTGGGACCTGGCTCTATGGGTGTCCTGCAGAGTCCTCAGGCGGGCGCAGGGGGATCTGGCCCCGGGGGGTGCCCCCAGGGTGGCCTGGCCCGCAATCGGGGCCCACCGATCCGCGGGTGGGCCTATGCCGCGGGGCACTCTTTCCCTCCGCGCCTTGTTGCTGTCAACCTCCACCATTGCTGGCGTGGAGAAGAACCCCCCTTGCGCATGCACTGGGATGACGCCAGCACACACTGGCGCTCCCGCGCATGCGCCAACTCGTGCCGGCTGGCGGAGGCCCTTCGGCACCTGTTGGTGCAGTGCCAAGCCCTTCCGTGCCAGCTGGCACGACACCAACCCCACTGGTGCTGGCCTAGCCCCTGAAGGTGCAGAGGATTCCGCACCTTCCGGGTGGCCTGCCGCCGGAGTGGTTCACGCCACTCCCCGGCGCCGGTACGGCCCACCCCGCCGGGTAGGGGAGAACCCCACCCGTGGTCCTCGCCACACTTATTGTCTTATTGCTATATTATGGTTGCCTGGAAGAGAGTTTGATCAAATTGTGATTGTCAATATAATCCCCCTTAGCTCGGGAGTTGTTGTTTTTTTTATTTCTCTTCAAATTATTTTTGTTCAAAGCTGTGTGTATGACATAACTGTGTTGTTGACTGTATCCTGCTTGTGCAGACGAATCTTGCAATCGTATGAGGAGCAATTGGGGATATGTTTCCTCAATCTATCCGGTCTTATTGGTTGCTATGTTGGCAATGCCCTTTTGTTGTTATGTGCTGGACTTGTTCTGCATTGATACCTATGGCTTTTTTCTCCTTTTCTTTTGTTCTGATGCGATTACTATTAAAAACTTGAAAAATTCAATAAAAATATATTTTAAAAATATCCGGATACGTTTAATTTTACAGCTTGTTTATGCTGAGCAAAATTGCAGGGAAATTCAGATATTTAGCTTAGTCTTAAAGAACAAATTATGCCAGCTTTCAGATGACTGAAATGTCTGTGAAAAATTAACTTTCCAATTCAGTGGCTGAATCCCCTCGTTACTTCAAGACGAACGGAGCCCAGTTACGTTTTTTAGCAGATGTAGATCATTGGTCGATGCAACTTCACACAAAATTACCTTTGATGCAGTTAGATATCTAATAATCTTGAATCGTATGTGTTGGCAGCAACGTGTCTGCTCACGACTGGAACACCATCATCATTTCTTGTTTCACCGTCTATTCCATAGATTTATCATACTTTAAACTGAAAAAAAGTTTCGCAATTTCCCACTTGATTTTATTCATGCTTAGTGCGAAACTACTTGAATTTCATACATGGAAGAAACACCTATCTGCATCCAAATTCTCAAAACCCTTCATAATCTTAAGACTTATATTGAATCATCCCTCAAGTATTCTTTGAGGGGAAAAGTGCCAAGTAGCCAACTTCATCTTCTAACTCTGTGGCCTTTTATTTTTCAAAACCAGGAGAGCAAAATTGTGCTACTTCCCCCCTGAGGTCTTATTAAAGGCAGGTATCATTGTAGAATTTACGCTCTGAGGAAGTTTGACAGTTAGATGCTAAGGGGATTTTTCCCCCCTGAGGGTGAATTTAGAGCTAGAGGGCACAGCTTCAGTATAAGGGGTCTCCCATTTAAGTCGGAGTTGAGGAGGAATTTTTTTCACAGAGGGTTGTTAGCCTGTGAAATTCGCTTCCCCAGAGAGCAATGGAGCCTGGGGCATTGAATATATTCAAAATTGAGTTGGGTCAATTCTAATTGTGTGATATGCCAATGAGGCACAGTATGTATCATCAAAGAAAGTGATGCAATGTTTCATGATCTTGTTCCCTTGCGGTTAAGATGGAGTCACCCTTCGAGATGTTCCGATAAAGTTAACATTTTCCTTAGCCTCTGCACTCTTTATAAATAGGCCCCAATCAAGCAGAAACGTGGCTGAACTGGTGCCAAAGATTTACCAGGTGAACAAGAGTCAGTGCTAGCCAGGTGTGCTACCGTGCTTCGAATTCTGGGCAGCACAATAGCCTAGTGGTTAGTACTTTGGCTTCATAGCGCCAGGGTCCCAGGTTCGATTCCCCGCTGGGTCATTGCCTGTACGGAGTCTGCACATTCTCCTTGTGCCTGCGTGGGTTTCCTCCGGGTGCTCCGGTTTCCTCCCACAATCCAAAGACGTGAAGGTTAGGTGGATTGGCCATGCTAAATAGCCCTTAGTGTCCAAAAATGTTAGGAGGGGTTATTGGGTTATGGGGATAGGGTGGAGGTGAGGTCTTAAGTGGGTCGGTGCAGACTCGATGGGTCAAATGGCCTCCTTCTGCACTGTATTCTATGTATCTATGTATCTACCCAGCAAGGTCTGAGAGATGACCAGCAAGATTCAAATTCCCAATCTCCTCCAAAGGAACTGAGGACCTGTTCAGGGAGACTAATGAAAAACCAGAGCAGTAGTCGATCTGGGTTAAGATGTAGTATAATGGGTAGAATCAGGGATGGGGTATAATGGGTGACTACTAACTGTGGTATGCCAATGAGACATAGTGTACAACATCATAAAAAATGACCATGGGCGGGATTCTCTGACCCTCCCCCACCAGGTCTGAGAATCGCCGGGGGGGGCGGCGCGAATCCCGCCCCCGCCGGCTGCTGATCTCTCCGGCGCCGGGGATTTGGCAGGGGCAGGAATCACACCCCGCCAGTCGGTGGCCGCTGGCAGCGGCCCCCCCGGCGATTCTCTGGCCCGCGATGGGCCGAGTGGCCGTCCGTTTTCGTCCGGTTCCGCCGGCGTAAATTACAACAGGCACTTACCGACGGGACCTGGCTCCGTGGGCGGCCTCCAGGGCCCTCGGGGGGCGCGAGGGGATCTGGCCCTGGGAGGTGCCCCCACGGTGGCCTGGCCCGTGATCGGAGCCCACCGATCCGCGGGCAGGCCTGTGCCGTGGGGGCACTCTATTCCTCCGCGTCGGCCGCTGTAACAGTCGGCGATGACCGACGCGGAGATGAACCTCCCTACGTATGCGCTGGGGTGACGCCTGCACACGCTGGCGCTCCCGCGCATTTGCCAACTGACATCGGCCAGCGGAGTCCCTTCGGCGCTGGTTGGCATGGAGCCAAGCCCTTCCACGCCGGCCGGCACGGCACAGCCGGCCTAGCCCCTGAAGGTGCGGAGGAGTCCGCACCTTCGGAGCAGCCCGACGCCGGAGTGGTTCACGCCACTCCTTTGTGCCGGTGTTGCCCGCCCCACCAGTTTTCGCAGTATTCCGCCCCTTGATCTTGCTCTCTCTTGTACAACCTCATGGTTAATATGTAGTCACCATTCGAGATGTTTCAATACTGTTAGTGTTTCCCTTTCCTGAGTTGACTCTAAATATTCTGTGTTAATAAATAGAATATTATCACCTGTGAGAGGAATTGATTACAAAAGTAGGGAGATTCTGCTTCAGTTGTACATGGCATTGGTCAGACAGGATATTGTGTACAGTATTGGTCTCCTTATTTAAGGAAGGATGTAAATGCATTGGAAGCATTTCAGAGAAGCTTTACTAAACTGATAGCAGGCATGAGCAAGTTGTTTTATGAGGAAAGATTGGACAGGCTCGGCTTATATCCACTAGAGTTTAAAAGAGTAAGAGGCAACTTGATTGAAACCTTTCAGATCCTGAGGGGTATTGACAGGGTGGATGTGGAGAGGATGTTTCCTCTTGTCAGAGAATCTAGATTTGGGGGGGTCACTTTTTAAAAATTTGGAGTCACTCGTTTACGATGGAGATGAGGAAAATGTTTTTCTCCCAGAGAGTTTTGAGCTATTGGAACTCTCTTCCTCAGAAGGCAGTTGAAGCAGAATCGGAATCTTCGAATACTTTTAAGGCAGAGCTAGATGATTAACAGGAGGGTGAAAGGTTATCGGGGTAGACGTAGGCAGGAATGTGGGGTTGAGGTTACAATCAGATCAGCCATGATCTCATTGGATGGTGGAGCAGGCTCGAGGGGCCGAGTGGCCAGCTCCTGCTCCTAATTTGTATGTTCATATGCAAACAGAATGAGATCATCTATCTATAAATTGGATAGATTTTTGACCAACAGGCGAGCAGGCAGGAAAGTGAAGTTTAGGCCACGATAGGGTCATGCAATGACCTTTATTGCATGGTGGAGTGGGCTTGAGCGTTTGAAATGCCTGTTCCTGCTTCTATTCCTTACGTTCTCTCTGTTTGCTTTTCTAACAGCCTCTGAATATTTTAACAATAGTTTCAATGACTTATCACCCGAACTTGGAAGGTTTTCTTTCCCTGTTGTGTCACTTAAAACACATATCCATATCGGATGGGATCCACATTAGCCTTCTCTTTGTCAAATCTCATAAACTTTAAATTTCTCTGTCTTAAACTGTGCCCATCATTCCTCTGCAAACAGACCTCGCTTTTCTGGATCCTTATAGATAATCATCGTTTGCCAACGCTCATAATCTGATGTAATTTCAAAATAACTAACGTCATACTTTCAGAATGTCGTTGCTGTGTGATGGGATTGCAAAACCTGTGTCCTACAAGGTAGTGACGGTCCAATAGTCTTCGTTAGGTTCTCGTTGCTTTTCCCATCACTGTTCTAACCACTCAGCTATGGGAAATATTCACTAATCTATTTTCCCTTCATGTTTGAAACATACCAAATCAACTCCTCCTTCTGCTCTCTGGTATAAAGTTGTTAAAATAGAATTGCTCTTTATTGCCAGTTGTCTGAAGAATTGCAATACCTAGTTGCACAGTTAATGTATATTGGCTGAAAATTCAGACCTTATACATGACACATTACAAACCCAGCTCCTCGATAACGGCAAATTCCTAAATTAGCATCACAACCGTTGTTTCCCTTATTAAAGTTTCTGAAAATTAAATGCAGTCAAGCAATTGATCTTTGTTCCCGACTGCACGTGGACAGTTTTCTGTGTCGATGAGAGGTACTGAGGAATATCTACTACCTGGTGGAGGATACACATCTTGCAAAGCTTCTTGGTCGTGCCTCCTACATGCCATCCTCGAACTTTCAACTGCCATTAAACGGCAGAAGAACCTGGGACATGATTCTCTTTTTCTGAGACTAAGTGTTGATGCCGGCGCAGAATTCGAGGAGTTCCACGACAGCACAATCGGCTGGACGGATTCAGCTACTGTTAAGGGGGCTCCCACCGGCGCCACGTGTAACACAATTGATTCCAATGAGAAATGGTGCGGGTTTCTCCAGTTTCACGACTGACATCAGCAGGCTGACAAGCTACAGCTGCATATACACACTGCACTCCGCACACACACCATTCCAGCCAACCAGGTGGCAGTAAGACGTGTGGCCCAACATTTCACGGATGCAGAGCTTGAGACCCTCCTGGACGGCATTGAAGAGAGGTGGATGACCTTGTACACCCCGGCCCAGGATGGAGGCTGCCAGCCGCCGAAATTTCCCTTGCCTGGGCTCACATTGCAGAGGCCGTGAGCGCTACCAACAACACCGTCTAGACCAGCTACTAGTGCCCCAAAAAACTGCATGACCTCCTCAAGGCAGCCTGGGTGAGTGGGCAGCACTGTGCCCCTGGCACCAGCCCCCATCCCATAAACCTGTAAAACCCCCCCTCCACCCCCCACAACCCAGAGGGCAGCCGAACCCCCACCCTGCACCACATGCCGGCATCTATACCGGCTGCCATGGCCGGGTGCCCTGGCCACTGAGGCCACCAGCTACATAACCCCTGGGGTGCATTCATCGGGCGGTCTAACACATTCATTTTCTGCTTGCCTCCCCGTCCAGGAGAAGGGCACCCAAAACCGCTGGGAGTGGGAGAAGAGTGGAGAGGGGGGCCATTGACCTAGTGACCCATCACCATGGCAGAACAGAGGGCCCTGGACGTGGCCGGTGGCCTGGAGAGATGAGAGGTCACCGGGGTGGAGTTCGGCCGTGTTCGAGGAAGTGAGACCTTGCTGAGTTGCGGTTCCCCGTGACACGTGGGTCAATGCCCATCCCACACCACACTCACCCCCACCCTCACCTCCACACAAACATCACCCCCACACCACCCTCAACCCCACACCACCCTCACCCACACCACGCCCACCCCTACGCTCATCCCCACTATCCCCCCTTGGTCAACAGTCCAGTCATGCATCATGTCGTGTGTCTTCTAGGAACACCTGGAGATGGGGTACAGTCAGCATACTGCTGCCCTTGCCAGCGGTATGCTCCACAGCCCACGTTCGGCATCCTCGTAGGAGCTACTGTGGGCATTGTCCTTCGGTGGGCCTCCTGATGCCTATCCGCCGGGTGGCAGCTGGGTGGGGGGGGAGGGAGTTACAGCGGAGGGTGGGGTGGGGGTGTGAGGTTGGGGGCACCCGTATGGCCGGTGACCCTCCCCTCCCCCCCGGCCCTGGCAGGACCCTCCCCGCCCCACGAGCCCGGCCCAGTGTCAGGCCCAGCAGCCCGCAGTCGCTCCTCTCTGTGTCCTACCTCCTCTCTCTCCCCCATCAGCCACGGCACCAGTTTCGCGATTTTGAATAGCACAAGTGAACCGCGCCGTCGGGAACTCGGCCCACTGGAGCCGGAGAATCGCGGAGGCTCCGGGGAATATCAGTTCGGCCTGCTAATGACATGCAAACGGTGTTTACTGTACTTGTGCTCCGGACCACATTGATACCGCTGTTGAGGTGACGGAGACTCCCAATTTATCATTTGACTTTGGAACCGATTCTCCGCCCAATCGCGTTTGGCGATTTTGGTGCCAGCCAACGGAGAATCCTGCCCCAGGTCTTTTGTAACCATAAAATGTACTTGGAACCAAACATGGCGGAACAACTCTATTCACTAGTAATGGACAAGCTACATCTGAACTGTTACTGCTTATACAGAACTGCTGGTAGTCAGCTGCTGTTGGATGCATCTATGAAGCTTGTTTCTGGGCAGCCCAATGAATGTCTCCCTATGGTCCTTTGAGAGGGGTAGTCCGGAGGAGGCACATGTTGCTGGCCTCCGAGACAGGGAGGTTCACTGGAGGTTCCTGGATTTGTAATACTGCAGATCAACAAGATGAATGTGCTAATGTAGCTATCAAATCCTGAAAGCCCCTGACATATTCAGGCATTAAAGCTGTTCTGGATTGGAAGTTTTGGAATGCAAAGTGCTGTCTATTCGCTCCCTTGTTCCCACCAGAACTGCAATCTTGGCTTCCCTGGAACTGAAGGCATTGACTAGTTCCCAGCTGTTTCCTGTTTGCGATATGCTGAGTCCAATGATGCTGAAGAACTCTATTAGTGCATACCACAAAGAAAGAGCTTCACTGATGTAATCATAAATAAGAGCTATCGACTTGACACCGGTCAGTTGCCATAGATTTTAGGCCTCAGAGCCTAAAATTCCTCAAACATCTTCATTTTCCAATGAATATTTATGAGTTCTGGGTCACACAGCTGTGAAGTGCATGAGCAGACTTCTCCTCAATATTTGATGAGGCTCTGGAGCATCGTCATCTGTTCCTTACCCGTCCAGTTTTACTGATGGGCTGTGAATCTCCGGATGCCATTTCCCCACTACCTATTTCATTCAGATGAAGCATCTGAGTAACTGATGAAAGGATAAAGGCACTGGATTCATAAAGGTTGGAGCAGAGAAGTGTAGGCCAGGTGGTGTCATCAGGAGCCCTTGGGTTGGCCCGACTCTGACTTCAACTTTGTGTTCATTCCCATCTCACCTGCACAGCCAGAGTTCACAAGGGAGTAACTATGTCACTCCTCCATCGCAGCTCAGTAAGAAGTCTGACAACACCAGGTTAAAGTCCAAAAGGTTTGTTTTGAATCACTAGCTTACGGAACACAGCTTCTTCATCAGGTGAGTCAAGGAGCCAAGGAGCTGCGCTCCGAAAGCTAGTGATTCGAAACAAATCTGTTGGACTTTAACCTGGTGTTGTAAGACTTGTGCCTACCTCAGTCCAACGCTGGCACCTCCACATCATGGCTATCATCTCAGCTGATGGCACTCTCGCCTCTGAGTTAGAAGGCTCCAAGTTCAAGCTCCACGTGGTCAGGAGCACAAAAATCAATGCAGCCAACTCCAGTGTAATATTGAGGAGTGCTCCACTGTTCGAAGTGCCATCTTTCAGAAGAAACATTAAATTGAGGCTCCACCCACCTGTTTGGGTGGATGTAGATGATCCTATGGGACTATTTTGAAGAAGAGCAGGGTAGTTATCCCTGATGTCCTGGCCAATATTTATACCTCAATCGATTATCTGGTCATTATCACATTCCTATATATGGGAGCTTGCTGTGCCCAAATTATCTGCTGTGTTTCCGACATCACAGCAGTGACCACTCTTCAAAAAGTACTTCATTGGCTGCAAAGCACTTTGAGAAGTCCTGTGTTCATGAAGTGCTTCAGAAATGCAAGTTTTTCTTCATGCTTCTACTTTACCCTGTCCATTCCTGCATTGAATCTACAGAAAGTGAGTGCACAAGTTATGAATGGTTGGCCAATATTCCCTTGAGATTAAATGACACTTAGAAGAGGATAAAATCTTGTGGCTATTTGGTTCTTCAATATCATGTTACAGTGACTGTATAGCATGAACCTAACACTGCCAAGAGCTCCCGAGAGTGATCCTCCCAGAATTCCAAGACAATTCTCTCTGAATTCCCAGACCGGGGCCTAATAGGATTTGAGATGATTCAAGCCTGGGATGTTCTTTCTGGTAGCTTGTATGTCATGGACATTTTGTGATATTTCCCGCTGCAGAAAAAATTGAGCAACTTACGTGGAAGCGAACAATTGAAGAGTGTGCAGCAACGTAAGAGGTGGTATGCAAGTAACTGCTATTAGGAAAAATAGGTAGTTATAGCATAAATTCCTGCTTTAATACACTCCATAACTGGGGAGCATTGTTAAGGGGTAGTTGCCGAATTCTGAAAAAGCCTCAAAAGATGTTGTGCTTGCTGGAGGGTGGCTGCCTGGGCTGGGGGCAATACTGAGGAATTCCTTGGTGCATGGTCCGTGGACTTGAGCTCCCTCCCTTGGGATCAGGTGGCCTGCTTCATTGCTGCAGTATGTGTATTAAATGCCCCCCTCTAGTGCTACCTACAGGATCCTGGCAGTTCACACTGCTGAGTGCTCACTGTGTCCTATGAATGCACGGGATGTCTCTGGTCATCTGCGAGATCATCCGGACCACCTCTCTGGATATTCTCATACCCCAGCTGTATCATCGAGGGGCTAGGCATGGCCTAGCTCAATCAAGGGCCCACCAGGTGTTGGCATGCCTCAGAGCACTGCCCCAATGCAGAGGAAGCAGGGGATCAACGGAGATCACCCCAACAGAAGAACATCTGTACTGTGGCCTTTGGAACCCTCCCTGGTTCTCTGCCTCTCTCAAGAAAGAGGCCTCACCAGTGACCTGCACCCCTCTGGATCACCAGCTGACTCTTCCTGATGAGACTGACAGCAACAGCTCCCTCTTCCACCACATTGTGGGTGGTGTTAAGGAGGGCAGGCTTGAGTCTGCGGCCCACCCTCGGGAAGAGGGTGTTCCTCCTCTCTTCACTGGCATGGAGCAGAGGACCCACCTTGGACTCCCAAACTCTGATGGGGCAGGTCTTCTGTAAGCCATCTTGCTGGCTGCAGTGAATGTGCGGTAAGTGGAGCACCTTAAAAACAATTCCAGATGCCAGGCTCTTTATCGCTAACTCTGACCCCAGTGGTTAGAATTCCTGCTGGATGGGGAATTGCTCTCAATTCGCGCTGGCAGAGTGCCGGCCAATTTTGATGGCCTGACTCGCTTACCAAATATTGCTCCCAACAAAAACGAGTATCACACGCAGTTCAGGAAAATGTGTCTCCCCAATGGAGAATTCCAGCCAAGGAAACGATTTAGGTAACATAGGGAAGAAGCTTGAAATCTGGAGAAAAACTCTTTGTAACCTGGAAGCAGTGGTTATGTCTCAAAATAAAAGTGAATTACATTAGAACTCAGCAACCTACATGATTGAAGTGTGTTTGGTCATCATTGTCTGCGGCAGTGAATGGATTTATATTAAATGATCTCTAATAATTGAAAGTTACAGTGAAAATAAATAGAACTGATTGCATTTATAAACAGTGCCAGCATATTATACAAACCAGTTAAATAATACTTTAATTAACAATGCATTATGACAGGCAATGTGACATAATGTAAATTCAGGTGCATTTTAGTAATTTATGAATGAATGAATGTCATCAAGGAGAGCTTGTAAACTCAACAAGGCAACCTCATAATTGCATCGGTATTATAATAAGAGACCAGTGCTACATTAAATAATTCCACCATGGGATACGAGTTCAAACAGTTCATCTTTTATTTCAATTTTTATGATTTGTGATCTGATTCAATGGTGCGGAGATCTTTAATTCAATCACATTCAATAGTCAGAATGGAAAGTTATTACTGATTGTGTTGGTTGATATCTTCCCTCTGCTCTTTTTCATGGATCAGTAAATATGTCTTTACTGGAAGGATTTTTAAAAATTATGTCACTGATTCCTCTACCCGATAGATAATGTAACGGTGAAATCTGACTGGTTGATGGTGGGTATTAAAGCTGAAAACATTCCCCCTTTATAGAACCAAGTCCACTGGCTGTGCTGAATAATTCCATCAGAATTTAATTTTATTTGGCTAAATATAATCCTAGAAATGTTTGATGAAAGTTGATTGAACAAATGTAAAGGAAATAAAGGGTAGAATGTTACACCTGGACCATTCATTATTAGCATGATAGACAGAGCATATTCATTGTTAAATATGATGTTTGTATTTTCAGTTCCGAAAGCAAATCAATAGCCTTGAAGTGAAATAAAAATTATATTTAGCTTCAGATGTGAATTCTACTTATATTTTATACATTTGCAACCTTATTCACATGATACCAAAGAATGGCTGTAGGGACTGGATACCACAAAGGCTATAGGCCCTGATAGCATCCTGGCTGTAGTGCTTGTGTTCCTGAACTAGCCAGTACCAAGTCAAGCTGATCCAGTATAAGGATTTACCACACAATGTGGGAAATTGCTCAGGTCACATTGCCAGCGACCAGGGTTCGATTCCCTGCTTGGGTCACTGTCACGTGGGTGCTCCGGTTTCCTCCCATAAGTCCCGAGAGATGTGCTCATTAAGTGAATTGGACATTCTGAATGCTCCCTCAGTGTACCCGAACAGGCACCATAGTGTGGCATCTAGGGGATTTTCACAGTAACTTTGTTGCAGTGTTAGTATAAGCCTATTTGTGACACTAATAACGATTATTAGTATTAGTTGTAGAGCTGAGGGCACAGATAGATATTTGAAATATGATATTAAAGCTATTACTGGAACATGGCTGAAAGAAGGTCCGGAATGTCAGCTCAGCACCCCTGGTCACAGTATTTTCAAATGGGAAAGGGAGCATTGTGTTATTATGTTTGCTTATATGCAAACTTGGCAATCGCACACAGGATTGGTAAACTAAATGTAGGTTTGGTTTATTTGAAATTGTGGTACAGGATTGCTCAGCAGACAGATTTACTATAAAGACTAATCAGCTATTGTTAACACAAAAGTTAGAGCAACTCCTTCACACCACATGTCACGACTAAACAACTTGGGGAATTTTACTGTTAGTTTTGTCAAACATCTCCTTGAACTGATCCTTCATGTCTGTAGCAGAGCACAGGGTTGCAGCATGGGTTCTCATGAGGTTAACTGGTCCTGTTTATATTGAGTGGCGAATGGAGAGACTCATTCCAAACCATTTATGGGGGTTCTGTTATCAAGAGTATCAAGTTCCTTACAGCAAAGCATACACCTTTCTCATGCGTTTCCTCTTCATCTTCCTAACGCGGTCTTCACTGCAGTGCAGGTGAAGCCAAGCCCTCTTTTTAAGGCACTAGCTGCAACTGGTAAGATTAAATGTCCCAGGCACTTAGGAGAGAAGGCGTTGGTCAGGTGGGGGAGCATGGGGCTGGTTATTCATATAGTCGGGGGAGTGGGAGGGTAGTTAGCTGCTCATGGAGTTAGTTGGGGGGGGGGTGAGGTGTTGAGGGTTCAGGAGAGTAGCTGGGTGGTCAGTGGGAGGGTCCAGGAATCTGGTGGTTGGAGGGAGGTTTAGTTGGGTGGTCAAGGAGGGGTGGGTATTCAGTTGGGTAGGAAGAAGAGGGTACTCCAGGGTAGGGGGGTGCTCAGTTGGGTAGTCAAGGGATCTAGGGGTGTATAGTTGAAGGGAGGGGGAGGTCCAATGGGGGGTTCAGGATGGTCAGTACTATAGTTACCCAGGGGTTGGAACTGGTTTTAATTTTTCTAATATTTCCTGGGCAACTATTCTATTAAGAGTCAGAACCTTCTAAGTCCCCGACTTTAATTTGGAGTTTCGGGTGAATCCAAGTTCTGGGAAATTGCCCAATGGAAGTTTAAATTTCCCCGGCAATTTCCATGTAGTCAGTGCATGGAGGTTCTGAGGGGGTTTCCTCCTTGCATTTTCCGGGGTCCAACCCTCCAGAGATACGGAAGATCTGACCATAATGTTTTTCTGTGAATGATCAACTCTCAGTGACATGGTCTCATAGGGTTTGCACAAGGGCATCAAAAAAGGCTACCCTCCATCAGCAAAGGAAACAACTCCATTGAAAACAAAGATCGGGGTGGTCATCACTGACAGCAATAAGCAGTTGGAGTGCTGGGTGGAATACTACCTTGAATTGTATTCTTGGGACAACACTGTCACCAAGGAAGCTTTGGACACCATGAGAAGCCTGCTTGCCATGGCAGACCTGGATATCGAACATACAGTGGAGAAGCTTAGCAGATCTATTGACTCACTTTTCATGGGCAAAGTTCCAAATGCTGATGCTATATTGGCTGAACTCATCAAACATGGTTTGACCATCATTATCAGAAAGACGCATGTCATGGTCCAGGATATTGCCATACTGACAGCTATCAGCATTGACAATGTGACACTGGGGGTTGTTGGTAGCTTCGCATATCACGGTTCCACAATCACCAACAATCTGTCACCCAATGCTGAAATCAACATACACATTTCAAAAGCAGCAGCTGTTCTGGCCAAGCTGAGTAAGATAGTGTGGAAGAACAGCCTGAGAACACCAAACTGTGGGTCTATTCAGTCTGCAATTTCAGCACACTCCTCTGCAACATATGCTGGGTAGGAGAAAACACCAGTTTCCACCTTCACTATCTCAAACGTATCCTTGGCATCTCTTGGCAGAACAATGTCATCAACTCCTGAGGTCCTGAAGTGTAATTATTCTGACAGCGTACACTCTTTGCTAAGCCGATGACACTTGCGCTGATTCAGTCATGTTCATTGCATGGTTGATAGCCATGTATCCAAAGACCTTCTATATGGTGAACTGGTCACTGGGTTACAATCTCCTGGACCTCCACTACAAGGACACCTGCAAGTGAGATATGAAGATAGCGGTCATTGACACTGACAACTAGGTGACACTTGCTGATGGCCTTGGCCTCTGGAAGCTGACTGACTGGAAGGAAATTGGAATAGACAAGATGAAACGAAAAGCTCAGCTGGCTGAAAAGATGGCCCAGAGAAAATAGAGGTTCGGAAATCGTACACCTCAGCTCGCTCTCTTCCTCTGCAATAATGCGGCAGAGATTGCCATGCCAGAGTGGGCTTGTGATCTGCACTAGCTGATACTTAACAAAGAATTGACTACCAGGGCACGAAACATCCTCCTATGAAATGGAAACTGTCACAATATGGGGTGGGTAGGTCAGGCGTTTAAAAAATCTTAAACCCCATCTCGACATGCCTCAAACATTTACTTGCAGGTTTCATGGTGATGGAACAAGGAGCAGGCAGTCAACATGCTCCCTGGGTTAGTTTGGCCATTTCAATAGAGGCTGATAGCTTCAACTCCATGGTTTAAACCCTGTTTGTCTGTGTTTCCCAGGCCACTTGTATCCTGGCAGCTGCAGGGAGGTGAGGATAGCTAGGTGCCTTTACAGCACTGCTGTTATCCAGGAGGATCAGAAGTACTCCCTCCCTCCTCTGTGCTGTTAGGATTAAGACACCCACGCTCCCAGTGGCAGCTACAAACTCCCAACCTGGGGCCGCAACCTACTCTGGAGTGCTCCCAGCCTGACTGGAAGATAATCTTCCCGACCATATTGACCTTCGGTCATGGATGCTGACAAAAAGCCTGCCTCCGATACCATCTCCATTTCAGGACATGTTTCAGCTCTAGAAGGCTGGGAACAGACAAAGCCCTTGAAGAATATCAAGATAATAGGAAGGAATTTAAGCAAGCAGTTAGGAGAGGTAAAGGGGGTTATGAAAAGTATTTGGCAAACAGAATTAAGGTGAATCCCAAGGCATTTTATATGTATATAAAGACCAAGAGGGTAGCCAGGGAAAGGGTTGGCCCGCTCAAGGACAGAGGAGAGAATCTATTCATGGAGCCAGAGGATATGGGCGAGGTACTAAATGAGTGCTTTGCATCCGTATTCACCAAAGTGAAGGACTTGGTGGATGATGAGTCAGGGAAGGGTGTGTAGATAGTCTGGGTCATTCGATATCAAAAAGGAGGTGTTGGACATTTTAAGCCGCATCAAGGAAGACAAGTCCACAGGGCCTGAGGGGATATACCCCAGAACATTGAGGGAGGCAAGGGAGGAAATTGCTGGGGCCTTGATAGAAATCTTTGTATCTTTATTGGCTACAGGTGAGGCCCCAGAGGACTGGAGAATAGCCAATGTTGTTCCATTGTTTAAGAAAAGCAACAGGGATAATCCAGGAAATTATAGGCTGATGAATCTTGCGTCAGTGGTAGAAAAATTATTGGGAAAGGTTCTGAGGGACGGAATTTACTCACATTTGGAAACAAATGGACTCATTAGCAATAGGCAGCATGGTTTTGTGAAGGGGAGGCCATGTCAAGTGTTTTTTTAAATAATCTTTATTGTCACATGTAGGCTTATATTAACACAGCAATGAAGTTACTGTGAGGAAGTGACAAAGGTGATTGATGAAGGTAATGAAGTGGATGTTGTCCACATGGACTTCAGTAAGGCCTTTGACAAGGTCCCTCATGACAGACTGATATAAAGGTGGAGTCACACGGGATTAGAGATGAGCTGGCAAGATGGACACAGAACTGGCTCGGTCATAGAAGACAGAGGGTAGCAGTGGAAGAGTACTTTTCTGAATGGAAGGTTATGACTAGTGGTGTTCCACAGGGATCAGTGCTGCGACCTTTGCAGTTTGTGTTAATATGAATGATTTGGAGGAAAATGTAGCTGGACTGATTAGTAAGTTTGCGGATGACACAAAGATTGGTGGAGTTGAAGATAGTGAAGAGGATTGTCCGATACAGCAGGATATAGATCGGTTGAAGACTTGGGCGGAGAAATTACACGTAGAGTTTAATCCAGACAAATGTGAGGTAATGCATTTTGGAAGGTCTAAATCAGATGGGAATTATAATTATAATGGGTCGGAGAATCATTCGGTGGGGGGGGGGAAGCGTGAATCGCGCCCCGACGCCGGCGTCCGGATTCTCCCCCGCCGATTCTTGGGCGCCCGCGGGATTCCCGCCGCGCCGGTCGGGGGCCATTGATTATAAATGGCAGAACCCTTAGGAGTATTGGCAGAGAGATCTGGGCGCACAGGTCCACAGATCACTAAATATGGATGAGAGAGTCAAGAAGGAAGACAGCATGCTTGCCTCATCGGTCATGGCATTGAGTATAAAAATTCGCAAGTCATGCTGCAGCTGCACAGAACCTTAGTTAGGCCACATTTGGAATATTTTGTACAATTTTGGTCGCCATACTACCAGAAGGATGTGGATGCTTTGCATAGGATACAGAAGAGGTTTATCAGAATATTTCCTGGTTTGGAGAATATTAGCTATGAGGTGATAAAGTTAGATAAACTTGGATTGTTTTCACTGGAATGATAGAAGTTGAGGAGCGACCTGATCGAGTTTTACAAAATTATGAGTAGCATGGACAGAAGCCTTTTCCCAGGGTGGAAAAGTCAATTACTAGGGGACATAGGTTTAATGTACAAGGGGGGAATTTTTGAGGAGATGTGTGAGGCAAATGCTTTTACTCAGAGGGTGGTGAGTGTCTGGAAAGCATGTCGTGGAGGTGGTGGACATTAACAATGTTTAAGAGACATCTTGACAAATACTTGAATAGGATAGGAATAGAAGGATATGAACTCCGTAAGTACAGAAGGTTTTAGGTTAGACAGGCATCAATGATTGGAACAGGCTTGGAGAGCAGAAGTGCCTGTTCCTGTGCTGTACTGTACTGTTCTTTGTTCTTTTAGCTCACACACTATATCATCATATAGTGTCATCGCCTCCCAACAGAAAGAAAAAGAGACAAATATAAAGGAGCAAAAGTGTGAAAGAAAACAAAATTGCAAAATGGAGACAAGAACAACTTCTCAGATAAAGACCGTACACTTCCAACTCACCATTTGCAACTGTGTGGAAAATCTATTCACAATTATCTGTTCCCTGGTTCTGGAGACATGGCAGGTTGAAATTTTTATTTCAATTTTATTTAGGTAATATTTTTATCCATTTGTGAGTTAGATACTGTATGTGGCGGAACATATGCTGATGCAGAGTACTTGGTGGCCATGGAAATGGAATTGCCATGGTTACAACTGGTGGATACTGATGGTGAGACGGAGTGTGGTGTGCTTCCTGAATTTGTGAACTGCTGTGAAGAAAGTAGTCCTTCTCCAGTTATTACTTTGTCTGTCTCGAGGTATTTTGTTTGAATACACACATGGGTCAAGCAGTGAATATTGTAAAAGATGCAATTAAAAAATGCTTAATAACTGGACATGAAACAAAGATAATTGAATATTAGTGATGTTACTTGCATGAAAGATGTTAAACTTTCTAGCACCTACCATGGACATGTTCCATTGATGTTTTTCACTTGTTGGACTCCATGGGCTGGATTCTCCGTTCTGGAGACTAAGGCCGGGATTCTCCGATCCCGTGCTGGGTCGGAGAATCCCCGGGTGGAAGCAAGAATCACGCCCCGACGCTGGCTTCCCGATTCTCCCCGCAGATTCTTGGGTGCCCGCAGAATTCCCGCTGCGCCGGTTGGGGGCCGCTGAAAGCGCCCGCCCCACCCCCGGCGATTCTCCGGGCCCCGATCGGCCGAGTGGCCGCCGTGTTCGGCCGAGTCCCGCCGGCGCGGGTTACTCGGGTCCCACACAACGGGACCTGGAAGGTGCATCTGCAGGGGCCGCCCTGGAGGGAGGGCCGGGGATCCACCCGGGGGGGGGGGGCCACGGTGGCCTGGCCCGCCATCGATCGGGGCCTGCCGATCGGTGGGCGGGCTGGTTCCTTGGTGGCCTATGTTCCTGCGCACCGGGTCCCTGTAGGGCTCTGCCATATTGTCTGAGAAGGGAACCCCCGTGCATGTGTAGAATCACGCTGGCCATAGCGCGCATGTGCGGAAATACACCGGCCGTAACGCGCATGCATGAACTCACGCCGGCCGCTCCGCGCCGGCTGGATCTGCGGGACCATTCCAGCGCCGACCTAGCCCCCTAGGAAGGGAGCATTCCCCATTATCGGGGACTGTTGACTCCGGAGTGGTTGGTGCCGCTTTTCACGCTGGCGTGGGAACATAGCCTCATTATTGGAGAATCCCGCCCTATGTGTTGACATCATCGTGAAAACTATAGAGTTTCACGACGGCAAAAATGGCGACACAGGTGAAGCTATTCAGACACTGCAAAGGGGCTAGCACGGGCATCACGCGAAGTGCCACACTCTGGAAGCGGAACGCCGGCGGATTGGCTGGTTCCGTGATTGCCGCACAGCTGCAGCTGCACTTAAGGGATTCTCCCCCTCCCACACACAAGTATCACAGCCAACATGGCCGCAAAGAAAGCAGCGCCGTGCTTCCATGATGCCGAACTGGAGACCCTCCTTGATTCCGTGGAGAGAGGTGGCTGGTGCTGTACCCCGGCCCGTGAGGGAGGTCCTCAGACGCCACTGTTCGCCCTGCCTGGGCGGACGTGGGAGCCGGCATCAGCAAAGTCACCCGGATTGGTACCCAATGCCAAACAAACTGCACAACCTCCTCAGGGTGGCCAGGGTGAGTAGGCAACGCTGTGTCCCTGGCACCAACCCCAACACAAATGTGATCCGGACCCCCACCCTACCCCTCATGCCAGCACCCATGCCAACCCCTGGGCTGCATGCGCCAGACTGTCTAACAGTGCCGTTGTTTGTGTTTCCTCCCCCCAGGTCAAGGCCCCGCACAACTGCTAGGAGCGGGAGAAGAGCGGAGGGGTCCACCAGCTCTGTGTCCCCTCACCTTGCCCGAGCAGAGGGGACTGGATGTGGTCGGCGGCCTAGAGGAGAGGGAGGTCGCGACACAGAGGTCGGCGGTGCACCACAAAGTGAGATCCCCTGACTAGTTGTGGATCCTCATGACACATGTGTGACACCCAACCCCCTCTCTCCCATTCCCAACCCCCCTCACCACCCCAACCCCCCTCACGCTACCCCTTACCCTATTACTCAACCCTCACCAGATCCCGCCACCCCTCACCTCAGCCCTCACCACACCACGACTCGGCCCTGTCTGGCTGTCTAACCATACATGCCGTCTTGTGTCTTAGAGGACCTGCCGGAGATGGGGCGGGTCCACCCAGAGCCCCCCGCCTCCAGGCAGTGCCAGAGCCGGTGTCCCCGGATGGCAGAGCATCGATGGGGAGAGCAGGTGGAACACCAGCCCTCTGCCCGAGACCCAGGACATCCCAGAGTTCGGGTCAGAGATGGACACCGACTTTCCGTCACAGCTGTCTGCAACACCCTCCACCATCTCAGAGACTATCACTTCGGTTGGGCACATTAGTAAAGAGGCTTCTGGGATACTCACTGGTGCGTACCACACAGCGGCTCCGGTACAGCAGGTGGAGGTAGGAGCAGCCGAGGGGCCGGACAGTCGGAGGGTGGTCTGGCCCCAGGAACTAGCTGCCACCCAGATGGGTCCCGGGCTCCTGGAACATCTAATCCCACCTATAGTGGAAATGAAGTCACAGACCCAGGGACTACAGGAGGAGATGACGGCCGAATTCCAGCACCTGAGGGCGCAGGTGGAGGAGTCCATCCGTGTGCAGGAGCAGGGGGTGCTGCCGGTCATGCATGCCACCCAGGCTGACACTGCATGGGTGACATCCGCGATGGAGGCAATGGGGGCAACGATGTTGGACATGGGTAAGCATGTGCAAGGCCTGGGGCTTTCTGTGCAGGTGGGGGTCGAGGCCCAGGGCAGGGCTGCCCTCTCACAGGCAGCCATGTGCCGGAGCCAGCTGGAGATTGCAGCGGTGCTCCTCAGCATGGCCCAGGTGCTGGCCGGCGTCGCACAGACACAGAGGGAGGTGATCCAGTCCCGAAGGGATGTGGACCACTCACTGGCTGATGTAGCCTACACCCTGAGGGACATGGGTCACACCATGAGTGATGCGGCCCACTCACTGCCTGATGTAGCCTACACCCTGAGGGACGTGGGTCACACCATGAGTGATGCGGCCCACTCACTGGCTGCGATGCCACAGTCACAGAGGGATGTGTTGCAGTCCCAGATGGAGATGGCCCACCCCCTGTGCCCCATGGCCGCTAATGTTCAGACCCTTGTCGATACCAGACTGGGCCTCCAGGACTGGCAGGGCCAGGTGGCGTTGGGGGATGGCTCCACTCGCACCGTCATGGAGAAGCTCGGGGGCCATCGTGCCCCCCAGGGAGAAGGCGATGATGTGGATCGCGATGGTGGTTCCCGCAAGGGATGTGCCGGAACACCGCAGCACCTAGGACTCTCACCCTCCTGTCCCTGGTGAATCTGGTGAACAGAAGGCAGAACAGGGTGGCACCATGCCACCCGGGATGCCTGAGGTGCTGCCGGACCCATCCAGGCCGGGCCGCCCCAGGAGACGTGGGCCAACGGAGACTCTCATCGCATGCAGGAGTCACAGTGGGCCGCCTCCACTGCTCCTACACCGTCTGGGGAGCCACAAAGGGGTAGTGGTAGGGCCCTTAAGGCCAGAAAGTTAGACACCAATTAAGTTGGCACGGGTGCAGGGCATAGTTTAGCTATAGGGGCTAGGGCACAGACTGTATATATTTGTTCACAATAAACACATGTTCACACCATTCAAACCTTCCTCTGTGCTCTGGCTGATGGGTGTGGGGCAGGGGCGATGCGTGCTGGCCACTGGGAGGGGGGCGGGGGGGGGGGGGGTGAGGCCTGTTGTGAATGTGATTCACACCAGATTATAATCTGATACATGTGCCTATATTGTAAGTGCAGTTGCACTACCTGACCACCAGGGGGAGTAGCTCTGGGAATGCTCGAGAGTTGTACTGGGCTTCTCCCTTGGCTCCGCCCAGGACTCCTCCCCCGGGAGCTGCTGTAGAAAGATCAGTGCCACATGGTCAGCCGGCCAGTTCACCGAAAGTTCAATGGCTAACCGGCTGGCTCTGTTGTGAGGATATTAAAACCGCTATTCAAATCCTACAAGCACGTGTCCGTAGAATTGTTAGTTCCAACAATTTCATATACTCAGGAAATAGTCGAAGAAATCATGAAAGCAGCCCTCAAGCCCGGACGCCTAGAACTTGACCCACAGGATGCAGAGGCTAAGGAAATTTTTTCCTACTGGCTGAGATGTTTTAAAGCCTACCTGGCAGAAGCCAGCACCGCCGGAACAACGGAGGAACAAAAACTCAGCCTACTGCACGTGAGGGTAAGCCACAGAATCTCCACACAGCTAAATCCGGCCTGTTCTTACACCGCAGCGCTGGCAATATTGGACAAAATGTACGTTAGGCCCATTAACGAGGTTTATGCACGCCACGTGTTTACGACTCGCCGTCAGCAGCCTACAGAAACACTAACCGAGTTTGTAAGGGAATTGAACAATCTTTCCAATGACTGTAATTATCAAGCCGTTACCGCGGCTGAACATAGGGAGCTTGCTGTGCGGGACGTTTTCGTGGCGGGCCGTAGGTCTAACTATGTGCGCCAAAGACTGCTAGAAAAGGGGGCCTAGGACTTAGACACTACTGTGGAGGCTGCTTCCACCATGGAAGTTTCCTTCCGTAACCTCACCTCGTTTCCTGCGGACCCCGCAACCTCATCGTGGACCCCCGACCAACAGTCCTCCCAAGCCTGTGCCGCACGGCCCCCCAGCTACTGCACTGCCAAAGCCAGTTACTCTGCTGCCCCAGCCAGCTACTCGGCTGCTTCAGCCTGCCATTTCTGTGGCCAAAGCCAGCACCCGCAGCAGCACTGCCCAACCCGATCCGAGACCTGCAGCAGCTGCGGGTGAAAAGGACACTATGCCAGAGTGTGTCTGGCGAAGAAAGCCCCAGCCTCTAACCCTCCCATGGCTCAAAGTACTCGTTCCCTGAATTCACAGGCCTGCAGGCCCCGAAATGCTGCAGCCTGTATGCCGACTCCGCCCCCACCCGACATGTGCGACTCATGGGTGCGGCCATCTTGGCAATCCTCCTCCATGCGGCTGGCCATGTGCGACTCATGAGGGCAGCCATCTTGGCAATCCTCCTCCATGCGGCCGGCCATGTGCGACTCATGGGGGCGGCCATCTTGGGATCCATCCCCTTCAAACTCTGAAACTCACCTCGACGACTATGAACCCAGATGGCAGTCATCACGGGGCCACTCCAGCACAGCTGATCGAGCCGCCTGATGAGCCATAAATTGCACGAGAGACGAGTTGCTATACAAAAGTTAGACTTTAATAAGCTAGAACTTAGCCCTGCGGTTGTCTACAATAAAATGGACGACCGCTGGGGGCTTCGACTATTTATACCTCGGTAAGGAGGCGTGGTTAACTCAGCCTCTCGACCAATCGGAGAGCTGTCACATGACTGGTCTCAACCAATCGGTCGAGAGGCACTTGACCGACCAGGGCCAATGGTAAGCCGGTGTTCTGCACCAATGGCAGACAGCTATGCAAATCATATCACCACATTCACCCCTTGTGGAGAAAGAAGCCAGGGGGGGTATCAACGAGAGCCGGGGGCCGGGGGGGGGGGGGGGGGGGGGGGGGAGGGGGGGGAGGGGGGTGGGGGGGGGGGGGGCGGGGTAGAGAACTGGTGATATGAGTAGCAGCCGGGAGGAGAAACATTTTCTCTCCTTTCTTTTATTACATTTTGGGCTTCCCACTGGCCCAGACAATAAGCAATATTACACAAAGTCCCCAACAAAGTCCATGGAGCTGTTAAAATTTAAATCGATTTGATCAGTCTTTTCGTGGCCCGTGACGTTCTGGCAGACCGCCGCAGTGGAGGAGGTGACGTCGGTTCAGCCGATGGTGGTGGTTCCGCTGACGTCCTGGAGTCCGGGAGCGATGGTCCTTGAATAGTCTCTGTCACCCGAGCTGGCTGTGGAGACACCATGGATGGGGGAGGGGTGACCTGAGTGGGGCGCTGGGGGGAAATAAACAGGGGGGGGGGGTCTGTGGTGAAGGGGGGGAAGTCCGCACGCCGGCGGGTGCCAGGTCCCGGAGGGAGACCGTGTCCTGCCAACCGTCGGGATACTCCACATACGCATACTGCGGGTTAGCGTGGAGTAACTGGACTTGTTCCACCAACGGGTCGGACTTGTGCACCCGCACATGCTTCCGGAGCAAGATGGGTCCAGGGGTGACCAGCCACGTCGGGAGAGGGGATCCGGAGGGTGACTTCCTGGGGAAAACAAGAAGACGTTCATGAGGTGTCTGATTTGTTGCGGTACAGAGGAGTGAGCAGATAGAATGTAGGGCATCGGGGATCACCTCTTGCCATCGGAAAATAGGGAGATCTCTGGACCGGAGGGCCAGTAGCATGGTCTTCCAGATGGTACCATTCTCCCGTTCGACCTGTCCGTTACCCCGGGGGTTATAGCTGGTCGTCCTGCTAGAGACAATGCCCCTGTTGAGCAGGAATTGACGCAGCTCGTCGCTCATAAAGAAGGACCCCCGATCGCTGTGTATGTACGCGGGGTAGCCGAACAGGGAGAAGATGGAGAGGAGGGCCTTAATGACGGTTGATGTGGTCATGTCGGGGCAGGGAATGGCGAATGGAAAGTGGGAGAATTCGTCAATTACCGCCAGGAAGTAAATGTTGCGGTTGTTAGAGGGAAGGGGCCCCTTGAAGTCAATGCTGAGACGTTCGAAGGGGCGGGGTGCTTTGATCAGGTGTGTGCGCTCAGGGTGGTAGAAGTGCGGTTTGCACTCGGCGCAGATGTGGCAGTCACGGGTTACTGTCCTGACTTCCGCGATGGAGAAAGGCAGGTTGCGGGCCTTAATGAAATGTTAGAGACAGATCACCCCTGGATGGCAGAGGTCTGCGTGGAGGGAGCAGAGGTGGTCTATCTGCGCGTTGGAGCAGGTACCGCGGGACAGGGCATCAGGAGGCTCATTGAGCTTCCCAGGACGATACAAGATTTCATAGTTGTACGTGGACAACTCGATCCGCCACCGTAAGATCTTGTCATTCTTGATCTTGCCCCTCTGTGCATTATCAAACATGAAGGCCACTGACCGTTGGTCTGTGAGGAGGGTAAACCTCCTGCCGGCCAAATAGTGCCTCCAATGTCGCACCGCTTCGACTATGGCCTGGGCTTCCTTTGCCACAGAGGGGTAGCGGAGTTCGGAAGCCTGGAGAGTTCTGGAGAAGAAGGCCACGGGTCTGCCCGCTTGGTTCAGGGTGGCCGCCAGGGCAACTTCTGATGCGTCGCTCTCGACCTGGAAGGGGAGGGCCTCGTCGATGGCGCGCATCGTGGCCTTTGCGATGTCCGCTTTGACGCGGCTAAAGGCCTGGCAGGCCTCTGTCAACGACGGGAAGGTCGTGGTTTGAATGAGGGGACGGGCCTTGTCAGCGTAGTTGGGAACCCATTGGGCGTAGTACGCAAAGAAACCCAGTCAGCGTTTGAGGGTATTGGGGAGAGGGAGTTCCATTAGGGGGCGCCTGCGTTCAGGGTCGGAGCCTATCACTCCTTTACGCACTACGTAGCCGAGGATGGCTAGACGGTCGGTGCTAAACACGCACTTATCCTTATTGTATGTGAGGTTAAGGAGTTTTGCGGTTTGGAGGAATTTCTGGAGGTTGGCGTCATGGTCCTGTTGGTCGTGGCCGCAGGCCACTGGAAGTCCAGTCCTAGGAGTGCCGGTGCGCAAAGGTCAGGGAGGACGAGGAGTTTATAATTTTTAAAAACCTTCCCCTGGACCGTGAGGTCCGCGATGCAGCAGCCGGTGATGTGGACGGAGTGCGAACCTGAGGCTAACCCGATTTTGTGTTTTACAGGATGGACAGGGAGCGCGCAGCGTCTTACCGTGTCAGGGTGAACGAAGTTTTCCGTGCTCCCGGAGTCCAGCAGGCAGCCCGTCACGTGGCCGTTGAGGTAGATGAGCGTTGTCGTTTTGGCGAGCGTGCGTGGACGTGACTGGTCGAGCTAAATGGCCGCGAGCCGTGGAGAAAAACAATATTCGTCGTCGTCGTCCAAGTAGATGTTGGAAGAACCTTGCGTGCCAGTCCCGGAAGGTGGTGCCCAGGATCCGCATGTGGAGTCGGGATCCCAAGATGGTGGCGCTCAGGACCCGCACGTGGAGTCGGGGCCCCAAGATGGCGGCGCCCAGGACCCGCACGTGGAGTCGGGGCCCCAAGATGGCGGCGCCCAGGACCCGCACGTGGGGTCGGCGCCCCAAGATGGCAGCGCCCAGGGCCCACACGTGGAGTCGGCGCCCCAAGATGGCGGCGCCCGTGGGGCCCTCGTGGTTGCTGGTGACGGGGTTAGCGGTGCCGGCAGGCCGATCGGAGCGGCTGAGAGCGGGGGCAGAGAGGCGCGCAGGCCAGGCGCGGGGGCCCGGGGGCGGCGAGCTGAGAGTAGCGCTGTGCGCTGGAGGGGCCCCGGAGGAGAGAGAGAGGCGCGCAAGCCAGGCGCGGGGGCCCAGGGGCGGGGGGGGGAGAGTTGCGCGGGGTCTAGTAGGGGACCGGGAGGGCCCGGAGGAGAGAGAGAGGCGCACAGGTCGGGCGCAGGGGCCCGGGGGCGGGGGGGGGAGAGAGTTGCGCAGCATCCAGGAGGGGACCGGGAGGGCCCGGAGGAGAGAGAGGGGCATGCAGGCCGGGCGTAGGGGCCCGGGGGCGGGGGGAAAAGTGTTGCGCGGTGTCCAGGAGGGGAAGCAAGGGCCCGGAGGTGGGGATCCCTGGTCGCTGCGCAGAACCGCAGCGACCATTTTGGCCTGGCAGACAGTGGAGAAGTAGCCCTTCTTCCCGCAGCTCTTACAGAGGGCGGAGCGGGCTGGGCAGCGCGGGCGTGGGTGTTTCGCGAACCCGCAAAAGTAGCAGCGGGGCACTGTGGACTTGTCGGGGCGTCCCGGGGTGCAGGCCTGAGGGAGGTCGGGAGCGGCGGATGGCGGTGGGGAAGCGTGCCAGGATGCCCAGGATGGTGCCGCGCGGCTGGGGACATAGGCGCGGGCGTTTACATCTGCGACCTCCAGAGAGTCCGTGCCTCAGTTAAGCTGAGGTCGTCTTTCTCCAGCATCCGCTGGCGGATAGCTGGGGTCTGCATCCCAGCCACGTAAGCGTCTCTGATCAGTAGTTCCATGTGCTCCGTAGCTGAGACTGCGACGCAGGAGCAATTCCTCCCCAGTATAGCGAGGGCCCGGTAAAATTGGCCTATTGACTCACCGGGGAGCTGTTGTCTGGTGGCCAGCAGATATCGGGCGAATACCCTGTTGACTGGTTTAAGGAATTGTCCATTCAGCTTTAGTATGGCGGCATCGTAATCTTTCTCCTCCTTGGTTATCGCGTAGGCTGCTGTGCCCACGCTGGAGTGGAGGATGTGAAGCTTCTGTGCCATGGTGGGAGGGCTGGTTGCAGATTCCAGTATCCTTCGAGACATGCCAGCCAATGTTGAAAAAGTTCTGCAGAGTTCGGAGTTTGCGGGCTGATGCGGAGGCATTCGGGCTTGATCCAGAACTCCATCTTCAAAAATCTAGCTTATTAAATTGATGAGCCATCAATTGCACGAAAAATGAGTTGCTATACAAAAGTTAGGCTTTAATAAGCTAGAACTTAGCCCTGCGGTTGTCTACAATAAAATGGACGACCGCCGGGCGCTTCGACTATTTATACCTCAGTAAGGAGGCGTGGTTAACTCAGCCTCTCGACCAATCGGAGAGCTGTCACATGACTGGTCTCAACCAATCGGTCGAGAGGCACATGACCGACCAGGGCCAATGGTAAGCCGGTGTTCTGCACCAATGGCTGACAGCTATGCAAATCATATCACCACTCCGCCGACTACCCGCAACTCAGCGCAGTCACCCTGGATCAATCCCGCCCCAAGCACCTACGAAGTTCGATGGCGGAGGTCCAGATCAACGGGTACAGCACGCCATGCCTCTTTGACTCCAGGAGCACTGAGAGCTTTATACATCCAGAGCTGGTAAGACGTTGTTCGCTTTCTATTTTTCTGGTGAGCCAAACTATCGCCCTCGCTTCGGGCTCCCACTCAGTCCAAATCCAAGGACGCACCGTTGCTACGCTCACAATTCGAGGCGCTAATTATTCTAAATTTAAACTTTATGTCCTGCCCGACTTCTGCACGCCACTCTTATTAGGCCTGGATTTCCAGTGCAACCTCAACAGCCTCACCCTCAGCTTTGGCGGGCCCCTGCCCCCACTCACTATCTGCAGCCTAACCACGCTGCGCATCTCCCCCCCCTCCGCTCTTCGCCAATCTCACTCCAGATTGCAAGCCAGTAGCTACTCGCAGCAGGCGATACAGCCTACAGGATAGGGTCTTTATCGGATCGGAGGTCCGATGGCTGCTCAGTGAGGGGATCATAGAGGCCAGTAATAGTCCCTGGAGAGCTCAGGTGGTGGTCGTCAAGACCGGGGAAAAATTTTGCATGGTCGTCGACTATAGCCAGACCATAAGTCGCTTTACGCTCCTAGACGCGTATCCCCTCCCCAGAATTGCAGACATGGTTAATCAGATTGCCCAGTACCGGCTATTCTCCACGGTGGATCTGAAGTCTGCATACCACCAGCTCCCAATCCGCCCGGAGGACCGCCACGACACGGCATTCAAGGCCGATGGCCGCCTCTTCCATTTCCTCCGGGTCCCTTCCGGCGTCAATAACGGGATTTTGGTGTACCAACGAGCAATGGACCGAATGGTAGACCAGTACTGGCTGCAGGCCACGTTTCCGTATCTGGGCAATGTTACTATCTGCGGCTATGACCAGCAGGACCACGACGCCAACCTCCACCGTTTTCTCCAAACGGCACAGAAATTAAATCTCACTTATAACAAGGAGAAATGCATTTTCCGCACAAACAGACTGGCCATCCTCGGCTACGTCGTGGAGAACGGAGTCCTGGGCCCAGACCCAGACCGCATGCGCCCCCTCTTAGAACTCCCCCTCCCTCATTGCCCCAAGGCCCTCAAACGGTGCTTGGGGTTCTCCTCATACTACGCCCAGTGGGTCCCTCAATATGCGGTCAAAGCCCGCCCACTCTTTAGGGACACACGATTTTCCCTGTCAGCCGAGGCACGCCAGGCCTTCGACAGCATCAAGGAGGACATCGCCAAAGCAGCCAGGTTGAGAGCGATGCCTCAGAGGTAGCTCTAGCAGCCACTTTAAATCAGGCAGGGAGGCCCGTTGCATTTTTCTCCCGTACCCTATCTGCTTCAGAACTCCGACACTCCTCAGTCGAGAAGGAAGCACAAGCCATCGTGGAGGCTGTTCATCACTGGAGGCACTACCTCGCAGGTAGGAGGTTCACCCTCATCACCGACCAACGATCGGTTGCCTTTATGTTTGACAACTCTCAAAGGGGCAAAATAAAAAATGATAAAATCCTTCGGTGGAGGATCGAACTCTCCACCTATAGTTACGATATTAAATATCGACCAGGGAAGCTCAACGAGCCCTCGGATGCCCTATCCCGCGGGACATGTGCCAGCCCGCAGATGAGTCGTCTGAAAGCCATCCACGTGGACCTCTGCCACCCGGGGGTCACCCAGCTCGCCCACTACATCAGGGCCCGAAACCTGCCTTTCTCCAACGAGGAGGTAAAAGCGGTCACCAGGGACTGCCCGATCTGTGCGGAGTGCAAACCTGTCTATAGACCAGACAGGGCCCACCTGGTCAAGGCTTCTAGGCCCTTTGAACGCCTTGCGATCGATTTCAAAGGGCCACTCCCCTCAACTAACAAGAACATTTATTTCCTCAACATCATCGACGAGTTCTCCCGATTCCCTTTTGCCATTCCATGCCCTGATATGACCTCCCACACAGTCATTAGGGCCCTGCATAGTGTCTTCATCCTGTTCGGTTTCCCCAGCTACGTGCACAGCGACCGGGGTTCGTCCTTCATGAGCGACGAGCTGCGTCAGGCTGGGACCCAGTTGTGTCCTGAGATCCAGCAGACCTCCAACTGCAGTCTCGCCTGGGGGTTCCTGCCTCCACCTGATGTACATCAGCAGCAGTGTGGTGCTCACCAGATTGTGCCCCAGAAGCCTGTCCACTGACATTTCCCACCGAGATGTGTGTGTCTGCACTGGTGGAGGGTGGGGTTGACAGCTGTGACGCCTCAATCGTGTCTTCCTCGGAGCTCTCCTCTGAGGTGATCTGCTGGATGTCAGGAGAGGGGGCCACCTGGGATGGGCTGGCATCATCAGCTGGGGGACCTGTGGGAGAATGGACATCAGGTCAGTGGGAGGGATGGGTCAGTCAGTAAGACAATACCAACTCACGTTCGACAGGTTCCCCCGGTGGAGTCTGGTGGTTCTGCACCTCTGCGGCGTTCACCAGCCTGTTGGTAACCGCCTGTCCTCAGCCACACAGGTCACCTCCAGGGCGTGTTCCTCAAAGGTGGTAAGGATTCTCAAGTCCGGAACCCCTTCACCAGCCTGGGCCTTTGCCCGGCGATTATTGGAGAGCTTTTCCTGAGGAGAAACAGAGAGGTCATCATTAGCCACACGCATGCTTCACAGTGGTGGGAGGGGGGAGGGTATGAAGGAAGGGTTGATAGCGGTTGAAGGGAGAGGGGAGTGGATGGAGGGTTGGGGATCGCATGAAAAGTTGGGGGGTGGATGCTCATGTGGGAGCGGAAAGGCCTCGGAGGGGGGTGGTGGGCACTGGTTTCTACTCACGCATACTGCCTGGTGTAGGTCGTTGACCTTTTTCTGCATTGTAGGCCAGTCCACCTGGTCACACTCCTTGTGCTCACAACTGCTGCTACCCAGTCCCATGCAGCACTGACTGCCCTTTGGCTAACCCTCCGGAACCCCCGGGGAACAGGACATCTCTCCTGGCCTCCACTGCGTCTAGGAGCCTCCCAGATTTGCATCCCCTAATCTTGGGGCCGGTCTCCTGTGCGCCATTGTGAGCTGGCTGGGGTTGGATGAGCTGTTTAAGTGCTACTCAATCTTAGCGGGGGGGGGGGGGGGGGGGGGGGGGGGAGCTTGCGAGCGCAGTACCAGAAAATCAATAGGCAAGCCTTCATTTGCGGCTAGAAGCCTATGAGTTGGCGTTAGGTTGACCAATTAATGTTGAATAGCCTTGCCGTCCTCACTGGGCCGAGCGCCAGGAAACTCGCGGCAGTTCCTGCATGCTACCACGTTTAGAAATCTTTCCAGAGAATTGCACCCTTAGTTTCTGAAATGAAGAATTTCACCGGATATCTTTGAAATACTTCAGGCGGGGTTCTCCATTATCGACGCCAAAATCGTATTCGGCGATCGGGCGGAGAATCCCCGCTTGTGACAGAATCGGGGTCGCTGCTGTTTTTCAGATGCTCCGCCCCCTCCAAGTCGACGTCAGCACACATCGCTTTGAGGCCTTCTCCCGATGCTCCGCCCCCGATGAGCTGAGTTCCTGGCCGCAAGGGTGACATGTGGTCTGAGTTTTCGGAAACCCGACATGGCGGCTGTGGACTGTGTCAAAATTAAAACCTTCACATGTCCTGCCAGCGTGAATTAATTGTGGTGTGAAATGCGATTTACAGAATTATTCATGGGCATGTGATTTAAATATGTATTTCTGTTGCAAAAATGTACGCGTTATAGTTTCAGTACCTGTGCGTAAGGTCGCCAAGTATTAAAATATAAAGAAATTTTAGATAGTTAGACATAATCCTTTGACTATTTCTAATGAATGGCTTGGATGAACCTTCTAACAAAAAACATTAAATATTAAAGCTCCCATATTATCCAGATCTATTCCCATTGTCATGCAGGCAAATCTCTGCTGCCTTCATGTCTTTGATGATCAAATTACTCCTTATTGTTTAATTGACTGTTTTAAAAGCTTCAAAGAGGTCAGAAGGGCTCCTTATGAGAGAGCGATTATCCTTTCAATGCTGTTAAATGCTGATACCTTCCTGCAGATAGTAATTCTTCAGGTGTCTGTCTGAGGATTACTAATATTTCAGTCATTTTACATCAAAAAGATTGCATGAGTAATGTAAAGATTAGTGAATAAAGGCTTGCCTCAGGTTTTGGGAGATATATTGTTACACCAACTGAGAGCCACCTTTTCAGAATAATCACATCTGGCATCATTAACCCTTTTGCTCTTTAGAATGGTTCCAAAACCATACTGTAGGGATATAAGTTAGATTTAGAATTATTGTCATGTGTATCGAGATACAGTGAAAAGTATTGTTCTGCGTATCGTCCAGTAGATCGTTCCATACATGAAAAACATAGGACATACGATAAATAGACAGTGTAAATCATAGACATCGGGTGAAGCACACGGAGTGTAGTCCTACTCCGTAGAGACGATGGGTGGAGAGATCAGTTCAGTCCATAAGAGGGTCATTCAGAGTGTGGTAACAGCGGGGAAGAAGCTGTTTTTGAATCTGTTAGTGTGAGTTCTTTTGTATCTTCTGCCCGATGGAAGAGAGTGGAAGAGAGAATAACCCCGGTGGGAAGGTCTTTGATTATGCTGCCTGCTTTCCCGAGGCAGTGGGAGGTGCAAATAGAATCCATGGATGAGAGTTACATGTGGCACAACCTTTAGTATATTCAGATCATCGAAGATGGTCTCAGCTGCTGAGGCTTCGGCAAGTATTATCAGCCACTTCCAGTACATTGGTTTATTATAGATTGGAATTGACTCTGCCTTTTCTCCACCTTCCCTTTGTGTCTCGGAATAGATGTTTCTCAGGGCTGTAGTTTAGGTATCATTGTGTTGTCAGTGTCTCTGCCAGTATCAGTAATGGCTCAATGGCAGCACTGTCATCACCCACTCCAGTGACTTGACCACATAATCTAGGCTGATACTCCAGTGAAGTATTGAATGAATACCGCACTCTTGAGGGTGGGGAAACCTTTGAATAAGACTTTTAAATCCAGGCCTTGACTTCTCTCATAGAACATAGAACATAGAACATAGAACAGTACAGCACAGAACAGGCCCTTCGGCCCTCGATGTTGTGCCGAGCAATGATCACCCTACTCAAACCCACGTATACACCATATACCCTTAACCCAACAACCCCCCCTTTAACCTTACTTTTTTAGGACACTATGGGCAATTTAGCATGGCCAATCCACCTAATCCGCACATCTTTGGACTGTGGGAGGAAACCGGAGCACCCTCCTGGCTGGCTGTCAAAGATTTCATGGTGCTACTCAAAGAAGAGCTAGGAACCTTTCCTGTTGTCCTGGCCAATATTTACCCCTCAATCAACCTCAATTTTATTTTTAAAAACACAGATGCTTTGCATTGCTGTTTGTGAGGTCTTGCTGTGTGCAAATTCACTGATGTGTTCCCTACATTGCAACATGACGGCACTTGAAATGTACCTCATCGGCTGTCAGATGCTTTGTGACATCCTGTGGCCATGAAAGGCACTATATCAATGCAAGTCTATCACTCATTCTTTCATGGTAAAGGTGATGCGACCATCAATTCACTCAAGACACGAGGGGAAGTAAACTGTGGCTTTAATCAACTTACAACTGAGCCTGCCTGCGACCAGAAGAACTGAGGGCAGGCTCACAAGACCGCAGCACTTTATACTTCCGGTAGTGGGAGGAGCCATGGGCAAAGCCTTGGGCGGAGCCAAGGGTGGAGCCCTCTACAAGCTCCTCATCTCCCCCTGTGGGCAGAGCCGCACAACGGCTCACAGATGGAGCCCACAGGGACACAGTGATACACAGTGTGAATTATACACATTATACATTCACCACAAAAGGATTGCAGAGTGTAGTATTCTTTTGAGCTTCATTATCTTGATTCAGTACTTGGTTACTTTGCACGGTAGCATGGTGGTTAGCATAAATGCTTCACAGCTCCAGGGTCCCAGGTTCGATTCCCGGCTGGGTCACTGTCTGTGCGGAGTCTGCACGTCCTCCCCGTGTGTGCGTGGGTTTCCTCCGGGTGCTCCGGTTTCCTCCCACAGTCCAAAGATGTGCGGGTTAGGTGGATTGGCCATGCTAAATTGCCCGTAGTGTAAAAAGTAAGGTTAAGGGGGGGGGGGGGTTGTTGGGTTACGGGTATAGGGTATACGGGTATAGGGTGGATACGTGGGTTTGAGTAGGGTGATCATTGCTCGGCACAACATTGAGGGCCGAAGGGCCTGTTCTTTGCTGTACTGTTCTATGTTCTATGTTCTACATGAATCACCAGTTAAATTTAGGGAAGAGATGTGCACAGCACAGGAGAACTTTTTAACGTTTGATATTCCTTTTTGCCGGTTCTTCAAAGATAACAATCATGGATTTGAGTGTTAGTGACAAAGAAACTAGGCAGTATGTAACAAAAATTTGTGTGCATATTTAAAGCTGCTTTGGCTTCAAACAATGAATGGGGCGATTAACAAAATAATCTCCATTTAAGTCAACATTGGTTGGCTAAGTAACAGAAACAGAAATTGTGAAAATACTCAGCAAGTCAGGCAGCACCTGTGGCGAGAAACCGAGTTAAAATCTTTGGTCTGTGACCTTTGAACCAAAAGATTCTGCCAGCAATTATTTCTGTTATTTTCTGTTTTTATTCGGGATTTCCAGCATCTGCAGTATTTTACTTTTGCAGGTATTTGCTGAGAGCTGGGCTGAATTCTCCTGTCTGGGACCATGGACGCAACTGACCAGCTGCGCCACACCCAAAAAACAGCAAGACGCGGCCAGTAGATGCCGGGAGATCCCTCTTGCGGGATCTACCCAACTTGTCACGTCTCCCGAGATCTAACGTGATCTTGTGAGACGATGCAATGTGAATCCCACCAGTTGTGGGCGGGATCACTATTTTCCAATTCTCATACTAGAGCGAGACAGCTAATCTCACTCGAATATGCTCTCCCATGATCTGCCCAAGGTATTGGGATCTAACCCCTTCACCTCGGTGAACTTGGGTGAGCTCTGTTCCTTGCTGGTCTCCACCAAAGGTGACCTGATGGGATGGCCCCTGGGGGTCTCCCAGGGTATCAGAGATCCTAGGTGCTTTCGCTCTGGACAGGGTGGCATCCTGGCATTGCTGGTAGCCTAGCACCCTGGGAGTGCCACCTGGGTGCTGGCCTGGCACTGCCAAGGTTCCCAGGTGGCACTGCTAGCAACAGGGATCAGGTCAGGGGTGCCCTGTGTAGATGGGGTGCGGGGGACCCCCTTATAGGTGAGTTGAGGCTTTTGGAGGATTCGGCGGGCGCATGGGGAGGGTCGCGAGTTTCTCAGAGGAGTTCCTCGGTAGAGCTCCTCAGTGCATGAAACAGAAATGCGGCCTCAGTGGAGCGTTCTTCACTGAGGTCCATGATGACAACAGATTCCCGTTCAATAGTATGGTCTTGCTCAGCCCTGCGAGCCAGGAAACATCCAGATAAACACAGTTGTTGCGGGACTCTAATTCCCATTCGGTTAGATGGCACTCTATGTCTCATGCCGGGGGCCGGGACAGGGTGTTTTCCATGCAGAGGGCGATGGGAAGCCACACCATGGGCAGCATTCTCTCTCTCACTGCGCCTGTTTTCTGGTGCGGTGCAACCCCCCTGGAATCGGGATCCCTCATCCCACCAGCCGGCCAATGGGGTTTCCCATTGTGGGCACCCCTACGCCATTGGAAAATCCGCAGGCGTGAATGCTTTGCCGGCGAATTAGAGGAGCCCGCAGATGGAGAATCGAGCACCATATCTTCCATCCCCGGAGTAATTAATTATGCATTCGGGGGTTTTGCACCTCATATTTGGGTGCCATATTTAAAAGGTTCCCGACATTACCAACCCATCGTTGCAATAAGAAGATGGATCTCCTGAGAAAGAAGGTGGATTTCCAAGAACGAACACACGTGTAGTTGGATGATTAGTTGCTTCGAGGAGACTGAATCTTGAAGATCCCACTGATAGATTCTCCCCCTCCACCCATGGCTATGGTGTTCCAGGGTTGCTGGTGGCCTCCATCCTGCACTCGGGAGGCAGCCCCAGCCTTCTTCAGGTAAGGCCCGACTTCTACACGCCACATTGGTCCAAATATATTCTGGACTGGTATGCGTTCCTGTTGGCAGAGAATTGAGAGTGGGTGGGAAGATTCCAGTCAAGTCATTAGCGGGATGAAAATCGGGTTTACTCCGGCATCCAGTAGGATTTGCAATCTGCCATGGAGGGCACCAGCAGAAGATCATGCTGTGATTTCATGGCAAGGTGCAAACAATTCTTATGCCACACATCGAATTCTGCCTCCTCATCCCCACACATCATTGATCCCACCTGCAGAATCATGGGGAAATTAAATCCCTTGTTAATAATTTGTGATGTGAAATACATGCTGGGTGAAGTAAGTAAATAGGAACTATGGTAAACTGAGGTGGACTAATTATAATCGCGGATCAGCACGTGAGAGAGTATTGGAGGGATTGACATGGGATTGGGTCAACTGCCCTGTTATGTCAATGCCATAGATAGGTCGTGACACAGTTTCCTTTCTTAATGGAACACACAGTGCTTTCAGAAGAGATTTTGCTGGTACTTAATCATTGTTCAGCTTAAGGTTACACTCACCTTTTTCCATTCCTAGTGATGCATTCTTAGCCATTGCAGTGTAATGTAATTGTGACAATAATAAAGATTATTATTATTATAAAGGAAAAGAAAATTGAACTTTAAACAAGAGCTGAGTGTTTTTTGAAATGGATGACGAGCCACTGGTTGAATTGCTGCAGGATGATTCTCCAAGGGACAATGGAATCCCCACCTTGTTATCAGGACAGATACTTCTCAGAATCATCCAGAAACTAATTTCCATCAGCAATTGAGACAACGGTAATCTCATCAAGTGGTTTCCCGTGTTATGCCCAGACAGATTTTCTGGATTTGCCTTCCCACTTGGAATTCACAAAGGATGAGTTAATAGCCAGCTGCAAAGCTGCCCCAGCTGTCTGTCGGTGTGTGTGTGCTCTGTTAGATCAAACGCTGGAGGTTCTGAAACAGAAATAAAAGCCAGTGAGCACACTCACAGTACTCCTACAAATAGCCATTTTGCAGGAATATCTCCCTCTCTCTCTCTCTCTCTCTGACCTGTGGAAGCCAGTCAAGTCAGCAAAGACCGCGGCTGAAAACAGAACTGGGAAGTCTATTTCCCAAACTGCAGAGCATTGGAGTCACAAACCACTATTCACCTGCTGAAGTCAACCCTCTCGCTGGAATCTCGAATTGCAATGGCTGCAATGCTCAATTATCTCCTCACGGATCAGGGGGTATTCCATATATCTTTTTTTTAAATATTTAATTACTTGGAACTCAATTCTCCTTTCTAACCTGTATGAATGTATTTTCATGTGTGTAATGATATGTATATTGACTGGGATGTAAAGAGTTAACAAGTTAATGATAATGCTTCTTACCACGAGGGGGAAACCACAAAACAGTCATATATATATATCATGTGACTTCAGGGATTCTTAGTAGGTAGTAGAAGATGGTGAGGCATAGGAGCAGTTGTGTACTTGAGAGTTCTGTAGTTAGAGATAGCATAGTTTGATATAGTAACCTTGTACTTTAGGAATGTGAACAAATCTTAATTTGTAGTGTAAATAAGTTTATTGTTTTGTCCGTTGACAAAGCTTGGTGTTCTTTATTCAATACTACGCATCCAAGCCATCCAGGTAAAGCAGAATAGAGAACACATGTGTTTGACATTTTCTTGCCTTTAGAAATTAATAAACCCAGTCTGTCTACTCAAGAAATCCTGGTTAAATGGACTCCTTTTTAAAAATTGAGATTGGGAAAAGGGTGTCCACGGAAAGAGATCCATTTTAGATTAAATTTTGCGGTGGCCGACAGAGGTAATTTAATAAAGACAGGAAGACAGTTCATCCCTCTCCAGGATTGTATCAATTTGAGGATAACCCAACCGGACAACGAGGGTGTCTTTAAATAAGAGCTGAGTGTTTTTTGAAATGGACGACGAGCCACTGGTTGAATTGCTGCAGGATGATTCTCCAAGGGACAATGGAATCCCCACCTTGTTATCAGGACAGATACTTCTGAAAATCATCCAGAAACTAATTTCCATCAGCAATTGAGACAACGGTAATCTCATCAAGTGGTTTCCCGTGTTATGCCCAGACAGATTTTTCTGGATTTGCCATTCGCTCCATCCCTCTTCCTGGCAACAGTTTGAAGCTGTCTTTCAATCATCAATCTGTGCATCACTGAAACCATCTGTTTCCGCCTCCACACCATCACCCAACCCTGCCCCTGCCTCCGCTCACCTGCTGAAACCTCGATTTGTGTCTTTGGTTACTTCTGGGCTCGTCCGAATCCTCGCTCGCTGCCTTCTCCCAGTCTCTGAAGAAACCCTTACAGAAAGCCAGTGTGGCTTCTGACAGCGGACATGATTTTAACTGACCGGCAACTTCAAGAGAAATGCCAGGAGCAACATCAGCCACTCTACATGTCCTACATTGTTCTGACTAAGACTTTTACTCAGTCAATCAAGAAGTGCTATGGAAGATCCTGTCAAAAGCCAGTTGTCCAGAGAAATTCATCAATGTCCTTCGACGACTCCATGACAAGATGTCAGTGACAGCCCTCACCGACTAAAATATGACAGATACCTTCAAGGTCAAGACTGGAGTCAAGCAAGATGTGTCATCACCACCACTGCCCTCCTCCCCATTCTCTCCATCTTCATCTCAACCATCCTTCACCTTGTCAAGAGGAAGCTTCTCAGTGCAGTAGACATTGTCTATAAGATGGACGTAAAACTTTTAAAATTCAACCGGTTGAAATTCAAGAAGAAAACGATACCGACATCGCTCGTATGTGGATCACATCGCCATCTCCATTCTCTGAGAAGAGAATTTCCAAGCCATGCATGATATCTTCACGGAAGCATACCAAAGAATCAGTCTCAGCCTGAACCTCAAGAAGACTCAAGTCCTTCACCAACCCGTCCCAGGGCAAGATCCGGTCTCACCCTCCTCAAGATCAACAAAGAAGCCTTCCCAAATGTGGAACATTTCCCAGACCTGAGGTGTTACCTCTCCTCTAAGGTTGACATCAATGTGGAGATCCAACATCATACCCAATCCATGAAAGCTTCCTTCGGACACCTCAGGACGAGCGTCTTTGAGAACTGCAACATCTGTGCTGACAGCAAGATCCCTGTGATCAAAGCAATTGTTCTCCCAACTCTTCTATACAGCTCAGAAACTTGGACTACGTACAGATGCCATCTCAAGGCCCTAGAGTAGTAACATCAATGCTGTCTGCGATGGATTTTCCGGATCAGCTGAGAACTCAGGCGTACTAAAGTCAGAGTCCTTCAGGAGCCAAGAGCACCAATATCTAGGATATGATCATCCAAAACCAACTCTGCTGGACCAGTTATATGCTTAGAATGTCAGAGTCATAACTTCCAAAGCAAATTTTCTTTGCCTATCTCAAGGAACGCTTCTGAACAAAAGGAGGACAAAGGGTATGTTCCAAAGAAACCCTGAAAGTTTACCCCTTGAAATGTGACATCGACCCTTGCTCAGAAGAGACGTACTTGGAGGAACATCATGATTGAAGGGACACAATTCTTCGAGGACACCCAACGACAAATGGAGGCCCGGAAAAGGAGCCTGAGAAAGGAATGCAGGCAATCTGGAGTCCAGGGACTGATCTCACCTCGCGGAAACACATGCCAAGTGTATGGTCAAAGATGCGGCTCTAGGAACGGGCTCGTCAGTCATGCAAGAACCGACAGAACCCGAAACCAGAAACATGGAGTTTCTTAGGTGGACAAATATACTCGTTAGCGAGAGATCGCCAAAGAAGAAGACTTCTGAGCTTGACTATTCTAATACACTCTTGACTGGCCTCACATTTCAACCTTCTGTAAATTTGATGTAATCCAAAACTCCATTTGTGTCTTAACCCGCATCAACTCCTGTTCATCAATCACCCCTGTGTACGCTGATCTACATTGACTCCCAGTTAAGCAATGCCTTGATATTAAAACTATCACCTTTGTTTGCAAATCCCTCCATGGCCTTGCCCCTCCCTATCTCAATAATCCCTTCAATTCTCGATTTGTAGTCAAAAGACTGCTCTTCAAGACTCAGTTTTAAAGCATGTTGAAGTCCTGGTGTAGAGAATCTCAGAATATAAATGTTGTAATTCACTTCTTCAAAGGCTAGCAGCAGCGAGTGTGATTGAATCACAAGCGACATATCTGTTGTGCAGAGCAGTGTTACTCTGCAATTGTAGGAAGTGCTCTAATGGAAAATCAGTAAACTACAATCATCCTGAGGGGAGGTTGAGCTGTGTTTAACAGGCTAATCTGACTTTCCAGTCCTTACAAGCTATGTATGCTTGGATGAATCCTTTGTATCATTTCGGATGAAATGACATGCCTGCATTAAACTGATTGACAATATGCAGACTGGTGTAAATGGCACCGTTTTGCAAGCTTTCAGACTAGGTCAATGACCCTTTTCCATGGTACATGGTTAAAGGAGTTGGATTTATTCATCACAGTGAGGAAAACATGAAGATAAATGCTTCAAACCTAGTGTGGGTAGATCAATCCATAAAAAATGCCAATCGAATTTTGGAATTATAAATAGGGACAAGAATAATGAAGTAATGATGAATTCATACAAAACATTGGTTACACCACAGTAAGAGCACAGTGTGCAGTTTGAGCACCCCATTAAAGGAAGGATATTAAAGCCGTAGAGAGCATTCATCTGGATGATACAAGAGATAAGAACTACAGTTGTAATGTTGAAAAAAGAGTCTGTTTTCTCAAAGCTTTTTGTCTTACATTCATCAGGACAATTCATAAGCTTACAATGCAAGATGTCACCCAGCCTCACTTGCCCCAGAGTCGCAACGCCATTGAAATTAACTTTTATTTTAAAATGCCCACGATCTTAAGCCACCCAATAACTACAATCATCAGGTTTGTAAATTTAAACACAATCAACATTTTATTATTATGGGCGGCACAGTGACGCAGCGGTTAGCACTGCTGCCTCATGGCCCGAGGACCCGGGTTTGATCCTGACCCCGGGTCACTGTCTGTGTGGAGTTTGCGCATTCTCCCTGTAGCTGTCTGGGTCTCACCCCCACAACTCAAAGATGAGCAGGGTAGGTGAATTGGGCATGCTAAATTGCCCCTTAATTACAAGAAAAAACATTATGGGCGGAATTCTCCGCTCCCGTGCGGCATCGGGAAGGCCGTCGTGAACTCGGCCGAGTTTCACGACGGCCTCGGAGGCCGCTCCTCGTGCCCTATTCCCCCCCCTTCCCCTGCCCCCCCCCCCCCCCCCCCCCCAGGGGGCTAGGAGCGGGGCTCCGTAGATCTTGGCCGCCGGGCCTTGACGCTTGCGTCAAGGCGGCGCGCCGAAAATGACGCGACGGCGGCGCCTAAGTGACGTCAGCCGCGCATGCGCAGGTTGGCCGGCTCCAACCTGCGCATGCGCGGCTAATGTCACGACGGCTGCCGGCTCCAGCCCGCGCATGCGCGGTTGCCGTCTTCCCCTCCGCTGCCCCGCAAGGCGTGACGGCTTGATCTTGTGGGGCGGCGGAGGGGAAAGAGTGCGTCGCTTGGAGACGCCGGCCCGACGATCGGTGAGCACCGATCGCGGGCCAGTCCCCTCCCGAGCACGGCCATGGTGCTCAATCCCCTCTCTGCCCCCCACAAGCCACAAACGGAACTTTGGCGCCATGTTCACGACGGCAGCGACCAGGTGTGGTTGCCGCCATCGTGAACCGGTCGGGAACGTCAGGCCGCGCGGCCCATCCGGGCCGGAGAATCGCCGGTTGCCGTGAAAAACGGCGAGCAGCGATTCATCCGAGCGGGGGGTTGAGAATCACGGGGGGTGCCAGGGCGGCGTGTCATGAGTCGCCCGGCCCTCCCGCGATTCTCCCACCCGGCGTGGGGAGCGGAGAATCGCGCCCTATATTATTATTAACAGCAACTAAAAATAGGCAACAAATACAACTGGTTAACTATTATCTAACCTCTAACCCTGCCCCCCCCCCACCTTTAACTTGCCCCACCCTCTACATATACACACACAAACAAACTTAGAGGGGAAAGTGGGGTGTAAAAAAATGATAAAAATAAAAGGATTCAAGGCTTTATTTCAGACAGGCATCTTCCAGTTAGTTTCTCTTCAGTCTAGGCCTTTAGGTGGATGGTATCTTTTCTTTCAGTTTGTAATGGTTTTCACTGTAGACTCACAGAAAGAGCAGGCAGCCAGCATTCGAGAGAGCGTGAGAGAGATAGTTTATTCTTTCATGGTCAAGAAGCTTCTGCCTTCAAACAGTAGGCAGCAGAGCAGAAAGCGAGAGAGAGAGAGCACGCAAGAGAGTGAGAGAGAGAGAGAGCTGCTTGAGGGTCCTGTGGCTTTTCCTGGGTTCTCTCTCCAAAAAACCCCATCTGACAGGAACCAATTGCTGTTGGTTGCTGGGCAGAATACTGTCCCTGGCCAATCCATTGACCACCAGCCAACCAATCAAAACAAACCTTTCAATCTCTTGGGTGCCATAAGATCTGGCTTCTTCTGCTCAATACACAAAACCTTTGAGCAGTGTACGATTCTGATGCTTTGAGCTCCTTACTTCCTCTGTTTGATTCAAAGGTATGTCTCCATTAACGATCTATGGACCAAAAACAATAAAGACAATATAAAAGAAATAGGAACTAATGAAGTCAACAGAAAGGGCCCTTCCAAAGGGAGATCAAGTTTATAGGTATGAGAAGAGAGTGCTGATTGATTGGCAAGTGGACTCTGATTAGTAGAAGCATTTCCATAGACAATGTAGCTTGACTCTGGTGAAGGCATTGCCCTGAGGAATGAACCAGCAAATGGCTGTCACTTTTTTTGTTTAGCTGAAACAGGTGCAATGTGTGTAATTGTTCTTTCTGCCTGCAAACAAATCCCTGTGTATTAATACATGTAGTTTCTAGTACACACAGATGAGCCACAGCCAGAGCCCGACTGACAATCTTAAATTGATTAGCAGCATAATTATTAGCACACTGAGGATTATTCAGTAAATGTTGTCCAGTTGAATAATCACATCTAATGTTGGACACTTGGAGGTGGATTCTCTGTGACATCACGCCAAAATCGCAAAATGCGATCAGCCAGCTGAATTCGGGCTTGACGCCGGTTTCGCGCCAAATCGGCATTCTCTGGATCCCTAACGCAATGAAATCGCGGTGCCAGACATTAGCGCGCAGGTGCAGGCGTGCCATGACGGACACCCCATATGCCCTTGCGGACCTCTATATCCAGTACCCAGTGGACCACGCCGACCAGGATGCCCGGGCAGCAGGGTTTCCTTGCAGTTGTCTGGATGTCCCAGGTCCAGGGGGTAATGACGGGGTACATGTCGCCCTGCGGCCACCGGCGGATAATAGGCCGCTGTTCACCACCCGTAAGGGGTACCACTCAATGAACATTCAGGTGGTCTGTGACCAGCAGATAAGAACCTGCACGTCTGCGCCCGGTACCCGGGCAGTGTACATGACTCCTTCATACTCGCACAATCTGTGATCCCCGACATGTTCGAGAGACACCCCGCCCCCCCCGGCTGCGGGGCTGGTTGCTAGGCGACAGGGGTTACCGGTTGTGGTCGTGGCTGATGACGCCCATACGGAGGCCACAGACCGACGCTGGGCACTGCTACAATGATGCCCATTGTGCGACCAAGGGTGCTTTCGAGAGGTGCTTCGGGATCCTGAAGATGCTCTTCAGGTGCCTGGACCGCTCTGGAGAGGCCCTCCAGTACGAGGCCAGGAGGGTCGGCCGTATCGTTGTGGTCTGCTGCGTCCTGCACAACCTAGCCCAGTAGAGAAGAATGAGGAGTAAGGGCAGGCCTCATCAGACAACGAGGATGAGGGGGTCAATGAGTGGGACATGGGGGCTGGCCAGGCACGGGAGGCCACACAACGGAACCGCCAGGGCCAGCGCGCACGGGACACATTAACCGAGACACGTTTCATCAACTGGTGGGGGGGGGGGGGGGGGGGGGGGGGGGGGGGGGGGGGGGGGAGGGGGGGGGGGGTTTGCTTAGCAGGAGCACAGATACCACACCCCTTCACAACCGAACAACCTCACCTTCCACCACCAACCACCCTGAATCCCCACATGACCAAACCACGCACATGCCCTCCCACCCAGCCATTATATATACCGGCGGCACAACAAGCTGGGCACTAGGTTGACAGTGGCAGCAGATCTGGTACATGGGATGGAGGATGATGACAGCCCGCTCTACGATGAGTTCCATGCTCAACATCGTTTGACAATGTCTGTCTCATGCCACAGTAACACTTTGCACATTGTTGATCATCACATGCGAGCTGGCCAGTGCATCACATGACCCTGTCGAATAGCCGGGGACGGAGTGATGGCGACGGTTGGCCAACACTGATCGTCCCATTCCCACACCCACCAGACGGAGCACCAAAGCTGGTTTTAATGTGTGAACATGTGTTTATTCCGAACAATTGATTATATACAGTCTGTGCCCGAGACCCTATAGCTCAACTGTGCCCTGCACCCGTGCCAACTGAACTGGTGTCTAACATTCTGGCCTTACCACTACTACGTCTTTGTGGCTCCCCAGACAGTGAAGCAGGAGTGGAGGCGGACTGCTGTGACTCCTGCCCTGCGATGAGGGTTCCCGTTGGCGCACATCTCCTGCGGTGGCCCGGCCTGGATGGGCCCGGCTGCTCGTTGGATGTCCCAGGTGGCGTGGTGCCACCCTGTGCTGCACCAGGGATAGGGTGGGGGGGGGGGGGGGGTGAGTCCCAATGTTCCGGCACCTCCCCTGCAGCAGTCACCGGCATGGGCCCCAGCACCTTCTCCTCCCTCGAGGTGCCTAATGGCCCCCGAGCTTCTCCGTGGGATAGCGGTGTGAGCAGAGCCATCCTCCGAGCACCCCCCTCCCTCCGCCCCCCCCCCCCCCCCCCCCCACACCCACCACCCCCCTCCGCCCCCCCCCCCCCCCCCCCCCCCTCCCACACCCACCCCCCCGCCACCTGGTGCTGTCAGTCCTGGATGTCCACTCTGGTATTGACAAGGGTCTGAACGTTCGCTGCCATAGAGCAGAGGGAGTGGGCCACCTCCCTCTGGACTGAGCCACCTCCCTCTGGGACTGGATCACCTCCCTCTGTGACTGTGCGACGGCGGCCAGCACCTGGGCAATGGCACCGATGCTCTCAGCCAAGGCCTGCTGTGACAGGGCCACACTGAGGAGCATCGCTGCAATCTCCAGCTGGCTCCGGCACATGGTTGCCTGTGAGTGGGCATCCCTGTCCTGGGCCTCAGCCTCCGCCTGCACAGAATGCCCCAGGCCTTGCACATGCTTACCCATGCCTGACACCGTCACCACCATTGCCTTCACCGCGGACGCCACCTGTGCGGTGTCAGCCTGGGTGGCACACATGACCGGCACCACTCCCTGCACGCGGATTGTCTTCTCCATCTGCCCCTGCAGGTGCTGGAAGCTGGCCGTCATCCCCTCCTGTAGTCCCTGGGTCTCTGCCTGTGTGGTGATCCACTGTGTAATTGTGTGTGTGCCCATATTAGGGGATGTATAGTAGTAAATATACTACAGGTTCGCCGGTAGCCCATGCCGGCTAGCTCCGCCCACAAGGAGCCGTATAAATATGCGTGACTTCTCCTGAGCAGCCATGCTCCCAGCTGCAGTAAGAGGATAAACATCTAAATGTAATAAAGCCTCTATTGTACCCATTCGAGTCTTTAGTACGATTGATAGCGCATCAGCCTGCATCTGCACTATGGGTGGGACTGGATCTTCCAGGAGCCCAGGACCCATCTGGGCGGCAGCTGGTTCCTAGGGCCGAGCTGCCCTCCAACCATCCGGCCCCTCGGCTGCTCCTACCTCCACCTGCTGTACCGGATCGTCTGTGTGGTGCGCACCGGTGAGTGTCCCAGGAGCCTCCACGAATTTGCCGACCGAGGTGATAGTCTCTGAGATGGTGGACAGTGTTGGAGACAGCTGTGATGGAAAGTCAGTGTCCTCCTCTGACCCGAACTCCGTGGTGTCCTGGGTTGTCTCGGACAGAGGGCTGGTGTTCCAGCTGCTCTCCCCATCGGTGCTCGCCTGTCTGGGTGGGGGCATCGGCTCTGGCACTGGTTGGAGGTGGGGGGCCCGGATGGGCTGGGACCATCCTCGGCTGGCCCTGTAAGACACAAGACGTCAAGTAGGGTTAGACATCGGGACGGGCAGGGCCGGCTCAAGGCACTGGCAACTCGGGCAGTCGCCCGGGGCGCCATGTGCTAGGGGGCGCCAGAGACTCGGGTCCCGCGCATGCGCAGTTGGGCAGGTGCCAACCAGCGCATGCGCCCTCCCCCAGGGCGGCCCCCCCCCGCTCGGTCCGCCCCCCCCGCTCGGTCCGCTCCCCCCGCCCCCCCCCTCAGTCCGCTCCCCCCGCCCTCCCCTCAGTCCCCGCCCCCCCCTCGGTCCCCGCCCCCCCCCCCTCGGGCCCCCCCCCCGCCCTCGCCCCCCCCCCCCCCCCCGCCCTCGGCCCCGCCCCCCCCAAGGGCGCCGAAGTTCAGCTTGCCCGGGGCGCCAGCAACCCTAGGGCCGGCGCTGGGGACGGGATGAGGCATGAGGTGATGAGGCTGGGGTGAGGGGGGTTGGGGTCTGAGGTGAGGGGGTTGGGGTGGGCACACATTTGTCATGGGCACCCGCAACCAGGCAGGGAGTCTCACTTAGTGGCACACCACCGACCACCTCGTTGACGACCTCCCTTTCCTCCGGCCCGCCGACAATGTCCAGTGCCCTCTGCTCAGGCATGGTGAGGGGACACAGGTCTGGTGGTCCCCCTCTGGTATTCTCCCGCTCCCGGCGGTTGTGCGTGGCCTTGTCCTGGGGGTGGGGGCGAACACAAACAGCACCAGTGTTAGATAGCCTGACGCATGCAATCCAGGAGTTGGGTATCTGATGGCATCAGTGGCCAGGCCCCCCAGGACGTTACGGCTGGCATGGGTGCAGCCATGTGGGTCAGGGTGGGGTCCGGCTGTCCCCCTGGAAGGTGGGTGGGGTGTCCATGTCACGTGTGTGGGGGTGTGCAAGGTGGGTTAGTGCCAGGGGCACAGTGCTGGGTACTCACACTGGCCGCCCTGAGGAGGTTGTGTAGTTTCTTCAAGCACTGGTCTCCAGTCCAGGCCACCACTCCGACGGCGCTGATGGCGGCTCCCACCTCCACCCAGGCACGTCAAATTATGGCGGCTGACGACCTCCGTCCCAGCCTGGGGTACAGTACCAGCCTCCTCTCCTCCATGGAGCCAAGGAGGGTCTCCAATTTGGCTTCTCGGAAGCACGGTGCTGCTCTCCTTGCAGCCATGTTGACTGCGACGCTTGTGTGGGGGAGGGGGATAATGGATTATGTGCAGCCGCGGGGTCATGTCAATCACAGAACCGGCGAATCGACCGCCGGTCCGTTAATAGCGTATTGAGTTTCATGATACGCCCATGCTAGCCTTTTGGGAGCGGTTGAATCGATGCAGCTGTGGACCTGATCACGCATTCGTGAAACTCCTCCATTTTCTCGGCGGTGTCAACACTTAGTCTTCAGAATGGAGAATTCAGCCCTGTGATTTGAGTTTTGGAAGCGCCTGCTGGTTGGGTGCAGTCTGTACCTTGCCCATTGTGAACAGCAGCTGGGACGTGTTGTTTGATACAATACACCAGTCTTTGAATGTACAACCTACATAATTGGCATCACGCCAGCACTCAAACTCATAGACCACGTTACTCATTTGTGTGATAGGTAGAACATCTTCTTGGCTTGGCCACAGCATCCTGTTCATGCCAAAATCAGTCTCCAATAAATGGGAAGAGGTAGTTGCTGAGTTCAAATTCCTCAATTCCCAACCGTCCAGTCACAAACCACTGAAGATGCTGATTACTTGAAAGTGCACCGAGGTGATCTAGCACACTTGTATTATGGGGTTCTGAACAACATGTCTGATTTTTATATGCACCATTAATGTCTTACAGCATTGCAATGCCTCAAGACCAATGTGGACATCCATATCAGTAAACCTGACAAAGGAACGGGAAGCATCATCCTTTACAACAAAATCACGCCATTCTTAATGATGGGTTCAAGTTCGTATGCATTGAACCTGTTGTTCAACATGAACAGGCCTTGCCTGCAAGTAAGCTAAAAGAATACCCACTGGACTTGTGTAAGAGTAATGAGCTGCCTTGTGATATATATAACAAACTTCATTCTTACAGCTCGCTGCATCTGTGCGTGTATGACCTGCCCAAGTTACATATCAGTGATGTCCCTTTACTATTTTCTCTTATCTATCACCAGTTCTGCACATAATGAATTGGTCAAATGGTTGGGCGAATTGTTACAACCAGTTTTGAGCAGGTTTTCCACATGCACGGTGAAGGGTTCTTTTTCATTCACCATCAAGGCCATACAGGACTTTCATATCAATAGCAATGCTGTGTCTATAGGCTCATTTTTGACATTGCTAGCCTGTTCACAATGTTCCACTCGAGGAAGTCAGATATTTGCACTGCAACACTATATCATGATGATCTAGGCCCACCACCATTGCATGATTCAGAATTCATGGAACTTATGAATTTGGCAAATTGTGCATTTGACTTCAGTTTTAATGTCACCACGTCTGCCCGAATAGATGGTGTTGCCATGGGATTCCCTCGAAGTCCATCTCACAAACATCTTTGTTGAGTTCCTTGAGAAAAGTGTCTTCAATGGAATAAAATCTGACAGCCTACCCCTTGCATAATTTTGATACGCCGATGATACGTTTGCTATCTTTAAGTCTGCCGCTGCATGTAATGGTTGCCTTACATTGGGGTTAATGTAATGGCCAATATACATGTTGGGTTTCTTATGTTCCACACACTATAAGATTGGCCTAATTGTCATAAATACGGCCAAAGCTCACCCTGCAGGCTTGATGCGGAAATAGGGTTGCATCCTGATCAGATCATTTTGTGCTGTATATCACAAAAACCCGTGAATGGGCCTAACACTGTCACTTTCTGCCCTGAAAAGTGCCCCGTCTACCCCAAATTACCTTGGAAGTGTAAGATAGCTCAAAAATAAGAGAAACAGGTGAAGCTAGCTGTTTCACGCTGCGACTGTGCAATAGCAACATGAGTGAAATTCACCACTAACAGGATGCTGCCATCAAGCCAAAAAGACGTTCTGCCTATCACACAAATGAGTAGTGTGGTATATGATAAGGGCAAGTAGAAAAGCTTTGACAAAAGTGTCTCTTTTTCCCAGTAATGCACAAGTTCTGGACTGCCAAACGACTAAGTACAATTGTGATGACAGTCATTTTGAGACTATTTGCAGAATGAATGTTAAGAGGATCTTGAATAGAGCTTTTATATTGTGAGAAGAATTTTGATGGTGAGTAAGCAATGATTATTTCCTCTGCTTCAAGAATCATTGGTGTGGGGGTGTGGGGCCGATGTGGAGGGGTGCATTAATTTAACATATTACCAAGAGATCAAGGTGAAAGGTTGGAGAAATTTCTTTACACAGGTTGTTGGAACATTGGAATGCTTAACCACATTTCCTGTTTTAAGGAAAAATTGAATAGTTACGTGAAGTGGAGAAAGTAAGTTCTGGGGAGTAAGCAGGGCAGTCGAATCAGTTTTGATTTCATTCAATGAACTGAATGAGCTTGTTTGTGCTGCAAATATCTGTTCTTCTAACTTGTACAGGATGTTATACATGACCTGAATATCTTCAGTTTGTTGGAAGTATTAATGATTAGGAATCTTTTATTGGGTGCAACTGAAGCTGTAATTCTAGAACAAGAACAAATTCTTTCAAAGTTTTTAATTTCCTTTATGCTAAGGTGGATGTTTCTTCGCATCGCTATTGTGAAGCACAAGCCTTTCTCCTTTACTCTTTTGCGATGTAAGAGAAAAGTGATTGTCTGCATTCTTTGTGTCTCCACCCTAGGTTTACAATGAGCCCTTGAAATCAAGTGGCCGCCCATTCCGAGAACTATTCTATTCAGAACGGAGACTTGATGCAAAGGCAAAAGGATTTTATAGTTGAAAACAGGCAAGGCTTTCTTCTGCTTATATATACAATTCCACGCCAGGAAAATGCAAGTCAATAGATACTTGTCATTTTTATTTGAGCAAAAGGTTTATTATTGGATGGAACAGACCCCGAACCACCACCGCACCCCCCCCCCACCCCCCCCCCCCACACCACCCCCCACACACACACACACACCCCCCCCCCCCACCTGAGCAGATTGGTTGTGATGGGATAGAATCCCTACAGTGCAGAAGGAAGCCATTCAGCCCATCAATTCAGCACTGGCCCTTAGAAAGAGTGTCCTACTTAAGCCCATGCGTCCACCCTATCCTCAGTAACCCTACCTATCCGTTTTGGATACTCAAGGGCTTTTTAGCATGGCCAATCCACCTAACGTGCACATCTTTGGACTGTGGGCGAAAACCGGAGCACCTGGAGGAAACCCACGCAGACATGGGGAGAAAGTGCACACTGCACACAGTTACCCGAGGCCGGAATTGAACCCTGGCCCCGGGAGCTGTGAGGCAGCAGTGCCACAGTGCCGTCCAAGTGATAACGGTGGGAATTTCAGCACGGCTACAAGCCACCTTCGGGAGGCCTTCTTTTGGCTTTGGAGGTTCATTTGGCTACATAATGAGTAATCCACTTGCTGGAGTGCATTGATCATCAGGACATGTCATGGGTTGGGGGAGGGCAGGAGGAGGGAAATGGGTTTAGGATTACATCACAGGGTCGGCAACGTACTCACTTTTCCTGACCTGGTCAAATCATTAACCTTCTTCCTGCATTGCAGGCAAGAACATGGCACAAATCCCTGCTTCTCTCCTCATCCATTTCCAACCATCCCTCTTAATTGACAGCTGCATGTTTCTTCCTCCTCTTATTTGGGGAAATTATGGCTCTTCCTTCTCTGGAGAATGTCTAGCTGTAGTTCCTACAATGCATCATTAAAGCTGAGCATTGGCCTTGCTCAGCCTGTCTCAATGCTGAATGCATACTGGCTCCTCCAAATTCCATTTCTGCATTGGCCCCTTCAATAGTAGACGTCCAGCTGTCGCGGTCCACCTTGGCTGGTGCAGAAATGACCCCCCGCCGGGTCGGAGAATCGCCGGGGGTCAGCATGAATCCCGCCCCCGCCGGTTGCCAAATTCACCAGCGCCGGAGATTTGGCGGGGGCGGGAATCGCACCGCGCCTGTCGGCGGCCGCTAGCAGTGCCCCCCCCCCCCCCCCGGGCGATTCTCCGACCCGTTTTTTGCCAGTCCCACCGGCGTAAATTAGAGAGGGAATCCTTACCAGCGGGACCTGCGGCCTCCGGGGTTCTCTGGAGGGCGCGGGGGGATCTGGCCCCGGGAGGTGTCCCCACGGTGGCCTGGCCCACGATTGGGGCCCACCGATCCGCTGGTGGGCCTGTGCCGTGGGGGCCATCTATTCTTCCCCACCGGCGGCTGTAGCGGTCCACCTTGGCCAGTGCGGAAATGAAGCTCTCTGTGCATGCACAGGGATGACACCAGCACACGCTGGCGCTCCCGTGCATGCGCCAACTCGGCTGGCCGGCGGAGGCCCTTTGGGGCCAGTTACCGTGGTGCCAATCCCCTTCCCCGCCGGCTGGTGGGGCGCAAACCTCTCCAGGGCTGGCCTAGCCCCTGAAGGTGCGGAGGATTCCACACCTTTGGGGCAGCCCGACGCCGGGGTGGTTCACGTCACTCCTTCCCGCCGGAGTTGCCCGCACCGCCGATTACGGCAGAATCCTGCCCCTGGTCACGTCACGCAGGAGTTCACATTCCAGCTGCACAACTTAGAGTTGCAAAACCCAAGAGGAAAATTTCAATCAAGCTGAAATTGGAGAATCCAACTTACTAATTGCATTCCTGGTTTTTGTGGTAATTGTCCCTTTAAGGGCAACACAGCAGAGTAAGGGTCACTTGGTCTAGGTGACCAATCAGGACTCAAGAGTGTGGAATCACCCGATAGTAAGAGAGGATCCTAGACAGAGACATTTTGGGAGCTAACTGCAGCCATTTGGCTGTTGCACAATTCTTATTAACAAATAAATTTTATGTTCGCTAATGAAGTCTGTGAAAATGCCTCTTTAAAGTTTTGCTCAGGAAATTCAACCCCCCACCCTGGCCTCTGCCTCTTCATTTTCATTGGGCCTTTAAGAGATTTCAGCAAATAGACACACATTCCTGAAAGCATGGCTGGTTTTTTATCACTATAAAATGTGTGCCGATCTGACAAGATAGGGAATAATTGGTTAGGTAGTTGACACTGGCCAGTGATGTTCTCCTGCTAGTTATACCACAGTCTGATATGAATGTATCAGGATTTACTGACTAAAATGTGTAATGCTTCCGTTTCACGGACAGTCACTGGATGAGAGACACTGGGGGTGATAACGCAGCTCCCGTTGACTGGGATTCAGAGCGTTGCCTGCCTCGGTGCCAGATGAGCTGACCTCGCACCATGTAGCAATCTTTCAGGGGTTCACAACACAGCATATGGTATGCCACAAGGGGCAAGGAATAGAATCATAGATTTTACAGTGCAGAAGGAGGCCATTCGGCCCATCGAGTCTGCACCGGCTCTCGGAAAGAGCACCCTACCCAAGGTCAACACCGCCACCCTATCCCAATAACCCAGTAACCCCACCCAACACTAAGGGCAATTTTGGATACTAAGGGCAATTTAACATGGCCAATCCACCTAACCGGCACATCTTTGGACTGTGGGAGGAAACTGGAGCAACAGGAGGAAACCCACGCAAACAAGGGGAGAACGTGCAGACTCCGCACAGCCTCCAACAGAATGTCAGGCATTCATGCCCGGCCTCAATGTCTAGGCTGGTGGGGGCGAGTCAGGGCAGGGTGAGAAACCGAATCATGGATGAAATTGCATCTTGTGCGGGAATGGGGGTGGGGGCGATGAGAGAGAGAGGAACACCTTCCCTTACAGGACCTGGGAGCTCCAGCCCGCTTTCCCCAACTGGCCTACACCCCAATGCTAAGATCGCCCTCTGCCGAGACCCCCACCCCTCCACCCCCACCATGGCATCCCCTATCCTCCCTCCATCAGGACCCCTGGGACATACCGCAAGTGCAGTTCTGGGAATCAGATCCAGGCAGAGCATTCTAATACCTTTTGTGGCCACTGCAACTATCTACCCATATGGTCTCGATCAAGTTGGTTGACAGCTTTCCAAGGCGGGACTTCCTTCCAAGGGTGGATGGGAGTCCCGCCTACTACCAATCAGAGCTCAATTGAGCATGAAATGGCAGTGGACCTGTGGAAGCCAGCGGGTATGGGTCACGCTGAGCGCTCACCATCCTTGAAACATTTGCTCATTGTGTCAATAATGTTCCATAAGCCCCAAAGTGTTTATCTTCCTTTATACTATATTTCACATATAGTAGCCTATGGTACAATTCTGAATGAATATCGATCCTTATTTGCAACCATGCAAAATTCCAAAATATGTATCCATCCATTGATTAACTATTCATTTTTTCCATATGATTTTTCACAATTGCCTATTTTGTATCATGCAATTGTACTATGTTAAGATTAAGTGTGCCCATTTTCATGGAAAACTCTTATCTTTGATTAGAAATATTGACTTAAGATATATGTCAAATAATATCAATTCTTAAAAGTCAAACGTGTCAGTCAGCCAATGATTGATCAGAATATGGAGTCATTTTAATCATTATGTCTGGTCTGTTTAAAAAGTACCTTTTTGATAGTTACTTTCAGTAACAGATTTCACAATTTTAAAAAATTCCTTACCATCCCTTATTATAAATCACACCTTGTTTTAAGGGCTTCCCGTATTTTGGTGTACAAGATTTTTTTTAAAATATCCATGTATTTTCAAATCTGACCACATGTTGGGGCTAGAGATTCACTTTTGAAAAGGTAACCTATTCCTTTCCTCAATGCTTTCCATCATCTATTCCAGTTAAAAAGGACTTATTTCCCTTTATTCATTCATGGGAAGTGGGCTTCACTGGTAAGGTCAGCATTTATTGCCCAGCTCTTATTTCCCCCTGCACTGAATGGCCTTTTAAATGGGCAGTTAAGAGTCAACCATATTGCTCTGAATCTGGAGTCACATATAGGCCAGGTAAGGATGGTCGTTTTCCTTTGCTAAGGAACACTGGTGAACCAGATGGGTTTTTATAATAATCAATGAATGAGATTAGATTCTATAATTCTGAGATTTATAGATTGATCTGTGGAGGGATTTGAACCTGTGCTCCCAGATCATTAGCCAGGGCCATTGGATTACTAATCTGGTGATGTTACCACCATGTCAACACCTCCCCCTAAACTAACGAGGGAAGGAGTTAATAAACTCTGCTACAATATGTCCACCAGTGTGAGAAACATTGGGCGCGATTCAGCGGACATGAATTAAAGTCCGCTGTACAGCACGGTTAGTGGGGTGTTTCTCGGCAACTGCAGCACCGAGAAGCATCCGACTATTCAACGACACTTTGCCATTTTTTGGCCTTGGGGAGATTTTCTCCACTGAGGCTGCACTTAGAGACATTTCCTGCTGGTGAGCTGAAGGCTCCTCGCAGATCGAGATGCCATTTTGACCAGCTGCCCTGATCTTGCCCCCCCCCCCCCCCCCCCCCCCCCCCCCCCCCCCATCTGTAAAGGCCCCCCCAGGCCTGATCCTTGGCAGAGCCAAGCCGGCACCCAGGTACCTTGGCACTGCCAGTGTGCCCTGGTGACACTGCCAAGGTGCAAGGATGTCAGTGCCAAGGTGCTCAGGTGCTGGAGGAGTGTCAGTGTGCCACCCAGCCCTGTCCCCAACCACCCGGGTCTCCAATGGCCTGGGAGACCCTCCTCCAGGTGCTGTTACGCCTGGTCCATGTTTGTATGCACCAGTACTTAACAGCGCCCTGGCAAGGTTTCCCAAGCATGGACAGTGAGTCTTTAAATTAGCCGTACGGCTCATTTAAATATGCTGATCGGGATCATGCCCAGTGAGGGCAAGATCCAGATCGCGACATCTCGCAAGATTCCACTGAATCTTGCGAGATGTTTTGAGTGCTGCAATTCTTGCGAAAAGCCTAGCGTGAGATACAATGGCCTCGTCCCGACACCAAGTCGAGCGCAACGAGGCCATTGAATCGCACCAATAGAAAAAGATGAGCAGGTGGAGGCCATTCGGCCCTTTGAGTCCTTTTGCTCCGGCATTCATTATGGTCATGTCCGATCTTCCAACTCAACAGCCTGATCCCGCATTCCCCCCCATATCCTTTGATCCTCATCGCCCTAAATGTTTTATCCAACTGCTTCTTGAAAAAATACAACATTTTGGCCTCAACAGCTTCCTGTGGTAGCGAATTCCACAGGCTCACCACTCTCTGCATGAAGAAATTTCTCCTCACCTCAGCCCTAAAAGGTTTACCCCATACGTTTAGACTGTGACACCTGGGAACATCCTTCCTACATCTTCCTTGCTAAACTAATATTTGTGCCATGGCAGTATATGCCAGGAATCCAGTCAACAATCTAGCAGCTGAACACTCTCAATCAGAAATTGAGAGCACCTTTAGCACCTTGTTCCACACTTCTTCGGCTTTGCACTTAATGCAGATTAATTCAGTCCTTTTGCTGATTTCTTTATGGTCTTCAGGCCTAATAGGAATTTTCTAAACTGACTTGCGGGATTCTCCACTTCCCCAGTGTCCTGCTTCTCAGCGGCGCACCATTCACTGGCGGCGGGATTCTCTACTCCTGCCGCTTGTCAATGGGTTTTCCCATTGAATCCACCCCACACCACAGCTAAATCCGTAAACAGGGATGTGCTGCCAGCAGGAAAAGAAAATCCCAACGGCTGGAGAATTCCGGCCAATGTTTATATTCTAAGTGAAGCAATGCTCCCACCCACACTTCGGTAGTGTTAAAGATGACCTGCTCAGGGAACAGAACTCTGCATATGTTTAGGCATGTGCACAGCACTCCTTTGTTCCTGGCTGAAGTCCTCTGACTAGTCACTGTAATACATATACATACAATCAGACAGCAGGATTACATAGAATTACACAGGATATATAGCACATAAACAGACCATTTGAGCCAGTGGGCCTTTGCCTGTGTTTGTGATCCACACGGACATCCTCCTTTCTTACTTCATCAAACCCCATCATCATATCCTTCTATTCATTTCTTATTTATCCAGCTTCCTCTGAAATGCATCAATGGTATTTGTCTGAATCACTCCATGCGGTGACCAGTTCAACATACTCACCAGTCTCTCAGTAAGGATCTCTCACACGACAGCACTTCCTGCCTGAAAGCAATAATTATTCTTCGGATGAGTTCACTCAGCTGCTTTTTTCTCGGTGGACTTTAATTTTACAAAACCTATCTTTGCACTTGAACATTTTAATCTGCTTGACCTATTCCTGACCCAGTCTTTCAATGTGGCCATTCAAATAGGTACGATTCTTTGCTATACTGCCCCTGGAATGAAGAAATGTTTTATGAGGAATGATTAAACAGCTTGGACCTATGCCCATTGGAGTTTAGAAGATTGAGACCCTGATCTTAAAGATTCTGAGGGGTTTGACAGGGGAGATTAGTTTATAAAGAACGACAAATTACATTTGTTTAATGGTATTTGTATAGTTGAAAAGGTGAAACAAAATTATATAGCATACATATAAATGAGGCTGTAAATGCCCAGAACTAGGTGGACCAGCTTTGAAATAAGTGGTCTCCTATTTCCTCCAGGTTAGGAATTTCATCTTTCAGAGGGTCCTTTAATTTTTTTAATTTTTTTACGGGATAATGGCACCTCTGGCTAGACGAGCACTTATTGCCCATCCATCATGGCCCTTGAGAAAGAGTTTGTGAGCTGCCTTTTTGAACCGCTACAGTCCATCTGGTGTCGGTACATCCACAGTGCTGTTAGGGAGGGAGTTCTAGGATTTTGCCCCAGCGACAGTGAAGGAATGCCGATATATTTCCCAGTCAGGATGGTGAGTGGCTTGGAGGGGGACTGCCAGGTGGTGGTGTCCTTCTAGATGGTAGTGGGCATGATTTGGAAGATGCTGCCTAAGAAAACTTGGTGAGTTCCTGCAGTGCACCTGGTAGTGTACACAGCAGGTACTGTTCGTTGGTAGTGGAGGGCGTGAATGTTTGTGGAAGGTATGCCAATCAAGCAGGGCTGCTTTGTCCTGGATGGTGTTGAGCTTCTGGAGTGTTGTTGGAGCTGCACTCATCCAGGCAAGTGGAGAGTATTCCATTACACTCCTGACTTGTGCCTTGTAGATGATGGACAGGCTTTGGGATTAGGATGTGAGTTACTTACCACAGGATTCCTGGCCTCTGACCTGCACTTGTAACCAGAGTATTTTTTTTTAAATTTAGAGTAGCCATTTTCTTTTCCAATTAAGGGGCAATAGCATGACCAATCCACCTAACCTGCACATCTTTGGGTTGTGGGGGTGAAACCCACGCAGACACGGGGAGAATCTGCAAACTCCACGTGGACTGTGACCCGGGCCAGGATTTGAACCCGGGTCCTCAGCGTCACAGTCCCAGTGCTAACCACTGCACCACGTGCTACCTCTTTGTAACTATAGTATTTATATGGCTAGTCCAGTTCGGTTTCTAATCAATGGTAACCCCCAGAATGTTGATAGGGGAGAATTCAGTGGCATTAATGCCATTGACTGTCAATGGGTAATGGTTACATTCTCTCTTGTTGGAAAAGTTGTCTGGCACTTGTGTGGCATGAATGTAACTTTCCACTTGTCAGCCCAAGCCTGGATATTGTCCATGTCTTGCTGCATTTTCACATGGATTGTTCAGTGTCTGAGGAATCACAAGTGGTGCAGAACATTGTGCAGTCATCAGCGAACATCTCAATTTTAACGTTGTGGTGCAAGGAAGATCATTGATGAAGCAGCTGAAGATAGTTGGTCCAAGGACACTACCCTGAGGAACTCCTGTATTGATTTCCTGGAGCTGAGATGATTGACCTCCAACAACCACAACCATCTTTCTTTGTGTTAGGTATGGCTCCAACCAATGAAGGGTTTTCCTTCTTCCCATTTACTCCAATTTTGCTGGGACTCCTTAATGCCATACTCGGTAAAATACTGCCATAATGTCAAGGGCAGTAACTCTTACATCACCTCTAGCATTGAGCTCATTTGTCCATATGTGAACCAAGACTGTAATGAGGTCATGAGCTGGCGACCCTGGTGGAATGCAGGTGCAGCAGGCGGTAAAGAAGGCTAATGGCATGTTGGCCTTCATTGCAAGAGGTTTCGAGTATAGAAGCAGGGATGTGTTGCTGCAATTACACAGGCCTTGGTGAGGCCACACTTGGAATATTGTGTGCAGTTTTCGTCTCCTTCTCTGAGGAAGGATGTTCTTGCTCTCGAGGGAGTGCAGCGAAGGTTTACTAGACTGATTCCTGGGATGGCGGGACTGTCATATGAAGAGAGATTGACTAGGTTGGGATTGTTCTCGCTGGAGTTCAGAAGAATGAGGGGGGAATCTCATAGAGACTTATAAATTTCTAACAGGACTCGACAGGGTAGATGCAGGGAAGATGTTACCAATGATAATGTGTCCAGAACCAGGGGTCACAGTCTGAGGATTCAAGGTAAACCATTTCGGACAGACATAAGGAGACACTTCTTCACACAAAGAATGGTAAGCCTGTGGAATTCATTACCACAGGAAGTAGTTGAAGCTAAAACTTTGAATATATTCAAGAGGTGGCTAGATATAGCAGTTGGGGAGAATGGGATCAAAGGCTATGGGGAGAAAGCAGGATTAGGCTATTGAGTTGGATGATCAGCCATGATCATGATGAATGGCGGAGCAGGCTCTAAGGGTCAAAAGGCCTCCTCCTGCTCCTATCTTCTATGTATCTATATGTAATCCTAATAGAGTTTCAGTGAGCAGGTTATTGCTAAACAAGTGTTGCTTGAAACCACTGTTGGTGACTCCTTCCGTAACTTTGCTGATGATTGAGAGTTGGCTGACCGGGCGGTGCTTTATCAGGTTGGATTTGTCTTGTTTTTATACATACCGAGACAACTTTCCGCATTGCCGAGTAGGTATCAGTTCAGTAGCTGTACTGGAACAAATTGGCTAGGGGTGCGGCAAGTTCTGGAGCACAAGTCTTCGGTGCTATTGCCAGAATATTGTCATGGCCCATAGCCTTTGCAGTATCCAATGCCGTCAGCCGTTTCTTGATATCACATGGGGTGAATCGGATTGGCTGAAGATTGGCATCTGTGATGCGGTGGACCCCTGGAGGAGGCCGAGATGGATCATCCGCTCGGCACTTCTGGCTGAAGATTGTTGTGAATGTTTCAACCTTGTCTTTTGCACAGATGTGCTGGGCTCCTCCATCATTGAGGATGGGGATATTTTGGGAGCTGCCTCCTCCAGTGAGTTGTTTAATTGTCCACCACCATTCACGGCTGGATGTGGCAGGTCTGCAGAGCTTAGATTTAATCCGTTGGTTCTGGAATTGCTAAACTCTGTCTATCACTCGCTTCTTATGCTTTGGGCATGTATGCCGTCCTTGTTATAGGTGCACCATGTTATCACCTCATTTTTCGGTATGCCTGATGTTGCTCCTGACATGCTCTCCTACATTCTTCATTGAACCAGGGTTGATCCCCTTGGCTTAAGGTAATGGTAGAATGGGGGATATGCCAGGCCATGAGGTTGCAGATTGTGGTTGAATACAATTCTGCTGCTGCTGATGGCCCACGGCACCTCATGGATGCGCAGTCTTGAGTTGCTAGGTCTGTTTGAAGACTATTCCATTTAGCACGTGGAAGGTATCCTCAAAGTGAAGGAGGGAGTAGTGGGGGGGAGGGGGGGAGGGGCCGTGGCTGTTGGAGCCTGGTCGAAGAGTTTTGATGGACCTGGGTGGTGTGAATGGTGGGGGAGGGGATTGTTACTGGGTGATGTGTTGCAAGAGGAAGTGATGGGGGGATTCCGGGAGGGGGGAGGGGGTCAACGGTAAAAAAAGGATTGGGCGGGTTCAACTGCATTGGCGGGTCTGTGGTAATGGTGATAGTGGATAGGGCGGTCGGGGGGAGGGGTGGGCGTTGAGAGTCCCCCGGTCAGAATGGTGGTGTGGAACGTGAGGGGGTTAGAGGAACCAGTGAAGAGAGCGAGAGTGTTTGCGCATTTGAGTTTAAAAGCTGATGGGATGATGCTGCAAGAGACCCATCTGAGGGTGAAGGACCAGATGAAGCTGAGGAAGGGTTAAGTGATCCAGGTGTTTCATTTGGGGTTTGATAGTAGAGCTCGAGGGATGGCGATTTGATGGGAAAACAGGTGAGGTTCCAGAGAAGAAGCTGGTGGCGGATCAGGGGGACAGGTATGTGATCGTAATGGGTGCACTGGAGAAGGGGGTTGATGGCATTGGCTAGCGTATAACTCCCGGATGACACTGGGTTCCTGAAGAAAACATTGGTTGCCATTTTGAATCTGCATACCCATGAGTTGGTATTGGGGGATTTGAACACAGTGCTGGAGCCGAGGGTTGATAGGTCAGGAGGGGCAAAGGCGTTGGACAGGCTCATGGGGGAGATGGAGGCAGTGGAGAGTTTACACCCGAGGGACTGGGAGCATTTTTTATTCCCTGGTGCACCGGGTGTTCTGAAGGATTGACTTTTTTGTGGTGGGGAATGCGCTGTTAGCTGGAGTTAAGAGTGTAGAGCATTCGGCAATTGTGATCTCAGATCCCCTCCGCATTGGATGGATGTGGTACTGGGGAAGGGAGCGACACAGAAGCCGTAAAGATGAATATTTTGCTGTGATTCCTGCTTTTGTTTCAGTGCCTGCCGGTCTTTTTGCCTGAGGCATTTTTCAAGGGGGTAGAGAGGCTAATCTCCTCATTGGTGGCGAGGATAAGGAAGATGATATTGCAGAGGGGACAACAAGCATGGGGGGGGGAGTTTAGGCCTCCCGAATTTGATGTATTATCATTGGGTGGCAAATGCAGAGAACGTCCAGGGATGGAATAGGGAGGTAGGGGCTTTGTGGGTGAAGACCGAGGAGGTCTCATGTAGGGGGTCAGGTTTCTGGGCGCTGGCAACAGCTCTGCTCCCGATGGCCCAGGGAAGTATTCAGTGTGTCCAGTGGTGGCAGCCCGCTGAAAATTTGAAGGCAGTTTTGCCAGCAGTTTTACGTTTGGAACAGGGTCGGGGGAGGCTGCCAATCAGCGGAAATCACGGGTTTGAGCCGGCGAGGATGGATGAAAGGTACTGGGAATGGGAAGAGAAGGGGATTAGGGAGATGAAGGAGACAGTTTTTTAAAGGGCGGTTCACGAGCTTTGAGGAGCTGAATGAGAAGTTTGGGTTGGCGCGCGGTGAGAGTTTCAGGTATATGCAGGTGCGGGACTTTGCAAGAGGGTCTTCCTGGCCTTCCCGATATCGCCCACCTCCTCGCTGTTGGAGGCAGTGCTGTCAGCAAAGGGGGGGGAGGGATTCGGAGAGGGGGGGGTCATCTCGGTGTTTAAGGGAGAATTTTGCAAGAGGATAAGGGGCGGGATTCTCCAAGCCCACGCCGGGTCGGAGAATCGGCGGGGTTGCGCGCGAATCATGCCATGCCGCTCCGACGCCGGGCCGCTGATTCTCCGGCGACCGGAGAATCGGCGGCAATCGCACCGGTGTGGTCGCTGTGGCACTGGTCGGGGGCCGTTGAAAGCGGCCCCTATGGCAATTCTCTGCACTCGATTGGCCGAGTCCCGCCGGCGTCGTTCACGTATGGTCCTACCCAGCCGGACCTCAGCGTTCGGGCTGCGGATGCTGTCCTGGTGGGGGAGCAGGGGGAGCCTACTCTGGGGGTGGCCTCCACTGTGGCAAGGCCTGCAATCAGGGGCCAACGATCGGCGGGCGCGCTAATTCCAGGGGGGGGGCTATGTTCCTTCGCGCCGGGCCCCTGTCGGGCTCCACCATGTTGCCCAGGGGCCGGCGCGAAGACGGCCGTGACGTGCATGCGTGGGCCCGTGCGGCCGTGGCGCGCATGTGCGGACTCGTGCCGACAGTTTAGGGCCGGCTTTCAGCACTGGAGCAGCGCACAACACTCTGGCGCCGTTCTAGCCCCCGGGGAATGGGAGAATGACTGGGCCTGGAGGCCCGTTGACACCGGCGTCGCTCGCTCCAGTTTTGACGCCGGCGTCAACACTTGGCTGGGATTTCGGAGAATCCCGGCCCCGGTGTCCACGGAAGGAGTTAAGGCGAAGTGGGAGGAAGAGCTGGGGTGGCGCTGGAGGACGGATTGTAGTGTGTGCTGTGGAGGGTGAATGCCTCAACTTTCTGTGTGAGGCTGGGGCTGATACAGCTGAAGGTGGTGTACAGGGCACACCTGACAAAATCAAGGATGAGCTGGCAGTCTGAAGGGGTTGAAGATGTCTGTGGGCGATGTGGGAGGCGCCCCGTATATCGCCTCATATACAAAAGCTTTGGTCCTGCCAGAAGCTGGAAAGGTTTTGGAGGATGGTTTTCGGCACCATTTTGGTGGTTTTACATGGGGAGGTGGAGCCCGGTCACCTGGAAGCCATAATCAGGCTGTTGGACCGGTCGGAGTTGCAGACGGGTGTGGGCCAGATGTCATGGCCTTCACCTCGCTGATTGCTCGCAGGTGTCTCTTGTTGGGGTGGAGGGAACTGCTGAAGCTTTTGGCCCTGGAGAAAGTGAAATTTTGCTCTAAGGGGGGGGGGGAGAGAAGGAGGGGGGGGGAAGTGACGGGTTCTACAATAGTTAGGGTTTGTTTATTATTCATTATAGAGAGTTGGCTACCGTTGAACTGCTGAGGGAGAGGTGGAGGGAGAAAGTATGGGGGTTGGGGTGTTTAATGTGTTTGGTGTTTTTTTTTTGTTTGTTGCAAATTGTAAAAATGTTGAAAATTTGGAATAAAAATACTTTTAAAAAGAGAGCCAACCACATTGCTGTGGATTTTCAGTCACATGAATGGCATGTGAAGATGGCAGATTTCCTTCCCTAAAGGACATTTTTGTCTTTTGAGGTAGGAGCAGAATAGGAAAGAGAAATTAAAAGCTCAACGGTTGATTCTAACTTCCCTTTCACATGAGCCACATTGATAGGAAAGCTAGTGCCATCAGCAGCGAACCAGAAGAGTTTTGACAACAATTGACAATGGTTTCCTGGTCGTCATCTGCCATGGTGGGATTCAACCTCGTGTCACTAGAGCATTACGTTGGATCTTTGTGACAATACCTTTATGCCACTGCATCCCCCATAGAGCAGTGAAAGCTGGATCATTGAGTTAATTCACAGCTAAGTTAGATTATGATGTGGAGATGCCGGCGTTGGACTGGGGTGAGCACAGTAAGAAGTCTTACAACACCAGGTTAAAGTCCAACAGGTTTGTTTCAAACACAAGCTTTCGGAGCGCAGCTCCTTCCTCAGGTGACTGGAGAGGTAGTGATCAACAATGGAGTGAAGGGCTACGAGGGGCAGGCAAGAAAGTGAAGTTATGGTCAACATCAGATCAGCCATGATCCTACTGTCTAGCGGAGCAGGCGCGAGGAGCTGAATGGCCTATACCCCTGTTTTGTTTCTTTTGAATTTTTTGGAACATTTGATATCTTGGTCATCTCACTGGTTGTGTAGCACATCCAGTCAGTCTGCACCGGTATATAAAACCACATAAGGAACTAACTCCCTCGTAATGCCTGTTGTCCCATTTCCACCCCCAATACTGAATAAAGGCCCAATCTGAGGGTGACCAAAATGTATCACTGTTGATACTGACACCGAGCTGGCATAAGCAACTGAACAACACAACCACTTTTGTGTTGCAATCTTTTGTGCCTCTCTATATTTTTTTTATTTCCTGTTTCAAGAACATGGAACATACAGTGCAGAAGGAGGCCATTTGGTCCATCGAGTTTGCAATAACCTTCTTAAGCCCTCATTTCCACCCTATCCCCGTAACCCAATAACCCCATCTAACCTTCCTACATGCTAAGGGCAATTTATCATGGCCAATCCACCTAACCTGCACATCTTTGGACTGTGGGAGGAAACCGGAGCACCCGGAGGAAACCCACGCAGACACGGGGAGAACGTGCAGACTCTGCACAGACAGTGACCCAGCGGGGAATTGAACCTGGAACCCTGGCGCTGTGAAGCTACAGTGCTAATTACTGTGCTACCATGCTGCCCGTAAGTGCACACATACCTATTTGATTTATGGATTTTGTGATTATTAATAAATGATGTCAGGATAGGAAAATCAGCTAAACAAATGCATTGGCCCATTAATGATTTACCTTAATATCATCTTACGGACTGTCGATGTTCAGTTTAGGTAAAATGGTCATTCATTGATAAGTATGTGTGTGGGCTTGTTCTGTGTCTCACAAGGAGGTCTGGAGGCTTGTACGGCTGAAAATTAAGGGAGTGACTTTCCACCTCTTTCCAGCCCTTCCACATCTTCCTGTCTCGCTAAATGCATCCCCCGCCCCCCGCCCCTGCCTGCCCACGGCAGGTTCCCTGGTGGCAGGTTGGGCGAGCCACGTAAAACGCCATAGACATCAACGGGGCCAGATGGTCTCTCCAGCGGCCAATAGCGAGCTGTCTCTATGGAAAATCCTGCCCAAAGTGTTTATTCATAATACAGAGTGATATACATCTCGACAATGGGGGACCACGTGATGAGGGGCCTGTACGGGTTGTGTTTTCACGAGCTCCGGCTCCAATTTTTCAATCGTTATTTTTATCCTTCTGCGCATCTCTTTTATGTCTTTTTTCAGTTTAGGTGACTTTTACCATGTATTGATATTTATTGGTTTCAGCATTTTGAGTGGAGACAATACGCTTCAATCCCTAGTGATTTGTGGCGGGTGGACTGATTTGGGGTGGGGCCTGTTACTTGGTGGCGTAACTGCCTTTGAGAGGTTTGCCGCCCTGTCGATGCGGTGCACACCGGTGGATGATGACTGCTGGTGATGAATATGATCCGTCTCATAGCCTTGGCTCTGTGGTGCAGGATGTGAAAGCACAATTTTAAGAGTTGTGAGGTGTCTTAATTGAGGTGATGGCAGTGCACAAGAAGATTCTTGTGGCAGAGAGAGCACGGTCTCTGGTGGAAGCTCGCCTCCGCACAGTTGAGTTACTGTTGCATAGCCTGTCCTGTCAGGTGAGGATGAAGAAGAACCAGTGATGAGTCCAGTCACCCCTGGTGTCTCCAGTGAAGTGATGGAGATGTCCCCAGCCACGTTTGAGAACTAGCTGCCATGTATCAGGAACCACAATCTGGAAGCCAGGCAGCTTAAATTCAATGGAGCACATTTAATCCTGTCTCCGAGGCCTGGGCTCAGGTTGGCCTTTCAACCTTTGGTTCTGTGTAATTGAGAAGGGTTGGGATTGCCTTAACCAGCCACACCCAACCCGTCCCCTGCAGGATCCTGGGTAGTTGACCGCCTGGACTCGGTCAAGTCGGCATGTTGGAACTAATGAGGTTAGTGTTCCAATCGTTGGAATCCTGGGAAGATCCTGAGAGTACTCTCCATTTCAGATCCTGCTTTTTCCTGGATGTCTATTTTCTTCATGTGCCAGTGGAGTGGTCCTCATCCTGATGACTGCCTCATCCTCAGTTATTATCCCTGATGACCATGTTGTTGTCTGTTAATGCTGTCAATTTATCTGTTTGCAGGAAAGTAAATATTTTGGGTGTGATGACCTGCATCGTTCGTTATCCGGTTTTAAAAAGGTTTTATCAAGCTGAGCTGAATTTTCATTTCAGGATTTGTGCACCGTTTCTTTCCCTAATTTTACCCTTGGGGGGAGGGTGATTAGAGCCAAAGTCGGGGCAGGGGTGGAGAGTATGGGTATCTTGGTTAGTTCTGTCCTCGCTATGTTCAAGGAAGATGCCCCATAATTACAGTTATTTTGTTTTTGGCTGTGCATTTTTCTTCTCCAGGCCCAGGCAGGCTGTGTTTTATCCTGCTGAGGACTAGGTAGGGTAGGCAGGGGGTAGGTGGGGTAGCCAGCTGTTTCTCCAGATGTGGATCTCTGTTTTGTTTTATTAGACGGCTGGAGATGGTGTTGAAGGGTGAGCCTTGGTGTCATGGCCTTTCAGATACAGATGTATGTTGGCTTTTGGGTGGCCTAATCCTTTCCACTGTTTTGAGTGGTCCTAGTTGGGGGGCTACCGGGGCGGGAGCCGTGAGTCAGCCCTCCCTCCCAGGGTACTCCCCAGTTTGGGGGTCGCTCTGACAGCACTCCATCCTGGAGTGGAATCCCCCGTGTTCAATGGTTGGGGCCAATTTGGTCCACGATATCCGGTTGTTCTCTTTAGGGCGGTATGGTGGTCTGGTGCTGAGTATTATGGTTTAGTTGTGCCGGGTCCTCTCTCTCTCTCTCTCTTTGTTTTGCCATGTTGCTTTCCCTAAGCTATAGGATGGCTGCCTCTGCCGGTCTGTATCTGGAGAAAAGTATGAATTGCGTTCTAAGAGTTATTCGATTGCCCCTTAGCACTGGGACTCTCAGGATATTGTTTTCCCTCTGTCATGTAGTTGTGTAGATTTGGGTGTGATGTAGGTCTATAATGTTGCCTGGACCCTGTTTGGGTGCAGACAGGATACAGGCAAAATTTACCTGTGGAATGAACACGTTGGGGGTTTTATTCCTGATTCATCGAGTTTTATTTTATTTTGTTCTCAATTATGCAATGACTATTATTTGTGCTGAACGTGCTGTGCGTCGATACCTCTCACTATCTTTATGCTTTTGTTTATTTGAGGCAAATCTTTGTGCGAAATGGAAAATTCTAATAAATAGGCATTTAAAATGAAAAATGTACACATGACCACGGTATAGCCCTGAATAGGTGCCATCTCCATGCTGGTTTCTGCCAGACTACTTTACCCAATCCATTATCATGTAACTCTCTACACCACAATGTGGATGGTACAGTTCTCCAGTCCCACATTGATCTTTGCTTTGCCGAAACCTTTATACTACTGTCTCAGCTATGCCTGGGCTTTTGCCATGTCGGCCCCATCACTAATGCAAAGAAAATAAGTTAAAATGTAACTTGCATGCATGGAAATCATTTTATGGAAGGCTTCCAATCTGGGAGATCAAATTTTAAGATTGTACCGTTCAATTTCAATTTTATGATTCAGGTTTTTTTCTGAACATTTTGCCTTCACAATGGAAAGGGCATTTTTGGAAATGCATCGGTTAGAAACTGGTTCAAAGCTGCAGCAAACCAGGTGGCGAAACTGACCCCTGCAGCAGAATGGGTTAGCCCAACGTACCTCTGTCCTCATAGGCACGAAGACGGAAGGGCTGCAAGTACCTGCTGGACAACCCCAGGCAATCCACTTGGGATTTTGATTCTGGGTTGCTGAAGCATCTGTAGCCCTCGTGTACAATCTTAAAAATCGATCTCCCAGATTGGAACGCTTCGTTGAAATGATTCCCATGCATGAAAGTTACATTTTATAGCTTTTGTTTGCACTAATGGCTAAGTGGGCAGGGTCTGGGAAAGAGCACATGGAATGATCAGGAGAGAAATGGGCAGCTTCGATAGAGGAAGCTGCAAATGGTAAACAGAATGGGAGTGGGGGGGGGGGGAGGTGGTATAAGAGTGTGTAATGGTTGTAGTGGAGCCAGGAGAAGCACTCCTGCACTTTCTAGCTCCATATTCAAGTCAGTATATTTTTTTAAGACTTGGTTAGGCCGCATGTAGAGCTGAAATTTGGAATGATTTATTTTGTCCAGAGGAGATTACTTGGCTGAGTTGCTAAGTCTGCAATGGCTTGTGGTTAAGCAGGGATGCATAGTGAGTATTTAAAAACTGCAAGGACTACATTACCGTTTGCTATTCAGACTTGTGGAATTAAGGCGTCCATCACAAGTCAACATTAACTGGGGTTTTAATATATCATAAAACACCCACTCCCAATGTCTATCCTGTTTAATTTAATGTGCAGCACTAAAGGAAATCTTTTTGGGGAGGTTAAATTCACTTCAATAACTTTAATAGCTTTGCTGATGCAGATATCTTCACATTATATCATTCAAAAACCTCATGCCATCTCCATCTGAATATGTAAAACAAAGAATAGTTGACTTTAAACTCTATTTAAGAAAAGCACCTCCAGCATGCACAGTGGTGCAGAGTAAATAAAGGCTCAGAGCAAACAAGCTGACAACACAATCAGTGAGTTGTTTTTTCAACCAGACACGAATGCACATTTCTGTTTATTATCTACTCATAACTGCTAACAGTTACTCATAGAAAGTAAATAATTTGTGCAAACAGTTCGATGAGTGACAGTCTTACTTGAACATTGTCAGTGAACATCAATTGCCATTGCCACCCCATATTATTTTCATGGTGGATTTGTTCAATCTCTTTCATGGGGGCCAGATGTTTAGTTGTTAATGGAAATGTCATCCTCGTGCTTCAGCAGATGTTATACTAAAGTAGCAAATAAGGAATGTTGTAGAGGCTTGTGGTAAACCACTGTTACACCTGTATTAGGTGATGTAAGGTAGGACCTGTACTACAGGTTCGCCGGTAGCCCCTGCCTGCTGGCTCCGCCCAGTAGGAGGAGTATAAATATGCGTGTCCTCTATTCAGCAGCCATTTAGCCAGCTGCTGTGGGAGGCCACACATCTTACTGCAATAAAGCCACAGTTGTATCCAACCTTAGTCTTTGTACAATTGAATAAGGGAATAAGGGTGGAGAGCCTTGGGGGGACGCAAGAGTGTGAGGGTGTCAGCCATAACCGGTTGTCAGTCTCCTACCCTCTCCAATTTCTTACAGCTATCACATGGTGGATGATATTGTAGACCCGCAGCAGCTGCCTTGAGGTGCTGGTGGCAGTCCAGACGGCCTGACACCAGAGAAGATGGTGGTAGCAGTGTCAACATGGATCGAGGTGGCAGCCCATGTGAAGGGGCCTGCCCCTGAGGGCCCGGCCGCTCATCAGGCCAGGAAGGGACCCTGAGCGGCTCAAGGTATATAGGTGTCACTGGTCATTTGAAGAGATGTCAGACAGCATGTGCCGCAGGGACGGTGTGGCACCGTTGCCATGTCCTTGCAGACTTGGCACCATGTGATGGAGGATACCCAATCCCGGTGGCCGTAAAGGTCTCCGCAGCCCTGAACCTTTACACCTCGGGTTCATTCCAGAGCTTGAGCGGGGATTTGTGTGGCATACCCCAACCAACGGCCTACAATTGTACCCGTGACACCTGTGGGGCATCATTGCAGAGCCTTAATTGGCATTAGATACTGGTATGGGTCAGCCGTCGGGAAGCACCTGGCAATTCCTGCTCGCTACTGCACGTAGGGAGCGTTCTAACGGAAAGGTTTCTAAGTGTTCCATATTTCTCCAATAACAGCCTTCAATCTACTGCCCTCCTCCCGCTTAATTAAAAGTGTAACAAAAAGTGCAGAATTTTGTGTCTCTATACGAGGGTGAGTCGGGAGGTCGACAGCCATGGAAATTGAATCTCTAGCTTTGATAGCCCACCCATAGAGAGCAAGAATGCCTTCCACTCCCTGTCAGGTGACCATTCCCCAAACTGTGTGGGGTCTGGACCCCCTTTTGACCCCAACCTCAGGGTCACAACCCCAAGGCCCAAATTCTACTAAAGTTACTTGTAAAAGACAGAGAAGGTGCATGCTGCAATGTCATTACCACACATGCTCTGTTTAATGACTTCACTTTAAAATCACTTTAAACTAAGGATGTGAGCTCAAAGCCACAGTTTCCTCTCCGTGAAACATTCACATAGAAGCTAACCCTTACGCATAATAAGCTTTGGGGGAACAAGGCTCTGAAAAATGCAGGACATAATGTCTCTTTGGCTCGCAAGAACTACAGGTATGAGTCAGCAATCACTTTAAATATAAAAGAGGAAGTTTTGTTCTTTTTCGGGAGTTTAGATAAACAGGCTGGAAGCAGAGTGAACAAATTGCTGTGGTCCCTGTCCCAATATTTTCAGACGAACTGACAATTATGAATCATGCTGTATTTTACTACTGGTAATGTTGCGATCGTTTAAGGATGAACTTGTGACTCCAAACTGACCAACTTAGGGATTATTACAAAGTTCACTTAGTTCAGTTCGATTTACTTTTCAACAAAAAAAAATTGATTATGTGTGCAATAAAAAATTCTGTGTCACCATGCCAACAGAGCAGTTTTCCTGGCAGGAACTGGACGGAAGGAGTTAAAATTGACTATTTGACTTACTTGCTCACATCCCGCACTGGTCCTTCTGTCTTGAATTCTGACCTGCAGTTTTGAGCAGGCTACAAGTATAGCCAGCTGAAGCAGGCCACAGTGCCTCATTAAATGAATAGACCCAACATCAGAAACAGGCCCAGCTGCATTTGTGACTGTGGCCTTAATCCTAGCTTTCTCATTGGGTGAAAACAACGGAAAGAGATGCTGGGGGCAGAAGTGGCCCAGACAAGTAGGCCGGAATTTTCCAGCTGTTGGACTTTTCTGTTCCTGCCGGCAGCGCACCCCCGCCCACGGGGTTTCCCAGCGACGTGGTGTGGCTTCGATGGGAAATCCCATTGACAAGCGACGGGAGTCGAGAATCCCGCTGCCAGCGAATGGCTTGCCACCAAGAAACACGCCGCTGGGAAACCGGACAATCCAACCCGTAATTTTTTAATAATATTCTTTCAGTGGGCCAGAGAATTTAGAGCGGGACTTTACCTCATATTCACAGGCAAACCACCTCCGAAACCTAGTCCCTGTGACTTACCTTTGGTCATTGGTTCCTTTGGTTTCCACCAACAACCAGCAACTGTCTAACATTCTGTTCTCCATCTCAGACAGGCATCTCACCAGAGGCATGCAGATAGGAATAAAGAAACCTTGCTACAATTGTGCAGAGCTTTGAGACCACCATTTGGAATACTGTGTGCAGTTTTGGTTTCAATACTTAAGCACGTGTGTGCGTGCTTCCCAGGGAGCATGCATGGCAACCATACCCTGGGGCACTCGGAGATCCCTGGCATCTTTGAGGATCACCCCACTGATGGGGGATTAGGGGTATCCGCTGAGGTCCTGGCTGATGACACCAATGCAGAGGCCAGAGACCGAGGCAGAGACCTGATATAGTGAGGCCCATCTTGCCACCCGTGCTGTCATTGAGTGGTGCAGCAGACAGCTGAAAACGTGATTCTGATGCCTGGACCGCTCTAGTGGCGCACGCAGTACACATCCCAAAGGATCCCCGCTTTGTGATGGTCTGCTATGCCCTCACAACCTGGCACAGCAGTGGGACGTTGTGCTGGAGGAGGAGGAGGGACATGGGGCCTCATCTGAGGAGGATGTGGAAGGGCCGGATCTGGAGGGGCTGGAGGACAAGCTCAGAGAGAACCCGTGGGAGTAGCTCGAGGACGGTGGACAGGCAGCAATGAGGGTTCGGCAGGCCCGGAGGCCAGGGAGGCCCTTACCCTTGCCCGCTTCTCATAGAGTGAGCCTTTGTCTGTCAGCTCACCTGCTCCCCCCCATAGCTCCCTGCATTCACCCCCTCTCCCTATTGACTACCTCCACCCCAGTTCCCCTCCTTCCCATCTATTTCCCTCCTTCCTTTCCCCCCCTCCCCCAATTCCCTGACCCTCTCACCACCCCCACCCCTCCCTGGCTACCCTGTTCCACCTCCCAAGATCTGTGTCACGTCATTCCAGGGTGATGGGCCTGTGTTGGCACTGCTGGCGGATCAATATACAAGGCAGGAGAGTGACGATTGCTCGCTGTGAGGAAAGTTCTGGTGCTCCTCATTTTATGCCAAAGTCTGGCCTTTCTGCTGACAGCCCTCTCACATTCATCACCTGATCGGGGTTTGCCTCAGGGGCTCTTGATCGAGGACCACTGTGCCTGAAGGTGGGGGTGGGGGGCAGGGAGCGAAGGGCATCAGGGGTTGCGGATGGAGGCAGGCCCGCTGTGTAGAATAATGTGACAGAGGCTGCTGTGCTCAATGGTAAACAATTGAAACTTCCATTGTCCCTACCTACAGATGGTTCCCCCCAACCCCCAGTGCCCACTCAGTGATCCTCAATCTTCTTAATTTCCGTGCTCTACTGCTACGTCTAGATGTGTCCCCAGGATGTACATCAGAGGTGGAGGCAGCCTGCTGCTTCTCGCACTGTGCAGTCTTTGATGCCCTTTGTGGATGTCCTCTGGAGGGTCTGGAGCCAGAAGGCCCATGCCGACTTAACGGTGTCAGTGACCTTAAGACCCGTCTGTCAGAAAAGGGGGATTTGGGTGAGGTGGAGTCTGCTGCTGTCTCCATGGTGGCAGGCACCAGGTCAGCCTCCAGTACTCACTCCTCCCAAATGGTGCTCATAGAGCCCTGAGGGTCTCCATAGGACAAAGGGGTAGCTGGAGTGAGTCCAAAGGCCTTTGTGTCATCCAGCTCCAGCACTCCTGGTGCCTCCCCGTTGCCTGCACCATGGTGGTGACACCCTCAGCGATGCTCCTCACTGGGACGCGATTTTGGCATCGGCGACCAGAGAATCCCGCCCAATATAACTGAAATTCTCACATTCATCACGACAATGTATTTGTAAGTGAGTCTGTATATTTTATTCTTCAGTAGCTAATTCAATTAAAAAATAACCCAGCAACATGCGCACATAAAAATAGTTTAAAATGAAGATAAAATGATACTTATAAACATAAATCAAATTAGTCCATATTCAGTGTAGGTCTGATATGTTTTGACGTTGAAGTGTTACATCGTCTGAGGTTTTAAGGATTGTCTCTGCAGCTGAGATAGTATGTACTGTTGAAATGGCAAAAGCTGCTTCAGCATGTGTTCCTATCCTCGTCGGTGGAATCAGGGTTCGCAGGGAGGAAGGGAGGCTCCTTATTTCTGTTCTGCAGACACAGCACTTTGAGCTGCCTCATACTTCGCAGCAGACCAGAGTTGTATTTAGATACCTTTCACTTTCTCTCCCTCCTCGGATTGAAGCCTTTCCTAGATTGTACACATTTCCGGCCCTATTCACTGCTTTTTTCAGGTAAGGGAAGGTGGCCACCGTTATCATGAGACCTGTAAAACAATGCTGAATCAGCATCCATATAAGGCAAATGGTAATTCCATTACAGTTATCTAAAGTCCCCTTAACCCTGTCATGTTCAAAAGGACATTGTTCACATCTTACAGTGGCTTATCAGTTAGTGGACGGAATTATCCCAAAGAATGGCAAAGTGTCAGGTTCAGTCAGAAAACTTTCTCCCAAGAGAAACAGGCAGGTTTCCCAACATGATCTTCCCATGCTTTGCCATTTTTTTCCAGGGTGTGTGTTTTTCTCCAACATTAGGAGAGGTGGGGCTGAATCATGCCGGAAAGCCCGGCTTCACAGAGATCGGTGTACCAATTTTTAAAAGGTGCCCCGGCCCCCCTTCTCCCATAGACATTGGGATTCCCAGCCTACCACTGATGGCATGTTCCCCCCCCCCCCCCAACATTGATCGTTGGCATGATCTCCCTGTGGTAGTCACCACTGATGTATATATTGTGTATACAGGATGTATATATAGGTGCTTTACGGTAAGGCCCCTGTACTCCAGGTACTGATGCCTGATGGCTCCGCCCAGTAGGCGGAGTATAAATATGTGTGCTCCCCGTACAGCAGCCATTTCATCAGCTGCTGTAGGAAGCCACACATCTCAGTGTAATAAAGCCTCTATTACATCCTACTCTCGTCTTTGCGTAATTGATAGTGCATCAATTTATTGCACTGAGATTTTTCAGAGATGGACCTCCACATCAAGCCGGATCGCCTACAGCTGCATCCTGAAGCAGACAACACTAAAAAGGACTTCGAACATTGGCTAGCCTGTTTTGAAGCGTACATCGGGTCTGCGCCAGACAGAATTCCAGATCCTTTACACACGGCTGAGCTCCAACATCTTTCCACTCGTCCAGGACGCGCCGACCTACGCAGAGGCCATGGCGCTACTGAAGGAAAATTACGCTCAGCGGACTAACAAATTCTACGCCAGGCACCTCCTCTCCACGTGGCGCCAACTTCCCGGTAAGTCGGTGGAAGATTTCTGGCGCTCCCTGCTCGCCCTAGTTAGAGACTGTGACTGTCAGGCCGTTTCGGCCACGGAACACTCGAATTTGCTAATGAGAGACACATTTGTTACGGGCATAGGGTCTGACTACATCCGGCAGCGCCTCTTAGAGGAGGCCACGCTCGACCTCGCAGCGACCAAAAAACTAGCGCTCTCACTTACGGTTGCATCACGCAACATTCAGGCCTATGCCCCCGACCACGTGGCCCACCCCCCCCCATGCATCGTGGACCCCGCAGACAGCCACCCCATCGTGGAACCCATCAGCGACTGCCCTCAGCCAACCCCACGCCTTTGCCGCGCGGCAGCCAACCAACCCCGGGGGGCCCCAAATGCTACTTCTGTGGGCAGTCAAAACATCCTCGACAGCGCTGTCCGGCGCGGAGTGCCCTCTGCAAGGCCTGCGGCAAGAAGGGACATTTCGCTGCAGTGTGCCAGGCCCGCTCAATCGAGCTATTGTCCTGGCACCCCCCACGTGCGGCCAGTGGGCGCCGCTATCTTTCCCTCCTCGGACCACGTGCGGCCTGTGGATGCCGCCATCTTGCTCGACTAACAACACGTGCGGCCCGTGGGCGCCGCCATCTTGTTCCTCCCAGGACCAATGGGTGTCGCCATCTTGCCTCCCTCACGACACGTGCAGCCCCATGGCGCCGCCATCTTGCCTCCCCCACGACACGTGCGCCTTTGGGCGCCACCATCTTACTCGACTCAGGACCCCTGACCGTCGGGCACCTCATCAGGCCGCTCACCGCCTGCTACCGCCGACGACAAGCCACATCTCGTCTCGGTCACGATTGACCAGTCTCGACAACACAACCTCGCGACTGCTTCAACTAAAGTGAAGGTCACCGGCATGAGATCTCCCGCCTGCTGGACTCCGGGAGCACTGAAAGCTTCATTCACCCCAATACGGTAAGGCGCTGCTCCCTCGCGGTACACCCCGCTAACCAGAGAATCTCCCTGGGCTTCGGATCCCACTCCATGGCGATCCAGGGGTACTGCATTGCCAACCTCACTGTCCAGGGCATGGAGTTCAGCGGCTTTTGCCTCTGCATCCTCCCCAACCTCTGCGCTGCCTTGCTACTCGGCCTGGACATCGAGTGCAACCTCCAGAGCCTAACCCTGAAATCCGGCGGGCCCCTACCACCCCTTACCATGTGCGGCCTCGCGTCCCTTGAGGTCGACCCGCCTTCCATTTTTGCAAAGCTAACCCTGGATTGCAAACCCGTTGCCACCAGGAGCAGACGGTACAGCGCCCAGGACAGGACCTTCATCAGGTCTGAAGTCCAGCGGCTGCTTCGGGAAGGCATCATTGAAACCAGCAACAGCCCATGGTAGTGGTCAAAACTGGGGAGAAAAACAGGATGGTCGTTGACTACGGTCAGACCATCAATCGGTACACGCAGCCCGACGCGTACCCCCTCCCACGCATATCTGATACGGTCAATCAGATTGCACAGTACCGGGTCTTCTCGACAGTGGACCTGAAATCTGCCTACCACCAGCTCCCCATCCGCAAGGCGGACCGCCCATACACTGCGTTCGAAGCAGACGGACGCCTTTACCACTTTCTTAGAGTCCCCTTCGGTGTCACCAATGGGATCTCTGACTTCCAACAGGAGATGGACCGAATGGTTGACAGGTACGGACTGCGGGCCACTTTCCCATACCTGGACAATGTCACCATATGCGGCCAAGATCAGCAGGACCATGACACCAACCTTGCAAATTTCTCCACACCTCCACTCTCCTCAACCTCACGTACAACAAGGAGACGTGCGTGTTCAGCACGAACCGCTTCGCCATCCTCGGCTATGTGATCCAGAACGGAGTTCTGGGGCGCGACCCCGATCGCATGCACCCCCTCATGGAACTCACCCTCCCCCACTGCCCCAAGACCCTCAAACGATGCCTGGGGTTCTTTTCGTACTACGCCCAGCGGGTCCCAAACTATGCGGACAAGGCCCGCCCACTCATTCAATCCACCGTATTCTCACTGACGGCCGAGGCTCACCAGGCCTTCAACCGTATCAAGGCCAACATCGCCAAGGCTGCGATGCATGCGGTCGACGAGACCTTAGCATTCCAAGTCGAGAGCGATGCATCAGACTTCGCTCTGGCCGTCACCCTCAACCAGGCAGGCAGGCCTGTGGCATTCTTTTCCCGCACCCTCCATGCCTCCGAAATTCGGCACCCCTCCGTCGAAAAAGAGGCCCAAGCCAGCGCTGAAGCTCTGCGGCATTGGAGGCATTACCTGGCCGGTAGGAGATTCACTCTCCTCACGGACCAACGGCCGGTTGCCTTCATGTTTAACAAGACACAACGGGGCAAGATCAAAAATGATAAAATCTTGAGGTGGAGGATCGAGCTGTCCACCTACAACTACGAGATTTTGTATCGCCCCGGTAAGCTCAACGAGTCCCCCGATGCCCTATCCTGAGGTACATGTGCCAGCGCACAAGTGGACCAACTCTGGACCCTGCACGACAACCTCTGTCACCCAGGGGTCACGCGTTTTTACCATTTCATCAAGGCCCGCAATCTGCCCTACTCCATCGAGGAAGTCAGGGCGATCACCAGAGACTGCCAGGTCTATGCGGAGTGTAAACCGCACGTCTCCCGGCCAGACCTTGCGCACCTGGTGAAGGCCTCCCGCCCCTTTGAACACCTCAGATTGGACTTCAAAGGCCTCTGAAAGAGCATCCGGCCGAGGCTCACAGCCCACAAACCTGTAACCCCACCTAATCTTTGGACACTAAGGGGAAATTTAGCATGGCCAATCCCCCGAACATGCACATGTTTGGACTGTGGGAGGAAACCGGAGCACCCGGAGGAAACCCACGCAGAGACACGGGGAGAAGGTACAAATTCCACACAGTCACCCAAGGCAGATTCGAACCTGGGTCTCTGACGCTGTGAGGCAACAGTGTGCATAAGGAGATAAAAGTGGAGACAGAGAGACAGGCACACAGGCAGGCCTATAGTCACTCAGGTCTTTTAAAAGAAAAAACTGCAATGACAAACTATGGCCAGAAGGAAATTGGGGGAGGATGGTCAGTGGTTAACCTTTCCAAGGAAAATAAAATGATCCACTGATGAAAAAAGTAACCTGTTCATTATTTTGTAAAGATATTTTGTGCTGACTGAATTAAGTGAGATTGCTTACTGTGAAATAAAGCAGTTTGATTAATCCTATTTGCCATCACCTAATCAGAAGGTTCTTTAGATCTTCTATCGAAGAATTTGGAGAAGCACAAGGGAACAGAGGGAAAAGGCAGGAATATCCGGTTCAGTTCAGATGAGGGTGTCACTGCTACAGCACAAGGTTGTCCTATCCCATCATTAGTTATTGGGTCATGCAGTCTATTCTGGGCCATAAAGAATGTTGAATCCACTCACAGAAATAACTAACATCACCGAAACCAAGGAATTATCTACAACAGACCCTGAATTTCTAACAGATATCCTCTTACGGATCTCCGAGAAATATCACATGAGTCACAGCTACAGCACTGAAAGAAACATTTGGGCGATTTCCATTGACAGCTCAGACTATCGAATAGATATCACCACAGTATTATAGGTTCACCGTATCGAAACTGAAGCTAATTCCATTCCAGAAAACTTGGAACCAATACAAAGAGGAAGAGGGACTTTGAAGAGCAAGGATCAAAAGCAACAGATGAACCTAACCTTCCAGGACATTGTGGCATTGTTTGAACAATGAATGTACCATAAAAGCAGCAAAATACATCCATATGCAGAGTCACTTGGTTAAACCACAGTTACAGCAGAGCCCAGTCGGTAACATAACAACAGCACAAATACATCAATACAGAACCGATCTTCACTCTAGTATATAATAGATAAATATTGACCAAAGAAATGTCTTTGAAAGCGATTTCTACATGTGATTTCTACATGGACAAGGTAGGTCCACACTTGTTCCAAAAATAAATTCCACTCCGGCAATTAATTTCAGAATAATACCTTCGAAGCTGGCTAATTTCTTGGTTATACTGTATGCACATAAAATTTGATCAGTCTTTCCATTTGAATATAAAAATGAAAATCATCATCCACTTCCCTCTGCTATTGAAGTCTAGCCCACGAAAGGGCTGTAAACTGGATTCCAAAATTAGTGTTCTCATTCTGTGACCAAAACTCTTCAGCCAAAGGTTGACGTATCTTGGCTTGCTAGCCAGGTACCATCCTACTCCCCAAATTGCGCCCACAATTGCTCTTCGTTGTTGCACTTCACTTTGGCTTGCCCTGTATTTCTCCCCAGAATGTATTAGCTAATAGTCAATAATAGTGATTGAAAAGGACAACGTGAGTGGTGACTAAACGTCTGAAGTGCGGGCTGGATGAATTTGCGGACCTGGCTTAGTCTTCAGAAATATTTGGAGGATGAAAAAAGGCAGGAGTTAAAATGGGTTTGCTGAGGCATGGAGCTCATGTCATTTTCAGTAGAGGAGCTCTTCAACTTTTTGCAATGCAATTTGATGACAAAGGGGAGATCTCGTGGTGCAGTGGAGAGTGTTCCTGTCTCTGAGCCAGAAGAACCAGGCCCTTGTGCTTCTCAGTGGTAGAAGTTACGGGTTAGGATGGTGCTGTCGAAGGAGCCTTGTTGAGTTACGGCAGTATATTATAGTTGCTGCTACTATGTGTTGTGGTGAAGGGAGTGTATGGATGGAATTTTCATTTGGTGAACAAACTGCTGGCCAAGACAAGAAAACCGGTGTGCTGCTCACAGGCTGCTCAAACTGGATTCTCTCTCCAGATACTCCAGTACTCTGCAGAACATATCTGGGGTGTGTGTGGCCCAGGTTTTCATACTGGTGGGCCGAGGACAGCAGCCTGGAATGGTGCCCCAACACCCGATATAAACAATAGACCTACCCCCATGAATCAGAGGACTGCCCCCCTCAACCCCCACAGGAATGGAGGACCCCTCCCACATGCACAAGGGGATCCCCCACCCAACCAATAATGGGAACTCCCCCCAACGGAGCTCCCCAGAGGGCATGCCTGGCACTGCCCCCTGGCATTGTAGAAAATGTTTACCAATGGTTCAGCCTTATGTTTTGCCCCTACCCGCTGGGCTCCTTTATCATTGATGAAGGGGATGTTCATGGAGCATCCTACACCTGTTAGTTGTTTTATCATCCACCACCAGTCACGGCTGAATGTGGCAGGACTATTGAGCTCAGATCTAATTCATTGTCATGGGATCTCTTAGCTTTGTCTGTGGCATGATATTTCCACTGTTTAGCAGACATACTGTCCTGTTGTAGCTTCACCAGGTTGGCACCTCATTTTTACGTGTTCTGGTGGCACCCCTGGCATGCTCTTCTACACCCTTCATTGAACTAGGGTTAATCTCCTGGCATGTTGGCGATGGCAGAGCAAGGAATATCTCAGGCAATGAGGTTATACATTGAGGTTGAATACAGTTCTGCTGCTGCTGAAGTCCCACAGTGCTTCATGGAAACCCAGTTTAAAATTGCTAGACCTGCTTTGATCAATCCTATTTAACACAGTAATGGCATCACATAACACAACGGAGGGGATCCTCAGTGTAAAGAAGAACTTCTCTAAAAGGTGTGTATCGTGGTCACCCCTTCCAATATTCAAGGACAGATGCATTTGCAACAGGTAGAATGAAGAGGATGCGATCAGATAGGTTTTTCCCTTGCATTGATTCTCTCAGGCTGAGTCTGACAGCTATGTATTTCCAGGATCATCAGTCTGCTTACTAATGGCACTACAAAGCCATTCTTGTTAATGGACATTGAAGTCCCCCAACTGGTGTGCATTCTGTACCCTTGCTGTCATGCTTAACATGGAGTGCCATGGATTAGCTGCAGGGTGTTACAGGCAACAAGCAGGAGAACCTTCATGTAAATTCAGCTCCCCATGGTAGCCAGTTTAGATCATGAGAGGAGCCTATTATTTCAACTCTTGAGTTACAATATTGTACAATTACTTATTGGGCCATCATACATCGACCTGAAAGCACATATTTGGACTGCATACAAAAGTGACAAGCCACCACTGCAACTACAATATGATTTTTTTCTTATTAATTATGTAAAGAGTGATTTGATGCAATTGAGAGGCTTGCAGGCAACAATTTATTTTTAGGTGCAGGGTGGCTTCTGCATTTAGTAGAATCAAGATGATTCTGACTGTTACTCCATATGCTCATCTATTCTTTGCGGAACAGAAAAGCTGCACAATTCATATCTGCCCTCAGTTTACTAAAGGGTACAGGCAAAAGACATGGGGAAAATGTTTGCAGTGGTCCTTTGTGTTCATCGGATGTAGAAACAAGGGGCGGGGTTCTCTGAGCCTCTGCGCCAAAATCGCGCTTGGCACAGGGGCAGAGAATGGGGCGTCAGACCCGCGATTGGGTCCAACTCCTTCCCGCGATTCTCCGCGGACCAGAGAATCACCGCCAGTTGCATACATGCAGTCGACGCGGCGCTGGTCGGCGTGGCGCCAGTCGGGGGTCACTGCATGAGGCCTCCGTGGCGATTCCCAGCCAGCAGCTGGCCGGGTTCCCACCGGCGTGGTTTACTCATGGTTCCATTCAGTGGGAGCTCGGAGTGGTGGCTGGGGACCCAGTCCATGGCCGCCCTGGTGGGGGGCAGGGGGTTCCGTCACCCGGGGGAGGCCTCCAGGACGGAAAGGCCCACGATCAGGGGGCACCGATCGGTGGGTGCGCACAATCTGGGGGTGCCTATATTGTTGGGGCCAGCTTGTTGTTTGGGTCCGCCATGTTCGCGGGGGCCGCCGCCACAGGTGGCCGCCGCGCGCATGCGTGGACCCGCGGCCGGAGTTGCAGGGCCCTGTATTGGCAGCCGGAGCTGCGAGAAGCACTCCGGGACCATGCAAGCCCCCTTCAAAATGGAGAATCACCACAGAATAAGTCGGGTCTTTCTCCAGGAAAGTCCAGAATGATTCGTGCCCATTTTCTCGCAGGTGTGGGACATCGCCCCATTTTCAGAGAATTCCGCCCAAGATCAACTTGGTCCAAATATTCCAGCTTGCCAATCAAAGAGTTGTCTGTCATCTTCTTTCTTTTTGTTTGTTTGGTTGAGTTTTGCCCTGCGCAATGTTGAGCAGACTCTCTAACCCCCAAGTACCAGATGGACAATGGCAGGCCATACTTTACACACTGGGGGCTGACGACATGAGCCAGGCAGCGGCTGACCAGTATGATCGGATGGTGGGTCCAACTGTCACAGAAAGCTCCTAGTACCTGTTCTCTACGTCAATCAAGTTGGGCTTATCACTCATAACTGCTGTCTCCTGTGTTGTGATGTGGAGATGCCGGCGTTGGACTGGGGTGAGCACAGTAAGAAGTCTTACAACACCAGGTTAAAGTCCAACAGGTGTGTTTCAAACACGAGCTTTCGGAGCACTGCTCCTTCCTCAGGTGAATGAAGAGATATGTTCCAGAAACATATATTGACAGAGTCAAAGATGCCAGACAATGCTTGGAATGCGAGCATTTGCGGGTAATCAAATCTTTACAGATCCAGAGATAGGGGTAATCCCAGGTTAAAGAGGTGTGAATTGTCTCAAGCCAGAACAGATGGTAGGATTTTGCAAGTCCAGGCCAGATGGTTGGGGGTGAATGTAATGCGACATGAATCCAAGATCCCGGTTGAGGCCACACTCATGCATGCAGAACTTGGCTATAGTTTCTGCTCGGCGATTCTGCGTTGTCGCGCGTCTTGAAGGCCACCTTGGAGAACGCTTACCCGGAGATCAGAGGCTGAATGCCCTTGACTGCTGAAGTGTTCCCCGACTGGAAGGGAACATTCCTGCCTGGTGATTGTCGCGCGATGCCCGTTCATTCGTTGTCGCAGCGTCTGCATGGTCTCGCCAATGTACCACGCTTCGGGACATCCTTTCCTGTGTTGTGTTAATGTTCTGCAGCAAAACTGGAGTGTCATCTCCAGGGTGCCAGCCCAGGCAACATTTTTGGGGATGCTGAGCTGCCCAACCTTCCCAGTTGGGTCCAAAGGAATGTTTGCCATTGGCGCGCACGCAAGAGTTGCTGAAAGAGTGACATATTTAGACATCTGCCTGCCTAGCAGCGAGTTTGATCCATCAATGCCAGGATGTGTCCACACTGCACGTCTGAGGGCACAACCTCCCCAGAATATCTCTTGAAGCTTTAACCTAAGGCCACAAGGGGCCCATTTTCCACGTATTATCACAAGGAGGCACAGTTGAAGCCTTGCCAAAGGAGAGGCTGTGTGCTGACAGGGTGAGATTTACACATTTGGCTCTCTTTGTGTTGCTTCTAGCCAGGAGTGTAGGCTGCAAATGAGTAGTGGACTGGCACACAAAATGCTGGAAGTGTGTTAGCTCACTTCACCCACTCAATGTGTGTCACATTGACCTGTTGGGCACACCTCTCTCTCAAGAATTAGGACTAAAGCACCAGGTTTATTTCAGTCCTTCCTTGTATCTAAGTCCATAATGGACACTTCTCTGTACTACTTCCAAGGATTACATAGATCAGTTAATGTTTCACGTGTTAAACCTTCTGCAAAACTCTTTAAACAAGGGTCTTAGCCCAAAATATTAGCAGGCCTGGTCTCCACAGGTGCTGCCTGATCTGCTGATCGAGCATTTTCAACATTTTCTGCTTTTGGTTCATACTTACAGCATCTGCGGTTTTTCTTTTGCTTTTCCAACGGACTGAATGTTTGCCTTATAGTTTTATTATTAAAACTGAGCACAGTACCCAAGGTGTAGTTTGGAAAGTGCAGTTTTAATATGACATCATCTGATTTGTTCTCAGTTGATCGGCTTTGAATTTCCATTTGCTTTGTTTATTTCTGCTCCACGATGAATTAACGCATTACTTACTGAATCTCCTTTCATACCACATTCTTTTCCTCCTCACCTTTCTTTACGGATTTTATTTTATTTATGATTGTTAATTCTGACTCGACTTTCTTCCCTTTCTTAGAACCAAAGAACCATAGAATCCCTAAGTGCAGAAGGAGGCCATTCAGCCCATCACGTTTGCACCGATCCTCTGAAAGAGCACCCTGCCTAGGCCCACTCCCCTGTTCTATCCCCTACTCGCCTAATATCACCTAACATGCACATTTTTAGACTGTGGGAGGAAACCGGAGCACCCGGATGACACCCATGCAGACAAGGAGGGAGAACCTGCAAATTCCATGCAGTCACCCTAGGCCGGTACCGAACCCGGGTCCCTGCGCTGTAAGTTGGTAGTGCTAACCACTGTGCTACCATCCCTGCACTGATCCCTAGGCACTCCATTCAAACTGCCGTCTCCAATTTGACATTACTTCCTGAATAAATACCCACAACCATCTTATATCTTACTCTGTTCCAATATTTAGGTTTTGCCCTGGAATCCTGCTGCTTTCAATTTCAGTAGTTTTCAGCAATCTAAATACAGTGGACACGATTGAACTAAATGGGAACAAAGTCCCATAGTGTGCTGCGTGTTTCCCAATGTTCACTCGCCGAGAAACAGAATGCTGTCGAACAGCACTTGAGTTAGATAGGGGCCTCAACGGGAGGCGCATGGCCCCATTTTCTGCATTGAGGACCTCTGCTCACTGGAACTCCTCAGTGTAGCGAGAGCTCGGGACGCTATTTTTATTTTGTACCCCGATCGCTGGAACCCCCGATGTGACCCCGATTTGTACCCCGATCGCGGGCCTGGCCACCGTGGGGGCACCCCCTGGGGTCCGATCGCCCCGCGTCCCCGCCAGGACCCCGGGGGCTCGCTCGCGCCGCCGATCCCGCCGCCACCAGAGGTGGTTCAAACCACGGCGGCGGGAGGGAGAGGCCTCCCAGCGGCGGGACTTCGGCCCATCGCGGGCCGGAGAATCGCCGCAGGGGACTCGCCGATCGGCGGGGGGGGGGGGGGGGGTGATTCCCGCCCCCCCCCTCCAATTCCCGGGTGCCGGAGAATTTCTGCCACGGCCCCGGGTGATTCTCTGACCCTGCGGGGGGTCAGAGAATTTCGCCCGAGGTCTCTGAGACAAAGCGGATAGATCCCAACAACTCAGGTACATCGGGAAACTGCATATTACAGTGCGACTAGTTGTCTCGCTCTAATACGCAGATTTGCCAAAAAGTGATCCCGCCCACAATGGATGGGATTTAAATCGCAACATCTTGCAAGATTGCACTAGATCTCACAAGGCATTGTGAGCCAGGTAAATCCCGGTAATGTGGTCTCCCGGATTCTAACGGCCACATTGCGCTGCGGCATCCTGCTTTTCAGGCGCAGCTTGGCCATTCAATCACTCCCAGTATGTTATACAATATCCCACTTATTCTATACAACTATGACATCCTTCTTAACTGCTGAAAAGAGAAGCATGTTGTTGAAGATTTACATCCTTCATTCATCTGGACAAATGCAAGAATGCCAAATTTCAAACTATCATAAGAATTTAGATTACAGGAGAAATGGGTGCTGATTGGTTGTTAAGTTGACTCTGGCATGGATGAGTGCAAGATATAAAGCTTCAATGTCATGATACTTTTGCAGTATTCAAGTTCAGGCAATTGTTCTGCCACAGCTTTTCCCCCACCAGTGGGAGAAAATATAATTGGCTCCTGATTAGACCATTAATTCACGCGACCCGTGATTAGAAGTGAACAGTGGTTTTAATCGTATTACAAGAGAGCCTGCCTGTGACATGATGAACTCCAGATGAACTGCAGGCAGGCTCTCAGCATCAACCTTTATACTTCCGGTTAGGGGGGAGGAGCCAAGGGTGGAGCCAAGGGTGGAGCCCAGTACAAACTCCCATACACTCCCGGTGCATCTCCCCCTAGTGGCAGAGCAGCGCAACTGCTCGTGTGCCGAGCTTACAGAGACATAGTAATACAGTGTGAATTACGCTACTGTGGTTCACCACAGCTCCTACATTAAAATGAGATGCTACTCAAAATTAGAAATTAAACATATTCCCCTAATTGGTGGTAAGATTTCAAAAAACAACACCTTTCGTATTGACTACAGTTGGAAGATAAATATATAATTTTCTGAACAAAGTTAGGAGTGCTAGATTAAATAGCAAAACCTCCAACAAATTTGTTTGAAAAAATTGCCAAAGAAATGGTACATCTCAATCTTTCTAAGTAAGTACAGCTATTTATCTCCTGATTAATGCAGACAGTTTTATAGCTGGACATAATAAAGTCATTTCATGGCTGCCAATAATGTTCCACGTGTCTCCTAAAACATGCTGCAAAGAAACAGCCTTCAGACCAAAGATTCATTTTGATTCTGTTCTCATATGCCCACTGTTGTATCTGCGGGGCCTGCAAAATGTAATTGCTGCAGCACAAGGAACAAAGACACCATTCAGTATGGAGAACAGCTTCCCTTCCGCACCACTGTGACCACAGAGTAGTCTGGTGCTGCATGCTATCTGATCCACATAGATTCCCACTCACAAAGAATTCAGTCTCATCGTTGCGTTCAGTATATTCTGTTTAAAAAGCATTGTCAGAGTAAAGAGCTGAAAAGTTTGACTATCTGTTAGTTTTGACTCTTTGGTATATTGTGTATATAAATGACCCTTATATTTGAAAGGTTACATTTATTACTCGTCTGTTAAGCAGCTACCCCCCCCCCCCCCCCCCCCCCATCCCGCCAATCTTTGTATTAATGGTACGTGCCAGAGTTACAGAAGTTGTATGAAGACATTGTCTCCAATCTGGCTGCTTTAAAAAGCCCATCACAAGGGTCATTTCCGGACTTTTGTGGGACTTTTTGACAGTGCCCACAAAATTCCTGTACCCTTGAGTGACTTTGCACAGACAATAGCAGTACTTTTTCATCTTGTAAATTTAAAACACGCATTATTGAAAATTTGACTGTAAATCTGAGCACACCATACATGGCCTGCACTTCCTTTTATTTTCTAAATGTATTAAGATCCCTAATATGAGTTATTTTGCAATTAGGGCTCTACTGGTTGGTGTTTGAAATGCGAGGCATGTATTCTGCATCACCTATAAATTTGCTAAATATTTTAAATAAATTTTTTGGATGTCAGAAAAAGTATGCCTGTGTTTGTGATGTTGGCAATATGTGTATACATTATAGGCTGTGAGAAAATGCTTTAGAAGTAATTTACTCCATGGAAAGATCCAGAATTGTCTATGCAGTTAACAAAGTGTTCTAATTGCTTATAAACTAAAGGCAAATGAACCCGGAAAAAAAGGTCTATACACTTTTAACACAGATAAATCGCATATGTACCACAGCTTTTCATTCCCTGATTAAGGAAATGAGATAGAGAAAAGACTAATTAGGCCACAGAGGGTCTGATGCATGAAAGAACATATATCAGGAATCATACTTGAGAGACATTTGCAAACCAGCCAGCTGAATTCTTTTTCAGCTTGTCTAAGTACCTCACCTTTCGTTTCTGACAAGTCGGTTGCTACAGTTCTTATTTGTACATTGGTACGGAAATAATGGTACAACCTTAAAATCACCTTGAATCTAAAATTAAACAATTATTGAAGTTGTAGTTATTTCTCACGGTAGCATGGTGGTTAGCATCAATGCTTCACAGCTCCAGGGTCCCAGGTTCGATTCCCGGCTGGGTCACTGTCTGTGTGGAGTCTGCACGTCCGCCCCGTGTGTGCGTGGGTTTCCTCCGGGTGCTCCGGTTTCCTCCCACAGTCCAAAGATGTGCAGGTTAGGTGGATTGGCCATGCTAAATTGCCCATAGAGTAAGGTTAATGGGGGGATTGTTGGGTTACGGGTATATGGGTTACGTGGGTTTAAGTAGGGTGATCATTGCTCGGCACAACATCGAGGGCCGAAGGGCCTGTTCTGTGCTGTACTGTTCTATGTTCTATGTTCTATGTTCTTCAACGTTGCTTAAACAAGCATGCTGCACTTTGCTCATTAAAAACTAAAATCTTGCAAGTGGCTGCCACCAACTCCAAAATGGAGCATTCCTTCTCGACTTCTAACAGTTGAACTCTTTCATGCCCAAGTGGGCATTATGAAATAAAGATTTTGTTGAACATTATGTGACAGCTGATACAGAATTTGTTAATGTTATCTTTTCAACATGTACACGTTTGATGGAACATGCTGCTGCTTTTATTTTTTCACTTTTATTCTTCATTCCTTTCGTCTGTGTAAAACTGAAAACCCCACAAGCAAGCCTCCGAAAGTACTGATTGGCAGAACCTGCCAAACTCTCTCTTGTGGACATGTTCAATACTTTTTTTACTCAGCTCATAACGTAAGGATAGTTGGGTCTTGTACCGTACTGACTTTTTAAAATTCTTTCATATGCGGGTGTCACTGGCAAGGCCCAGTATTTATTGGCCATCTGTCGTGGTTTAATTGCTTGGCCATTTCAGAGGGCAGTTAAGAGTCAACTATATTGTTTTGGAGTCACATATAGGCCAAACCAGGTAAGGAAAGCAGATTCACCTTCCCTAAAAGGCATTAGTGAACAAGCTTGGGTTTTAAACAATTGATGATATTTCAATTTCACGATCTTATTGATGAATTGTATTTAAATTCCAATCAGCTGCCATGATGGGATTTGAACCTATGTACATCAGACTTTAAGCTAGGCCTCTGGACTACTAGTCTAGTGACATTGCCACAGCACCACCATCTTCCCATGGAAGAGGGGTGTTGTTCATGGATTGATCATCCAAACATTCTGGCTGCCATTTCAGAGCGACATTGGTAATGATCACCTGTCGACTCTCTCAAGTTGCATGACTGAGGAAGTCAAGAAACAACTTCTTGTCGTCGTTTTTAAAAACTGAATATGCGTAATGATGTAATTTTGCAGCTTTGTTTGATGCCAAAACAATCGTAAATTTGACTGCAACCCTTGTAAGATCTGTCTCGTGGTCAGGTGTGAGGTGCTGGTGTTCACATTCAGCCATCTCAATGCTGAGCGTTACTGCGGTCAGTTGGTCAGAATGCGTTGTGTCATTGCAAGGATAAAACACTAATCTTTAGTCGTCCTGTTGATCAGAGACAGAGTGAAATTTTAACACACTCGAAACTTATTCAGTTACTCGGAGTTAAAATTGGACCAACATGTTTATTGTTGAGAGCATTGCCAAGGTTTTGACCCTGCCCACAATATGTAACATAAATATCTGTGACAGCAATAATTGAAGTAACAACAACCATTGTGAAGAAATATTTTTCAAAAGTTAATGAACTTTTGCCTGGGCTGCCGAATATCCTGCGGTGGGTCCCATCACAGCAAGGATGGATAATCTTGGGCATCAACTCTGTCTTTCTCTCCTCACAGATACTGCCAGACCTGCTGCGTTTTTCCAGCGCATTCTGCTTTTATTTCAGATATTCAGCAACTGCAGTATTTTGTTTTTCTTGTGACATCCATTTCTGACCTGTTCTCCCCCTTCTCCCTAACCAGGATTTGGTCGCTTCTTTTATCCAGCTGTATCCACAGCTGGACAATCTTCCACAGTCTGAAGCTGATGGGTGGGGACAGAGCATCCCTAATGGCACCCCTGGCTTGAACTGGAAAGTAAAACTAATTTCAATGTCCCGACTGTGGCCTTGGGCAGGTGTTGTAAGTACAATGCAGGCTTTGCACTTCATTTGGCCTGAGGTTGAATTTCGTCTTTCGGAATGGGTGGGCGTCTTTGTGTTAATGCTAAATTAAAAAAGAGAAATAAAGAACTTGAATTCTTATGGTTCCTTCACAGCCCCAGGATGTCCCAATCCACTTGGCCGTGAATCAAGGACATTTTTGAAGCAGCCACAGTTGTCATGTAGGGAACGTGGTAGTCAGTTGTGCAAAGCAAGAGCCCAAAAAGCAGGTTATCATGATCAGATAACCTTTTTTTTTAGTGATGGTGGGTTATCTGTAACTGTTTACAATGCCGAAAAATACCTCAATAAAATTGTTTGATAAAAAAGTGATGGTGGGACACTGGGAAAAACCTCTTTATTCCTAAAATTGCCAGAAATACCCTTTACACCCACCTGGCCTTAGGTTTTACGTCTCATCCTAAGTGTCCATCAAACACTTGCTGCTGTGATATTTATGCATGATTACAAATGCCAAGGAGGTTAAATAACATTATCTGAATGGGAGCTGCTCTCATCCTCAATCTTCAGGCTGGACAAGAACATTTGTCAGGCACTCATCAAGGCACTTCACAAGAATACCCAAGAGTACAAAGTGAAACAACTACTTATACTCTACGAGAAGACAATTCTGACTGGTTGACAAGTGGACAATGTTTGGCAGTTATCAATCAGTCAACATTAATTGTTGCAATCATCACAGAAACACACATCGAAAATAGAGACATGAGGAGGCCTTTTGGCCTTTTGAGCCTCCCGTGCCATTCAGTATGATCATGGCTGATCATCAAGTTCAATACCCTGATCCCGCCTTTCCCCCTTATTCCTTGATCCTTTTAGCCCCAAGAGCTATATCTAATTCCTTCTTGAAATGACACAACGAATCATGGGAATCATGGCTATGCCTCTCCTAATCAGAGTCCACTTGCCAACCAATCAGCATTCTCTTGGATTGGATTGGATTGGATTTGTTTATTGTCACGTGTACCGAGGTACAGTGAAAAGTATTTTTCTGCGAGCAGCTCAACAGATCATTAAGTACATGGGAAGAAAAGGGAATAAAATAAAATACATAATAGGGCAACACAAGATGTACAATGTAACTACATAAGCACTGGCATCGGATGAAGCATACAGGGTGTAGTGTTATGCGGTCAGTCCATAAGAGGGTAATTTAGGAGTCTGGTGACAGTGGGGAAGAAGCTGTTTTTGAGTCTGTTCGTGCGTGTTCTCAGACTTCTGTATCTCCTGCCGATGGAAGTGAGTAAGTAAGGGTGGGAGAGATCTTTGATTATGCTGCCCGCTTTCCCCAGGCAGCGGGAGGTGTAGATGGAGTCAATGGATGGGAGGCAGGTTTGTGTGATGGACTGGGCGGTATTCACGACTCTCTCAAGTTTCTTACGGTCCTGGGCCGAGCAGTTGCCATACCAGGCTGTGATGCAGCCCGATAGGATGCTTTCTCTGGTGCATCTGTAAAAGTTGGTAAAGGTTAATGTGGACATGCCGAATTTCCTTAGTTTCCTGAGGAAGTATAGGCGCTGTTGTGCTTTCTTGGTGGTAGCGTCGACGTGGGTTGACCAGGACAGATTTTTGGAGATGTGCACCCCTCAGAATTTGAAACTGCTAACCATCTCCACCTCGGCCCCGTTGATGCTGACAGGGGTGAGTACAGTACTTTGCTTCCTGAAGTCAATGACCAGCTCTTTAGTTTTGCTGGCATTGAGGGAGAGATTGTTGTTGTTACACCACTCCACTAGGTTCTCTATCTCCCTCCTGTATTCTGAATTGTTGGTATTCGAGATCCAGCCCACTATGGTCATATCGTCAGCAAACTTGTAGATGGAGTTGGAACCAAGTTTTGCCACGCAGTCGTGTGTGTAGAGTAGGGGGCTAAGTACGCAGCCTTGCGGGGCCCCAGTAGTGAGGACTATTGTGGAGGAGGTGTTGTTGTTCATTCTTACTGATTGTGGTCTGTTGGTCAGAAAATCGAGGATCCAGTTGCAGAGTGGAGAGCCAAGTCCTAGGTTTTGGAGCTTTGATATGAGCTTGGCTGGGAATATGGTGTTGAAGGCGGAACTGTAGTCAACAAATAGGAGTCTGATGTAGGAGTCCTTGTTTTCGAGATGCTCTAGGGATGAGTGTAGGGCCAGGGAAATGGCGTCTGATGTGGACCGGTTGCAACGGTATGCGAATTGCAGTGGGTCAAGGCGTTCCGGGAGTATGGAGGTGATGCGCTTCATGATCAACCTCTCAAAGCACTTCATAACGACTGAAGTCAGGGCCACCGGGCGGTAGTCATTGAGGCACGTTGCCTGGTTCTTCTTTGGTACCGCTATGATGGTGGTCTTCTTGAAGCAGGTGGGGACCTCGGAGTGGAGTAGGGACAGGTTAAAGATGTCTGTGAATACCTCTGCCAGCTGGTCCGCGCAGGCTCTGAGTGCACGACCAGGGATCCCGTCCGGGCCCGTTGCCTTCCGAGGTTTCACTTTCAGGAAGGCCGATCTGACTTCGGAAGCTGTGATGGTGGGTATGGGTGAATTATGGGCTGCTGGGGCACTCGACAGCGGACTGTTGGTTACCTGCTCGAACCGAGCATAGAATGCATTGAGTATACTTCTCATACTGTATGATTTGTTGTTGTCCACTTATAAAGGTATTCTTGGTGAGTGCATGATGAAAAGCTTTGACTGCCTCTTTTTTCACCCATACTCAAGTTCTGTACAACCAAACTATTAATTACATATTCATTGTAAATATGACTTTTGAGTTCCTTGTTACTATAGGGAAAATACAATAGGACAGCTAAGATGATCAGCCAGATTCTCCGTTCCTGAGACTAAGTGATGATGCCGGGGTAGGACTAGTAAAATTCTACGACAGCAAAATTGGGCCGTACCTGGACCAATTCACTGACTGTTAAGGGGCTAGCACTGGTGCCACATGGAACAGGATCGATTCCAATGGAAAACTGTGCTGGATTCACCGGGGTCGGATTGGCACTCGAGGCTGACAAGCTGCAGCCACGTATTAGCACTCCACTCCACACACACAAACATCCCAGCCAACAAGATGGCAATGGTCGCAGTGGAGCACGCCCATCCCGTTGATGAGTTGGCTGGGACCAGAGGGTAGCTAGGGGAGTGGTCTGGGGGGATACCCATACGAACAGTGGTGCTAAGTTCACAGTGGACAGTCAGCGGTGTGCGCAGTCACATGACTACCTGGCACCCTTCGGCAATGGTGTTCCATGTACCGTCCACCTCGACCCCACAGCCAAACTCCTGGCCACCCCCGCTACCACCCCCGGCCCTGTCAGAAGCTTCGGACTTGGCACAACTGTCAGCACACTATGGCGAAGTTGGACACTTTCCGTACCCCTCTCGCCTCCTCATCAGCCACGGCCTCTGTTTCACGATATCTGAAAGCACAAGTGAACCTCGCCGTTGGGAATTCCCCCCGTGGAGGCAGATTATCGTGGAGACCCCGGAGAATACCGGGTCAGGCCCGCTAATGATATGCCAATGGCGTTTTTACTGTACGTGTGGTAATGGAACGCATTGACGCCGCTGTCGAGGAGTAGGAGAATTTCAATTTGGCGTGACTCCGGCACCTGCCACGATTTCAGAGTTAAAATTGATTTGCCACCCAATCACTTTCCGCGGTTCCGGCGCCGGCTGACAGTGAATCCCGCCTGATGTCTTTGATAACTGTACACTGAAAGTGTAATTTACTTTTTAGAGCAATTTTAATATTTAAAACAATGTCACTGTGGGGTACAAAAACCTTACTATCTACTTCTTTCTTTTGTTCAAAGTCCAAAACGACTACATTCTGATCTCCACAGCCAGATTTGGTCTGTAATTTTGGTGATCGCAAAGTAATGATGAGTTACAGATCCAATAATGTGCAATTGAGCCTAACTGTACTCGAACATCTGTAGTTCCAGCTTTGATGTTGACCCACTGCCAGACTGCAGCACCACCTGAAATGGGGAAAGGGTTGCACATGTGACAAATGCTATATGTGGTGGGAAAAAGAGAAAATAGAAAGATATGAGCAGCTTGACAATGATCACATCTAGTTATTGCAGTGCAGAAATTAACAAGCCAGACAAAAAGCTATATAACAAGACAGATCAGCAAAATTTTAAGTTTTAGGAAATAAGAATGAAACTGTAACGTGCAATAGCCAAACCACACTTTGAATACTGTAGAGGCAGAAGGGAAGCATTTTGAAAGCAACAACAACTTGCATTTATATAGCGTCTTTAACCTAGCAAAACATCTCAAAGTATCTCACAGGAGTGCTGTCATTCATAATTGAAATGGTTAAACTTTTTGTTACATTTATGAAAGAAGGGGATGAGAGGCAGTGATCAAACAAACACAATAGAATCACCTGTGAGGCAGTTTCTAGTACCCCTGGGACAGAGAGAGAGACACTGTCAGAAACAGAGACATGCCAGATGGATGATCAGTGACCTTATTTATTTCTTGGATCATAGGAAACAACAAGAATAGATAGGAAGGGTAGGTGGGCATTAGAAAGGAAATTGCTCGAAAGCAGGGCCGTTTTCCATCTGTCCTTGGCTCCTGATCCCACTCCTGGCTAACGGTGGTCTGCCTCCCATCGCCAAGAAACATGGCGCTAGGAGGGCAGAGAATCTCACCCAAAGTTATGGGCTGGATTCTCCATTGCCCGACGCCCGTATCGTAATCGGCGATCGGACGGAGAATCGACTCCAACGTCCAAATCGGGGCCGGCGCGATTTGCCGCCGGTCAGCCATGCTCTGCCCCCTCGGAAATGATGTAATCGCGTCACACGCCGGGCGCCGTTGCAGTGGCATTGGCGCGTCATTGGCAGGCGCTCCCACAATGCTCCGCCCCCGATGGGCCGATCTCGCGATGGCACGGGACACGTGTGGTCTCAGCGGTCAGGAACCCAGCGTGGCAGCTGTGGACTGTGTTCGGCGCCACCATACTCAGCCGGGATCCGTGCCGCTGGCGGAGGGGTGGGGGGGGGGTGTTGTGCGAGGGCTGGGGGGACTGGTGGAGGGTGGCCAGGAGCTAGCCTGTGGGGTCGTGGATGGCAGGTCGGGTCCGCGCACAGTTGACGCCATGTTGTACGGCGCGACGGCTGCAGGTCGTCAACTGTGCACATGTGCAGCCAGGGACCCAGCCATTGTCTGGCCATTTCTGCCACGGGAGCCATGGGTTCACCCAGCGCCACTGCTAGCCCCTCACCAGTCTCGGAATCAGTCAGGAGTCAACGGTGATTTTGTGATCGTAAACCTAACGCCAATTCTCTATTCGAGCCGTCACCTAGCCGCTGAAATCCAGCCCAACGTATCTTCTTTGGAAGGAGAAGAGGAGTCAGATTAGATTCAAAACCATAACTCTTTTTTTCTCTCTCCACAGATGCAGCCGGGCTTGCTGAGTTTTACCAACATTAAGAGAGTGTCCAACTTACTTTAAACACCATGGGAAATTGTGAATTTTTATATACTAGTGTATCATGTATTTTGTCTGTTACTGTTTAGGCATTATATTTTACATTATAAAACACCTGTATTTTCAGATTCCACATGCATTAAACCAAAACAAATTACAAGCGATGTACCAGTTCAATGCTGCAGAAGTGTGCAGATAATTTTGGTTTCTTCAAGGAAATTGTAGTAATAGTAATTTTAGTTGTAATCCAACTAAAGCAAAGTGCAATTTATCTAACGCAATGGGCTGGATTCTCCAATTCTGCGGCTTTGTCCGTAGGTTCCGTCTGGTCTTACGACCAGAAAGTCGCGTTGCCCCCGCACTGATCTTCCACGTAGTGGGGAGCTAGCAGCCATGCAGCACAGTATACGGCCACAGAATGGCCGGGTCCGTGGCCGCGCATGCACAAGGCGGCAGCCTGCGGCTGCAGTGCCGGACACACGTGGGCCCGGCCTGCCAAAAGTTTCCCACCTGTAACCCCCCTCATCGCCCCCAGACCACCCCCCACCTGTCCTCCCAGCCCCGGCCGAAGCCCCCCTTGCCAGTGGAACATCTCCCCCCGACTGTGGCAGTGCTGTGACTGTGGACACAGTCTGCAGCCACCACGCGAGGTCCCCAAAAGTTGTGAGGACACACGCCACACACCTTTGGGGACTTGGCCTATCGGGGGCGGAGCATTGGGGAAGAGCCTCAGGTGACGTCCTGAGGGCACCATACGGCGTGCGGCATATTCCCACAACATCGCAAAAACACTGCCCCCAATTCCAGCCGAATGCAATTTTGGCGTCGGTAATTGGAGAACCCCGCCCAATATATGGAGTTCGCTCTAAAATGCCGAACACTCAATCCAAAGGGACTTAAACCTTTTCTTATAGTGACGAACTCAGTCCAAGAACTGATTAACAGTTATTGATTCATTTTGGTGTAGCTGGGAGGGGTGAGGTAGGCCGACCTGGACAGTTGATGAAGGAAAATCTTCAGGACCTACAAGCAGTGTTGTGGCTTCTTGTGCACTGGGGGAGAGTTAGGGTCAGAGTCATATTGTCACTGGACTAGGAATCCTGAGACCCTTGGCAAGATCTGGGGACCTATCGGCAAGTAATAGCCTAATGATGACAATGAAACCATTGTTGATTGTTGATTGTCATGAATCCTATCCTTTAGAGAATTTTTTTTAAATTGAAGAAACATTAACATGAAGGCTGCCTCTTTCTTCTAACTTCTCAGTTTGAATCTCTACATCTTCTGAAGTATCTTAAACACACAATCTACAACAGGCATGTAATCAGAACCCTGATTTTTTTGGTTGTCTTTTTTTGCACACAGACACAAACACCACATCCCTAGTGGTATGCTGTCACTTTCCGAAACAGTCATAAATGTTACTGCAAAGTTTTTTAAATTTGCCTTTGAAGAAAAGTTACTGGGTAGAAAGTTTGGAAACATAAAGGAAAATATCTCATCGACACCATATGACCGTAAGGTCTAGAGGTAGAATTGGGCTATTCGGCCCATCGAGTCTGCTCCGGGATTCGATCATGGCAGATATATTTCTCATCCCCATTCTCCGTCCTCCTTCCCGTAATCCCTGATCCCCTTATTAATCAAGAACCTATTGAGCTCTGTCTTTAAGACACTCAGTGACTTGGCCTCCATAGCCCTCTGGCTGAAGAAACTCCTCCTCATCTCAGTTTTAAAGGATCATCCCTTCAGTCTGAGGCTGTGCCCTCGTGTTCTAGTCTCTACTACTAATGTTAAGAGGTGACTTAATTGAGGCATACAAGATGATCAGAGGATTAGATAGGGTGGACAGTGAGAGCCTTTTTCCTCGGATGGTGGTGTCGAGCACGAGGGGACATAGCTTTAAATTGAGGGGAGATAGATATAGGACAGATGTCAGAGGTAGGTTCTTTACTCAGAGAGTAGTAAGGGCGTGGAATGCCCTGCCTGCAACAGTAGTGGAATCGCCAACACTAAACGCATTCAAATGGTCATTGGATAGGCATATGGACGATAAGGGAATAGTGTAGATAGGCTTTAGAGGGGTTTCACAGGACGGCAGAACATCGAGGGCCGAAGGGCCTGTACTGCGCTTTAATGTTCTATGTTCTATGTTCTAATGAAAGCATCTTCTCCACGTCTACTCTATCTAGGCCTCTCAGAATTCTGTAATTTTCAATTAGATCCCCCCTCATCCTTCTGAATACCATCGAGTTGCCCTGTACTATAGCATCGAAATGCACTCCACATGCTCAAACTTCATAAGTCAAATTCAGTTCCCAGAGTCACAACTGAAATGGTGCCACTTGGCGCAAGGATGTCATTGCTGCGTGAAAGTTTACCGTCAGTTAATTTTAGTAATAAGGCTTGCCCTCTGATGTACAGGAAATTATGAGGGGTCTGGACAGATTAGATGGGAAGAAATTGTTCCATTGGCAGAAGGATCGAGAAACAGAGGACACTAGGTTAAGGTAATTGGCAAAAGAACCAACAACAAGAGGAGGAAGAACGTTTTTACACAGCGAGTGGTTAGGATCTGGAATGCACTGCCTGAGAGTGTGCCAGTGGCAGATTCAATCATGTCTTTCAAAAGGGAATTGGATAATTATTTGAAGAGAAAAGAATTTGCAGGGCTGTGGGGAAAAGTTGGGGAATGAGGTTAGCTGTATTGCTCTTACACACCTCCCGCTCTTACACACACCCAGCATAGACACAACAGGCTGATAGGCCTCCTTCTGAGCTGTAACCACCCTATGATTCTATAACTATAAACAGAGGTAAGATTATGAACCCACACTGATGTAATGTTTACCTACTAGATCTAATGTTATTCCATTTGCTTATAGTTTATTGAACAGTATGACCTGGTAGAAGAATTTGAGTAGCCAGCAGTACTAAGGGAGCTTAATTGTTTGGATGAACATTAAGCCAGGCAGCCCAATTTAAATCCCGTCTGCCACTGCTTTGTCCATCTGACCAATCCATTTTTATCTTGCTGTAACCTACGACCCTCTCCTTCACTATTAACCACCCTACCAATCTTGGCAAATATTTATTTTGTTTTTACCATTTGATGGCAGATGGAAAGGTGGGTTGAAGTGTTTCTACTTCAATGCAAGGAGCATCCGGAATAAGGTAGGTGAACCTGGAGCGTGGATTAGTACTTGGGACTACAATGTTGTGGCCATTACAGAGACATGGTTAGAAGAGGGACAGGAATGGTTGTTGGAAATTCCGGGGTATAGATGTTTCAGTAAGAGTAGGGAAGGTGGTAGAAGAGGTGGAGGAGTAGCGTTGTTAATCAAGGATAGTTTAACACCTGCAGAAAGGTAGTTCGAAGGGGATCTTCCTACTGAGGTAATATGGGCCAAAGTTAGAAATAGGAAAGGAGCGGTCACGTTGTTAGGAGTTTTTTATAGGCCCCCAAATAGTAATAGAGATGTGGAGGAAGAAATTGCAAAACAGGTTATGGATAGGTGTGGAGGTCTCAGGGTAGTTGTCGTGGGTGACTTTAACTTTCCAAATATTGATTGTAACTTCTATAGGTTGAACAGTTCAGATGGGTCAGTTTTTGTACAGTGTGTGCAGGAGAGTTTCCTGACACAATATGTGGATAGGCTAACAAGATGGGGGCCACATTGGATTTGGTACTGGGTAATGAACCGGGCCAAGTGTTAGATTTGTTTGTGGGAGAGCACTTTGGAGATAGTGACCACAATTCGGTGTCTTTCACTATTGCAATGGAGAGGGATAGAGCCATACGGCAGGGAAAGGTTTATAATTGGGGGAGGGGTAATTATGATGTGACTAGGCAAGAATTAGGGAGCATAAGATGGGAACAGAAACTGCCAGGGTAGGCACAAATGAAAAGTGGAGCTTGTTCAAGGAATAAATACTGCGTGTCCTTGATAGGTATGTCCCTGTCAGGCAGGGAGGAAATGGCCGTGTGAGGGAACCATAGTTCACAAAAGAGGTTGAATGTCTTGTCAAGAGGAAAAAGGAAGTGTATGTAAGGATGAGAAAACAAGGTTCAGTTGAGTCGCTTGAGGGTTACAAGGCAGCAAGGAATGAGCTAAAAAGAAGGGCTTCGGAGAGCTAGGAGGGGGCATGAGAAGTCCTTGGCGGGTCTGATCAAGGAAAACCCCAAGGCTTTTTACTCTTATGTGAGAAATAAAAGAATGACCAGGATGAGGTTAGGGCCGGTCAAGTACAGTAGTGGGAGCTTGTGCATGGAGTCAGAAAAAATAAGAGAGGCGTTGAATGAATACTTTTCTTCAGTGTTCACCAAGGAGAGGTGCCATGTTTTTGAGGATGAGAGCGTGATACAAGCGGGTAAGCTGGAGGAGGTAGATGTTCTGAGGAAGAATGTATTAGCAATTTTGAAAAACCTTAGGGTCGCCAAGCCCCCTGGGCCAGATGGGATATATCCAAGGATTCTTTGGGAGGCAAGGGATGAGATTGCAGAGCCTTTGGCTTTGATCGTTGGGTGATCACTGTCCATGGGGATAGTGCCAGAGGACTGGAGAGTGGTGAATGTTGTTCCTCTGTTCAAGAAAGGGAATAGGAATGACCCTGTTAATTATAGGCCGGTTAGTCTTACTTCGGTGGTGTGTGGTAAATGGAAAAGATCCTGAAGGATAGGATTTATGACCATTTGGAAAGATGCAGCTTAATCCGGGATAGTCAACACGGATTTGTGAAGGGTAAGTCTTGCCTCACAAATTTGATCGAATTCTTCGAGGGGGGAACTAAGTGTGGAGATGAAGGTAGAGCAGTTGATGTCGTATACATGGATTTTAGTAAGGCATTTGATAAGGCTCCCCATGGTTGGCTTATGAAGAAATTAAGAAGGTGTGGGATAGAGGGAAATTTGGCCAATTGGATAAATAACTGGCTATCACATAGAAGACAGAGGGTGGTGGTGGATGGAAAATTTTCAGACTGGAGACCAGTTCCCAGCGGTGTACCACAGGGATCAGTGCTGGGTCCTCTGCTATTTGTGATTTTTATCAATGACTTAGAGGAAGGGGCTGAAGGGTGGGTCAGTAAATTTGCTGACGACACCAAGATTGGTGGAGTAGTGGATGAGGTGGAGGGCTGTTGTAGGCTGCAAAGAGACAGGATGCAGAGCTGGGCCGAAAAATGGCAGATGGAGTTTAACCCTGATAAGTGCGAGGTGATTCATTTTGGTCAAAAAAATTTGAATGCGGATTACAGGGTCAACGGCAGGGTTCTGAGGAATGTGGAGGAACAGAGAGATCTTGGGGTTCATGTCCACAGTTCTCTGAAGGTTGCCACTCAAGTGGATAGAGCCGTGAAGAAGGCCTATAGTGTGTTAGCGTTTCTTAACAGGGGACTTGAGTTTAAGAGCTGTTGAGTTATGCTGCAACTGTACAGGACCCTGGTGAGACCACATTTGGAGTATTGTGTGCAGTGCTGGTCACCTCACTGTAGGAAGGATGTGGAAGCATTGGATAGGGTGTAAAGGAGATTTACCAGGATGTTGCCTGGTTTGCAGGATAGGTCTTATGAGGAAAGGTTGAGAGAGCTAGGGCTTTTCTCTTTGCAGCGGAGGAGGATGAGAGGCGACTTAATAGAGGTTTATAAGATGATGAGGGGGATAGATAGAGTGGACGTTCAGAGACTATTTCCTCAGGTGGTTGTAGCTTTTACAAGGGGGCATAACTATAAGGTTCAGGGTGGGAGATATAGGAGGGATGTCCGCGGTAGGTTCTTTACTCAGAGAGTGGTTAGGGTGTGGAATGGAGTGCCTGCTGTGGTAGTGGAGTCGGACACTTTAGGAACTTTCAAGCGGTTATTAGATAGGCACATGGAGCACACCACAATGACAGGGATTGGGATAGCTTGATCTTGGTTTCGGACAATGCTTGACACAACATCGAGGGCCGAAGGGCCTGTTCTGTGCTGTACTGTTCTATGTTCTATTACAAGAACTAAACAACACAATGTAATTAAAGTAGTGAATGGTGGAAATGCGAAGTTCTGAGAGCTTCTAATGTCAGGGACAACTCACCAGTGGAAACATCTGTGGAAGTGAGAAAGGTGAGATATTGTTCACCTCAGAACCCATTTTCTATTTAGGCAAGCCCCTTGGTGATATTACCTCCTTCACTTGAAAGTTTCTCATTATGGAAGGCGAATGCAGCTCTTTCTACATGATTCAATTCACTGTCCCCAGTTTAAGCCCAGTTGGCAAGCAACCTCCAGGAAAAGGTGCTGTTGCTGCCTCTAATACAGATCCAATAGGAAAATGTGTTGACCTACATATCAATAAGCTTGTCACTGAACTGAAGTCCTGACTTGGCCTCGATGTGATTTTTCGAGTTTTCCACCACGCTTGGAAATGTTGGGCGCCTGTTGTCCAGTGGCATTCCTGACGTGCGCCGTTGCCTAGGCGGTAATGATGGAAAATGTGAGCAATTACATCATTCAATAGTTACCATCTAATTAGGGAGTATGCCAGGCCATATTAGGGCAGGCATTGTTGGTGCTGCCTGGCATTTCAAAAGAGAAAATACAATAAGCGCAAAACTAGGCACTGATCCAGTGCAGTGAGTCACCGCCAAACTTTCAATGACCACTGGCCCAGTATCAGCACAAAACCCATGAGGAATTAGAAGAAAATCCTTCCTAGGGTGCATGTCCAGCAGTCCCTGTTTTGATTTTATATTTTGTGCACTCGGTAATTGTGCAATTACCACAATCTATTTTCAGACACTGATAGCACCATTTTGGCTGCTTATGATGCTGCATTCTACATAGTCAATAACTTTAGCCTTCAGAAAACTCCAGGGAATTCCACATTTTCCGGAACAATCATTTAGGCCTGGATTCTTTGTTCTGGAGACCAGTGCTCTCGCCAATGGAGAATCGGGACTGGTCTCCCCTTGCGTTGGGAGTAGGGCTCAGGTACGAATCTCTCTCCTTAACCATGCAAATATATGCTTAGGGAGAGTTCACCTGATTCCGTCTGAATCCCAGTAGCGGGCCACCATTTTGAGCGGACGGTCCAATCGCAAGGTCCGGCAGTGGTCCCCCTTCCCCTAATCCTGCCTCCCCTGTTGACAAGGAGGGGCATCCTTCCTCCCACTGCAAGAATAGCCGGTCACGCCCACGCACACATGAGGGTGATGCGAGCACCCCCTTGCCACTGACCTCCCCTATCAGCAGCCACCATCAGAACCTCCATCAGTCCCACCCTATGAGAGAAGACCCTCACCAGAGACCCCCATCAATTACCCCTGCCTGAGAACAGCAGAACAGTGCAGGCAATCTCGTGAACGATCACTGCATTTTCACTTACCCTTTCCCAACATCTGCTGCCCGGTGGATTTCCAGCTGTGCAGGTCAGTGCATAATGGGTGGAGGGAGAAGGGGGAGGGGGGGTGAATCAGGCTTCAAACCCATTAATCAAGTTCAAATGGACGTAAATCACCAATTTACATTCCCCTGCCGGCATGGGTGGGTAGCGCGCTGAGGTCGCCAGCGGGGAATCGGAGCATCGCGACAGCCTCTTTTTGGGCGATGCTCCATTCTCGGCCGGATCGAGAATCCTGTTGCGGCGTCGGGCTATGGAAAATCCGCTCCGTCATGTTTCTCCTGTTTTCACTTCGAACATAGAAATACGAAAATAAGTATCATTACCGTAATCAGGCCATTCAAACGTTACGAGTCGTTTTATTATTGGCATGTTATTCGAAAAGTTAAAATATATTTCAGGCTCCTCCTGTCTCGGCTACTCTTCCCCATTTATTCTCTTTTGAACTCTCCCTTTTCTAATCTATACTTTCTATTTTAAGTTTAATCCAATTCTTGGTTTTATTTAATTTCCCTTCGCCCGCCCCCACACCACCACTTATTTTTAAAATTTGAATTATTCTCATCCTGCTGATGCTTCTCTTGCAGTCTCCTATTTTGGATCCAGCTCTATTTTACCTAAAATCTAGAACAGCCCTAGTTAACTGCAAAAAGCTCAGAAAGCTAGTGTGCAGCCAAATTAAACTCATTGGCTAGACACCCGCTTATAACTAAGACCGGTTGATAATGGTGAAGCCTTTTGATTTTTTTGGTAAAGATCCAATGGCCAAAAACATCTTTCTGTAATGATTATCACTATTTATGGTCTTAAAACAAATATTTAAAAATGGTCATTGCCGATAATTGCTCTTCCTATTTCATTACATTGTAATTTGCGTTGGACTGTAGGAGTGTTTGACTGGAAGTCCCGTCGTCGATGTTATTATGGGGCAATGTTAAATACAACCTCCAATCGTTACAACATTGAAATAGTTTGAGACTTCTCCTTTTGCATTCCCCAATGAAGATTTCAGAACTTTATTGGGCCAACAGTTCTCATCCATTGAAATTTGAACTGTTCCTGAATGTCCAGGAAACTGTTCAGTCATATCTGAAGTACAGTATTAAAGTCTTTTAGGTCTCGCTTTTTTTGCATGATGCTTTTATCCAGCCATGCGATATATGTATAAGACATCTTTAAATTTCGAAAATCAGAAAAAGTTGAGAAAAAAACATCAATAAAATATTTAATTCTGGAGTCTGAGAGTTACTTTCTGATTGCTTTTTGAAAAATAACCGAATAGCAATAAAAACGGGTTCTCTAATGTGCAATTCTAGTCTTGGTTACTGGTGAAAATAAGCAGAAATGTACCTTTTATTATTTTTTACTTAGACAGAAATATCTTTGGTATCTTCTTCAGCTGTCATGGATTGAAACCCCTTTGCTCCCACACACTTTTTAAACTGTTTTTCTCCTTCTCTACGGCAGTCGTTCGACAGTTTCCCTGGTACTAGATGTCGTTGTTCCCTCAAGCAAAGTGCTCATTCTTCATCTGGAGATGCGGAGGCTGAAACACCAACTGACTTCATTTACCCAACCCCACCCACCTATCCCCCCACCCTCCCCATCCCCTTCTGCAGAAAACTCAGTCACACAAGATCGTGCATGCAAATGTATCTTTCACCTGCCCCTTCACCTCTTCCATGCTTAACATTCCAGGCCCAAAACACTCATCCCAGGTTAAGCAGCGTTTGACTTAGCACCTCCTTCAGTCTGGTCTATTGCATTCGCTGCTCCCAACATGGTCTCCTCGATATCGGAGAGACCAAGCGCAGACTGGGTGATCACTTTGCTGAGCACCTTTGGTCTATGTGCATTCAGGACCCGGACATTCTCGTTGCTTGCCATTTTAACACAAGACCCTGCTCCCTTGCCCACATGTCTGTCCTTGGCCTGCTGCAATGTTCCAGTCAAGCTCAACGCAAACTGGAAGAACAACGGACGCGATTCTCCGAGTCCCGCGTTGGGCTGGAGAATCACTGCAACCACGTCACACCGCCGTGCGATTCTCCGATGTGCAGAGAATCGGCGCAATTTGCGCCGGCGCCTTTGCTGCAGCGCGGGTCGCGGGTCGCTGTACGCGGTGGGGGCCACCAATTCTCCGGCCCCTGCGGACAAAGCAGAGTCCCGCCTGCGCCGTCCACACCTAGTCACTGCCGGCAGGAACTCTGCGCGAAGGGTCGGGGGCGGCCAGTGGGGGGGGAGGGGGACTCCTTTCCGGGGGGGCCTCCAATGGGGTCTGGCCCACGATCGGGGCCCATCGATCGGTGGGCTGGCCTCTCCCCCTGGGCCTACTTTATTGCGCGGCCAGCCCCTGAACCCCCATGCCATGCTGCGTCGGGGCCGGCGTGCTGAAGAATTCCCCGCGCATGCACAGGTTGGCGCGGCCCAACTGTGCATGCACGGGTTGGCACGGCCCAACTGCGCATGCGCGGGTTGGCACGGCGCCCATTTGGCGCTGGGAAGGGAGGCTGGAGCGGCGTGAACCGCTCCAGCGCCGTGCTGGCCTCCCTCCGTAGTCCCCCCGCCCATTTCGCTCCATTGTGAAATGCGACAGCGTTCACGACGGCACGAACACTCTGTCTCCATTTCTGAGAATCACACCCAACATCTCATCTTCCGGTTACGCACACTACAGCCTTCCGGTCTCAACATCGAATTCAACAACCTCAGATGATCAGCTCCATCCCACCTCGACCGATTTGTTTTCATCCCATTTCATTTTAACTGTCTTTTACCATTTCTTTCTCTCTTGTCTTTCTTTAGAGATATTTACCCCCCCCCATACTTATCCACCTTTCCTTACCCTTTCTCCCCTTTGCTTCCCCCTTCACCTCCCCAAACATCTACATCTGTCACAGTTTACCCTCTGATGTAACTTTCTCTGCTGTTTGGCCTTTCACACCTCTTGTTCTCTTTGGGGACTGCCATTCGCATTCTTTCCCCATGGTTTCTGTGGCTATTAGGCACCCCGTTTCCCTGGGTTTCTGTGGCTATGACTCATCTTTCATTCTCACTCCACAGTATAAATATTTCCCACTTTCTCTGTCTTTAGCTTTGCCAAAGGGTTTTCTGGACTCGAAACATTAGCTCTTTTCTCTCCCTACAGATGCTGCCAGACCTGCTGAGATTTTCCAGCATTTTCTCTTTGGTTTCAAATGTATCTTTCGTTCACCAGGAAAAGGGGGATGGCTAGGATTTGAAAATGTAATCAGTTTGATTGACACATCTAGTCTTATGACTATGCCATGAGGCTTCCTCTGGAGGCAGACATCTTGCGCAGTTCAGTAAAGCCTCTCACAGAAACAGTCACTGAAGAAGACTGCTGTCCTTATACATGAAACACTGATAACCCTGGCGACCTCCTCCCAGGATGCAATGGCCAGTCACGTGGGCCTCCTGCGGCCATCCTTGGGGAAGAGGATGTCCGACCTTTCCTGTACTGCCTCGCAGAGATGCTCCGAGGATGCACTGCAGAAACAGGGAGCCGTGACCTGTTGGCTTCTCCTGCTCATTCTTCTTCCCATTAGCGACAGCTTGTCCATGTGCCATTTAAATATGGTGCCTGGGCACGAACTCGACTTCCTGCCATCCTGCCGCGAGACTCAACATAAGCTGCCCCTGCGTGGCTAATGATGTGGGGAGCAAATGATTGCATGCGAAACCCCATCCTGTTCCACGACAGGAACCACTCCAGCTGTCTGAGCCCTCAGCAATGCTGCCCATGTGTGGGCGCATTGCTTAACTTTTGTACTTTACCAGAAGTATTTGCATGTTTCAATTACATTAAAACAAAATGAATGAGTGAAGTGTTTAATTTATTCAGCTTAAAATAGATCGTGTACTATTGGGGGCTAAACTGTGTTGAAAAACATAATGGGAGCGATTCTCTGGAAAGATATCTAAGAGTGGGAACTGCTGCAAGTTTCCCGGCAACGCTGTTCAACGTCAATTGGGTCTACTTAACAAGGTCAAGGTCCCACGGGCTTATCGCCGTAAATGAAGGCTCGGCAGCCGAATTGCCCCCCCCCCCCCCCCCCCCCCCCCCCCACCACCACCACCACCACCACTAACAATGTCAAGCAGCAGTTTAGCAGAACTTGCTCAGCCAACCCCAGTCGGCTCACAGCAAAGGCGCCCAGGAGATCGACCCCAGAGAAGGTGCTGGTGAGCCACCTTTTACACAGTGGTTAGCACTGTTGCTTCACAGCACCAGGGTCCCAGGTTTAATTCCCGCCTAGGTCACTGTCTGTATGGAGTCTGCATGTTCTCCCTGTGTCTGCATGAGTTTCCTCCGGGTGCTCCAGTTTCCGCCCACAAGTCCCGAAAGATGGGCTTGTTAGGTGAATTGGACATTCTGAATTCTCCCTCAGTGTACCTGAACGGGCACCGAAATGTGGTGACCAGAGAATTTTCACAGTAACTTCATTGCAGTGATAATGTAAGCCTACTTGTGAAATAAAGATTATTATTATTATTAATATTATTACTTTCACTCAGATTTGCTCTTCTTAATGCTTGTCATTAACAGTGTTTCAATGATGGGCGCAGGTTAGAAGATGTGGGATTTTCAGGCTAAATCTGGATGGCCAAATTTAGCCTTAAAATCTAGACTCATTCATCTCCTTAACTGGAAAGAAGGAGGAAGAAAAGTATGCCAGGAAACAGTAGCTCGAGAGGCTGCAGGGAAGCCAGAAATGGTTGAAAAGGGCAACAGCAGCGAGCGAGTGAGTCAGCGGACCCACGAGGCGAACGGCCCCAGGCCACCCCCGAGACAGGGAGACGGGTGACCCAGACAGCGGGCCCACCGTCCCCCAACCTGGAGAGGGATGGAAGACGTTCCTGACTAAGGAACTGCCCATGATGAAAGAGACTGGAACTACCGAATGGACAGGAACCTCTACATTTATACATCAAAAACTTTCTCTGCAAGGAGACAACAAGGTACTCAAGGGCCCCGAGAGTTAGAGGAGTTACTGGACACGGACAATATGAGAAAGGGGATTTGAGGAGACATATCCAGATGACTTTAAGAAAGGACACGCTCCCCACTGGACGAAACATAGAATCGTAAATTCATAGAATCCCTACAGTGCATAAGGAGGCCATTTGGCCCATTGAGTCTGCACCGACCCGCTGAAAGAGCACTCAATCCAAGCCCACTTCCCCCACCCTATTCCTAAACCCTTTAAGCTAACCTACTCATCCCTGGGCACTAAGGGGCAATTTAGCATGGCCCACCTAGCCTGCACATCTTTGGACTGTGGGAGGAAACCGGAGCACCCGGAGGAAACCCACGCAGACACGGGGAGAAAGTGCAAACTCCATACAATCACCCAAGGCTGAAATTGAACCTGGGTACCTGGTGCTGTGAGGCAGCAGTGCTAACCACTGTGTCACCAAGCTGCCCACAAGGCAAAAATGGGAGGAAGTGCTAGAGACAGAAGTAAGGTGGAGAGTCTGGAATGAAACATTGAACAAGGCCGACTCCACCTCCTCCTGTGCACAGCTGACAAGAACCCGAATGAGCAGGTTTTTCCCAGAGGTGGAGGATAAATGTGAACGGTGCCAGGGAGAGCCGGCCAGCCATGCCCACATTTTCTGGGCTTGCCCCAGACTTGTCAGGTTCTGGACATCGAGGTGATTTCCAGGGTTGTGGGGGGAAGCATGGAGCTGAGCCCTAGAGTGGCTGTCTTCGGGGTATCGAACCAGCCGGAACTACATATGAGGAAGAGGGCTGGCGCCATTGCCTTTTCTTCCCTAATTGTCTGCTGGAGGAACCAGTTCGGCAGGCGATCAGCAGCACCACCCACAGCTACAGACTGACTGGCAAACGTGTCAGGATTTTTCCACCTGGAGAAGACTATCTGAGGGTCTGAAGATGGCTTCCACAAAGCGTGAGGGCCATTCACCAGACTGCAGGACCTGTTCGAAGCCAACAACTGATAGAGTGGGGCGGGGGGGGGGGGGGGGGGAGGGGGAGATGCATGGGAGCCACTGGGACCACAGAAAGCAGACAGGAAGGAGGTGGGGGGCAACAGGGGAGGGGAGAGACTGGAGGTCAGAGAGAGACCGGAACTGGGACTAGAAGGCCCAACACAAAGGCACATGAAAAAGAAACCCCAAAAGGCAAGCAGACAACAGGAGGGGAAGAGCGGAAAAGGGAGCGGAGGCCAAGCGACAAGGGGAGAGAAGGCAGAAGGAGGGCACTACCCACAGGCAAACAACTACCTACGGTGAACTCAAGGGCCTAGGATAAAGCCCATAAACAGCAGAAGAGGGGAAATAGGAGCGCGCGGGGGGGGTGGCGGCAAAGGGAGGGCGGAGGGGGTGGGCCTTAAAGGAACAACATGTAAACTGTAAGAGTCTCATCTATTTTTATGTACAGTGTAAGAATATGAACTTTATTTTAAAATATCTTTTTTTTAAATTAGAGCAGTAATCCAGAGGCCCAGGCTAATACTCTGGGGACTGTGGTTTGAATCCCACCGTAGCAGGTGGATCCAACATGATATAATTCTGGAGTTAATTGTCTAATGATGGCCATTAAACCATTGTCGAATGTCATCAAAACCCATCTTGTTCACTCATTGTCCGTTAGGGAAGGAAATCTGCTGTCATTACCTGGTCCTGCCTCCATGTAATTCTAGATCCACAGTAATGTGGTTGACTTAACTGCCCCCTGAAGGGCAATTCAGAATGGGCAATAAACGTTGGTGCCCACGTTCCATGAAATAATTTTCAAAAACAAGTACGCCAGGTCCACTTTTCAAATGTATCATTGCTCACAAGTAGTCTAATTGTGTAATTGTACTACAAACCTGGTCTGTTCCTTTTAAATCAAGTACCCTGAATGGAAAAGTGGTCAAAATAGTGAAAGTAGTAGATCAATCCATGCAGCTACAGTTGTTTGTAAGTTCCTGAGATCATTGTTAAGATTATATTGAATTATTAATGAATGCATGACTGATGCACAGCAGGTAAAATACTTTTATATCTATACGAGCTGCTAGATTCTTCCTGGAGCTTTGCTGATGGTGAAATCAGTAAGAAGTCTTACAACACCAGGTTAAAGTCCAACAGGTTTGTTTCAAACACGAGCTTTCAGAGCACGGCTCCTTCTTCAGGTGAAGAAGGAGCCGTGCTCCGAAAGCTCGTGTTTGAAACAAACCTGTTGGACTTTAACTTGGTGTTGTAAGACTTCTTACTGTGCTCACCCCAGTCCAACGCCGGCATCTCCACATCATGGTGAAATCAGTGTTTATCCATTTGCAAGGAGTTGCTGTTAGGGTCAGAAACACAAGTCTACATCTTGAGTTTAAAAAATCGGAAGGAGATTTTAAATAGTTCCACACAAAGATCATGCAGCAAATGTTCTACACTATTAATACTTAGGCAAGATCCTAAGGATTTATTTTCTATCTACTGCAGCGAGATCATTTAAAAAATGTCACACCACCAAAATTTACTTAGTAACAACCATTTTCAAATTGTTACAGCGCAGAAGAAGGCCATTCTGCCCAATATGTCTGAAGATAACTGGTCAGGTGGGGAGCTCACAGGATTTCATCAGAATCCCGGTATCGGGTTGCCGTTTTGAGCGAAGTGCTTTGATTTTTTTTCTTTTTCACAGCAGGAAGCACTTAGCTGTTTTTGATGTGGTGAGGGGCTGTTAATCCTAGCAAGAGTGTTTATAAACATTATGGTTAGCATCAAAACAGGATAATGGAGATGCATTCAAGCGTGAAGAGAACGATCAATGAACAATCCACCAAGCAGCTGTCTCTGGAGTAATAAAACTGTCATTTTCTAGCAAGTGCAATGCACTCCAATGAGAAATTGAATGGATTTCAAAGGCTGTCAAGGGATATAAAGCCCGTTGAAATGTACTGGGCTTTCGAGGAAGCCTCTGACATTTGTAACAACTAATGCTTTGAACACTTCCGTCTGAGGCAGCAGGTTTTAGGAAAAGGTAAGTGAAAATGCAGTGATTTTTCAACCTATTGTCTGGACTGCTCTTCAGCTTTCACACAGGGGTCTCTGACCAGGTGGTATGATGGGGGTCTCTGTTAGGGAGGGGGGGTTCTCTGTTGGTGGTGTAGCCATCTGGGATGGCCACTTACAACTAGGTACAGAGAAACTCGCAAAGCCTAGCGGGTAAATGGACAAGTCAAGGCTCAGGCAGACTCAGAGCCTGAAATGCATATTTGTCAGCAAGAAGTCCAGACGGTATCGAAACTCCGACCAATTAACATTTTAAAGGGGCAGATTAGCATTTGATGGCCCATCTTCACCAAAACAAAGGACTGGTACTTGAGCAACTGGTACAGTCCCAGACATCTCGGCGCCACTCCCTGTTCAAGGGAAACACAAACAACGGGGTTAGTGACCGCTTGGGACAAGCTCAGCCATCCAGATCCCCGCCCACTTATTGGTTAAGGAATCGAACGGAGTGATCAGGGATCACCCAATTAGTAAGGCCCAAATCGAAGGACCGCACAAAAGAGCTTGAAAATCCTCTGAGTATAAGAAGAAGAGTTTGCCACATGTTCATCCTCTCTTGGTCCTGGTACCCCGGTCACTGCCATCTCCAAGTGCAGCAACACCAGAAGCAAGTGCAAGTTCAATGCTCACTACCAGACGAATGAGCCTAGCTGAGCAGCAGTTACTCCTTTGGACTCGACAGATCCAGAATCGAACAGCGGTCACTGATTCTCTGAACTAAGCCGGGTGCCCGAAGTTAAGTACAGGTTGGCTTAGTCGTTAGGTGTAGTTAACTAATAGTGTTTATGTTCCAGGACTAATTGTGTGTAAATAAAGTACCCTTGACCTTGAACTAACTAACTGTTGTTTGGCTCTTAGATCTATAGCCGGTTGAAACTTGTGGTGGTATCATTTGATACCTGGCGACTCTGAGCATTAGAACATAGTTAACATAGAAAGAAGGGCAAATTCACTGATTGCCATAATTGGAACAGAGCCACAGAAAGGACAGAGTAAAAGAGTAAAAGAAGAAAAAGGTAACAGTTATTGGTGCCATCGGACGGGACTCGACCCAGAAGTGACCGTGTCACTCCGAGAGAACCCACAAAAGCATTTGAATTAGAATCCAAATTGGCAAAGTAAAGAAACCACAAGCGAAACCAGTATCGATCAAACCTCCAGAATTCAGAAGTATGTAATTTGCATGCGTACTAACAAAGGGATATAAGGTAAACTGGATAGATTTTGTTGCGTGAAACTTTCAGGAGTTGCGTAACCCGGAAAATCGCTTGAGCCGTACCCATGTTTGCCCCACCGCTTTATTCCCCCTTGTTCTAAATTTCCAGTAGACAGAAGTAATTGTAGGGATGGCCATGAAGGCAATGGAACGCCTTTTGCATTCACAAGAGCAAAAGGTCGCTGCCACCAATAGATCAGAACAGTGTCCGGTATGGGAAGAAGAGCTTGGGAGGTACCTGAAGGGGAAAGGATGGTCGGAATTTTGCGCAAATGAAGAGTCAGGTCCTGACAACATAGGACAGACTTGGTGGGACAGCCTGAACGAGATCCACAAAAAGAGTTTGACTGAGGTTCATAAGCCGATGGCAATCGTGTCCTGTCTGGCACAATTGCGAGGCACAGAGGAGGTCATGAGGACGCTCCGTAAGCAGCTTGAGGAGAAGGAGAGAAGTAGAGAGGGAGATATTAGTGAGAACGAGAGATTAAATGTGCAGCTCCGGGAGCAGTTAGCGGCGATGGACATGGAAATGGATGATGACAAGAAGGCATATCAATCTTGTCTCGCCCACCTTAGCAGCTTCCAAATTCAGTATGATAAGGCCTACCAGGACACACAACGTGCTGTAATGGTAAGAGAAGAGACAGAGAATCAGGTACAGCAGTTACGGAAACAGTGCGATGATTTGAAGGCAGCACTCCGAGCACTCCACAGTTCCACCACGGAACAGAGGCGGAGTTCGGTGGATTATGCCAAGTGCAGGAAGCAAATTGCAAAGTTGCAATCCCTGCTATCTGTTCAAAATGGGTTTAGAGACACCTTTGGCCCACAGTTAGATCAGGAAGACGGCCCCAATTGGCAGGAACTCAGTGAAATGGCCCAACGGTACGTAAGTGAGACCGAGAATCAGAATAGAGCCCCCCAGGCCCGAAAAGAAAAGCACCCGCACCACCGACTGCACAGGCAGCACCCAACCCAATGAACCCCATTACCACACAGCGCAGGGTTACCACGGAAGGCCAACCCAATGAACCCCATTACCACACAGCGCAGGGTTACCACGGAAGGCCAACCCAATGAACCCCATTACCACACAGCGCAGGGTTACCACGGAAGGCCAACCCAATGAACCCCATTACCACACAGCGCAGGGTCACCACGGAAGGCCAACCCAATGAACCCCATTACCACACAGCGCAGGGTTACCACGGAAGGCCAACCCAATGAACCCCATTACCACACAGCGCAGGGTTACCACGGAAGGCCAACCCAATGAACCCCATTACCACACAGCGCAGGGTTACCACGGAAGGCCAACCCAATGAACCCCATTACCACACAGCGCAGGGTTACCACGGAAGGCCAACCCAATGAACCCCAGTACCACACAGCGCAGGGTTACCACGGAAGGCCAACCCAATGAACCCCATTACCACACAGCGCAGGGTTACCACGGAAGGCCAACCCAATGAACCCCATTACCACACAGCGCAGGGTTACCACGGAAGGCCAACCCAATGAACCCCATTACCACACAGCGCAGGGTTACCACGGAAGGCCAACCCAATGAACCCCAGTACCACACAGCGCAGGGTTACCACGGAAGGCCAACCCAATGAACCCCATTACCACACAGCGCAGGGTTACCACGGAAGGCCAACCCAATGAACCCCAGTACCACACAGCGCAGGGTTACCACGGAAGGCCAACCCAATGAACCCCAGTACCACACAGCGCAGGGTTACCACGGAAGGCCGACCCAATGAACCCCAGTACCACACAGCGCAGGGTTACCACGGAAGGCCAACCCGATTTTGTGTACACCATCCCATTAACTATCACCCAGTTAAGAGATGCCCGCAAGAAGATAGAGACTTTCCACCCCACATCAGACCCACACCACTTTTTCGAGCTAGTGAAGCGACAGACCCTCATGTACGGTTTAGACGAGCAGGAAGAGGTAAAGCTCATAGTTATGTGCCTTGACCCGTCAGTTAGTTCAGCCCTTCCCGACCCACAAAATGTAGGAGGAGGTAGCCTCCAAGAAATGAAAACGGCCATTTTAGATGCCATAGGATATAATAGAGGAGACCCGGTAGACGGACTCAACCGGTGCAGGCAGAAAAAGGGAGAGCATCCAACAGTGTTTGCTGGACGCCTCTGGATCCATTTTACTGCTGTATTTGGTGAGTTAGCCCGCGCCCATTTATCAGTAGACAGTACGGCCAAATGGACCCATACACTAGTATCCCATGCCACAAGGCAGGACAGAAGGCATGCGCCAGTCACGACCCCTCAGGCCCAGCATACAATGAAGTGTGGGTTTGAAACGCTTGTCCTGAGCTTGGGAACAGTCTGTACAGATAAAATCAGAGCAGGAGAGAGTAGACGCCACAATTAATCCAGTAAAGGCACACCAAGACCCCGCATGGGTAAATGAAGGCAGAGGCACAGCGCAGCACCCCAAGACACAGGAATGTTATAATTGTGGACAGAAAGGACATTATGCATGAGAATGTCAAGCCCCCCCTCCCCCGAAGCAGCAAAGGAATCAGTCTGTAGGACTGTAGGACCCAAATGCCCACCCCAGAAACAATACCCGACCCATCTACAGTGTTAGCACCCGACCAGATAATTTGGCCATGAATGGCACCAATTGACGGTGTTCGGGCTCCCCAACTTGGGTCTGCGATACCCTTTGGGATAAATCCGGAAGACCGGTAGTTGCAGGCACAGTCCGGGGACACCCCATAGAATTCCTTTGGGACACAGGAGAGTCCCGAACCACGTTAAACTCCTCCACCATGTACCAAAGAGCGATATGGCCCACTATGGACACCATTACCCTTGGTGGCTTTACAGGTCACCTCCAGCAGGGACACATCACAGCCCCTGTGGACGTACAGCTCGGTAATATCGAAACAAAACACTCGGTTGTTTTAGTAGATTTACCCCAGGCAGCAGAACACACCCTAGGCATAGATTTCATGAGTGCACACAACCTTTCATTCGACCCAGTTAACAGATGCATATGGAAAATGGTTAGAGCAGCACGAGCCCCCGCCACACTCACAGTAAGAGATTATGCCCATAGAATCAGCTCAGTAGGAGAGTACTGGTTTGATCCACAAACCATTACCACAGACAAAGCGGGTAGAGAGGTCTTGAAAAGACGTAAAGCAGCATTTGCCAAGCACAAGCACGACTGGGGCAAAATCCCAGGAGTAATAAACATTACAGGTCCCAATCCCAAGCCCCAGAAACAGTACGGCTTCCCCCAGCAAGCCGAGGGAGAGATAGCCAAGGTAATTCAAAGCTTATTGAATCAAGCAGTGATTTGACCCGTAGCATCGATGAACAATGCCCCGATTTGGCCAGTAAGAAAACCTGATGATTCATGGCGACTGACCATCGACTACAGAGAATTGAACAATGTGACTCCCCTAGCAGCCCCCATTGTTGCCACGAGTCCTGAGACCATGTTGAGACAGGAACTCCAGTCGAAAATTTTCACAGTATTGGATATCAGCAATGGCTTTTGGTCCATACCACTGGACAAAGCATGCCAATATAAATTTGCGTTCAGTTTCCAAGGACAGCAGTACACATGGATGTGCCTTCCACAAGGCTTCCACAACTCCCCCTCCATTTCTCACGGACAATTGGCAAATGGCTTATCTAAATGTTCCCGCCCTGAATGCCTCGTTCAGTATGTGGACGACTTGCTCCTACAGACTGACACCAAGGAAGAGTACATTTCAATTCTTTCAGAATTACTAGAACTGCTCACAACGATTGGATGCAAAATTAACTCCAAGAAAGCCCAAAACCCCCAGGAAAAAGTCACATATTTAGGTACCGTCATCATGCTTGGGAAGCGTGAAAGAGAACACAAACACATAGATTCCATTGTAAAATTGCCCTTGCCCCAAAACATTACAGCACTCCGGTCACAGGGCTAAATCGCTGGCTTTGAAAGCACACCAAGGCAGGCCAGCAGCACTGTTCAATTCCCATAACAGCCTCCCCAAACAGGCGCCGGAATGTGGCGACTAGGGGCTTTTCACAGTAACTTCAGTTGAAGCCTACTTGTGACAATAAGCGATTTTCATTTCATTTCATTTAGGACTGGTTGGATATTGTAGGAACCACATAGGCGGTTTCGCCACGGAAGCAACCCCACTTTCCGAGCTCCTAAAGAAACAGGCCCGATGGAAATGGCTTCCACAGCACACAGATGCCGTGGATGCGTTGAAACGTGCCCTGAGCACAGTCCCCGCTTTGCAAGCCCCAGATCCACACTCCCCATACACGATAGAGGTAGCGACCACCGACCGAACCCTTTCAGTCGTACTCCTGCAAGAAAGGCACAATTGTCCAGGACCCGTAGCCTATGCCTCAAAGTCTCAGATCCAGTGGAACAGGGATATTCAGCCTGCGATAGGCACCTGTTAGCAGTTTTCTGGGCGGTACATTACTTCTTGTACATAACCGGACTCAACCCAGTAACCATTCTGACTGAGCACACCCCGACACAGCTTTTATTGGACGGCAGACTAAAAGATGGCACAGTAAGCCAAATTCGAGCAGCGCAATGGACCCTACTCCTGCAAGGACGTGACATTACCGTAAAACGGACAAAAACGCACAGGTTTCTGGCCGACAATTTGCACTATGCAGGAATCCCACATGAGTGCGAGATCATATCCCCCAAGCACAGCACAGGCCCCTTTGTTCCCAAGTCGGTACCAAAACAGACAGGCATTCGGCCACAGACAACCCAGCCCCCAGACAAGGCACTGAGGATTTATGTAGATGGCTCCTCCACAGTCCTTGATTGAAAAAGGATAACAGGATGTGGGATTAACGTAGAGGACGCGCAGGGACGTGCTTTAGAAGAAATTGCTTTAAAGTTGCCTGGACACTTAGGTTCGCAGGCAGCCAAGTTAGCAGCCATTGCTTACATTGTCCAGCACCCCGATTCATTTCCGACCCCAGCCGACATATATTCAGACAGTTTGTACGTCTGCAACAGCCTAACAGAATTCCTACCTCTGTGAGAATCGAGAGGATTTATTTCCGCCGATGGAAAACCTCTAACCTCAGCCCCATTGCTCAAACATATCCTTCAGACAGCAAAAGGCAGAAAATATGGCATTGTCAAAGTAAGAAGTCACCACCGTTCCTCCCCACCCGGTAATGTGAAAGCTGACGCCCTATCGAAGGCAGGCTCACGACATGGCCACTTTTGGCAACCCCCCGAGAGTGATCCAGTACACGCGGTTCAGGTCTCACAGACCAACATCCAAGACTTAGCCCAGGCACAAGACGAGGCATTGAAAGAAATTTTAAAAGGAAACTTCCCAGCTCCGTACGAAAAGTTTAGGAACTCTTTAACAATCCATGAGGGAATCATTTTAAAAGATGGAATTTATGTAGTCCCCACCCAGGACAGGAATGAGATAATTTATAAGTTCCATGACGGACATGAACACCAAGGGATTGAATCCACCCTTCCCCACCGTAGACCCCTCTGCTGGTGGCCTAATTTGAAAACCGACGTATTTCATTATGTGCTTGATTTGCGCACAAAACAACCCAGATAGGTACGCGAAAAAAGCCCAGCTACGACACACCTGCCCTGTAAATGGCCCATGGCCAAATCTTCAGTTAGATTATATTGGTCCCTTGCCCCCCCCCCCCCCCCCCCCCCCCGCAGAAATGGATACAAAGATGCGTTAGTGGTAATCGACACATTTACGAAATGGGTCGAAGCGTTCCCCTCGAGAACAAATACAGCCAAGGCCACGGCAAAGAGCTTGACAGAGCAAATTTTTATGAGCTGGGGACTCCCCCATAGTATTGAGTCAGACCAAGGCTCCCACTTTACAGGCAGGGTCATGAAAAATGTTATGACCATTTTTGATTTTCAGCAAAAGTTCCACATTGCCTATCACCCGCAGTCCAGCGGCATTGTGGAACGCATGAATCGGACACTGAAGGCCACACTTAGAAAAATGGTGCAGCAGCACAACACGACATGGGACACAGTGCTCCCATTCACACTGATGTTTATTAGGAACACAGTGACGAGCTCAACAGGATATACCCCCCCCCCCAATACCCTCATGACCGGATGACCCATGAAGGGTACCGAATACTAACTTGGTCTTGATTTGGCCAGCCCCGCAGTCACCGTCCTGACCCATGAGAAAGCAGTTCAGCACATGGTAGAAAATATTATGCAGCACAGCTTGCTGCAGCTGTTCGACTAGGCGCTAAACGAAAGCAGAGTAAGGCCTGCTTTGATAAGACAGTACACCCGACAGAGTATACAGTCAGACAGCAAGTAATGAGCACCTTATACAACCCCAGCTCATTCCTATCCCCTAAATTTGCAGGACCCTATTCACTGTCGGACAAAGTAAGCCCTTTAGTTTACAAAATCACGTATCCGAACGGGAAGTCAGGATGGTTCAATGTAAATCAGCTTAAGGTTTATGGACCGCAGTGCAGCCACTTGAACCACCTCTCATTGGCGATGGAAGACAATGAGGACCCGCCCACTGACAACCCAATCCCTCCCCTCCCCCAGCAGCAGCAGCACGTCCATAGGCACGACCTTGACCACGCCCCCAAAATCAAATTTCACCCTTACGCTTGATTCGGCTGCTAGCGACAGCGACAGCACAACTGAAGCCCCTGAGAGACCCGAACAAAGGTCCCACGAACCAGGCCGCTGTCACTACAGGCCGAGCAACCCCGACCACAATACGCTCAGCCTCTTTGAGACAATTTATTTGCCCACACCTGAACCTCACCCGCCACCCGACGATAGCAACAGCCCCCTTGCGACCTCCCTGTGGAACATGAAACACTGGCACTGTCATAATTCCTGTCGTCTGACAAGGAATGATGAAATGGACCCCACTTATGCCGCGTTAGCATGCAAACTCCATGAACGAGTTTGGCATCTGGGAGATGGTGACAACTCCGAGTCTGACTCCCACCATGGTAACTCCTTTGAAAATCATTTCGGAATGGAACCTTGAGGTGGCCAGATGATGAAAGTCAGGAACCGATTGAGATTTACGGTGTCCTATACTCTGATGGAGCCTGCCCACTTTTATGTTTAGTTTGTTTTAAATGTTGTTCGTTCTCTCTTGTATGATTTTGTGTGTCGGCCCTCGGACACTTTCTTGATACAGTCACAATTACTCTTCTGACGCCACATGGCAGTTAAAGAACCAGGTTTTTTGGAGCCCATATATTTCCAAATTCGTACCGCTCTTGGAAGATCACTCAGGCAGGTCCCCGCCCTGCCTGAGGACCCCCTATGCATTTGGTCAGCCAAGCTCGGGTAGTGGAGTAAGGGCACTGGTCACCGCCCTACCTGAGGATTCCACCCATTCTTGCCCTGCCGCGGATCCTTCGCACCATCCCATTCAGAGAATTGTTTTTGAAACTCTTTTGCTGTTCTTTTTCATTCCTGTGGTTTAAAGAATGCATTTTGCCACAACGTTTGCCCCCTTCCGGCGACCCTTCGGTTCCCCACCTACTATTTACATGTCAGAATCACTTGGTTGGAAAAACGAGTTTGCAGAGGACGGAGAAATTGTCCGCCCACTCAGCCCATCAAACACAGGCTGCGAGAGTGCTCGCACTGTGACAATTTTTTTTTCAGATGTCTTGTCTCCGCAAAGGGTTTTTTAAAAAATAAAAAAATGAGGGAGTTACATATGGTGACGATTCTAATGGGAAATTGACGTTAAGGAGAAACAGTCAGATAAACGAGATATTAAACAACAAGATTAAAACAGACACTATGCTTGTTCCCCAAGGAAGATAAGAAGATACTCAACAACAAAGGAAAGCCTGAACAAGATGAAGACGACGCTGATGATCGGCATCATGATCGTCGCTGGAACAGTACAATTGCGCGTTTTACCTACCTCCACTTCCCTCACCACACAAGCCCCGAACACGACTACCCAACACAACACCCCCAGCCCAGACACTACACCACACATAGACCAACCACCGATACCCCCACATGGGGCGAAATTCTCCGACCCCCCGCAGGGTCGGAGAATCGCCCGGGGCCGCTGAAAGTCCCGCCCCCACCGTGGCAGAAATTCTCCGCCACCCGGGAATTGGCGGGGGCGGGAATCACGCCCCACCGATTGGCGAGCCCTCCGCGCCGACTGGCGGGCGCCCTGCGGCGATTCTCCGGCCCGCAATGGGCCGAAGTCCCGCCGCTGAGAGGCCAAGCCCGCCGCCGTGGTTTGAACCACCTCTGGTGGCGGCGGGATCGGCGGCGCGAGCGGGCCCCCGGGGTCCTGATGGGGGCGCAGGGCGATCGGACCCCGGGGGGGGGGGTGCCCCCACGGTGGTCAGGCCCGCGATCGGGGCCCACCGATCGGCGGGTGGGCCAGTGCCGTGGGGGCACTCTTTTTCTTCCGCCGCCGCCACAGCCTCCACCATGGCAGAAGCGGAAGAGAATCCGGCAGTGCGCATGCACCGGGGTGATGTCAGCGGCTGCTGACGCACCGGCGCATGCACGAACCGGTGAAGGCCTTTCGGCCAGCCCGGGCAGCGGGCGTCAAAGGCCGTTGTTGCTGGTCTTGGCGCCAATTATTTGCCTACCCCTTAATGTGAGGGCTCGGCCTCTAAAGGTGCGGAGAATTCTGCACCTTTGGGGAGGCCCAACGCCGGAGTGGTTGGCGCCACTCCGCTACGCCCGGACCCCCCCCCCCCCCCCCCCCCCGCCGGGTAGGGGAGAATCCCGCCCAGGATGTGAGAACTTCATTAAATGGTACTCGCTGTCATACACAGTAGAAGCCTTACTAGTGAGAGCCATATTGTGCAGTGTCATCCAGACAATTAGATTGCGGAAATGGAGAAGGAGAGCCTCCCGCCCTCCAGTATACACACTAGAGCCCCTTTCCTCGGACTCCAGCAAACCCCACACTCTTTCTGAACCTTTCTCTTTAATAAATTCCACGGTTGTTGTTCTTGTTAATAAAGTTATTTCTCTATATGTGAATATTAGTGTTAGGAAGAAATGTGATGCTGCTATCTTATTGTAAGATAAGTTAATTGATTGTTAAATAGCAGCATGAGTGTAGTCTAGTTAGAGAAAGTTAGAGGTCCCCCTTTTTTTGTTGAATGTTAAATGGACCCCAAGGAATTTTTAGATATGTGTTGTATTAGGGAATTTAGGTAAATGTTTTTGACCCATAGGACAGAGTAGGGTAGAACCTGTCCTTGGTTGAGGGTACTCGGCATTTCATAGAACAATGAAGACCCAGTATTGTCATCCTTCACGTTTCTCGTTGAGGATCAAGAGGGCGGAGTGTAGCCATCTGGGATGGCCACTTACAACTAGGTACAGAGAAACTCGCAAAGCCTAGTGGGTAAAATGGACAAGTCAAGGCTCAGGCAGACTCAGAGCCTGAAATGCATATTTGCAAGCAAGAAGTCCAGACGGTATCGAAACTCCGACCAATTAACATTTTAATGGCACAGATTAGCATTTGATGGCCCATCTACACCAAAACAAAGAACTGGTACTCAAGCAACCGGTATAGTCCGAGACATTTCGGCGCCACTCCCTGTTCAAGGGAAACGCAAACAACATGGGCAGTGACCGCTTGGGACAAGCCCAGCCATCCAGATCCCCGTCCACTTATTGGTTAGGAATCGAACGGAGTGATCAGGGATCACCCAATTAGTAGGGCCCAAACCGGAGGACTGCCCAAAAGAGCATGAAAACCCCCAAGTATAGGAAGAAGAGTTTGCCACATGTTCGTCCTCTCTTGGTCCTGGTACCCCAGTCACTGCCATCTCCAATTGCAGCAACACCAGAAGCAAGTGCAAGTTCAATGCTCACTACCAGACGAATGAGCCTAGCTGAGCAGCAGTTACTCCTTTGGACTCGATAGATCCAGAATCGAACAGCGGTCACTGATTCTCTGACCTAATCCGGGTGCCCGAAGTTAAGTACAGGTTGGCTTAGTCGATAGGTGTAGTAAACTAGTAGTTTTTATGTTGCATGACTAATTGTGTGTAAATAAAGTACCCTTGACCTTGAACTAACTAACTGTTGTTTGGCTCTTTGATCTATAGCCGGTTGAAACTTGTAGTGGTATCATTTGATACCTGGCTACTCTGAGCATTAGAACATAGTTAACATAGAAAGAAGGGCAAATTCACTGATTGCCATAATTGGAACAGAGCCATAGAAAGGACAGAGTAAAAGAGTAAAGAAGAAAAAGGCAACAGTGGATTCTCTATTGGGGGGGTTCTCTGTTGGGGGGTCTCTGTTGGGGGAGGTCTGATGGCATCTGATGTGTGGGGTTGTGATGGGGAAATCTGCTGGGGCACTGGAGGAGTCTGATGAGGGGGTCTGATGGGGGAGCTTGGGGGTAGGACTTGCATTGTGGGGGGGAAGCGGCCACCTGATGGGCATTGGGGTTATGTTACACACGTACCCCCTTCACCTACCGCGGGGTCCACTACTTCAGAGCCATGCTTTAAAGTATCTACACCAATCTATGTCTGCATCAATCTAGACTGAGAGGCCTGGGGAATCGGGCTTTGAGCCCGTTAATCGTAAATGGGTGCAAATGACCTATTTACATCTTCCCACTGGCGCAAGATGTATCGCTCGCTGCTGCTGCCGATGGGGGATCGGAGCATCTGAATGGAATCGGTGCCGGGTGTCAATCCCATTTTTAACCCAACACGAGATATTCCACTGGATCTGAAACCCTGCTACTGGGGGCGGGCGGCAAAGAATCCACAGTGGGAAGACCCTTCTGTGAAGAAAATTGAATTTTCCACGTACTGGTTCATATTTCGGAAAGTTCACAAAGATGAAATGGACTGGAATTTGTGGTCTGTGAGGGCGGTGGAAATCAGGGATGACCAATCATTTCAAAAGGGCATTTAAGGCAAACAAACTTACAGGGCTATGGTGATGAGTAGAGGAATTGGATTAACTGGATTGCTCTATAGCAGGCTGGCATGGCTTGATGGGTTGATTGGCCTCCTTTTCTACTAAAAGCTCCATTGGAATATATAGTCTGAGCCAAGTACAAGCAACTAGTTTTCTTTCCCTCGAGGTTTATTTTTACTTCCTATTTATGTTGTAAAACTCACTGGAATTCCAGCACACACATGGTCAAAAAATTCTCCAAACTTTGTGGTCACATTGAAGTTATATTACATTTATGATTCTGTATATTACACTTCTCTGTTTTAAATTTTAAATGATCTTTATCTTCTGCGACTGGCGGTGTCCCCACTGAGAATGGTTGGTGTATTTTACAAAATGAAATGCCATGTGTTTCTGTGGCGGGGTGAATCCAGCTTGCATCGTTACGTTTTTAATTCAGGAGTGGGACACCATTCTTCTTTCTTCCTGTAGTGTGCTTCTGGCCACATGTGCTTAGTCAGTTTGCTATAAATAATCTGCCAGAGGATTCAGCTTCTCAAATGCTCAGATTGGTCAACGACCCATGCTTCATGCTACTTTACAAAATTGTGCTTATGAGTCAACTCATGAAATTTGTGACTTAAAATAAAATGTAGGGTGAGACCTTCCCTTAATGAGTGAGTTCATCAGAATATATACACTTAGCTACCGCCAAGAATTAACGTCTCTCTTTCAGGAAGAACTCAAGACGGTGGCACAGTGGTTAGCACTACTGCCTCACAGCACCAGGGACCCAGGTTCAATTCTGGCTTTGGGTGGCTGTGTGGAGTTTGCACATTCTCCCTGTGTCTGCATGAGCAATTGATCATGGCCAATCCACCTAACCTGCACATCTTTGGACTGTGGGAGGAAACTAGAGCACCCGGAGGAAACCCAGGCAGACACGGGAGAATGTACAAACTCCACACAAGACAGTGACCCGAGGTTAGAATTGAACCCGGGTCCTTGGAGCTGTGAGGCTGCAGTACGAACGACTGTGCCACCGTGCCACCCACTACCTGGCCCACTACCATTATGTTGGGTCACCCCTGTGGTTGCAGTGGTGACTGGATAGTGGTTGACTTTAATAGGGGAGAGTGCAAGTGGCCTTGTCCTTGAGCAGCTCTGGGCCTAGTCAGCCCAGCTTCAGAATGTAGCATCTCAACATGGGGACAGCGGTCTGAGCTGGTTGACTGATAAGAGCGATAATATCAGTAAGAGCGCTGGCAGAGTGACTGGAGGAATATAAATACTGCCATTCTCAGAGAGATTAGTGCTCCACGGTGTGACTGACGTGGGACTGCACCTCAGCAACCCTAGCAGTTGGTTGGAGCACAGATTGCTGGGCAGCTGTGGGGACCTGGCCCTTTGTGCACTGAGATCCACAACCATGATGGCACCTGTCTGTGCCTGGATGGTACAAGCCTGAGCCTGCCTGCTAACAATCAGCGATAACATGACGTCTGTCAGAGCTTCCAATGCACCACTGATCCGGGTCTCTGCCTGTACCACAGTGGAAACTGTGATCGGGGTCATGAAACGTTCCCCTGTGGGTCAGTCTGCCGGTGTTGCCATGTGTTACGACAACCTGGGCCAGTGCATGTTCAATTCTTAGCTCCACATGACCGGGAGTCGCAACACGGGTGAAATTAGATTTTATATTCACACCTGAGGCTTTGGTTGAATTAAACTTACTACAGTCACCAGGTTTGTAAATTTAAACACAAGTAACCTTTTATTATTAACGTAATTATAATTAAATCGGAAAAACAAATAACTGACTATCCACTACCTGATTGCCAACCCCCTCCTCCCTTTCTAACTCACCCCACCCTCTCTACAAACACACATGCATACACACACACAAACAACACAGAGGGAAAGGGTGGTGGGAAGGGAAAATAAATAATAATTAAATAAAAGGATAAAGGATCTTTGGTTCAGATGGATGTCTTCCAGTTAGTTTTGTTCTCAAAGTCAGGCCTCTAGTTGGATACTTCAGCTTGTAACAATCTTCACCACAGACTCATAGAGACAGCAGGCAACCAGCGGCAGAAAGAGGGAGAGGTCACAGCTCCTCTTCCTTTGAAGGTCTGGCCTTCGTTCTGGCAAGTTCTCTCCGAAGAAAACACCTGGCAGGAACCAATTGTTGACTGTTGTCAGGCAGACCACTGTCCCTGGACAACCCACCAGTTGCCAGTTAGCAAATCGAACTGACTTCCTCCAAAACTGGTTCCTAAGATTCACTCGGCGCCAATGAGTTGGATTTCTCCTCTCCAAAATACAAAATTTAGGAACATACTGTCCTGGCAAGCACTCTTCAGCTTAAAGGCACATTCCAATTATGGGTCCACAAAAGAAAAATATTAAAATAAAGTAAATGGGAACAAAGGAAATAAACAGGAAGGGCTCTCACACATGGAAATGTTGGCCACTACTGGGACTGCATACAGTCCCCAAAGAATAAGAGCCTGGAGCTGAATGGGTTGGGATGTACTTGGTGGGGCCAGGATAGGTGGCCCCTGATGTACCATCAATTGAACGCGAGACAAGTTGCTGAACAAAAGTATGGCTTTAATATACTAGATGTTAAGCCCTCCGGTCAATTACAGTACAGTAGTCCCCCTTTATAACGCGGGTGTTGGGGTCCAAGACAGCCACCCGCGTTGTAACCGAGCCGCGGATATCCACGATGGGGGTTTTAAATTTATTTAAAAATCTATGCTAGCGCTTCCCATTGAGAGTCTACGGGGGGGCGGGGGAGAGGTCAGACCCCCGTAGACTCACAATGGGAAGCGCTAGCATAGATTTTTAAATAAATTTAAAACCCCCATCGTGGATCCAATTAAAATTTCAGCGGCCGGCTCACTTTGATCCGGAGAGGGAAGCTGCTCTCACTGAAATCAGCCGGCCGCTGAAATTGACACTGCCGGCTGCTCTCTCCCTCCAATCCAACTTTTAAGTTTTAATGTTTCTGATTGGAGGGAGAGAGCAGCCGGCAGTGTCAATTTCTTTTTTTTCCCTCCGGCTTGCCCCCTCTCCCCCCACATCCTCCAACTAGACCCCTCTCCCCCCACACCCTCCGACTCGCCCCCTCTCCCCCCCAACACCCTCCGGCTCGCCCCCTCTCCCCCCACACCCTCCGGCTCACCCCCTCTCCCCCCACACCCTCCGGCTCGCCCCCTCTCCCCCCACACCCTCCGGCTCGCCCCCTCTCCCCCCACATCCTCCGGCTCGCCCCCTCCCCACACCCTCCGGCTCGCCCCCTCTCCCCCCACAGCGTCCAGCTCGCCCCCTCTCCCCCCACACCTTCCGGCTCGCTCCCTCTCCCCCTCTCCCCCACACCCTCCGGCTCGCTCCCTCTCCCCCTCTCCCCCACACCCTCCTGCTCTCCCCCACAGCGTCCAGCTCGCCCCCTCTCCCCCCACACCTTCCGGCTCGCTCCCTCTCCCCCTCTCCCCCACACCCTCCTGCTCTCCCCCACAGCGTCCAGCTTGCCCCCTGTCCCCCCACACCCTCCGGCTCGCCCCCTCCCCACACCCTCCGGCTCGCCCCCTCCCCCCCCTCTCCTCCCCCGTCCCCCAACACCCGCAGGGCCCCCCTCTCTCCCCCAACACCCGCAGGGCCCTCCTCTCTCCCCCAACACCCGCAGGTCCACCCTCTCTCCCCCACACCCCCAGGGGGGTCTCCCCCACACCCACAGTGGGGTCTCCCCCAACACCCGCCCCCCTCCTCTCCCCCCCCAACACCCGCAGGGCCCCCCTCTCTCCCCCAACACCCGCAGGGCCCTCCTCTCTCCCCCAACACCCGCAGGTCCACCCTCTCTCCCCCACACCCCCAGGGGGGTCTCCCCCACACCCACAGTGGGGTCTCCCCCACACCTGCTCCCCCCCAACACCCGCCCCCCCACCTCTCTCCCCCCCCCAACACCCGCAGGACCCTCCTCTCTCCCGCAACACCCGCAGGGCCCCCCTCTCTCCCCCACACCCACAGGGGGGTCTCCCCCACACCCACAGGGGGGTCTCCCCCACACCCGCCCAAAATTGGCGTCGAACCCTCACCGATCGCGGACCAGTGAGGGGCTAGCAGCCACGCCGGGTAAAACTCCCAGCTCCTATGACAAAAACAACTGGAGAATACCCGGGTCCTGGCCCTGCATGCGCACGGCGACGACCTACAGCGGTCGCACCATAAAACTGGTGCCGGCCGTGCGCCGACCCGACCTGCCAAATGCTGCCCTCCTGGCCACCCCGTGGTCACCCGCTAGCCACCCTCCGCCAGTTCCCCCAGCCCTCACAGGAACCTCCTCCAGCTAGCAGCTGGCCAACTGTGGCGGCACAGTCCGCAGCCGCCATGCCGGGTTCCCGCCGGCTGAAACCACACGTCCCCCGCACGCTCGGGAAACCCATCGGGGGCGGAGCATCGAGGGAGGGCCTTCCAATGATGTGCCAACGCCGTTCCAATGGTTTGTGGCAGGGGATGCAATGATGCCATTTTGGAGGGGGCAGAGAATTGAAAACAGCCGTCAAACCGGCACTGCATCCAATTTGGCCGTCGGAAGGGATTCTCCGACCAATCACCGATTGCGACATTGGTGTCAGGCAATGGAGAATCCCGCCAAAAATGTTTTGTCATTAACTGCTTTCTGTGAATTCCACAGGTTCACCACTTTTTGGGTAAAAGAAATTTCTCCCCATCCTGTTCTTAAATGGTTCACTTTATGTCCTTTGACTAATTAAATGTTCCCACCAAAGTGAGTTCTGAGGCAGGGAAACATAAAATTGAATGGATGGGATTCTTCCACCCCCCCGGGAACATGCCCAACCGAACCAGACACAAATTCACGGTTGAGTGGGCAGGGCCTCCAGTGGGAAACCCATCCTTTCATCTACTAAGGCCTTTAAGAAGCTACTTAATGGTCATGTGAGGGCCTAATCCCACACAGCCTCAATTTCTAGGCCAGCAGGTGCAGGTACAAGGAGGGGGGAAAAGCGGCATTTAAACTATTCCCATCTCGGGCGAGAAGGGGTCTGGCCCACAGTGTTGGGGTACCCTCCTCTCCAGGACCTGGAGCTCTGGGACACCCTCCCCCTCAGCGTAACCCCTCAATGCCACAAGTGCCCCTCCTGACCCCTGATTGACCGAAACCTCTCGCAGGCGGGAATTCCTTCAAAGACGGACAGAAGTCTTACCCGTTGCCAATCAACGCTCCCGTGAGCATTACATGGCAGTGGGAGTTCAGGAGTCGGTGACTGCATGGCAGACATTGACTCATTGCTCGCCATTCTTAAAATCCTACCCTTTGTGTTTATACCCATGTAGGTTATTGTATGCCCCTTTCTGCCAGCTTCAGAAATACTTTCTTTTTGGGTATAAGGTGTGTGTAAATTTACCCATGCCACCTGATGTCAGGACCACTAACCTTCCAAAAGTTTTCTTCTCTGACTCACCCCCAACTTGCTGCATAGTTGACTCCACCAAAGTTCCATAAGCTTCAGTGGTTGAATTGGTCTGCTTTAGGCATAGGCCAGTTGTAAGAGATGGCACAAGTTTCTTTTGAAATGCAATAAGTGAAATACTGGCTGAGGTCAAGAGCTGACATGTCCACACGGCACCTCTTTCCAAGGCTTTCCTCCAGGGTGGGGGAACGGCAGAATGGATGAAGAAATTTGACTCCAAAGGTCTAAAAAACAAATACTGCTCTATTTTTGAGGCTGTGAAGTAAATTTTTACGTTTAGTTTACAGAAATAGGTATTGTGTAACAATCCATAACCCCTTCGACTCCAGACATAACACGCTTTCACCTCTAAACATAATTCAACATTGTTCCACCTCGGTACTTGTCTCGTGGAAATAATAATTCTTTATTGTTGTAGCCAAAAGTTTGCAGAAGTGTGCTGTTTTATCTTGTCCCCTTTTCTGAGGCGCGCAGCTTCAAAGCAAACCACAGATTTAAGAGCAAGCTTCATCCAATTAACATGGTTCCATGAATTCCTTCACTAATTCCATTAACAGCAAGGCTTAGCATGTTAATATGGCCAAGCTTGCTCCAGCACAACACCAGCTTGCCACAAATTGGAACTCCTTGCATCTGAGTACGCTTACCTGAGCATTTCATTGGTTAAAGGAAATACTTGTTATTTTTCGCACACCTTGATAATAGGATGATGAAACGGTCAGACTCCCAGCAGATGGTTGACTTTAAAAGCTTCAGGACAGACAAGTGCCAGATGAAAGACCTCATTGAAAAATATTATCAAAATGCTAACCCAATAATTCTTTTTTTTTTGTTTTTTTTTAATTTAGAGTACCCAATTATTTTTTCCAATTAAGGGGCAATTTAACGTGGCCAATCCACCTAACCTGCACATTTTTGGGTTGTGGGGGCGAAACCCACGCAGACACGGGGAGAATGTGCAAACTCCTCACAGACAGTGACCCAGGGCCGGGATTTGAACCCAGGTCCTCAGCGCCGTAGGCAGCAATGTTAACCACTGTGCCACCGTGCTGCCCCTTAACCCAATAATTCTTGATATCCAAGAAAGTTTGGAGTTTCACTAACATTGACGAATGTGGCTAAACGCTATTGTTTTTATTTTAGTGATCTGAGAGTGTGAACCAAAGCCACTACAATATGGGACCTGGGAAAGTCAGTCATCAGCAAGCTTCCTCAGTGCAAGGGAACCCAGGATAAAAAGATACAATTCTGTAAAAGAATTGAACATGGAACAGTACTTCAAGTTTTAAAAAAAAGGAGCCAGGCCCAAGGTGAGCGAAACATAAACGCTGAGAAAGGACAGGAAACTGGGACAGAGAGGAACAGGACCAGACAAGAAAACTAAAGCTAGAAAATGTTCGAAAGGTTTAATGAAGGACAATTAATCAGCAATAAGGTTTAGTGATTTGTGTTTTTGTTTTGAAGAATGAATGTGGCTCCAGCTGCCAAACCCTTTAGTTTGTTTTAACCTTTGACGATTGCATTACTCAAAAGCTTTGTAAAAATTGTTAGAGAAATGAGAGTGTGGTCGAATGCCCCTTTCAGGGGGCGTGTTCTTGGAGGGTCATGTGACCTGTAGGGAACGCACAAATCCCGGGGCTGAGTGCGTGTTCTCCCATTAATTAAGAGTTTAGAGTGATGGAGTACGATTGTCTTTATCTCACTCTCTATAAATGTTATGCAATGCTAGTTCATCCTACCTGTTGAGTCCAACAATGTGAATTATGAATTTGCATTGCAAGCCTTCCTCAAAATCCCTGGAGGGTCTGTGATCAGAAAACTGAAGTTGCAATCACAATTTTTCATCCGTAAAATACTGTAATGCCCCCCACAATAGAATGCCAGATAAACCCATTCATGCAACCAGGTAGTGATGGCACAGGAAGCTGGGGGCCGTTCCGTCCATTAAAGTTCTGCCAAAGAGTACATCTGCAGATGTACTGAGATTCAAAGTCATTTCAAAATAAAGTGTGAATCAGGAATGGAGTCTATGTGCTGTTAATGGGACATCAAGGCAGGTCACACTTCTTGGCAATTTATGTTGCAAAATGAGCTGCCTGTGTCAGACAAGATATCAGTGAGAAAATGAGAAGGAAGAAAATTCAGAGGCCAAACGGAGACATCTGGTTTAATGTACTCTTAATATCTGATAGATAAGAAATCTGCAGACATTTTTGCATCCTGCCCCTCATCAATCGTGTAAAGTGTGAGCTGCCCAAATGCCCTAGCATGAAGAAAATCAACAAAAAAAAGACTGCTTGGGAACTGTGTTTCCTTGCACAGAGAGCTCATAAAATCTGTCCTGTATAATAATCTAGATGCAACAAAGTGAAATACTTCAAAACATTACCTTCCAATTCCCTAATGTATCTTAACCTATTCCCAAAAACCACAAGCCCAGTCTCATCCTCATCCTGTTTACAATACCGGTGTGTGTCGAGTCTGAAAATAGGAACCCATACGCAAAACTTGGCAGCAATCGAAGCTATTTACTTTGGCAAAGCTCAAGTTTAGAGAGGATACGATTGAGATTTTTTTTTAAGGAAGGGCTCAGATTCTGTCCAATGAGATAGGTTGCTTTATTAGTTAGGGATGATAGAGCTGTAGGTCACGCAGATTAAATCTGTTGGGAATAAGTTAGGTGAGACGCCAGAAAATGTTTTTTATTTCTTGCAAAGAGCCATTGGCCTCTGGAAGCTATGTCTGAGACATCTGGGCCCTGATATTTACTTGGGGCCTTTCAGAGAGCTGGGGGGAGCAGGAGGATTTCCGGACAGGAAACCCGGAAGTAAGGGTTTCCTGACATTCTGCAGGATTTAACTGCAGGATGTCTTTTAGATCTTTCCGAGTAGCTTTCCGGTGGGACAGCCAGCCCAGTTGACATATTGGTTGCCTGCTAGGTACAAGAGGAAACAAGGATGCCAGGTTAATGATGGGGGGTGTCAGAGATTGGGGTGAGGGTATAATGGTTATTAGAGGATCATATATCATGTAGGGGGGGAGGATGTTGGTCACAGGAAGATACAGAGTTACCATATTGGGCTGGAAGGAAATGCGTTTGTTGCTCCCAGCCCATATGCAGTGCTATAAATTACACTTACCTTATGGCTATTCATGTCTCCTTTTACGTTTTGGGGTTCCTGAGCCCCAGGAAATGCAGCAAATATCAGTTAAAAATGAAAAGTCCGTTAAATGGAGGCACACATCTCCCTTAAAAGATTTCAGTTTAATGCCTTCCTCCTGATAGTTGATTGGTGTCCCACACCCTATGAGTCCTCAACACCGACTCTAGACCCCATGAGATCTCATGGCATCACATCAAACAGGGGCAAGGAAACCTCCTGCTGGTTACCACCTACCGTCCCCACAACCAGCCTGACCCGTATTCCCCCACAACTGATAATTCCGCACACCTCCATGTTGGACTTGGAGGAAGCACTGAGGGTGGTAAGGGCACATAATGTAGTCTGGATAGGGGAACTCAATATCCATCACTGAGTGGCTTGATAGCACCACTACTTACTGTCATAATATACATCTATGTATATAATGGAGTGCAGACAGGCAATGATTGACACACAGGATGACCAGTAAGCACACAGAACAGAGCAGCCAATCACCAGACAGGATACTACCACTATAAAGCCAGAGGGCACTAGGTTTCCCGCTCTCTCTGGATCCAGCCACTGAGACAGTCAGAGCTCGTGATCTAGCCGGTGCAAACACCATGGGGTAGCTAGTAAGTCTGGTCAGGCTAGTACTAGGTCTCCAATCAAGTCAGTATAGTGTCAACCCACAGTTGAACATGTATATTAGTTAAGACGTTAAATAAAATCGTGTTGCATCTTATCCAGTGTTAGAGGTCTGTCTCTCGCTACACTGCATCAAGTGCAGTTCACGTCGACCCAGCCTGACTAACACATCATGGTACCAGTGAGTGATACTGAAAATTGACGGACCTACCTTGAGTGAATCAGCGTTGACCAGCAAGCAGCCATCCGGTGACATGGAAAACATCCACCCTCCTCCGCAGATCCGCATCATCGGCAACCTCGGTGCAAATTGGAAGATCTTAAAACAAAAATTCCTCCTATACATCGAAGCCACCGACCTCGAGGCCGCATCGGACACCAGGAAGATCGCACTATTCCTCTCCACAGCCGGGGACCACGCCATCCACATCTACAAATCCCTTACATTCACCGAAGGCAAAGACAAGACAAAATTTAAAACAGTCCTGCTGAAGTTCGACAGCCACTGCGACATTGAGGTGAATGAGAGCTTTGAACGGTACGTTTTCCAGCAGAGGCTTCAGGGTAAGGATGAACCTTTTCAGTCCTTTTTGACGCATCTCCGCATCCTCGCGCAGTCATGTAACTATGACTCGACAGCTGATTCCATGATCTGGGATCAGATTGTGTTCGAGGTCCACTCCTATTCCCTTTGCCAGCAGCTCCTGAAAGTCAAGCAGCTCATCCTCACCATCGCCATCAAGACGTGCGTTGTCCACGAACATGCTACCAATCGATACTCCCACATCAGGGCGGCAGAGAATGCAAAGCTAGCCTCCCACGAGGCGGAACGGGTGCAGGCTATCGCACAAATGCAGGGTCTAAGCATCGACAACAGTAGCCATTTTGCGCGCTTTTCCCGGGCCCCTGCGCATGCGCGCCACGACCGAGGGGGCGGCGAAACCAACGACCAGGCTGCGCAGGTGCGTACGTCGTTCGACCGCACTGCGCATGCGCGATGGCGCACGGAACGCTCTGACGTTGGCATCATGACATGTCCGAATTGTGGCTACACCTATTTAAAGCGGAAATGTCTGGCAAAAGCACGACGGTGTGTACAGTGTGGCAAGCTTGGCCACTACGCAGCCATTTGCAGATCTGCTCCACTGCCCAGCAGCCAGCGAACCCAGCCACGGTGCAGAAGCGTTCGTTCAATACAGCAGGGCATGCCACATTCCAATCCCGACAGCCTAACAGATCCTGATGCCGAGTGTCTCAAATCCCCATACCGGGTGGGCATCATCACGAAGCATGCGCTGCCTTTCTCCAAGATAGTGAAGCACCTCTCGATCCTCAGCTTGGATCCCGACGCGAGTGGTGTGCTGTCCTCACAGTTAGCAAGGCTCGCTTCCGGTTCAAACTGGACACCGGCACATCGCGAACCTCATCTCGAAATCCGATCACAACACTATCCACGTCAGACCAAGTATTCTCCCACCGGCCTGCAAGCTCCTTGACTACAATGGCAATGCCATAGCTGCCAGTTGCTCGTGCCAGCTAGGAGTGTCCAGTAAGTCGACTAAAGTGACGTTGCGGTTTGAGATCGTAGGACCTGACAGAGCATCGCTGCTCGGTGCTCGGGCCTGCAAGCTCCTGAACCTGGTTCAGGGAGTCCACACCATGTCATCGTCACAGGCGACGGCCTCACCTGATGAAAACTTCCAGACTGATATTGATGACATCACCACGCAGTACCACAGCATGTTCGAAGGAATGGGCACACTCCCATACCGATACAAAATCCTGCTCAAACTGAACGCCATCCCTGTAATTCACGCACCACGTCGGGTGCCAGCACCCCTCAAGGATCGCTGGAAGCAGCAATTACAGGATCTCCAGGACCAGGGCATCATATCAAAGGTCACAGAACCCGCTGACTGGGTCAGCTCCATGGTCTGAGTCAAGAAGCCGTCAGGGGAGCTTCGGATCTGCATCGACCCCAAGGATCTAACCCGCAACATCTTGCGGGAGCATTACCCGATACCAAAATGAGAAGAGTTGACCAGAGAGATGGCTCATGCCAAATTCTTTATGAAGCTGGACGCCTCCAAGGGATTCTGGCAAATACAGCTGAACGCATCCAGTCGCAATCTGTTTCACATTCAATACCCGTTTGGTCGCTACTGCTACAACCGGATGCCCTTTGGCATCATCTCTGCCTCAGAGGTATTTCACTGCATCATGGAACAGATGATGGAGGGTATCGAGGGGGTGCGAGTGTATGTTGACGATATCATCATCTGGTCCACAACTCCCCAAGAACACATCACTCACCTCAAGCAGGTATTCTAGAGAATCCATGCGCATGGTCTCCAGCTCAACAGGGCCAAGTGCTCGTTCGGTCAATCAGACATTAAATTCCTTGGTGACCACATCTCGCAGCAAGGCGTGCGGCCAGATGCTGACAAGGTTTCGGCGATCGACACCATGAAGACCCCGGAGGACAAGAAGGCGGTCCTCCGCTTTCTTGGGATGGTCAACTTCCTCGGGAAATTCATTCCCAATATGGGTGTCACACCACAGCCCTCCGCCATCTCATCAAAAAGTCGATGGAATTCCAGAGGCTGCCTGCGCATGAAAAGGAATGGCATGAGCTGAGGACGAAACTCACCACAGCCCCAATTCTGGCATTCTTCGACCCAACCAAGGAGATCTACTGACGAAAGCCAGGACGGCATTGGGGCGGTGGTCCTCCAACGGGATGACTCCTCATCCTTGGCTCCAGTGGCGTATGCCTCCAGAGCCATGATGCCCACTGAGCAACGCTCAGATTGAGAAGGAATGCCTGGGCCTCCTAATGGGAATCGACAAGTTTCACGACTATGTCTATGGCCTGCCAAAATTCACGGTAGAGACGGACCACAGGCCACTAGTCCACATAATCCAGAAGGATTTAAATTACATGACGCCCCGGTTACAGCGAATCCTTCGTAAGCTACGCCGCTATGACTTTGAACTTGTCTACACGCCAGGCAAAGAGCTCATTGTTGCAAATGCCCTTGCCAGGTTTATTACCACACCCTGTGAACAAACTAACTTAATCTGCCACATCGACGCGCAGGTGCAATTGTGTGCTTCCAACCTTCCGGCCTCTGATGAGAGGGTGATCCAAATTCGTGAGGAAACGGCCAAGGATCCTCTGCTACAGCGAGTGATGCAGCACCTTACCCATGGCTGGCAGAAGGGACAGTGTCCCCAGTTCTACAACGTCAAGGACAACCTGATGGTGGTGGACGGCATCCTCATGAAGCTCGACAGGATCGTGATTCCTCAGAGCATGCGAGCTATGGTGCTCAGCCAACTCCATGAGGGTCACCTGGGGGTTGAGAAATGCTGACGCAGAGCTCGGGAGGCAGTCTATTGGCCGGGCATCAGCCAGGACGTTGTCAACACGGTCCTCAACTGCCCTACATGTCAGAAATTTCAGCCATCTCAACGCAAAGAAACTTTGCAGCAACATGAGATAGTGACCTCTCCATGGTCCAAAGTCGGTGTCGACCTTTTCCACGCCAAGGGGCGTGACTATGTCCTCCTGGTCGACTACTTCTCCAGTTACCAAGAAGTGGTGAAACTGTCTGACCTCACGTCGAAGGCAGTGATCAATGCCTGCAAAGAAACTTTCGGCAGGCATGGGATACTACTCACGGTGATGAGTGACAACGGTCCCTGTTTTTACAGCCAGGAATGGTCTGATTTTGCACGGTCCTACAACCTCTGTTACGTAACCTCCAGCCCCCACTACCCACAGTCAAATGGGAAGGCCGAAAAAGGGGTCCATATTGTTAAGAGGTTGCTATGCAAGGCTGCAGACTCAGGCTCCAACTTCAACCTGGCGCTGTTGGCATACAGGGCAACCCCGCTGTCCACTGGGTTGTCTCCAGCGCAGATGCTCATGAATCACACTCTGAGGACCACGGTTCCAGCCATCCATGTTCCAGACCTTGACCACCTCACGGTCGTACAAAAGACGCAGCAGTCTCGGGCCCAACAGAAATCCACATATGATGCTCATGCCACGGATCTCCCCAAGCTGGTCCCAATTGATCGTGTTCGTGTACAGTTGCCTGACGGCAGCTGGTCAGCCACAGCTGTGGTGGTCAAGCAAGTGGCCCCGAGATCGTTCCTTGTCCCCATGAATGATGGCTCCTTGCTACGGCGCAACTGACGGGCACTGCGTAGAATTCCACGCCCACCACCTGACCGAAATGCCCCGCCACCCACAATGCTTCCTCGGACGTGTCCTACCATGAGGCCACCGATCTACCAGCAATCCTGCCGACCCCTGCGAGCACTGCATTAGCGGCGGTCCCGCCTATCCAAGTGCAGGCGCCTGCGAGCACTGCATTAGCGGCGGTCCCGCCTATCCAAGCGCAGGCGGCCCCTGATCCACCCTTGCGGCGATCAACCAGAATTCGTCGCCCGCCACAGAGACTAAATTTATAGACTGAACTTTTGTACATCTTGTTACCTCATCGTTATGACCTCTGTAAATACCGTTTTACCGTTTCATCTGCCCTATTTCTGCACTAGCGACACCTTCCTATGTATATAAGTTCATTTTAACACATTCTGTATATAGTCACGCACATATACACATCCACACGCACACGCACCTTAATATTTATTATCTAAAAAAAAAGGGGAGATGTCATAATATACATCTATGTATATAATGGAGTGCAGACAGGCAGTGATTGACACACAGGATAGCCAGTAAGTACACAGAACAGAGCAGCCAATCACTAGACAGGACACTACCACTATAAAGCCAGAGGGCACTAGGTTTCCCGCTCTCTCGGAACCTAGCCACTGAGACAGTCAGAGTTCGTGAGCATAGCCAGTGCAAACACCATGCAGTAGCTAGTAAATCTGGTCAGGCTAGTATTAGGTCGCCAGTCAAGTCAGTATAGTGTCAACCCACAGTTGAACATGTATAGTAGTTAAGACGTTAAATAAAATCGTGTTGCATCTTATGCAGCGTTAGAGGTCTGTCTCTCGCTACACTGCATCAAGTGCAGTCCACGTTGACCCAGCCTGCCCAACACATCACTTACCTAACTGGCCGAGTTCTAAAGGACATAACTGTTAGACTGGGTCTGCGGCAGGTGGTAGGGGAACAAAAAAGGGGGAAAGACATACTTGACCTCATCCTCAAATCTACCTGATGCAGGTGCATCTGCCCATGACCGTATCCATAGTAGCACCCATCACACAATCCTTGTATATACCCATCTTCACATTGAGGATACCTTCCATTGCGTTGTGTGGCACTATCACCATGCTGGCTGGGGTAGATTTCAAACATATCTAGCAATTCAAAGTGGGCATTCATGAGTCACTGTGGACTATCAGCAGCAGCAACAACAGCAGTTTATAAAACCACAGTCCGTAACCTCATGGTCCGGCATATTCGCCACTCTGCCATTACCACCAAGCCAGGGGATCAACCCTGGTTCAATGAAGAGTGTAGGAGAGCATGCCAGGAGCAACATCAGGCATACCGAAAAATGAGGTGTCAACCTGGTGAAGCTTCAACACAGGACTACTTGCATTCCAAACAGCGGGAACATCCTCTAATAAATAAAGCGAATTGATCCCACAACCAACAGATCAGACCAAAGATCTGCAGTCCGTTTTTTTGAAAAAAATTTTATTAAAGCATGTATAATTTTATAATAATAACAGTAAACAGTACACATACAATATAAACATAGTGCAAAGACCGCCTCCCTCCCTCACAAGTCTAACTCCTCTGAACAATAATCTAACCCTCCCCCCCCCCCCCCCCCCCCCGCTGACAGTTAGTTTTCTCCAAATAAGTCGACAAACGGCTGCCACCTCCGGACGCACCCTAGCATTGACCCTCTCAGGGCGAAATTTATTTTCTCAAGTCTGAGAAACCAAGCCATGTCACTAAGACAGATCTCTGAATTCGGGGACTTCGAGTCCCTCCACGCTAACAGTATCCGTCTCCGGGCTACCAAGGAGGCAAAGGCCAAGACGTCAGCCTCTCTCATGTCCTGGACTCCCGGATCTTCCGACACTCCGAAAATCGCCACTTCTGTACTCGGCGCCATCCTTGTTTTTACCACTGTGGACATGACATCTGTAAAACCCTGCCAAAATCCCCTCAGCTTCGGACATGCCCAAAACATATGGACATGGCTTGCTGGCCCCACCTGTCCTCTATCTCAAAAAAACTTGCTCATCCGGGCCACCGTCATGTGTGCCCGGTGGACAACCTTAAACTGAATCAGGCTGAGCCTGGCACATGATGAGGATGTATTGACTCTGCTTAACGCAGAGTCTGCTTAAGTTGGATAGAAAACTGGCTAACCGATAGAAGACAGAGAGTGGTGGTGGATGGCAAATATTCAGCCTGGAGCCCAGTTATCAGTGGCGTACCGCAGGGATCAGTTCTGGGTCCTCTGCTGTTTGTGATTTTCATTAACGACTTGGATGAGGGAGTTGAAGGGTGGGTCAGTAAATTTGCAGATGATACGAAGATTGGTGGAGTTGTGGATAGTGAGGAGGGCTGTTGTCGGCTTCAAAGAGACATAGATAGAATGCAGAGCTGGGCTGAGAAGTGGCAGATGGAGTTTAACCCTGACAAGTGTGAGGTTGTCCATTTTGGAAGGACAAATATCAATGCGGAATACAGGGTTAATGGTAGGGTTCTTGGCAATGTGGAGGAGCAGAGAGATCTTGGGGTCTATGTTCATAGATCTTTGAAAGTTGCCACTCAAGTGGATAGAGCTGTGAAGAAGGCCTATGGTTATTAGCAGAGGGATTGAATTTAAGAGCCGTGAGGTGATGATGCAGCTGTACAAAACCTTGGTCAGGCCACATTTGGAGTACTGTGTGCAGTTCTGGTCACCTCATTTTAGGAAGGATGTGGAAGCTTTGGAAAAGGTGCAAAGGGGATTTACCAGGATGTTGCCTGGAATGGAGAGTAGGTCTTACGAGGAAAGGTTGAGGGTGCTAGGCCTTTTCTCATTAGAACGGAGAAGGATAAGATGATTAGGGGAATAGATAGAGTAGACAGTCAGAGACTTTTTCCCCGGGTGGAACACACCATTACAAGGGGACATAAATTTAAGATAAATGGTGGAAGATATAGAGGGGATGTCAGAGGTAGGTTCTTTACCCAGAGAGTAGTGGGGGCATGGAATGCACTGCCTGTGGAAGTAGTTGAGTCGGAAAAGTTAGGGACCTTCAAGCGGCTATTGGATAGGTACATGGATTAGGGTAGAATAATGGAGTGTAGGTTAACTTCTTAAGGGCAGCACGGTAGCATTGTGGATAGCACAATTGCTTCACAGCTCCAGGGTCCCAGGTTCGATTTCCATGAAAAATTGTCCAAAATTCTATGATTAACCTAGGACAAAAGTTCGGCGCAACATCGTGGGCCGAAGGGCCTGTTTTGTGCTGTATTTCTCTAACTATCAAAACGCATCTGCCCAAAGACCTGCCTCTATCACCCCCTTAGCTCCTCCCTCCCACTGCGCTTTAGCTCCTCTGTCTGCGTTTCCTCTGACTCCATGAGTTCTTTATAAATATCCGAAACCTTCCCCTCTCCCACCCCCCGTTCTAAAGCTCCGCAGTCCTGCCACATCCAGTTGCAAATAGTGGTGGACAATTAAACAACTCACTGGAAAAGGAGGCTCCACAAATATCTAAGTCCTCAATGGTTAGGAAGCCCAGACATCAGTGCAAGAAACAGGGCTGAAATATTTCCATCCACCTTCAGTCAGAAGTGCCGCGTGGATGTGCATCTTGGCCTCCTCCAGAAGTTCCCAGCACCACAGACGGCAGTCTTCAGCTAATTCGATTCACTCTAAGTGATTTCAAGAAAAGGCTGAAGGCACTGGATACTGCAAAGGTATGAGCCCTGACAATATTCCAGCAATAGTACTGAAGACCTATGCTCCCGAAATGGCCAGGCCCTTAGCCAAACTGTTCCAGTACAACTACAACACAGGTATCTACCCAGCAATGTGGAAAATTGCCCAAGTGTGCTCTGAACACAAAATGCTGGATAAATCCAACCTAGCCAATCGCCAATCTACTCTCAATCATCAGCAAAGTGATGAAAAGGATCATCGACGGTGCTATCAACGGCGCTTTCTCAGCAGCCTACTCACTGATATTCAGTTTGGGTTCTGCCCAGGCCACTCAGCTCCTAACCTCATTAAAGGCTTGGTTAAAACTTGGTCAAAAGAGCTGAGCTCAAGAGTTAAGGTGTGAATGGCTCCCTTAACATCAAGGCAGTATTTGAGTGTGACATCAAGGAACCCTATCAAAACTGGAGTCAATGGGAATCAGGGGAAACCTCTCCACTGGTTGGAGTCATACCTTGCACAAAAAAAGTTGTGGTTCTTGGAGGTCAATCACCTAAGTGCCAAGACATCGCTGCAGGAGTTCCTCAGGGTAGTGTCCTCGGTCCAACCACCTTTAGCTGTTTCATCAACGATCTTCCTTCCAACATAAGGTCAGAAGTGGGGCTGTTTGTTGATGACTGCACCAATTCACAATTCCTCAGATATTGAAGCAGTCTGTGTCCATATACAGCAATGATGTGGAGATGCCGGCATTGGACTGGGGTGGGCACAGTAAGAAGTCTTACAACACCAGGTTAAAGTCCAACAGGTTTGTTTGGAATCACTAGCTTTCGGAGCACTGCTCCTTCATCAGGTGAGTCACAACATTTTGAATAAAAAACACCAATAAAAAAGAATCATTATTAATTTATACATTCCAACCCCCCACAGCCCCCCCCCCCCCCCCCCCCCCCCCCTTAATGTTCGATGCATAGATTTCCAGTTTCTTGGGTGTCGGTGTTGTACTCATCCAGGTAAGTGGGGAGTATTCCATTACACTCCTGATTTGTGCGCTGTAGATGGTGGACAGGCTTTGGGAAGTCAGGAGATGACTCAGGCTATGCGCCACAGGATTCCTTGCCTCTGACCTGTTCTTATAGCCATACTATTTATATGGCTAGTCCAGTTGAGTTTTTGGCCAATGGTAACCTCCAGGATGTTGATTGTGGGGGATTCAGTGATGCTAATATTATATTGGAAGGAAGGTCATTGATGAAGCAGCTGAAGATGGTTGGGCCTAGGACACTACCCTGGGGAACTACTGCAATGATGTAATGGGATTTAGGTGGTTGATCTCCAACAACCACAACCATCTTCCAGGGCAGCATGGTGGTGCACAGGTTAGTACTGCTCCTCATGCCGCCGAGGACCCGGGTTTGATCCAGACCCAGGTCACTGTCCGTTTGGAGTTTGCACATTCTCTGTATCTGCGTGGGTCTCACCCCCACAACTCAAAGATGTACAGGGTAGGTGGATTGCCCCTTAATTGGAAAAAAAAATTGGGTACCCTAAATTAATTTTTTTTTAAACCACAACCGTCTTCCTTTGTACCGGGTATGACTCCAACCAGAGGAGATTTTTCCCCCTGATTCCGGTTAACTCCATTTTTTCGAGGGCTCCTTGATGCCACACTTGATCAAAAGCTGCCTTTATGTCAAGGGCAGCCACTCTTACTTCACCTCTGGATGCTTGAGCAAAGGCTGTGTGTGGTCAGGAGATGAGTTATCTTGGCGGAACCCAAACTGAGTGACAGTGAGCAGGAAGTGCTGCTTGAAAGCACTGTCGATGACCCCTTCCATCACTTTACTGATGAATGAGAATAGAGTGATTGGGCAGTAATTGTTCAGGTTAGATTGTCCAGCTTTTTGTGTGTAGGACATACCTGGGCAATTTTGCACGTTGCCGGGTAGATGCCAGTATTGTAGCTGTACTGGAACAGCTTGGCCAGGGGCGTGGCAAGGTCTGGTGCACAACTCTCCAGTACTATTGCCAGAATACTGTTAGGGCCCATAATCTTTGCAGTATCCAGTGCCTTCGGCCTTCTCTTGTGATCACGTGGAGTGAATCGAATTAGTGAAGCCTGGCGCCTGTGATGATGGGGAAATGGTGGTGTAGAGGTAATATCACTGGACTAGTAATCAACCAGACCCAGGGTAAAGCTCTGGGACAATGGGTTAAAATCCCACCATGGCAATGAAATTTGAATTCAATAAAATTCTGGGATTAAAAGTCTAACCGTGAAATCATTGTCGATTGTTGTAAAAACCCATCTACTTCACTAATATCCTTTAGAGAAGGAAATCTATGGTCCTGGTCTAACCTCCAAGTGAATCTAGACCCACGGCAATGTGGTTAACTCTTAAATGCCCTCTAAACAAGGGCAATTAGGGATGGTCAATAAATGCACACCTAGCCAGCGACACCCATAACCAGTGAATAAATGAAAAACAAACTCTGGAGGAGGCCGAGATGGATCATCCACTTGGCACTTCTGGCTGAAGATTATTGCGAATGCTTCACCCTTGTCTTTTGCACAGATGTGCTGAGCTCCTCCAGCATTGAGGATGGGGAGATTTGTGGAGCCACTTCCTCCAGTGAGTTGTTTAATTGCCGACCACCATTCACGACTAGATGTGGCAGGACAGCAGAGCTTAGATCTGATCCATTGGTTGTGAGATCACTTAGTTCTGTCTATCAATTGCTGCTTATGCTGTTTGGCAGACAAGTTAGAACATAGAACAGCACAGCACAGAACAGGCCCTTCGGCCCTCGATGTTGTGCCGAGCAATGATCACCCCACTCAAACCCACGTATCTACCCTATACCCGTAACCCAACAATCCCCCCTTAACCTTACTTTTTTTTTTTAAGGACACTACGGGCAATTTAGCATGGCCAATCCACCTAACTCGCACATCTTTGGACTGTGGGAGGAAACCAGAGCACCCGGAGGAAACCCACGCACACACGGGGAGGACGTGCAGACTCCGCACAGACAGTGACCCAGCCAGGAATCGAACCTGGGACCTTGGAGCTGTGAAGCATTTATGCTAACCACCATGCTACCATGCTGCCCCAAGAGTTGTCTTGTGTTGTAGCGTCACCAGGTTGGCACCTAATTTTTCGGTATGCCTGATGTTGCTCCTGGCATGCACTCCTGCACTCTTCTTTGAACCAGGGTTGATCCCTTGGCTTAAGGTAATGGTAGAGTGGGGGATATATCAGGCCATGAGGTTGCAGTTGGGGTTGAGTATAATTTGGCTGCTGCTGATGGCCCACAGCACCTCATGGATGCCTTGAGTTGCTAGATCTGATCTGAATCTATGCCATTTAGCACAATGGCAGTGCCACACAACTCAATAGACGGTATCCTCAATGTGAAGACGGGATTTCATCTCCACAAGAGCTGTGTGGTGGACACTCCTACCAATACTGTCATGGACAGGTGTATTTGGGGCAGACAGGTTGGTCTGCGGTCAAGTGTGTTTTTCCCTTTCGTTGATTGCCTCACCACCTGTAGCAGACCCATTCTAGCAGTTATGTAATTTAGGACCTGGTCAGCTTTGTCAGTAGTGGTGCTACTGAGACACTCTTGGTGATGGACATTGAAGTCCCCTATCCAGAGTAGATTCTGTGCCTTTGCCACCCGCAGTGCTTCCTCCGTGTTGAAAACGGAGGAGTACTGAATTATAAGCTGAAGCTGGATGGCACGTGTTAATCAGCAGGAGGTTTCCTTGCTCATGTTTGACCTGGAGTCCTGAGACTACATTGGGTCCAGAGTCGATGTTCAGGACTCCCAGGGCAAGTGGCCCCTGGCAGTACACCACTGGGTCACCACCTCTGCACCGCCACCTCTGCTGGGGCTGTCCTGCCAGTGGGACAGGACATACCTAGGGATGGCGTCTGGGATGTTATGTGTATGGTATGGTTCAGTCAGGCTGGTGCTTAACTAGTCTGTGAGACAGGTCTCCGAATTTTGACAGAAGCCCCCAGATGTTAGTGACGACGACTTTGCAAGGTTGACAGCGTTGGGTTTGCCATCGTCGATTCAAAGTGCTTAGGTCAATGCCATATTGTCCGTCCACTTTCTTTCCTTTTTATTGTCTGTGTTGAAGTTTGATGTAAGTGAATGGCTTGCTGGGCCAGTTCAGAGGGCTTTTTAAGAGTCAACCACATTGCTGTGGATCTGGAGTCACATGTAGGCCAGACCAGGTGAGAGTGGCAGATATCTTTCCCTAAATGACATTAGTTTGCATAGTTCATTGGATGGGTCAAGATTTGGGTAGGTGAGCAATCATTTTCACATTTCTTTCCCTCGCGTTCATACAGTCACGTGACCACTGTCCAAGATGCTAGGAAGTTAAATAGCAAGATTCACCAGAAGCAGCAGGGGATAAAAACACAATCAGCAAAGCTTTACCATTAACCACAGTTAACAGTCAACAAAGCTATATTGGCACAATATGAATATAAAGTACATGTTATTTTCACAGTTTTATATAACACAACCTTTGCCGGAGAACATGCACTCCAGTTTCAGAGTTTTGATGACTTTCTAAATTCCTCAGGCTTCATTTCATTGGTGTATGGCAGCTCAAGACCCACTTAATTATGTAACTGCCTTTTAATTTCCGAACATGGATCATAACATCTGAGTGGGTGGAATATTTGCTGTGAAATTGTGACCCATACTTTTCAACTCTAGCACAAAAACACCAGAATGAACGCAGGAGATTTTGAATATTGAACCTTTCTCCCCTGTCTGTAACTCTTGGCAGAGCAACTAATTGTTCTCCAGTTCTCTTCGAGGGCATTTTCTGATCTTCAATGCACATGATCTCCTGCAAGTTCTAGTGACTGGTCGAGGAAAAGCCATCAAGGAACGATACTTTATGGGCAGATTCTCAAAATTGCAAATGTTCCTCGCAGGAGGCGAGGCCCAAACTTGGCCTTTGAATTGTTTTTCATTTCTGCAGGCCTGTCAAAATGTTCCTCAGCCATTTCCGTTGGTCATTAGCAGGCAGTTATTGGTGCCTGTGATTGAAATACAGAATCAAAGATAGGTAGTGATGCACAATCAATGACTGCTAAAGCGAGGTTGTAGTACAACTGAAGACTTTAATAAGCTAGGTGTTTCCCCCAGCAGCTCAGGTACAGAAAGGAGCTGCTGGGGCGGCACGGGCTCTTATACCCCGTCTTGCAGGGCGGAGCTACCATACAGCCTCGACCAATGGAAAGCATACATTATCTACCAATGGTGTTCCAGCATTACTAGGTACCGTAATACCTCTGCACAGACTACCACATTCACCCCCTGTTTAAAAGGAGTCCGGCGGGGGTGGTGGCTTGGTATTACAACATGGTAACATGGTAGAAGTTATGGTTATGGAGGTACCATAAGGCCTCCATACAGCGTTTTGCCTTATTATCGTAACTATTTACAATTTTACAATTTTACAATTAACTATGTACACGTTAAAATGAAGCAATCAGCCGATCGGGGGCCCTGGATGTCCTCTGTGATCGTTGAAGCTTCAGTGGTGATGCCAGTGGAGGTTCGGGCGTCTGTGACTCCGGGAGTGTGGTTTCAATCTCTGTGGCAGCTTCAACACCCCTAGATGGCGCTGGTGGGGGAGCTGATTGACCTGGGAAGAGAGCGTCTGCCGGGTGCATCGATGGGCGGGGGGGCCTAGATGGGACCAGCGGAAGAACTGATCCTCCTGGGAAGGGGGCAGCTGTAAGGTGCACCGGTGGGATGGGGGGGTGGGACAGGTGGCGGGGGTGTGCGCGGGGATCCTGCGGGCACCAGGTCTCATAGGGAGGCCGTGCCTTGTCGGCCGTCGGGGTACGCCACGTAGGCATACTGGGGGTTAGCGTGGAGAAGGTGGACCCTCTCGACCAACGGGTCCGACTTGTGCGCCTGCACGTGTTTTCGGAGCAGGATGTGTCCGGGCTGCCAGCCAGGTCGGGAGCGAGGTCCAAGTGGAGGACTCCCTGGGGAAAACAAGGAGACATTCATGAGGTGTTTGGTTGGTCGTGCTGCAGAGCAGGGACCGGATGGAGTGGAGGGCATCCGGGAGGACTTCCTGCTAGCGGGCGACTGGGAGATTTCTGGACCGTAGGGCCAGTAGGACGGTCTTCCAGACCGTTCCGTTCTCCCTCTCTACCTGTCTGTTACCCTGGGGGTTGTAACTGGTAGTCCTGCTCGAGGCAATGCCCTTGCTGAGCAGGAATTGACGCAGTTCGTCGCTCATAAAGGAGGACCCCTATCACTATGTATGTAAGCGGGGAACCCGAACAGTGTAAAGATGCTATGGAGGACTTTGATGATAGTGGTTGCGATCATGTCGGGGCAGGGGATGGCGAATGGGAATCGGGAGTCCTCGTCAATCACGTTCAGGAAGTACATGTTGCGGTCGGTGGAGAGGGACCTTTGAAGTCCATGCTGAGGCGTTCAAAGGGACAGGAAGCCTTTATCAGGTCTACTTTCTCTGGCCGGTAGGTGCAGCTTGCACTCTGCGCAGATTTGGCAATTCCTGGTGGCTGTCCTGACCTCCTTGATGGAGTAGGGCAGGTTGCGGGTCTTGACAAAATGGAAGAAGCGAGTGACCCCCGGGTGGCAGAGGTCCTCGTGGAGGGCTCGGAGGCGGTCCCCTTATGCGTTGGCACATGTGCCGCGGGACAGGGCATCAGGAGGCTCGTTTAGCTTCCTGGGACGATACAAGATCTCGTCATTATAGGTGGAGAGTTCGATCCTCCACCGCAAGATCTTATCATTTTTTATCTTGCCGCGCTGTGCATTATCGAACATGAAGGCGACCGACAGTTGGTCAGTGAGGAGAGTGAATCTCCTGCCGGCCAGGTAATGCCTCCAATGTCGCACAGCTTCTACTATGGCCTGGGCCTCCTTTTCAACTGAGGAGTGGCGGATTTTGGAAGCATGGAGGGTACGTGAGAAGAAGACCACGGGTCTGCCCGCTTGGTTGAGGGTGGCCGCCAGAGCTACGTCAGACACGTCGCTCTCGACCTGGAAGGAGAGGGACTCGTCAATGGCGTGCATCGTGGCCTTTGCAATATCTGCTTCGATGCGGCTGAAGGCCTGGCGGGCCTCTATCGATAGGGGAAAGACTGGATTAGATCAGAGGAAGGGCCTTGTCTGCATAGTTTGGGACCCACTGGGCGTAGTAAGAAAAAAAACCCAGGCAGCGCTTCAGGGCCTTGGAGCAGTGGGGGAGGGGAAACTCCATAAGGGGGCGCATGCGTTCAGGGTCGGGGCCTATAACTCCATTTTGCACTACGTAGCCGAGGATGGCTAGGCGGTTGGTGCTAAACACGCATTTATCCTTGTTATAAGTAAGGTTAAGGATTTTCGCGGTCTGGAGGAATTTTCGGAGGTTGGTGTCGTGGTCCTGCTGGACGTGGCCGCAGATGGTGACATTATCGAGATACGGAAATGTTGCCCATAAACCGTATCTGTCAACCATTCGGTCCATCTCGCGCTGGAAGACCGAGACCCCGTTAGTGACACCAAAAGGAACCCTTAAAAGTAGTAGAGCCGCCCATCTGCCTCGAAGTAGTTGGCGGACTTAAGGTCCACTGTGGAGAAGACCTTGTATTGCGTGATCCTGTTTACAGGCCGGATATGTGGGGGAGAGCGTATGCGTCCAGCTGCGTAAACCTGTTGATGGTCTGACTGTAGTCGATGACTACAGGGGCTGGTTTAGCACACTGGGCTAAATCACTGGTTTTAAAGCAGAACAAGGCAGGCCAGCAGCACGGTTCAATTCCCGTACCAGCCTCCCCGAACAGGCGCCAGAATGTGGCGACGAGGGGCTTTTCACAGTAACTTCATTGAAGCCTACTCGTGACAATAAGCGATTTTCATTACAGGGGCTGGTTTAGCTCACAAGGCTAAATTGCTGGCTTTTAAAGCAGACCAAGCAGGCCAGCAGCATGGTTCGATTCCCGTACCAGACTCCCCGGACAGGCGCCGGAATGTGGCGACTAGGGGCTTTTCACAGTACCTTCATTGAAGCCTACTTGTGACAATAAGCGATTTTCATTTCATTTCATTTCATGACCATCCTATTCTTCTCCCTGGTCTTTACCACCACTACTTGAGCTCCCCAGGGACTGTTGCTAGCTTCAATGACTCCTTCCCTCAGTAGCCGTTGGACCTCTGACCTAATAAAGATCCGGTCCTGGACACTGTACCGCCTGCTCCTGGTGGCGACGGGTTTGCAATCCGGGGTGAGGTTCACAAACAGGGAAGGCGGATTGACCTTGAGGGTCGCGAGGCTGCAGACAGTGAGAGGGGGTATAGGGCCGCCGAATTTGAAAATTAGACTTTGGAGGTTGCACTGGAAGTCTAACCCTAGGAGTGTGGCTGCGCAGAGGTGGGGAAGGATGTGGAGCCGGTAATTTTGGAACTCCCTTCCCTGGACTGTGAGATTTGCTACACAGAACCGCTTTATCTCTACTGAGTGGAAGCCGGAGGCCAGGGAGAATTTTTGATTAACAGGGTGGACGGCGAGAGAACACCGCCTTACCGTGTCAGGGTGTATGAAGCTCTCCGTGCTCCCAGAGTCGATTAAGCAGGATGTCTCGTGTACGTTGATTAGCACCGTTGTTGTAGCAGTTGAGAGTGTTCGAGGCCGAGACTGGTCCAGGGTCACCGAGGCTAATCGTGGCAGCAGCTGGGTGTTCTCGTCAGGCAGTGTGTGGTCATCTGAACTGAGGTCCTGGGAGTCCATCCAAGATGGCGGCGCCCACTGGTCGCACGTGGCTGCGGGTGCACAAAATGGCAGCGCCCATCCATCGCACGCGGCGTCCGCGGAACAAGATGGCGGCGCCCAGAGGCAACACGTGGCCCTGGAGGAGGAAGATGGTGGCATTCGCTGGCCACACAGAGAGGTTTGTGGCGGCGGTCCGCAATCGCTTCCGGAGACCGCAGCGACCGCCCAGGCCTGGCATACCGCCAGGAAATAGTCCTTTTTGCCGCACCCTTTACAGGTGGATGAACGGGCTGGACAGCGCTGTCGGCGGTGTTTGGCTTGCCCGCAAAAATAGCAACAGGGCTCCCCGGGGTTGCTGGGCCGTCTTGCAGTACAAGCTTGTGGGGGAGTGCGGGGCATTGCCTCGGAGTCGGCTGCAGAGGGATTCCACGCTGCCCAGGGGGCTGCCGCGCGGTCGGGAGCATAAGCGCGGGGGTTTCGGGAGGCCACATCCAGGGAGCCGGCAAGGGCCCGTACCTCCTTGAGGCCTAGAGTTTCTTTCTCCAGCAAACGCTGGCGGATTTGAGAGGACAGCATACCCGCAATGAAAGCGTCCCGAATCAACAGTTGAGTGTGGTCGTTTGCTGAAACTTGCAAGCAGCTGCAGTTTTTCCCCAACACTATGAGCGCACAGTAGAATTCTTCTAGTGACTCACCAGGAATTTGTCGCCTCGTTGCTAGTAGATGCTGGGCGTAGACCTGATTTACAGGGCGAATGTAATGTCCTTTCAGCAACTCCATCGCGGCATCGAAGTCGTCCGCGTCCTCGATGAGGGTGTAGACTTCTTGGCACACCCTTGAGTGCAGGATCTGCAGTTTCTGTTCTCTTGTGGGTGTGTTTTCTGCCGTTCCAAGGTAGCAATTGAAGCGCGCTAGCCAGTGCTTGAAAGTCGCCGCCGAGTTTACTGTGTGGGGGCTGAGTTGCAGACACTCCAGCTTGATTCGGAGCTCCATTCTTTATATCTAGCTTATTAGATTGATGCACAATCAATGACTGCTAAAGCGAGGTTGTAGCACAACCGAAGGCTTTAATAAGCTAGATGTTTCCCCCAGCAGTTCAGGTACAGAAAGGAAAGCTGCTGGGGCGGCACGGGTTCTTATACCCCGCCTTGCAGGGCGGGGTTACCATACAGGCTCAACCAATGGAAAGCATACATTATCTACCAATGGTGTTCCAGCATTACTAGGTACCGTAATACCTCTTCACAGACTACCACAGATAGTGTTTTTCCCAATCCACGTTACTGATTATTCAGTGGTCTATTGAAGAGTGATGTGCCAGCTGTCTAATTGCAATAGCGGATTACAGTTCTGCTTCGTGCTCTACAACGGATGAGTAGGTGTTTCTTTTGGGACAGCAGTATTCTGCATTTTGTGTTTGCACGTATATTGTATACCATAAATAAAAAGACAAAAACAGATGATAATATTTATTTCTTTACATATATTTGGAGAGAGATCTCAAGATCTCACCAGCCCTCACATGATATCAAGGTGGGAGATTGCTGCTCACTCTGAACCCACAGGCTGTACACATCTGTGCTGGTTGACGCCGTTCAGTTGTCGGGGGGTGGGTTTGCTGGCATTGGGGGGGGGGTGGGTGCGGCATCGGGGGGGGGTGTGTGTGTTTGCCGGCATCGGGGGGTGTGGGTTGCGGCACCGGGGGGGTGGGTTGCGGCATCGGGGGGGCATCGGGGGGGTGGGTTGCGGCATCGGGGGGTGGTTGCGGCATCCGGGGGTTGCGGCATCGGGGGGGGGGCATCGGGGGGGTTGCGGCATCGGGGGGGGGTTGCGGCATGGGGGGGGCATGGGGGGCATCTGGGGGGGTTGCGGCATCGGGGTGGGGTTGCGGCTCGGGGGGGCATCGGGGGGGGTTGCGGCATCGGGGGGTGGGTTGCGGCATCGGGGGGGCATGGGGGGGCATCGGGGGGGTTGCGGCATCGGGGGTGGGTTGCGGCATCGGGGGGGTTTGGGGGCAGCGGCGTGCAGAGAGGGGGGCTACGGATGCCCTGAGCCAACGCACCGTCGCCCCCCCCTCTGTACGCCGCTGCCCCCTACACCAACCACCCCCCTCACCACCCCCCCCCTCCAACGCCCCTACCCCCCTCCCCACCACCCCTACCCCCCTCCCCCACCCCTACCCTCCCTCCCACCACCCCTACCCCCCTCCAATGCCGCCCCCCATCTCTCGCAATGCCGCAACCCCCCCCTTAACGCCGGGTCCCCCCCCCCTCAACGCCGGGTCCCCCCCCCCTCAACGCCGGTACCACACCCGTCCCCCTCCTCTGAAGGCCGGTACCCACACCCCCCCTCTCCCTCCTCCCACCCTTCCTTCCTCCTCCCCCCTCCTTCCTCCTCCCCCTTCCTTCCTCTCCCCCCCTTCCTTCCTCCGTCCCCCCCCTTCCTTCCTCCCCTTCCTTTCTCCGTCCCCCCTTCCTTCCTCCCCCCCTTCCTTCCTCCGTTCCCCCCCTTCCTTCCTCCCCCCTTCCTTCCTCCGTTAGTGGGGGGGTGCGGCGTTGGGGGTGGGGGGTGGGGGGGTGCGGCGTTAGTGGGGGGTGGGGGGTGGGGGGTGCGGCGTTGGAGGGGGTAGGGGTGGTGAATGGGGTAGGGGTGGTGAGGGGGGGTTGGGGTAGGGGCAGCGGCGTGCAGAGGAGGGGGCGACGGATGCCGGGGCCAACGCACCGTCGCCCCCCCTCTGCACGCCGCTGCCCCTACCTCAACCCCTCCCCTCCCCACCCCTACCCCCTTCACCACCCCTACCCCCCTCCAACGCCGCACCCCCCCCCCCCCCCCACTAACGGAGGAAGGAAGGGGGGAGGAGGAAAGAAGGGGGGGGGAGGAGGAAGGAAGGGGGGGAGGGGAAGGAAGGGGGGGGGAGGAAGGAAGGGGGAGGAGGAAGGAAGGGGGGGAGGAGGAAGGAAGGGGGGGGAGGAGGAAGGAGGGGGGGAGGAGGAAGGAGGGGGGAGGAGGAAGGGGGGGAGGAGGAAGGAGGGGGGAGAGGAGGAAGGAGGGGGGAGGAGGAAGGAGGGGGAGAGGAGGAAGGGGGGAGGAGGAAGGAAGGGGGCGGAGGAGGAAGGAGGGGGGTAGGAGGAAGGAGGGGGGAGGAGGAAGGAGGGGGGGAGGAGGAAGGAGGGGGGAGGAGGAAGGAGGGGGGGAGGAGGAAGGAGGGGGGAGGAGGAAGGATGGGGGGGAGGAGGAAGGAGGGGGAAGGAGGAGGAGGGGGGGGGGGGACGGAGGGGGGGAGGAGGAAGGAGGGGGGAGGAGGAAGGAGGGGGGGAGGAGGAAGGAGGGGGGGAGGAGGAAGGAGGGGGGAGGGGAAGGAGGGGGGGGGAGAAGGAGGGGGAGGAAGGAGGGGGGGAGGAAGGGGGGAGGAGGAAGGGGGGGAGGAGGAAGGAGGGGAGGAGGAGGAAGGAGGGAGGGGGGGAGGAAGGAGGGGGTGAGGAGGAAGGAAGGGGGGAGGAGGAAGGAAGGGGGGAGGAGGAAGGAAGGGGGGGAGGAGGAAGGGGGGGGGAGGAGGAAGGAGGGGGGAGGAGGAAGGAAGGGGGAGAGGAGGAGAGAGGGGGGGTGTGTGTGGGTACCGGCCTTCAGAGGGAGGGGGATGGGTGTGGGTACCGGCGTTGAGGGGGGGGACCGGTGTTGAGAGGGGGGTTGCGGCGATGAGGGGGGGTTGCGGCGTTGAGGGGGGGGGTTGCGGCGTGCGAGAGATGGGGGGCGGCGTTGGAGGGGGGTAGGGGTGGTGGGGAGGGAGGTAGGGGTGGTGGGGAGGGAGGTAGGGGTGGTGGGGAGGGAGGTAGGGGCAGTGGAGGGAGGTAGGGGTGGTGGGGAGGGAGGTAGGGGTGGGAGGGGGGGTGGTTGGGGTGGTAGGGGGCAGCGGCGTTGAGAGGGGGGGGCGACGGTGCGTGGCCCGGGCATCCGTCGCCCCCCCTCTGCACGCCGCTGCCCCCAAACCCCCCCCCCCCCGATGCCGCAACCCCCACCCCCCAAATGCCGGAACCCCCCCAAAATGCCGGAACCCCCCCCCCCCCCAATGCCGGAACCCCAGTGGAAGCCATCTCTCTAAGGATGAGAAGGCAACATTTTAAGACAATGCATTGTTAAATGGATCCCAAGCCAGGTGACGAAGTACAAGGCTAGACACAAATCCTTTCCTTGATCGTAGATTTATTCACAGAATGCAGCGTTACTTATCGCTCTTCCTACTGACCAACAACCTATGCCCCAGAAGTCTTGTTTCATGCTCTTTTGAGAGATTGCAAACAAATTAACAAGCCTATCAAAGAGGCACTACTACGTTATTGCAACAAGAAGCAACATTTTAAAGGAAATTTGTCAAATTAAAATAACATTGCTGGGGGTAGGGCAGCACGGTGGTGCAGTGTTTAGCACTGCTGCCTCACGGCACTGAGGACTTGGGTTCGATCCCGGCCCCAGGTCACCGTCTGTGTGGAGTTTGCTAAATGCAACTTAATTGGGAATGTTTTTTTAAAACATTACGCACCCCAGCCACCTCATATCACCTCCCCAAACCCAACTCCTCTACCCTACCAAGTGCCCACAGGTCGAGGAAGGCTTCAAGTGTACCAGTGAACACAGTGTGCACCCACTCCAGAGACACCTGGGCCCTAACCACAGAAGAAGGGCACGAGGTCAAGATGAATGACCCACTCAACCACCCGCTGCTGCAACCTGTTTATGGTCACCTTGGCCAGACCCAGGAAAAGACCAACAAGGAGGTCCTGCAATCTGCCTGACCCCTCTCTGCACCAGGTGCCCAAAGATCAGGAGGGTAGAGCTGAAGTGCAAACAAATCATGAGGCCCAGCCCCCTCAAATAGTGGTTTATATTATGACCCTGGAGCAGACCCCCAAGTTTATGATATGACACATGCTGGAGACCAGAGACTTTCTGTTTAAAGTAGACAAAGTTTGAGATCTCATGGACTCACAAGGTGAACAAAGCCACAGGATTCCATAGGGTGAAATTATACGGCCCCTCCTGTCGGTAGGATCTTCCGGTCCCACTGAAGCAGTTGAACAGTTTGTCGCATTAGCATCCCAGCCGCTTCCTCGCAGGGCCATAAAATTCCATCCATGGTTTTGGAACAAACAAAATAAATGTTACCACATAAAGGTAGAAAAATAAAACAATTACAATGGGCTGGATTCTCCGATTTTAGAGGCTATGTCCAGAGGAAGTGTCTAGTTTTACAATTAAAAAATCGGCGAGGCCCTCCGCAACGACCCTCTGACCGGTGAGGGGGTAGCACTGCGCCACATAAAACACACGGCCTTTACGAAGTGAACAGTCGGAAAATTGCTGGGCCGTGGCTGCGCATGCGCATGGTGATGACCTGCAGCGGTGGCGCCGTACACATTGGCGTCAGCCACGCGCGGACCCTTTCTGCCAGCCAGATAGTGCCCCCTGGATACCCCATCGCCATCCCTGGGCCAACCCCCACCAGCCTCCCCAGCCCTCGCCAAAGCCCCTCCCCCCCGGCCAGCAGCACGGTTCCTCTGTTCCACTGTGGCGGCACTGGTCGCAGTCTGCAGCCGCCATGCCGGATTCCCAGCTGCTGAGACCATGAGTCAACCACACGGTTGGAAACCTGGCCCATCGAGAGCGGAGCATCGAGGAGGACCTTCAGCAAACGTCCTGAAGCCATCCCAAAGGTGTGCGGTGTAATCCTCGATGATGTCGATTTGGAGGAGCATCCGAAAACAGGCGCCGCCCCCGGTTCGGTCGTGAAAAGGGATTCTCCGCCCTATAGCCGATTACAAAATCGTCGGCAAGTGGAGAATCCCACCTAATATCTTTCTTACACTCAAGCATTCAGGATTTGTATGAGGTAACTGTGAATTAACAGGCATGTTGTGCTCTAACGGCCACACCATGGGCGCGATTCAGCAGCCGTCGTAAAAAACCCTAGTCCTGCCGGTGCCGTTTACACCTGCTCTCAGCCTGCGGGACAGCGACGTGGAAGGGTCCGGGGGCGGCCTGTGGGGGGGGGGGGGGGGGGGGGGGGTCCTACCCCGGGGGAGACCACCGATGTGGCTTGGCCAGTGATCGGGGCCCACCAACCCACCAATCGGCGGGACGGCCTCTCTGGCTGGGGGCCTCCTTTCTTCCGCACCGGCCCCAGTAGCCCTGCGCCATGTTACGTCAGGGCTGGCGCGGAGAAGGGAGCCACTGCGCATTTGTGCATTGGTGCTGGTGCCACTGTGAATGCTCTTAGTCCACGCCAGGATCAGCAGCTGGAGCGGCGTGGTCTGCTCCAGTGCCATGCTGGCCCCTGTAGAGGCCAGAATTGCTGATCCTGAAGCCGTGTTGATGCCATCAAGAAACGCGACTGCGTTTCCGACGCCGTCAACGCCTAGCCTCAGGATCACAGAATCCCGCTTCTTGTATTCCTCGCTTATGGATATTGGACCTGTGACTTCAAGTTCAAAGATATACAAGAACTGATCCAGTAATGGAGGAGGTGATGGACTTGCTTTCAGACATTCATCTTTGGGAATGGCCAACAGAGCCATGGCAGAAAATACACATTGATTCTACACATTGACTGGAGGGTCACATGTTGTTAGTGATTGTGAACGCACATTCAATGCCCAGAAGTTACTATAATGAAGTCAACGACAAGTGAGCAGCCTATCAAGAAGCTAGACAAAGTATTCGCAAGATTTGGAACACCTGAGTAGTTTGTCAGTGATCATAAAACACAGTGTACTTTGAAGGAGTTTGGGGACTACTTTCGCAACGTATCAAGTCAATTTCATATCATCCAGCAATGAATAGATTGGCTGAACATTTTGCATAATCATTAAAGCATTGTTTCACAGCCTTGAAGGACCAGGGAATATTATCAAGAGTAAATACATTTCTAATATCTTATCAGAACACGGGTAAATGCTACCATGCAAAGTTAACCGCAATGAGGGTCAGCACGGTGATGCAGTGGTTAGCACTGCTGCCTCACGGCATGAGGATCGAGCTTCGATCACGGCTCCAGGTCACTGTCGGTGTGGAGTTTGCACATTATCCCTGTGTCTGCATGGGTCTCACCCCCACAATCCAAAATGGATGTGCAGGGTATGTGGATAGGCCGCGCTAAATTGCCTCTTATTTGGAAAAAAAGAGTTGGGAACTCTAAAATTATTTTAAAAGTTAACCGTACTGCTGTTGTTCAAGAGGAAACCTCGAACACAGTTTGATTTGGTAACTCCACCTGATACTCTAAAGATTGTCAAATGACTACAACAAACACAAATTGCTAGGAGGGAGAAAATCTCTAAAAGATTAGTATTCAGCCAGGGAGAAAGAGAGTTACAGCATTAATGAGAAATGGGTACCAGCAATGATCCTCGCACAGACAGGTCCAATATCATACACCGTACAGATGGATGGTCAAAGAGATTGGCGATGTCATGCTGATCAGTTACTTGCTGCATGAAGTGAGCTTGCAGAAGCTTCTCAAGGTGTTCTACCTTCAGCACATCTGGAGAGCTATACTTTGGAACAGAGATCAGAGATCAGAGACAGCGACGAGTTTCTGTGTCTGAGGTCTTTTCAAAGCCTATAGTGACAGATACCAAAATAATCTACTGAAAGGAATGAGACACTTCTGAAATAGCCGAGTTCAAGAACGCCAAATTCTACCAAAAAAGAATAGTCGTCCACCACAGATACTCTCTTATTAAATTGTATACATGTATAGAAATAATATATCAGGGGATCGGTTGTATAAATGTTAATTGTTGATGTTGCACTAATGAAATAAAGAGAGAGGAGTTTTGTGTATCTGGGAATACATTCTTGCTAGTTCTGTGTCATGGGATGTGTAGTGACATCAGCAGAGTGTTTGTGAGAGCTTTGAGCAGATCACCATCTTGATTGTATTGAGCCTTAATAAACCTCTCATCATGTTTTACAAGAATCCAGATTCTGGGCACCTCCATATCCCTTGGTGGCATCAAAGAAAGATAACACCTTCCATGATGTCACTTTACAGCGCCAGCACCTAAGGCCTGTCCGTGTCGCTCCGTGATGACATCACCAGGTCTGCGTACAGTGACATCATCAAACCTATGCAGACCATAAATCGACAAATGGAATCTGTGCATGCGTTGATGACATCACATTGCACGAACATGATGATGCCACTAAATCCAAGAACAAAAGGGAAGCTCTGTGATGGTTACATGACAATATTTCATGATACAAAAGCCAAAGAGAGTGGCAATGGTTGTAATTAAGAAGCAAAGGTTCAGATGAGGTGTGAATGGTGATTTAGCAGCTATTTGAATGCGACTTGAAGGGTGATGCACTATCAATTACGACGAGACGAGAGTAGAGTGTAATCGAGGCTTTATTAAGCAGAGATGTGTTGCCTCCTGCAGCTGCTGCCGAAATGGCTGCAGCTCGGAGGGCCCACACATTTATACTCCGCCTACTGGGTGGAGCCAGCAGTCAGGGATCTACCCCGTACCTGTAGTACAGGAGCCTTACAGTATTACTTCTCATATACGTAAAGATACAAACAGTAGTGACTACCACATTCACCCCCTGTTAAAGAAGAGTCCAGCGGGAGTGGTGGAAGAACTATTTACATGTATGTGAACATTTTTAAAGTGTACAGCTTGAGGAAAAGTTCACAAATTTAGCCGGTCAGATGCCTTGATCCTCCGTTGTGAACGTCGCAGTTCCGGTGGCGATGCAGGCGCCGGTTTGGTTGCCGGTGACTCCGGGAGCGTGTAGTCCTCATCTTCTTCCCCGGGTGGGACCAAGGGGAGGACGGATCGTCCTGGAGCGGGGCTGTGGTGAGGTGCGCTGGGGGGAGGATGGGTGGCGCCGGAGCAGGTGGCGGGGGGGAACCAGCTGGTGCCAGGACCTGAGGGAGACTGTGTCTTGGCGGCCATCGGGGTATGCCACATAGGCATACTGCGGGTTTGCATGGAGGAGCTGTACCCTCTCGACCAACGGGTCTGCCTTGTGGAGCCGCACGTGCTTGCAGAGGAGAATGGGTCCTGAAGCTGCCAGCCGTGTTGGGAGCGAAACCCCGGAGGAGGACTTCCTAGGAAAGACAAAGAGACGTTCATGGGAGGTTACATTAGTCGCAGTGCACAGTAGCGATTGAATGGAGTGGAGGGCGTCGGGGAGAACATCCTGTCAGCGGGAGACTGGGAGATTTTTAGACCGTAGGGCCAGCAGGACGGCCCTCCAGACCGTCCCATTCTCCCTCTCCACCTGCCCGTTTCCCTGGGGGTTGTAGCTGGTCGTCCTGCTCGAGGCAATACCCTTGCTGAGCAGGAACTGACGCAGCTCATCACTCATAAAGGAGGATCCCATGTCGCTGTGGATGTAAGTGGGGAAACTGAACAGAGTGGAGATGCTATTGAGGGCTTTGATGACTGTGGCAGACATCATATCAGGGCATGGGAATGGCGAAAGGGAATCTGGAGTATTCATTGACCACGTTAAGGAAGTACGTGTTTCGGTCGGAGGAGCGGAGGGGCCCTTTGAAATCCATGCTGAGGTGTTCAAATGGACGGGAGGCCTTCACCAGGTGCGCTCGGTCTGGCCGGTAGAAGTGCGGTTTGCACTCCGCGCAGACCTGACAGTCTTTGGTGACCGCCCTGACTTTCGCAATGGAGTAGAGTAGGTTGCAGGGCCTTTATGAAGTGAAAGAACCGCGTGACCCCTGGGTGACAGAGACCATCGTGTAGGGCCCGGGGTCGGTCCACTTGTGCGCTGGCTCATGTACCTCGGGATAGGGCATCGGGTGGCTCGTTGAGCTTACCGGGGCGATACAAAATCTCGTAATTGTAGGTGGACAGCTCGATCCTCCACCTCAAGATTTCATCATTTTTGATCTTGCCCCGTGTGTGTTATTGAACATGAAGGCAACCGACCATTGGTCAGTGAGGAGAGTGAATCTCCTGCCGGCCAAGTAATGTCTCCAAAGCCGCACAGCTTCTACAATGGCTTGGGCCTCCTTTTCGATGAAGGAGTGCTGAATTTTGGAGGCATGGAGGGGCGGAAAAAGAATGCCACGGGTCTGCCGGCCTGGTTGAGGGTGGTGGCCAGAGCGACGTCTGATGCATCGCTCTCGACTTGAAAGGGGAGGGTCTCGTCGACCACATGCATCGTGGCCTTGGCGATGTTGGCCTTGATACGGTCGAAGGTCTGGCGAGCCTCGGCCGTCAGGGGGAAAACGGTGAAGTGAATGAGTGAGCGGGCCTTGTCCACAGAGTTAGGGACCCACTGGGCATAGTATGAGAAGAACCCCAGGCATCGTTTGAGGGCCTTGAGGCAGTGGGGGAGGGGGAGTTCCATGAGGGGGCGCATGTGGTCGGGGTCGGGCCCTAGAACTCCATTTTGCACCACATAGCCAAGGATGGCTAAGCGGTTGGTGCTGAACACACACTTCTCCTTGTTATACCCTGTTAGGGATTTTCTATAGGCCTCCGAAAAGTTCCAGAGATGTAGAGGAAAGGATTGCAAAGATGATTCTGGATAGGAGCGAAAGTAATAGGGTAGTTGTTATGGGGGACTTGAACTTTCCAAATATTGACTGGAAAAGCTATAGTTCGAGTACTATAGATGGGTCCGTTTTTGTCCAATGTGTGCAGGAGCGTTTCCTGACACAGTATGTAGATAGGCCAACGAAAGGAGAGGCCATATTGGATTTGGTACTGGGTAATGAACCAGGACAGGTGTTAGATTTGGAGGTAGGTGAGCACTTTGGTGATAGTGACCACAATTCGATTACGTTTAATTTAGTGATGGAAAGGGATACGTATATACCGCAGGGCAAGAGTTATATCTGGGGGAAAGGCAATTATGTTGCGATGAGGCAAGGCTTAGGATGCATCGGATGGGGAGGGAAACTGCAGGCGATGGGCACAATGGAAATGTGGAGCTTGTTCAAGGAACAGCTACTGCGTGTCCTTGATACGTATGTACCTGTTAGGCAGGGAGGAAGTGGTCGAGCGAGGGAACCGTGGTTTACTAAAGTAGTTGAAACACTTGTCAAGAGGAAGAAGGAGGCTTATGTAAAGATGAGACGTGAAGGTTCAGTTAGGGCGCTCGAGGGTTACAAGTTAGCTAGGAAGGACCTAAAGAGAGAGCTAAGAAGAGCCAGGAGGGGACATGAGAAGTTTTTGGCAGGTAGGATCAAGGATAACCCTAAAGCTTTCTATAGGTATGTCAGGAATAAAAGAATGACGAGGGTAAGAGTAGGGCCAGTCAAGGACAGTAGTGTGAAGTTGTGCGTGGAGTCCGTTGAGGTAGGAGAGGTGCTAAATGAATATTTTTCATCAGTATTCACACAGGAAAAAGACAATGTTGTCGAGGAGAATACTGAGATACAGGCTACTAGACTAGAAGGGCTTGAGGTTCATAAGGAGGAGTAGGTGTTAGCAATTCTGGAAAGTGTGAAAATAGATACATCGCCTAGGCCGGATGGGATTTATCCTAGGATTCGCTGGGAAGCTAGGGAGGAGATTGCTGAGCTTTTGACTTTGATCTTTAAGTCGTCTTTGTCTACAGGAATAGTGCCAGAAGACTGGAGGATAGCAAATGTTGTCCCCTTGCGCAAGAAGGGGAGTAGAGACAACCCCGGTAACTATAGACCAGTGAGCCTTACTTCTGTTGTGGGCAAAGTCTTGGAAAGGTTTATAAGAGATAGTATGTATAATCATCTGGAAAGGAATAATTTGATTAAAGATAGTCAACACGGTTTTGTGAAGGGTAGGTTGTGCCTCACAAACTTTATTGAGTTCTTTGAGAAGGTGACCAAACAGGTGGATGAGGGTAAAGCAGTTGATGTGGTGTATATGGATTTCAATAAAGCGTTTGATAAGGTTCTCCACGGTAGGCTATTGCAGAAAATACGGAGGCATGGGATTCAGGGTGATTTAGCAGTTTGGATCAGAAATTGGCTAGCTGGAAGAAGACAAAGGGTGGTGGTTGATGGGAAATGTTCAGACTGGTGTCCAGTTATTAGTGGTGTACCACAAGGATCTGTTTTGGGGCCACTGCTGTTTTTCATTTTTATAAATGACCTGGAGGAGGGCGTAGAAGGATGGGTGAGTAAATTTGCAGATGACACTAAAGTCGGTGGAGTTGTGGACAGTGCGGAAGGATATGACAAGTTACAGAGAGACATAGGTAAGCTGCAGAGCTGGGCTGAGAGGTGGCAAATGGAGTTTAATGCAGAAAAGTGTGAGGTGACTCATTTCAGAAGGAATAACAGGAAGACAGAGGACTGGGCTAATGCTAAGATTCTTAGTAGTGTGGATGAGCAGAGAGGTCTTGGTGTCCATGTACATAGATCCTTGAAAGTTGCCACACAGGTTGAGAGGGTTGTTAAGAAGGCATACAGTGTGTTACAGCTTTTATTTGTAGATGGATTGAGTTTTGGAGCCATGAGGTCATGTTGCAGCTGTGCAAAACTCTGGTGCGGCCACATTTGGAGTATTGTGTGCAATTCTGGTCGCCGCATTATAGGAAGGATGTGGAAGCATTGGAAAGGGTGCAGAGGAGATTTACCAGAATGTTGCCTGGTATGGAGGGAAGATCTTATGAGGGAAGGCTGAGGGACTTAAGGCTGTTTTCATTAGAGAGAAGTTTAAGAGGTGACTTAATTGAGGCATACAAGATGATGAGAGGATTAGATAGGGTGGACAGTGAGAGCCTTTTTCCTTGGATGGTGATGTCTAGCACGAGGGGACATAGCTTTAAATTGAGGGGAGATAGATATAGGACAGATGTCAGAGGTAGGTTCTTTACTCAGAGAGTAGTAAGGGCGTGGAATGCCCTGCCTGCAACAGTAGTGGACTCGCCAACACTAAGGGCATTCAAATGGTCATTGGATAGACATATGGACGATAAGGGAATAGTGTAGATGGGCTTTAGAAGGGTTTCACAGGATGGTGCAACATCGAGAGCCGAAGGGCCTGTACTGCGCTGTAATGTTCTATGTTCTATGTTCTATACGTAAGGTTCAGGAGTTTGGCGGTGTGGAGAAATTTGGAAAGGTTGGCGTCGTGGTCCTGCTGGTCGTGGCCGCAGATGGTAATGTTATCCAGGTATGGGAAGGTGGCCGGCAGTCCGTACCGGTCAATCATTCGGTCCATCCCCTGTTGGAAGACCGAGACCCCATTAGTGATGCCGAAGGGAACCCTAAGGAAGTAGTAAAGGTGTCCATCTGCTTTGAACGCAGTGTATTGGCGGTCCGCCGTTTGGATGGGGAGCTGGTGGTAGGCAGATTTCACGTCCACTGTAGAGAAGACCCGATACTGTGCAATCTGATTGACCATATCAGATATGCGTGGGAGGGGGTACGCGTCGAGCTGCGTGTACCGATTAATGGTCTGACTGTAGTCAATGACCATCCTGTGTTTCTCCCAAGTCTTTACAACTACCATCTGGGCTCTCCAGGGGCTGTTACTGGCCTTGATGATGCCTTCCAGCAGTAGCCGCTGGACCTCTGACCTGATGAAGGTCCTGTCCTGGGCACTGTACCGTCTGCTCCTGGTGGCAACGGGTTTGCAATCCGGGGTGAGGTTTGCAAACAGAGAAGGTGGGTCAACCTTAAGGGTTGTGAGGCCGCATACAGTAAGGGGTGGTAGGGGCCCGCCGAATTTCAGGGTTAGGCTCTGGAGGTTGCACTGGAAGTCCAGGCCTAGTAGCAAGGTAGCGCAGTGGTTGGGGAGGACATAGAGCCGGAAGTTGCTGAACTCTACACCCTGGAAGGTGAGGGTGGCTGTACCGTACCCCCGGATCTCCACAGACTTGGATCCGGAGACCAGGGAGATTCGTTGGGTAACGGAGTGTACCGCGAGGGAGCAGTGCCTTACCGCATCGGGGTGGATGAAGCTCTCCGTGTCCCGGAGCCGAGAAGGCAAGGTGTCTTGTGGCCATCGACTTTCACCGTCGTCGCGGTTGCGGGGTTGTGTGGCCGGGACCGGTCGAGCGTGATGGAGGCGAGCTGCGGCTGGTGTTGGTGGGCCCCGGGCTGGTCGGCAGCGGTTGCGGGCGATGAGCGGCCCAATGACGTGCCCGATGAGCAGGGGTCCTGAGGCGCCATCCACAATGGCACCGAAGATGGCGGCGCCCACGGGGCGCACGAGGTCTGATGGGGGGAAGATGGTGGCGCCCACGGGCCGCACGTGGGTTGCGGGGATGAAAATGGCAGCGCCCACGGGTCGCACGTGGGTGGTGCAGGAACAATGGGCCTGGTTACAGCGCCGTTTAACCGGGCCTGCCACACCGCAGCGAAATGTCCCATCTTCCCGCAGGCCTTGCCGATTGCACTCCACACCGGGCAGCGCTGCCGGAGGTGCTTTGTCTGCCCGCAGAAATAGCACTTGGGCCCCCTGGGGTTGGCTGGCTGCCGCGCGGTGCAGGCTTGGGGTTAGCTGGGGGCGGTCGCTGGTGGGGTCCACGATGTCCAGGAGGGGGGCGCCTTGCGGTCGGGGGCGTATGCTTGTACATTACGGGAGGCTACCATTAGTGAGGTCGCGAGTTTCTTGGTTGCCGCGAGGTCGAGGGTACCCCCTTCTAAGAGGCACTGGCGGATGTACGCCGACCCTGTGCCCATAATGAAAGCGTCCCTGATTAGGAGTTTGGAATGTTCAACGGCAGAAATTGCCTGGCAATCGCAGTTCCTCGCCAGGGCGGGCAGGGCACGCCAGAAATCTTCCAATGACTCACCGGCGAGTTGTTGCCTTGTGGACAGGAGGTGCCTAGCGTAGAGTTTGTTGATCAGCCGAGTGTAGTTCTCTTTCAGAAGCATCATGGCCTCAGCGTAAGTGGGCGCATCCCAAATAAGGGGGAAAACATCAGAGCTCAACCGAGTGTACAGGATCTGGAGTTTCTGTGCTTCTGAGGGTTGTTCTGTCACTGCTCCGATGTAAGCTTCAAAGCAAGCTAGCCAGTGGTCGAAGGCCGGCATGGTATTGTCTGCTTGAGGGTGCAGCTGCAGGCGATCTGGCTTGATGCGGAGGTCTATCGCTGGAAAATCTCTGCTTAATAAATTGATACACTATCAATTACGACGAGATTAGAGTGTAATCGAGGCTTTATTAAGCAGAGATGTGGAGCCTCCTGCAGCTGCTGCCGAAATGGCTACAGCTCGGAGAGCCCACACATTTATACTCCGCCTACTGGGCGGAGCCAGCAGGCAGGGATCTACCCCCGTACCTGTAGTACAGGAGCCTTACCGTATTACTTCTCATATACATAATATATACAAACAGTGGTGACTACCACAAAGGGATAAAGAAGGGATAAAGAAGGAAACAAGCCAGCAACAAAAAACATAAAAAACAAGATGGAGGCAGGGGTTATGATTAAAGTTGTTGAGTTCAATATTCAGTCCAGAAAGTTCTAGGGTGCTTGATGTACCATCAATTGAATGCGAGACGAGTTGCTGAACAAAAGTATGGCTTTAATATACTAGATGTTAAGCCCTGCGGTCGATTACAGTAGAAGGAGGACCGCTGGGGGCACTGGGTATTTATACCCCGCCCAAGAGGCGGGGTTAACTCAGCCTCTCGACCAGTCGGGGAGCCGTCACATGACTGGTCTCAACCAACCGGTCGAGAGGCACATGACCGACCAGGGCCAATGGTAAACCGGTGTTCTGCACGAATGGCGAGCAGCTATGCTAATCATACCACCACAGTGCTGAGATAAGAGGTGAAGTGTTGTTCCTCGAGCTTGAATTGACCTTCATTGGAACACTGTCACATGCCAAGTCAAAGATCAGAGTGAGAGCGATGTGGAACATCAAAATGACAAGCGGCAGGTAGCTCCAGGTCATGCTGCAGACTGAAGGAGGTGCCCTGCAAAGCGATCGCCCAGTCTACGTTTTGTTTTCCCAATGTAGAATAAACCACATTGTGGTAGCGAATATATTAATTGAAAGAAGTACAAGTAAATCATTGTTTCACTAAGAAGTAGTGTTTGGGGTCTTGGATAGTGAAAGGGAGGTGGTGAAAGAACAGGTGTGGCATCTCCTGTGCTTGCTTAGAAAGGTGTTGTAGGGACGGGAGGAGGTGATGGGATGACTGAGGAGTGGACCAGGGATGATCCAGGGATATTTTGAGCCGTGGACTTTGGCGAAATAGAACTTCAAGCCGTGGGAGCCAAACTGATGTATCAATGCAGCTTCCCTGTTTTTGAATCTTTGGGATTGTGACTCTAATATTGATCCAGTCTTTGAAATGAGGGACGTGAGTGGGTGCTGGGTGGGGATAGGTGAACACAAACAGACAGAGGGTTGCAGTATATATAACTTGCAAAGTGTTTTGGGGCGAATGTTGGAGAGCAACCAGCCATGGTAGCCTGCTTAATTCCAGGTTATGGCTGAAGTATTTCAGAGGAAATGCTGTGGGAAAGAGATCCCATTTCATGGGAACTGACATTAGTACTGCAACAGGAAGGAACTGTACTGTTGGGACAGGTTCCACCTGATCCAGGTAGGAACCAGGATCTGCGTAGAAAGATGAACAGGGTAATTACAAGGACATTAAACGAGGAAATAGGGGGAAAGCTCAGGTGGGAAAGGTAATGTAGATGTCGATATAGCCCTTTATGGCACCATTAATACTCCCTTTCTCTTGTGTCCATGGCATCTTTGTCAATGTCTCCTTGACTGCACCCTATCCCTGACCTTCTGTTCTGCCCCACCTACTCCACCCACTTCTCCAGCTATATAATCCATTACATTTCTACCGCTCTTCAGTTCTAATGAAGAGTCACACGGACTCAAAACATTAACTCCGTTTCTCTCTCCACAGATGCTGCCAGACCTGCTGAGTATTAATTTTAGCATAGGTAATAGTTTCAAAACAAACAAAAGGAAGAGTAGAGTGGCAGTCTAACAATTGTGTGTTAGGCTCCGCAGGTAAAGGGAAAAGTAAAAGGTTTAAAGTATTAAACCAGGAGAGAGAAATAGGAAACGTGAGTAACATATTAAAGCAGAACAGGTGTGAGTGCCCATGTGTTCATCATGTGCACAGGGTTTAAGGAATGAGTTGCAGGTGGGAATTCAGCTCTGAAGGTATGTTATGGCAGCAATGACTGAAACATGGCTGAAAAATCGTCAGGACTATGAGCTGAATATCCCAGATTATAAGGTCTACAGGAAAGATTAGAAAAATGGCAGAAGAGAGGAGAAAATTCAGTTTTTGAAATTGATAAGAGAGGATATAACTTGAGGTAAGCATGCATTGGAGACGTTATGGGATGAATTAGGAAATCTCAAAGAATTTAAGACTGCAGTGAAAGTTGCATTCAGACTCCAGGGAGAAGTTGTGCTGTGGCAGCTTTCTTAAATGCAGGAATCAGACAAGCATATAGTAAAGACAGCGTGCATTTTAACTTTCATACTGATTGGGTTGGGCAGAATCGCAAATGCCAGAATTGCAGTGAATTTCCTGGGTCTGTCGGGGATAGTTTTCTGTGTAAACATGTCCTAGAACAAACACGTTTATATGCCATATTAGATTTAGATATGAATGATTAAGTAGATTTAGTTAACTGCCTAATGGTGCATGAACATTTATCAAATAGCGATCATAATATGATCAAGTTCTTTTCTTTAATATATATTTAGAGTACCCAATTTTTTTTTCCCAATTAGAGGGCAATTTAATGTGGCCAACCCACCTACCCTGCACATCTTTGGGTTGTGGGGGTGAATCCCACGCAAACACGGGGAGAATATGCAAACTTCACACGGACAGTGACCCGGGGCCAGGATCGAACCTGGCTCCTCAACGTCGTGAGACGGCAGTTCTAACCACTGCACCACTGTGCCGCCCAATCATCAAGTTCAATGTAGTGCTTGAAAGGGATGAATGTGAATCACCTCCTAAAATTCTAGGTTTAGGTAAGGCTGAATTCAATGAGATAAGACAAAGATAGTCCACAGTAAATTAGATAAGTCTGATAATGGGTAAAATGGCAAAGAACAACGGGAAATGTTCAAAAAAGAATTTAAAGTGATATAGAACTGATTGTACCCCTGTAGGGCAAGACTTCTACTGGCCAAGAAAGGTACCATGGGCAAGTAAAAAGGTAAGAGACAACATAAAGCTAAAAGAAAAAACATACAAAAACACAGATTGTACCACAGACCTTGATGCCTCGGAAATATACAAAGAACACCAAAGATTGGCAAGCAAATAGTAAGAGCTTCAAGAAGGAAGCACAAATGGAAATTTGCAAGAGATATTAAAATCAACACAAAAGGTTTTACAATTACATAAAGAAACAATATGCTGGTCAGAAGCAATGTGGGTGCCTTTAAACCTGATAACAGTGATACTATCAATGAAAATAAAGAAATGGTGGACCATTTACTCTGCATCAGTGTTTACAGTGATGGAAGAGGTCAGCATGCCAGACATCCCGAGGAAACAATTATTAACTTATGGACAGGTACTCAAGAAAATAAAAGTAAGGAACATAACAGTAATGAAAAATTTGTTGGCATTGGGCCTCGGGGATTGGGCCTGGTAGGGTGCTCTTTCAGAAGGTTGGTGCTTACTCAATGGGCCAAATGGCCTCCTTCTGCACTGTAGGGAGTCTATGGTTAAAGAGCAACAAATCCCTGAGTCTAACTGATTTCCATTCCAGTAGCAAAGTGGCCTAAGTGGTGGAGGTAAACATGGATTTGGTCACCGAGGAGCTGCACCTGTGGACATCAGTTTGTGAAATCATGCAGATATCACCAGAAAGTTCCCAGGAGGTACAGGAGACAAAGAAATCTAGGCGGTCATGACCTTGATCGGCACTAACAATGCATGCTCATGTGGCCCACTTGAAGTTCCTGTTGATGTCAGCAATGACCTGCTGAGAAATTTTGAACTTCCTGAGGAATGGGTGTTCAGTTATATCCCAGAAACTGAATCTTTACCAGTAGAGTTTGTGTTGGGGTATCACCTCCTGGCCACTGTGTCCATCTGCTCCGACCTGTGGAGCAGCAGCTGGCTGGGGAGAAGACAGCCGCTACACCTGCTGGTCTTATTCCTGCTGTTGATGTTGGTGCTGTTGCTCCCTTTGTGGCTCATCTAAGGTTCAAAGCAGAGATACACAACAATTTGGCTTTGGCTTCCTGATCTCCCTGGCAGCATGGTTAGGCCTTTGCCACATCCACCCCGCCTCTAGCAAAACTGAGTGAACTTGTTGGTCCACCGACCCACGTTCCTGTTCTACCTTCCTTCCATTTCCACCTCTAGGGTTGAGTGAGAATGACAAACTTGGTATTCGTAAAGAAATAGTGCTGGAGAAATTAATGGCCTAAAGGCAATAAATCCGCTGGATCAGATGGCCAATATCCGAGGGTTTCAATAGAGGTGGCTACCGAATAGTAGATACACAGGCATTGATCCTTCAACATTCTCTAGATCCTCGAACAGTCCCCATAGATCGGAAGGTAGCAAATGTAATCCCAATAGTCAAGAAAGGAGGGAGAGAGAAAACAGGGAAGTAGAGGCCAGTTAATCTAGTTTAAGGTGTAGAAAAAGTGCTCAAATGTATTATTCAGCATGAGTAATCTCAATCCGTTGGGACTAGCCGCAAAGATAAATGTAAACCAGTGGATGTATGTAGAGAAGCAGACAACTCAACATGTGTACAAACATCGGTACAGACACTTTAAATAAAAACCTTTTGCTCTATGCTCCTGCTGCACCTTCCGCCTGCTTTACATCCTGGCCCACACATTGTGCTGCTTCTCATCTTGGCTTCTGTGAATTATCCCTCCCTTCCTTTCTCTCTCACCATGGTTTCGCTGTTGGCATCACTAAATCTCAACCTTTACTCCTTACTTCATCTATCACCTTTAGAAGCCTCCTCAGAACATATGATTCAACATCACTTTAGATCACCTCTATTAACTCTATCAATTTCTGCTATCTATCGCATTTCTTCCTTCCGTCATAAGATCAGGTATGGGGATGTTCACTGATGAGTGCATAATGTTCAGCACTATTTGCAACTCCTCGGATTCTGAAGCAGTCTTGTCTCCAAATGCAGCAAGACGAGGATAATATTCAAGCTCGAGCTGATATAGCATCAAGCAACATTCACAGCACACAAGTGCAAGGCAATGATTGTCTCCAACAGAGACAATTTAACCACCACACCTTGATATTCAATCACGTTACCATCACTGTATCCCCTGTCATCAACATCCTGGGGGTTACCATTGACCAAAGATTGAACAAGATCAACCAAACGTATACTGTGGCTACAAGGCTGGGCATTCTGTGTTGAGAAACCCACCTCCTGATTCTCTAAAGCCTGTCCACCATTTGCAAAGCACAAGTCAGGAGTATGATAAAATCACTGCTGCCTCACGGCACTGAGGACCCGGGTTCGATCCCAGCCCCAGGTCACTGTCCGTGTGGAGTTTGCACATTCTTCCCATGTCTGCGTGGGTCTCACCCCCACAACCCAAAAAGATGTGCTGGGTAGGTGGATTGGCCACGCTAAATTGGCCCTTAATTGGAAGAAAAAAAAGAATTGGGTAGTCTAAATTTATTTTTATAAAGGAGTATGATGGAATATTCTCCACTTGCCTTCCAGAGTGTGGTTCCAACAACATTGAAGAAACATGACACAATCCAGTACAAAGCAGCCCACTTGATTGGCACCACGTCAACCACCTTATGTATTCAATCCCTCCACATTCTGCTACTCTCAATAAAAATATATACACATGGCACTGAAATTAATTCCCTTTTGGCTTTATCTCGTGTCTTTCCCTTTGAAACATGTACCATACTCATGAGGCTGCATGCTAACAAAAAAAGAATTGTCAAATACAATGATGCCTCTCATTTTTTTCTGCCCATTTGTGGAATGAATTTTGTTATTTGTACCAACACCAAAGTAGTGTGTGGATGTATGCCATATAACACATGAAAGCCTTTTAAAAGCCTATATATAATATATCTCTTTAATATTTAGTTTGAAATAGTTTTAAATAGTTCCCATAGACATGGAAGAAAGAAAATGCAAATAAGGGGTCATTAACAAGATGCACTGTTTAAGATGTTAATTTGGTTAATAAAAAAATAATTAACATTGCTGAATTTTCAGTAGCCTTTTCAAATGTTACATGTCTGTATTCCTGTGAGGCATAAACCAAAATTATCCAGTTTCTTGTCATAGAAAACAAAATATTTTAGCTGTGCAAAAACAAAAACAGACATGAAATAATTTCCACTCTTTCTTTATGCCTGGTATTACCAATTCTCAATAACTTGCCACCTGCTTATTACTTTTCCCTCCAGCTCACCGCCTCTCCTAACTAAAGCCTGTCCACCATCTACAAAACACAAGTCAGGGGTGTGATGGAATCACTGCTGCCGAGGACCCGGGTTCAATCCCGGCCCCAGTTCACTGTCAGTATGGAGTGTGCACATTCTTCCCGTGTCTGCGTGGGTCTCACCACCACAACCCAAAAAGATGTGCAAGGTAGATGGATTGGCCAGGCTAAATTGCCCCTTAATTGGAAGAAAAAAAAGAATTGGGTAGTCTAAAATTTTTTTAAACAGGAGTATGATGGAATATTCTCCCATGAAAGGGTGCAGAGGATGTTCACAAGAATGATCCCTGGAATGAAGAACTTGTCGTATGAGGAGCGTTTGAGGACTCTGGGTCTGTACTCGGAGTTTAGAAGGATGAGAGAGGATCTTATTGAAACTTACAAGATACTGCGAGGCCTGGATAGAGTGGACGTGGAGAGGATGTTTTCACTTGCAGGAAAAACTGGAACCAGAGGACATCTCAGATTAAAGGGACGATCCTTTAAAACAGAGATGAGGAGGAATTTCTTCAGCCAGAGGGTGGTGAATCTGTGGAACTCTTTGCCGCAGAAGGCTGTGGAGGCCAATTCACTGAGTGTCTTTAAGATAGAGATAGATAGGTTCATAATTAATTAGGGGATCAGGGGTTATGGGGAGAAGGCAGGAGAATGGGGATGAGAAAATATCAGCCATGATTGAATGGTGGAGCAGACTGGATGGGCCGAGTGGCCTAATTCTGCTCCAAGGTCTTATGGTCTTATGGATCGCCCCACTTGTCACCTTTCCTGAACATAGCCAGTTCAGTAAATCCTCGTGTTCTCGGTCCACACTGGATCCTTACCAGCCACTTTTGAGCAGCTGCATCTTTGGTGGGATATCATCAGTCAAACCCAAAATTATGCCTCTGAAACAAATAATTGTGCCCACAGAATTCAGGGTGGGTCCCTCAGAAACTACACATTGGTTTGCATTGAGTCAGCCAAACTCCTCAGCTCCTCAAATGACAGTTCCTTTTCTCCACCATCTCCCACTCCCAGAGCGCTTTGTCTCTCTCTCTCTCTTTCTGGGCAAGCTCACAGCCAATCAGCTGTTGGCAGTGGCCTGGCAGGCTATATTAAGCTGGATCAGGCACTCATGGGAAAGCAGTCATGCATGGCATCACAGCTTCACTCAGCATCGACTGGCGGAGCAGCAGGATACTCTCCATCTGCTGTAAGAGTGGTGCTCATAATCAAGCACGTGGCCCAATGACAGACAGGTGTCTGACCATACAGGCCCACAGCTAAGAGGGGGTTAGGTCACATAGTTCCTTCTCTGTGTTTATTTCATATTCTCACACAATGTTAGTTCTCAGTTTTCTTTTAACTGGATTGTAAATAGTAACTTGATCTTTTGACCATTGCTGAAGTTGCCTAAAAGATTGCGATTGAATGCAAAGGAATAGAGAGTCCCTATGATGTTGCTAGTATGAATCAGCCCCAGCCTCAGGAGGTGAATACAACATTCAGCCAGACTGCTATCAAAAGATCTGTATGGACACTGAATCATTTCATTCTTGGTGCAGTTCGATAATTGTCTTCTGAACCAATCAAAATCCTCGATGGGCTTGCTGATTCAGAAGGTCCATAAAATTACAGGAGAAACATGAAGCAAAAATCTGTCATCTTCCTCTTGTCATCCAACTCATCAGCTCTGCCCAGAAAATAGTTTTCAATCATTCTTTAATAATTGTATGCCTGGCTTAGCAAATATACTATAATTAGGCAACTAGTTGAATTCAATGGCAGCAATTTACTCTGAAAAACTGAATGGAAATTAGCGATGGAATGTGACAAATCATGTAAACTCTCTCACTAATTAATATCATTTTCTGGCACAGAATATCTTTTGCGCCAAAGCTCTGCATCAGCATAAAGTCCAGCATCAGAAATCATCCGAAGCATAAATGCAGGCACAGCAGCAAAGCAACAGCTTAGCCCCATATAGAACGTATGACTCATTATTTACAGCTTATAACAGAAGATGCAGAGACCTTTCCAGTATGACACTGTTCAGACAGCCATGTACAATTACACTCTGAGATCACTCTCTGACTAATATACTCATCTCCAATAAGTCCGTGGGCAACAGTGAGAAACTCAATCCCAATGTATTTCAGCTTATCACATTCAGAATTACAGTGGTAGCGGTGTCTGCAAATAGAAAAATTGTCACCTCCACAATTTTTATGGTAATACCCTGAAAATTTAAAGTAGAAGCTTTAATTCTTACTGGAAGTTTATCCTCTGTATGTGATTGTAATCCTTGGGGGGGAAAAGACTAAAGAAAGAATTTGCAGTTACATCGAGCTTTTCAATGAAATATGAAGTATATAATCACGGGGTGGCCGTGGAGTAGTGGTATTGTCACTGGACTAGTAATCCAGAGCTTCTAGGCAATTAATGCTCTGAGGACTAGGGTACGAATCCCACCACGGCAGGTGGTGAAATTTGAATTCAATAAAAATCTTGAATTGCAAATCTAATCATGGCCATGAAACCATTGTTGATTGTCTTGTTTGCTAATCTCCTTGAGGGAATGAAATTTGCCACCCTTACCCGGTCTGGCCTACCTGTGACTCTAGACCCACAGCAATGTGGTTGATCCTTAATTGCCCTCTGAAATGGCCTAGCAAACGACTCAGGGCTGTTGACAGTGGCCAGTAAGACAAAAAGTTATAAAGCAGGAAACACAGCCCTGACCCCAGCAAAGAATTATAAATTGTACAATTACATTTTAAATGAGTTAAAGAGGAAAATATATTTGGTCTTTTCTTCAAATTCTTTCATGGAATGTGGGTGTCGCTGGCTAGATACTGCGCATCCCTAATTTCCCTTGAACTGAGTGGCTTGCTGGGCCATTTCAGAGGGCAGATAAGAGTCAACCACATTACTGTGAGTAATGTGACTAAAGGCCAGATCAGCTAAGGATGGCAGATTTCCTTCTCTGTAGGACATTATTGAAGCAGATGGGTTTTTCCGACAATTTATGATAGTCGTCATGGTCACTATCACTGAGACCAGCTTCAATTCCAGATTTATGAATTGAATTCAGATTCCACCAGCTGCCATTAGTGAGATTTGAACCCATGTCACAAGAGCATTATGGACCTCTGCATTATGAGTCCAGTGACATTACCACTACACCACCATCTCCTCTGAATGTATTGTTATGAATACTGGCTAAAGTTTTTCGGAGTGGAAGATAGATGTGCGAAGTATGCGGGATGCCCAGCAAACCATGTCCACATGTTTTGGGCATGCCCGAAGCTTAAAGGGTTTTGGCAGGGTTTTGCTAAAGCAATGGCCAGGGTGCTAGAAACGTGGGTGGTGCCGAGTCCGGAGGTAGCGATCTTTGGAGTGTCAGAAGACCCGGGATTTCAGGGAGTGAAAGAGGCCGACATCCTGGCCTTTGCCTCCCTGGTAGCCTGGAGACGGATCCTGTTAATGTGGAGGGACTCGCAGCCCCCGAGTGTGGAGACTTGGTCAGTGACATGGCTGGATTTCTCAGGCTGAAGAAAGTAAAGTTTGCCTTGAGAGGATCAATGCTGGGGTTCTCTTGGAGGTGGCAGCGTTCGTCGACTTTCTCGGGAAAATTAAAATGTCGGCCGAAGCAGCATTCTGAAGGAGGGGGGGGGGCGGGTAGGTGCAATATGGTTGAGGGATGTACAGAAGGGGTTGGGTGGGAAATGTCTATTTTACCATATTGATGTTTATGTTATTATTATTGCGTTTGTCATTGTTATAAAAATTTTGCAAATACTTCAATAAAAAAATTTTTTTTAAAATGAATACTGGCTAGACCCCGGGTCATAGGGGGGGGGGGGGGGGGGGGGGGATGCAGTTCAGGACCAATAACATTTTGCTTAAAGTAGATCAAGTTTGAGTTTCATGATGCTTGCTCAGTGAATAAAGCTACAACGTTCCACAAGCTTTGAACAAACCAAAATAACCTTTACTATACAAGATCAGAAAGACAAACCAATTTACAATATCTATTTTATACTCTAACTTTAGGGTTAATATGAGGCACATGTGAATTAGCAGGCCAACTGTGGTCGAACACACAACACTGAAGTCACTAAACCCGTTTCCATGGATTTCTCAACAACCCAGTGCCGAATAATGGGCCTGATGTGTTGGGTGTTTTGGATCCATGAAACACATACAGGCCACCAACACTTAAAATAGTACATCACTATTTTATTAAACTACAAACTGCTGAACATACTATTACTGTGGGTTAACACGATGTTAGATTAACTAAAGACCTGTGCCTGTCCTAACCAGTCGAATCACTCAGCACGTGGTGAGAATCTGTGCTGTAAACTATAAGCTCTTGTGCTTCTGAAAGGCTGCATCCCGAATGAGCGGGAAAACTGATGCCCTCTGTCTTTATAGTAAGTGTGCTCTAACTGGTGATTGGCTGCGGTGTTATGCATGTTGATTGGTCCTATTGTATGTCCATCAGTGTGTGTGTCTGCACCATTATATTCTGGTGTATATTATGACAGGGCCTGAACAAGGAACGTGCGACCAAGACTGCGCATAGCCCTGTTTTTTACAATGGGGAGCTCCGCTCACTGGAGGACCCATTGCAGCAAGAGTTCGGGATGCCATTTTTAAAAGAGGTACCAGACTCCAAGGCCGTGAAAAGAATCCCTGATCCCCCACCCCCCAGCCCAAACGGAACATGGTAGGGTCCACCAGAACCCCACCCCACCTCTCTCTCCCCCCCCCCCCCCCCCCCCCCCCCCCCGCCCGCCCAACAGCCACACCGGGCAAATTCGGCCCAATAGTATGCATGCAAACAATGCCAGCTTGGCACCATGACAGTGCCACCTGGTAGCATTGACTGTGCCAGGCTGGCTTTCAGGTGGCACTGCCAGGGTACCCTTGTGGCACCAGCAGTGCCAGGGCACCACCCTGCCCAAAGGGCATGCAGCTGGGGGGGTCTCCAATCCCCTTGGAGACCCCGACAGGTGCCGTTCCATCTGGTCCCTGTGTGTGGGGACCGGTACCAGACGGCTCTCAGGTCCCCAAGGCAAAGAGGTTGAATTCCAAAACCTCAATTACCTTGGGAATCTGCACATAGAGTGAGGCTTATTGCCTCGCTCTAGTATGCAGCTTTGCAAAAAAGTGATCCCACCCATTGTGGCCGGGATTCCCCTTGCAACGTCTCGCGAGATTGCGTTGAATCTCGTGAAGCGTTGCGAGCCGGCTGGATCCCCAGTGCGCGTTTTTCCGGCCCAGCGTGGCTGGAGGATCGTGTTCTCTAAGTGTGGGCTAAACCAGTGAGGAACTCCCTAAGACCAAAAAAAAAAGTGACTAAGTGTCATTGAACGGCTGAGCTGGCGAGAAACGCCCTGAAAAACCCGCCACAAATTAACTCTGAAATTTTTTGGGAGAATCGCGTCCTAAGTGTTGACGCCAGGGCTGAATCGGTGAACTTCTAGGACAGCAAAATTGGCATCGCTCCCAGACCGTTTTCATTAACCGTTAATGAGCTAGCACCAGTGTCACATGCAGCATGATCGATTCTAATGGAAAATGGTGACCAGTTTGCCATACTCGGAATTGACACACCAGAGGCTGACAAGCTGCGGCTGCATATAAGCACTCCACTCCCCACACGCACACTCATCACAGCCAACATGGTGACAGCAAGAAAAGTGGCACCCCGGTTCACTGGTGCTGAACTCAAGACCTGTTGAACATGTGGAGGACAGCGAGCCACCCTATACCTGGAAAGGAGGTTGCCACCCACCGCCATTCACTAGGCCTGGGCGCGGGTGGCAGAGGTCGTGAACATCATGTGCAACATCACCAGGACTGGCCAGCAGTGCAGGATAAAACTGCAGAATCTCCTCAGAGCAGCCAGGGTGAGTAGGCAGCACTGTGCATCTGGCACTAACCCCCTTCCCACTAATACCAGCAAACCCCTGCCCCACCCGGAGGGCAACTTTAGGGGCCTCACGGTAGCATGGTGGTTAGCATCAATGCTTCACAGCTCCAGGGTCCCAGGTTCGATTCCCGGCTGGGTCACTGTCTGTGTGGAGTCTGCACGTCCTCCCCGTGTGTGCGTGGGTTTCCTCCGGGTGCTCCGGTTTCCTCCCACAGTCCAAAGATGTGCGGGTTAGGTGGATTGGCCATGCTAAATTGCCCGTAGTGTAAGGTTAATGGGGGGATTGTTGGGTTATGGGTATACGGGTTACGTGGGTTTAAGTAGGGTGATCATTGTTCGGCACAACATCGAGGGCCGAAGGGCCTGTTCTGTGCTGTACTGTTCTATGTTCTATATTCTATGAACCCCCACTCTGCACCACATGCCAGCAGCCATGGCCGGGTGCCTTGGCCACAAAGGCCAGCAGCCACTCACCCCCTGTGTTGCACACATCCGACTGTCTAACACTGTCTGTTTTCTGTCTCCACCCCCCCCCCCCCCCAACCCAACCAGGAGAAAGTGGCCCACAACCGCCGGAAGGGGAAAAAGACTGGAGGGGCACCGCCAGACCTGATGCCCCTCACTGCTGCAAAACAACGGACACTGGATCTGATTGGTGGGCCCAAAGAGAGAGCAGTCACCGAGGCGGAGGCTAGAATCGGGCGGGCAAGTGAGATTCCCATGGCATCTGTGCCGCTAGCCCATCACCACACCCATACCCCCTTCCACTCCGCCACCACCCCTGCACCACCACCCCACCTCCACCCCCACACATCCCTTCACCACACCCCCCTCCAACACCACCCTCCATCCAACATATGATCCAATCTTGCATCATGTCTTGTGTTTTGCAGGATGTCCTAGTGATGAGGCAGGGCCCCAAAGCCCTTCCCCTGTTCACCCCATGACCTCCCGTCCCCCCGTTGCCCCCCTCTGGGCCTGGTAGTGGTCCCTCCTCCATCCAGACAGCCCTGCCATGGGCATGTCGAGCATCCCACAGCCATGCCTCTGCATGTCCTATCTCCTCTTTCTCCCTCGTCAGCCATGGCGCCTGTTTCCGATTTTTGAAACCATAAGTGGAACACGGCATCAGTAATTCCCCCAGCTGGAGGCGGAGCATCACAAAGGCCCTGTAGAATACCGGGTCAGACCCGCTAATGATATGCAAATGCAGTTTACTGCATATGCGGAGTAGAAAGCAATGAAGCCGCTCTTGAGGCACTGGAGCATGGCGTTCTGGCGGGCACCTGGCGCCCACCACGATTTTGGCTTCTTGACCAATTGCCTTTCTCGATTTCTACATCTGACGACGGAGAATCCCGCCCGGGAGACATGAGCGCCAGCGTGAATCGAGCTCCCAACCTCCTAAGTCAACAAGCTAAGTATCGGTTTCATCACAGTATCAATATTGGAAATCAACTTAAAATAATAGATTTGGAGGGCAGCACGGTGGCCTAGTGGTTAGCACAACCGCCTCACGGCGCTGAGGTCCCAGGTTCGATCCCGGCTCTGGGTCACTGTCCGCGTGGAGTTTGCCCATTCTCCCCGTGTCTGTGTGGGTTCCGCCCCCACAACCCAAAAATGTGCAGAGTAGGTGAATTGGCCATGCTAAATTGCCCCTTAATTGGAAAAAATAATTGGGTAATCTAAATTTATTTTTAAAAAATAGATTTGTAACACATAGCATTCCGAGAAAATCTCTTCCCATGTGCTTTAGATCTGGGCATTTACAGAAATCTAATGATCCAGATGGTACATGAAAAATATATCTTTTGAAACTGAAAAGGGATAGAAGTTTTTTTTCTGGTAATTACAAGTTTTCTGTATTTTTCCCAGAATATTGTCATTTGATTTATTTTACAAAGCACTCCAAAAGTGGAAAGTCCGTTTCATAATTCCATCACCACAGCTGAAGAAAACTTCAATGTAACATTCGACACGCTTACCAATTAACAAAAAGGAAGTCTGCAAGTCCGTGTGCTTCGAAACACCAGCAGTGATGTGCTAAACTTTAGTTCCCCATTGAACAGAAATGAGAAATTAGCGATTTTTTGTGTTATCTCTTTTTTTATTGTTGTCAGCTTTCAAATCAATTGATAAATTTTGAAAGCCTGATTACTTTTTCAGAGGTTTGGAAAGAAAACAGCTAAATGACTCATTGCATGATGCTTGTAATTCTTTTTTCAGAATCATGAACTGAAAGACAGCTTACTTGGGAGCATCATACTCTGTGCATTTGTCTTTCGATGAAAAAAGAAAAGGAGCAAAGAGATTAGGGGCGCGATTCTCCAGCCTCGTTACGCTCTTACCCAAGCGAAACGAGACCAGTGAATAATGGGAGAGGTCAAAAACAAGAACCGTGACAGGCGCCAAAACGTTTGCGATGCAACCGGCCGGCTCCCGTAGGCGAAATCGGGATCTTGCATAGCATGGCATGAAACCAATTATCACCATTTAAGCCCCATTTCCATACAATTAACGGGAGCCACCACTTATCCAATGGCCTCCTGTCATTCAGCGGCCTCCTCAGCAAACAGTCACGCTGGCGCCAATTAGTATTCCTTTTGAAGGGCGACACGTGGCACAATGGTTAGCATTGCTGCCTACAGCGCTGAGAACCTGGGTTCGAATCCCGGCCCTGGGTCACTGTCCGTGTGGAGTTTGCACATTCTCCTCGTGTCTGCGTGGGTTTCATCCCCACAACCCAAAGATGTGCAGGTTAGGTGGATTGGCCACGCTAAATTGCCCCTTAATTGGAAAAAGATAATTGGGTACTCTAAAAAAAAATTTTTAAGTATTCCTTTTGAAAAATGTGAACCTGGCGGAATGACGTCTGTGGGGAGCCAAGGAGGTGAATCGCCATGTTTGGTCACAGACAAAGAGCCTAGGCACTGGGATTCCTGCCCCTGTGCTCAGGGGGGGTGGGGGACCTTGGCTGGGGGTGGGTCACCATAGGAGGGTGGGGGAAGGCACTGGGTTGGGCAACCGGGGAGCAACTGCTCGGGGCACCACCATCCCAACCCCTGGATCATGCATACCCGTTCATCCCCCAAAGACTACCCATAACCCCCACTGACTGCCGAGGCCACAGGCTGAGCAGCTGAAGGCTATTGCTAATAGGGAATTGGCAATCGTGGTTAAGTGAGCACTTCACAAATCCCAAGTAGATTCCCGTGGGTGGGCGAGCCATGTAGCATGTGGGAGTCATTGCCTAGCATCCCAATCACTCCTTGATGTGTGGACATTGTGCCTGAACACTACGGGAGGCAACACCACTCACTCAGCAACAAGATCCAAACACCCAGGGGATGGGACACAGCTCCGGGGACATGTCGACGGCTGGAGGGTGGGTGGGTGCCAATAGTGAGGGAGAGATGCCTGGAGAAATGGGACAAGGGTTTGGAGGTCAGCCACATTGCGGAAGAAAATGACAGAGGCGTCAGAATGGTGGTGCACAAGGCTATTTAATGTGTAATACAAGACCCCACTCTCCCATGGTGCCGCCTCCCACCCTCCCAACCCCATCCATCCACCCACCCCCTCCCCACCACCTACCTACACCCCCGCCCCCTCCCCTCTCCATCCACCAGTACCCTCAGTGATCTTCAATGTGCTTTTCCCTCCTAGCTCTACCAGTACATCCACGTGTCTCCACTTGTCACCCCAGGATCCACATCAGAGGTGGAGGCAGCCAGCTGCTTTCCTCATCCGTGGCCCCTGGCAGGTGTCTTCAGGGGGCTCTGGGGCCGCAAGGCCCTGGCGCCCTTTTCGGCAGCACATGCACAGCCGTGACGCCCTGTTCCGGGTGCTGCCTGCAAGATGCGGCTTCATCAGAGGGGTGGTACTCGGGGGGCTGATGGCCACTGTCGCCACTCCATGGGGCGGGTCTGGGTTGGCACCCAGCGGCCCCTCCTCCCGCTCGATGCCCATAGGAGTGACAGCTGGTTTGAGCCCCTGTTACTGCATCATCTGGCACTGCCAGTCCTGGCAGTTCCCCATGGTCAGCATCATCATGTCAACGCCCTCGGCGATGCTCCTCAGTGATTGGGACATGCTCGGCAGCACCTGTGACTGGTAAAAGCTCCGCAGCACCACGGCTATTCCATCTGAGAGCAGGACATGTCCAGAGAACCTCAGCAAGGTCAGCCTGGCACTGGGTCACATCCCCTAGACCCATTCTGCCGAGATCCTCACCTATGGCCGTCATCGACTGCATGGCTCCTTGGACACCTTCAGTAATGGTGCACCAGATTCACCTCTGCAGTCACCCAACGAGCAGTGCCTCGGTGCCACGCCTTGCTAGCGACATCTCCTGGACCTGTCACCTCTGGGACTCCTCCAATTGGTTATGGATCTGCTGGAGTGATGCTGACATCTCCCTCTGAATGTCTCGTCTGCTCCCTATCGTCTCCATCAGCTCCGGGTAACTCTGTTTCACAGGCTCAGCATCAGGCTGGGACCCAGCTGGGTCCTGGCATCCAGCAGCCCTCTGACTGCTGTCTCGCCTGGGGGTCCTGCCTCCACATGACAAGCATCAGTAGCAGTGTAGTGCTCACCAGATTGTGCCCCCGAAGCCTGGCCACTAACATTTCTCACCTACACTATCTGCACTGGTGGAGGGTGAGGATAACAGCTGTGCAGCAACTATAATGGTGGCATCAAAGAACAATGCCGCACAGGAACAGGCTTTTTGGCCCTCCAAGCCTGTGCCAACATGGTACCTGACTAAACTAAAACCGTATGCAATTACAGAGTCCGTATCCTTCCATTCCCAAACTATTCATATATTTGTCTAGATGCCCCTTAAACGTCGCCATCATACCCGCTCCCACCACCTCCCCAGGCAGCGTATTCCATATGTTTCCCACCCTCTGTGTAAGAAACTTGCACATCTGTTCTAAAATTTTCCCCACGCACTTTAAACCTATGTCCCCTAGTACTTGACTCTCCTACACTGGGAAAGAGCATCTGACTAGCCACTCTGTCTATGCCATTCATAAGCTTGTAGACCACTATCAAGTCACCTCTCAACCTCCATCGTTCCAGTGAGAACAGACCGAGTTTATCCAACCTCTCCTCATAGCTAATGCCCTCCATACCAAACAACATCCTAGTAAACTGCTTCTATACCCTTTCCAAAGCACCTACATCCTTCTGGTAGCGTGGCGACCAGAATTGTACACAATATTCCAAATGAGGCCTAACTAAGGTCCTGTACAGCTGCAACTTGACTTGCCAATTGTTATATCCAATGCCCTGACTGATGAAGGCCAGCATGCCGTATGCCTTCTTGACCACCTTATCCACATGCGTTGCCACTTTCAGTGATCAGTGGGCATGCACGCCCAGATCTCTCTGCCTGTCGGTACTCACAAGGGTTCTACTATTTATTGTATAATTCCTACATGTATGGGACCTTCCAAGGAGCATTTCCTCACACTTGACCGGATTAAACCCCATCTGCTATTTCTCTGCCCAAGACTCCAAACAGTTTATATCCTGCTGTATCCTCTGACAATTCTCTTCTCTATCCGTAACTCCACCAATTTTTGAGTCGGGATCAGTTCTGGACCTTTGTTGTTCGTAGTGTATATAAATGATTTGGAAGAAAATGGAGCAGCTTCAGTCGGCAATTAGGAAGGCAAATGCAATGTTAGCAGTCATGTCAAGAGGACTAGAATACAAGATCAGGGATGTACTTCTGAGACTGTATAAGGCTCTGGTCAGACCCCATTTGGAGTATTGTGAGCAGTCTTAGGCCCCGTATCTAAGGAGGGACGTGCTGGCCTTGGAAAGGTTCACAAGAATGATCCCTGGAATGAAGAAGAAGAAGAAATCGCTTATTGTCACATGTAGGCTTCATATGAAGTTACTGTGAAAAGCTTCTAGTCGCCACATTCCGGCGCCTGTTCGGGGAGGCTGGTACGGGAATTGAATCATGCTGCTGGCCTGCTTTGGTCTGCTTTCAAAGCCAGCAATTTAGCCCAAGATGTTGTTGCATGAGGAACGGTTGAAGACTCTGGGTCTGTACTCATTGGAGTTTAGAAGGATGAGGGGGGATCTTATTGAAACATACAGGATACTGCGAGGCCTGGATAGAGTGGACCTGGAGGGGATGTTTCCACTTATAGGAAAAACTAGAACCAGAGGACACCATCTCAGATTAAAGGGACGATCCTTTAAAACAGAGATGAGGAGGAATTTCTTCAGCCAGAGGGTGGTGAATCTGTGGAACTCTTTGCCGCAGAAGGCTGTGGAGGCTAAATCACAGAGTGTCTTTAAGACAGAGATAGATAGGTTCTTGATTATTAACGGGATCAGGGGTTATGGGGAGAAGGCAGGAGAATGGGGATGAGAAAATATCAGCCATGATTGAATTACTGAGCAGACTCGATGGGCTGGGTGGCCTAATTCTGCTCCTATATCTTATGGTCTTATGACCGGCTCAGGGCCAATTGTGTGAAAGCACGTGTACCTTGGCCAATAGGGAGTTTGCACAGGCCCTAAGAGTAGAACCCCAGGCAGTGTGGACGAGGGAGCTGAAGTATTAAGACCTATTATATTGTATTTGTGCCTGTTACTTACCTGACTTTCATCAATCAACTCCTTTGTTAATTACTGAAAGCCTCCAGTGTACATCGCGAGGGACCACATTGGCGACAAGGCAACAGTTTTCGATCGCTGCCGACAGTCGTCGTGAATTGAGGTTCGTGGGGGGAGGAAGGAATGGTTCTTTAGCAAGATCAGAATCACTTAAACCATGAATGAAAATGCCTATCATTCGTAAACTAGACCCATTTGAGCAAGGGGCTGAGGTTTGGAGTCAGTATATCGAAAGGCTCTGCTATTTTCTTTTACTGTAAACGAGATCACAGGCGAGGACAAGAAAAAGGTGGATACTTCTCACAGTTTGCAGGCCCCAAACATATAATTTGATTTAGGAACCTCATGTCCCTGGAGGTATCCGACTCAAAGACCTTTGACCAGATAATGAAATTGGTTAAAGAAAATTTCAACCTAACGGGACCATGAAAAGTCTGTCTCAGCTTCCATAGCCAGTGAATATTTTCTGTACTCTATCCTGTGCCTTCACTAAAGTGCGGCGACCAGAACTGGAGACAGTTCTCCAGCTGAGGCCAAACTAGTGTCTTATACAGGTTTAACATAACCTCATTGCACTTGTACTCTATACTCTTGTTAATAAAGCCCAGAATACTATATTCTTTATTAACTGCTCTCTCAACCTGTCCTGCCACCTTTAATGATCTATGCACACATACATCCAGGTCTCCCTATTTTTTTTACACTCTCCATGTTCGTTCTACAAAAGTGAATCATTTCACACTTCTCTGTATTGAACTTCACCTGCTGCCTGTTCACCCATTCCACCAACTTTTCTATGTGCTTTTAAAGTTCTACACCATGACCTTCACAGGTCACAATCATTTCAAGTTTGGTATCATCCGCAAACTTTTAAATTATGCCCTGTACGCCAAGATCTAGGCCATTAATGTACATCAGAAAAAAGCAAGAATATCAACACTGAGCCCTGGTGAACACCACTGCAAATCTTCCTCCAGCCCAAAGAAACATCCATAACCACAACTCTGTTTCCTCCCATGCAGCCAATTCCATGCCAATGTTGCTACTGTCGCTTTTATTCCATGAGCTCTAACTTTGCTCATAAGTCTGTTGTGTGGCACTGTATCGAATGTCTTCTGGAAGTCCAGCAACAGCATTGCCCTCATAAACCCCCCTCTGTTATCTCTTCAAAAACACTCCAGCAAGTTAGTTAAGCATGATTTTCCCTTCACTAACCCATGCCGGCTTTCCTTTATTAGCTTGCATTTGTCCATGTGAATTATTGATTCGAGAAGTACCTCTACCAAAGTTAAATTGATTGGGCTGTATTTACTGGGCTTATTCGTGCAGCCTTTTTTGAACAAGGATACAAAGTTTGCAATTCTACAATCCCCTGCCACCACCCCCGGTGTCTAAGCCTGAAAAATTATGGCCACTGCCTCTGCAATTTCCACACGAGTGTCGCAGTATCCTTGGATGGATCTCATCTGGTCCTGGTGCCATATCAACTTTAAATACAAATAACCTATCCAATACATCTCTTTTTCAATTTAAAACCCTTCTAGATGTCTGGATTACCTCCTCTTCCACCATAGCTCGGGTAGCACCTTCTTTCTTGGTAAAGACAGATGAAAAGTATTAATTTAAAACCTCAGCTGTACACTTTGCATGTGTTAATTCCCATTTTGTTCCCTCATCATCCCTACTTCTCCTTTTACCGCCCTTTTACAATTTTTATGTGCTTATAGAGTATTTTGGGATTCCTTTTTATGTTAGCTACCAATCACTTTTCACTCTTCTTCACTTCTTTTATTTATTTCTTCACCTCCACTCTGAACCTTCTGTATTCAGCCTAGTTCTCAATTCTCAACTGACACCCGTCAGAAGCACACTTTCTTCTTTCTCATCATTTCTATCCCCTTCGTCCTCCATGGAGATCTGAATTTCTTTGCCCTACCATTCCCTTTCATGGCAATATACCATGGTTGTAGCTGAATTATCTCTTTTTTTTTAAGGTAGCCCATTGTTAAGCTCCATTATTCCTACCTACAATTGACTCCAATTAATTCAGCCCAGCTCCGTTCTTACCCCATTAAAGTTGATGTGGAGATGCCGGCGTTGGACTGGGGTGAGCACAGTAAGAAGTCTTACAACACCAGGTTAAAGTCCAACAGGTTTGATTCAAACACGAGCTTTTGGAGTGCAGCTCCTTCCTCAGGTGAATCCTGAGGCAATCCTTCACCCGAGAAAGGAGCTGCGCTCCGAAAGCTCGTGTTTGAATCAAACCTGTTGGACTTCAACCTGGTATTGTAAGACTTCTTACTGTGCACATTAAAGTTGGCTTTCCCCCAGTGAATTATTCTTACTCTGGATTGTCCTTTGTCCTTTTCCTTATAATCATTCTCCCCTAAATGTTCCTGTAGTGACACTTGAATGAAAATGAAAATTGCTTATTGTCACGAGTAGGCTTCAATGAAGTTACTGTGAAAAGCCCCTAGTCGCCACATTCCGGCGCCTGTTCGGGGAGGCTGGTACGGGAATTGAACCGTGCTGCTGGCCTGCCTTGATCTGTTTTCAAAGCCAGCGATTTAGCCCAGTGTGCTAAACAGCCCCTTGCCGATCCACTCGGCCCACCTCATTCCCAAGACACAGGTTTAGCAGTACCCTCCTTGTTGGACTGGAACCATACAGCTGTAGAGAACTCTTGACCTTTCTCTGCCCTTTAAACTATTACTATCCACGTCTGCATTTGGATTTTAAAGTCCCCCATTATAAGTGCCCTATAATTTTTGCATCGCTGTAATTTCCTTGCAAATTTGTTCCTCTACCTTTTTCTCACAAGTAGGTGGCCTATTAACTACATTGTGCAATGTAATTGCAACTTTTTTGTTCCTTGTATCTAGCCAAATGGATTATGTCCTTGACCCCTCTGGGTCATTCTCCCTCTCCAGCACTGTAATGTTCTCCTTAATCAATACCACCACCCCTCCTCCTGTTCCCATCTTTCTAAAAAGCTTTATAAGGGGTATGAACCACTTAGGACTGTGATGAAGTGAAATTTTTTCAATCGAAGGGTTGCGAATCATTAGAATTTACTACCCCAGAGGACTGTTCAATCATTGACCATACACAAGATGGAGATCGATAGATTTGGGGGAATACTATTGGAGTCATGGCAATAGAGATAGAATAGGAAAGTAGATCCAGTTTTTGAATGGCAGAGCAGGCTCGAGTGGCCAAAATGTTCTACATCTGCTTATTTCCTATGTTCTTATATCCATTATATATTATTTGAGATTATATAAGTATTGAAACTGAAGCTGAAACTGCACATTTAATGTCAATGGAAATGCAATAGTCAGGTTTCAACTAACCATAAAGCAATAATTTGTGTCATCAGACTGAGAAAAGTTTAAGGCCTAATCTTCCTCCCCAAAGGAGCATAATTCCATCAAATGGAACCATCCCTTAGTCCATCATTTTCAATATTAAATCGGCTACTGCGCAAGATTTCAACCTCATTTCCCCTTCTCCAATGAACAAGATTTTGACTTCCTGCATTGCTTATTCTAACCCAGCTGCTGGCCTGAAGGTTTGATTGTCTCTTCCCCCATTTGGACTGGCTTCAAATGCCTGTCTGTTTTTATTCATTTTCCCATTTACAGTAAACTACCTAAATACATTCCCCATCCATCGCAACCCCTACTCTGCTATATTTCTTCTCTCCAATGGTTGACTGTCCCATAGTATAGATCGCTGTCCCTCACTGATATGAATTGAATTTCATGGATTTCCCGGTCTCCTCCTTTTCCAATATCTTCTCCTTCCCGTTCTCAATTTCCCCTCCCCCCCTCACTTCCCTACGGCTCACCACCTTCGCTTTCTTGCCCCCACCCCCTCTCCAATTTACCGCCTCTTCACTTTTCTAATTTCGCATTCCGTGGATACTGGTGCCAAAATTCCCACCCTCTACCGCAGCTTGACATTAAACATTTAAATTTGTCTGGCATACCCATATGCGTTGCCATGGAGATGAGAAGTTTATCTAAGCATATTTTCTGCAAGTGTCTTTTTCTTTTTTTTAATTTAGAGTACCCAATTATTTTTCTTTCCAGTTAAGGGGCAATTTACCATGGCCAATCCATGGGACAATACCCTGGGCACGTCTTTGGGTTGTGGGAGTGAAACCCACGTAAACACGGGGAGAATGTACAAACTCCACACAGACAGTGACCCGGGACTGGGATCGAACCCAGGTCCTTTGCGCTGTGAGGCAGCAGTGCAAACCACTGTGTCACTGTGCTGTCCTGCAAGTGTCTTTTCCCATCATGTATTAATATCTCCACATTTATAATGGAAACTGTCTATGTAAACTTCCTAACAGTGGTTAAATGGGTGGGCCACTAAGCTATTTACAGTCTGGCACGTGTGTATATGCAGCTTCCACTATTAGTGTGGGCATGAGAATCTATCATATAAATATAAAAATAAAGGCAGAATACATAACTTTAGGATAGCAACTGAATTATATTGTCTGAATGTTCCTGGGCCTCAAATGTCCTGCACCTGAAGACGATGGACCGAACCTTAGCAAAATGATCAATCAATGCAAATCCCACTGACGACAACAGTGGGAAATGTCACGGAATATTGAGCCTCTTTAACAACTTTCCTTCTCCACATGAATGACGCTGCCCACATGGAGGGTTTGCACTAATTCGCTCACCCCTGGGCAATCAGTGGGGAGTTCTATATAAACGCCTTCCCAGTAATTGTTCCTGATTCAGTCGGTAGGATGGTTGCCAATCAAACAAACTGAGGGACAAATTAAAGGGACAGTAACTGAAAGGGAAACTGCCTTAAACAAAAAGCAAAACAAAATGAAGCTTAAAAAACCTTCGGGAGGCACTCCTCCAGCCTACCTGCCAGTACCTTCGCCAATATCTTTGCGTCCACATTTAAAAGTGATATGGGCCTATACGACCCACACTCCGTCGGATCATTATCTTTCTTAAGTAACAGGGAAATCAATGCCTGCCCCAAAGTTTGTGGTAACACCCACTTCCCTATCGCATCCTCAAACATCCCCACCATCAGCAGTACCAGCTTATTTTTGAATTTTTTATAATATTCCACCGGAAACCCATCCAGCCCTGCCACCTTCCCCGACTGCATCCTCCCAATCGCATCTTTTATCTCCTGCTCCATTATCGCCCCTCTAATGTAGCCCTGTCCCCCTCCCCTAACCTCGGGTACTCCAGCCCATCTAGAAATTCCTGAACTTCCCGGCCTCCCTAGGTGGCTCTGACCTGTACAACCTCTCATAGAATTCCTTAAAGACCTTGTTAGTCTGATCTGGAGCTACCACCAACTTCCCTGTCCTGTCCCGCACAATTTCCCTTGCCGCAGCCTCCCTACGGAGCTGACCCGCCTTCTCTCCATGTTGGTAAACTGCCCGCCTTGCTTGCCTCAATTGGCGTACTGCCTTCCTGGTAGATCGTTGGTCAAAGCTCCAAGTTGAACTTATCAGTGCCCCCCGTGTCCTCTCCAGTGCCCCTGAGAATTTAACACCCTGGAGGGTGATTGGGAACCCAATTTAGTTGAAAGTCTGTACATAGATTGGCAGTTCTTTGCAGGAGTTCAGAAGAGAGTTATTAGAAGGTGAGCTGAAGCAGTTTCTGAAGAAATACCGCCAGATTTTCTGCATGATTCTGACAGGGTTCAGTTCTTTTCTTTAAAACCGTCTCAAAGAACATCTCTGTAAAGCAGGTATTCTTTGGGGCATCGGAAATGCTGGAGCTAATGGAGAGGAAGGGGGTCGATGCTGTGGCCTTTCCCTCTCTAATTGCCCGGCAGGGGATGTTGTTGAATTGGAGGGCGGATATGCCACCGGGGGTGGCAGCATGGCTGGGGGACCTGTATGACTTTGTATAGTTGGAAAAGATCAAATTTGAGTTGATGGGGTCAAGGGAGGACGTTGAGACATGGTGGGGATTGTTCATGATGATGTTTGAGGAACTGTTCATCACCGGGGAGGTGGGAGGGTAGGGGGTAAAATGGGGGGGGGGGGGGGGAATTGTACAAACTGTGGATTGTGAGGTTATTGAGTGTGTTGTGTATGTCACTGTTATTTGTAATAAATTACGTTTTTAAAAATTAGCATTGTTTTTGCAGTAATTGTAAACAGTTTTCTGGTGTGATGTTAAAAGATTTTAATACTGTGTTGGTAATAAAGTTTGTTTTAATATACCGTATCCCTATTTTTTGTGAAATCACTCCTGGAGTGAGGCAGTAATTGGCTGGATTGAATTTATTCTGCTTCCTGAAGACTGCACAAAGCTGGGCAATTTTCTGAAGGTGTTGACTCAGAGTGGAACACATTATGATGGCAGCATTTTGAACCTTGTACAAAGCACTGTTCTTCATGTGTAAGGCTGTACAGTTATTCATGAAGGCCCGACTTCTCAACCTTGTCCCTCGCCTGAGGTGTGGTGATCCTCAAGTTGAATCACCATCAGTCAGCTCGCCCCCTCAAAGGGGAAAGCAGACTATGGTCATCTGGGATTATGGCGGCTTTACCTTTTATCAAGTGTTGGAGGACACAATACCTTGCCCCTAATCATACAAGATTAAAACCTACAAGATTCTGAAGGGGTTTGATAGGATGGACGCTGAAAGATTGTTCCCGCTGGTCGAGGAATCTAAAACATTTAGGACTCAGATGAGGAAACATTTCTTCACTCAAAGGGTTGTGAATCTTTGGATTTCCCATCCCCAGAGGGTTGTGGATGCTCCATCGTTGAACATATTTAAGGCTGGGACAGACAGACTTTTAGTCTCTCATGGAATCAAGAGATCCGGGGGGGGGGGGGGGGGGGGGGGGGGGGTGGAGGAAATGGAGTTGAAGCCCAAGATCAGCCATGATCGTATTGAATTCAATACATTCAAATTATAACCCCATTGCACCATTATGTTCTTCATCATTAATGAGTTGACCTTGCCGCTGACCTTCCCACATAAAGTCAAGATTCTTCTTCCCTCTCTGTTGTGTCTTGGATTTTTCTTCAGCATGTGAGCGGGGAATATGGGTCAGGGAGCATCAACGTTGGTGTCAGAAAAGCAGACGTGGCCAAGGCTTATAATGTAGCCTCTCATTCAGTCCTTGTTCTAAATGAGCCCTGTGCAGCTCAACCACTTCTTAGACATTCTACTGGGAGAACGGAACAACGCCTAACTTAAATTAAAGGAGCCTAAAAGATTTTGGACATAATTTATCCATATGCTCCACCAATATTGCGCATGTTACACTCTCAAGTCCATCATTGTATTATTTATCCAATAATATTTTATCTCCTTATTTTATGATGTGACTAGAGCATCAGAGAGATGACACAGATGTATAGAATTCCAGTTTTTAAAATGCTCTGTGTGAAATAAGTTTAATAATTTAAAAATCCCAGCAATACAAAATATTTTAAATAATAGATTTTCTCTTTTGCGTTGGTCCATTTGGCGGGGCTATAATATATGCATGACTTCTTGGCCATATCCTATATATAAGTTTTTAGTGCGGCCTATGTGACTTCTACCCCTTGGGACCGTGGAACACTGAAGATAGAAACAAGTAATGGACTGATACAGAAGCTTCAAATCAAACATTTAACTGTTAAAATGATGCCCAAATGTGGCAATGAATTTCCAACGTATCTTTAATGCTCTTTAAAGTGGTATAAATGAAAGCACAAAGAGTACAAGAACAAGGAGGTTGGTGCTGCACTTCTATAGGACACTAGTTAGACCTCCGCTGGACTATTGAGTACAGTTCTGGGTGCCACACTATAAGAAGGATGTGAATGTGCTGGAGAGAGTGCAGGACAGCTTTACAAGAATGGTCCCAGGACTGAGAAACTTCAGTTATGAGGATAAATTAGAGAGGTTGGAACTGTTCTCCTTGGAGAGAAGAAGGGGGGATTTGATAGAGATGTTTTAAATTATGAGGGGGCTAGATAGAGTAGATGGGCAGCAACTGTTCTTGCTCGTAAAAAGATTGGGAATGAGAAGGCACAGATTTAAATTGATTTTCAAAAGAAGCAAATACAATGCAAGAAAAAATTATTGGTTCGGATCTGGAATGTTCTGCCTGGAAGTGTGGTGGAGGCAGGTTCAATCGAGGCATTCAGAGGGCATTAGGTGATTATTTGAATTGAAACAATGTGCAGGTGTTTGGGGAAAAGGCAGGAAAATGTCACTAAGTCATAACGCATATCCAAAGTGATGCAGGCATGGTACAAACACCATGTAGATACAATGGGCCAAAAAAGAAAGGCCTCTTTCTGCAACATAACAATCATCCTGTGATATGAGAAATTAATTGTTGTTTCATAGGCATTCCTCTCTCATGTCAACTTTCCAATGCCTCTTGATGGAACCATCAATTCACCAGACACGTGTTTCCGATGTGAATCTAGGCTTTAATCGACTTACTTCAGAGCCAGCCTGTTACCTGTCGATAAACTCGTAGTGACCCAGGCTGACTCTGGACACGGGTATTTATACACCTGCACTAGGGGGAGGAGTCATGGGCGGAGCCAAGGGTGGAGCCCAGTACAAGTTCCTGAGTGCTCCCAGCGCTACTCACCCTAGTGGTAGGATAGCGCTACTGCGCTTACAAAGACAGTGTGAATTAACATATATACAACTATATTTCATTCACCACACCTCTCTCTCTATTGCAAACTTTCTGATCTTTCTCTGCGGTATTCTACGTTGATCAGTACTCCTCTGAATTTTTCTCCAAACCTGCAAATGTGCCACAGAGCACAAACTGATGTTGAACTGAAGACGTGTTGCACAGCTTCTCAATTTAGTCCATTCTTTCCCAGATCAAAATAATTTACTTCCCTTAATTTCATCTTCCCTTCTAACAATCTTTGTGCTTTTAAAAGCCATGGCATTATCTATTCACTATGTTTGATTTATTCCCTCTTCTCTTTCTGTTGACTTTGAGGGAGATCTATACAATAGGTTTCCACAATTCTTCACCATGTATTCTCAATAGATTGCAACTGTACAAATAAAATCTTAAATCAATTACTAAATACAAGATATACTGCATACGGAATATCACTAAAATATATTTATGTTATCATTATCGGGGAAAATAGATAATTAAGGTTTACACATCCAGCTGACCTGATGGAGCAAGGTGCAGAATTCTAATTTTATTTATGTTTTGAATTCACGACCGGATTACTCTCCAGCAGCTTGTTACCTTGTAATAGTTACAAAAATGTGAAAAGAGCCCATCGAGCTAAAGAATTCTCTCATGCTCACATGTCTGTTCTTGTCCTGCTGCAATGCTCCAGTGAAGCCCGGCAAGAGCTGGAGGAGCAGCATCTCATCTTCTGATTAGGCAGGTTACAGTTCTCAGGACTCAACGTTGAGTTCAACAACTTTAGACTGTGACCTTTCTTCTTAACCCGGCCTTTTAAAATATTCCATACTTGTATTGCCTCAATGCTACCCCCTTCCACCACCACCACAAAATCAGGCCACCTGTCTCAATGCTGATACATTTTGTTGAAATCTCCCACAGCTACATTTCAATATCTAACACATTTTCCCTCTGTTCATTTCTGATGAGCCAAAAGGACTCAAACGTTAACTCTCGTTCTCTCCCTTACATACACTACCAGACCTGCTGAGTTTATCCAACATTTTCCAGCATCTGCTGTATTTTGCTTATTTTAGAGTTCAAGAATGCATTGAAAAACCCAACAACAAAAGAAAGAAACGTAAATAATAGAGAAGAAAATTCAATATTAATTTGCTACTGATTAACCGCTGGTTCTATGTAATTAAATAGGTTTGTTTTTAATTATTGTGGGCATTAGGATATTGGATCAGAATTGGAGCATTATTTCACCAAACAAAACAAAACCCGCCGCAGAGTGTCCATGCCGTTGTAAACCCCGTCGCATTTTACGACGGCGTGAACGGGCCACTCCCACGACTAATTCTGGCCCCTACAGGGGGTCAGCATGGCGCAGGAACGGTTCGCGTCGTTTCAGCTGCAGATCCCGGCGCAAACTGTGCGCCGCGGGATCCGTGCATGCACAGTTGTGCTGGCGCCAACGAGGCTATGCGCAGTGGCGCCGGCGCCAATGCACGCATGCGCAGTGGCCTCCTTCAACACGTCGGCCCCGACGCAACATGGCGCAGGACTACAGGAGCCGGCGCATTGGAAAGGAGGCCCCCAGCCACAGAGGCCGGTCCGCCGATTGGTAGGCCCCGATCGCGGGCCAGGCCACATCGGAGGCACCCTCCGGTTCGGACCCCCCCTCTCCCCAAAGGCTGCCACCCTGACCCTTACACGCCGATGTCCCACCGGCACAGAGCAGGTTAGAACGGTGCCGGCGGGACTCAGCTTTTTTCCGGTCTGGAAAATTGCGACCGGTGCCGCGCCAACCACGCCGGCACCAATGGCGCCGATTCTCCGCTCTCCGGAGAATCGCATGCCGGCATCGGGGTGGCGTGGTGCATTTGCAGGGATTGTCCTGCCCGGCCCAGGGCTGAGAGAATCCTGCCCAAGGCCTGTGTGGTAGTAGTTGTGCTGTCCTGTGTATATAGTTCTTAGTTAAATAAATCACTGTTGTGATAAAACACTGCCTCATCGCTTGCCTCGCAGTACACCACTAACCCTCTCGCTCACTATTTCTCAACTAAGATGGCAGGTAGGAACACAGGAAGATTGGAATTAGAAGCAGAAGTAGAAAATTGAGCCCTTTGAGCCTGCTCGCCATTCAATCAGATCGTAGCTGATCTCTTCCTGGTCTCAAATCCACCTCCCTACCTGTTCCCCATTTCACTTTAACTCATTTTTAAAATCAGAAATATCTCTTATCTCCTTCTTGAAACCATTAATTGACTCTGATTCCACTGCATTATGGAACAGCGAGTTGCACACATTCACCACCCTCTGCGAGAAGTAGTTCCTCCTCATCTCAGTTCCAAATCTACCACCTCTCAACCTATATATGTGACCTCTCATTCTAGATTGCTGTACAAGGGGAAACATTTGGTCTACGTTTACTTTAACAATCCCTTTTAGTATTTTATACACCTCGATCAGATCCCAACTCAATCTTCTAAACCCCAGTGAGTATCAGTCCAAACTGTTTAATCTCTCCTATATAAACACAGACACAAAGCGCACTCAGTAAGCTTTGCGCACGGTGAAGTCGAGACATCCTGAGTGAGGAGACAGCTAAAGTGAGGTTGAAACTTGGTAATTTGATGCAGTGAGGTAAATCGGCACAGAGTGGGAGGAGGTGCTTTTTCGGTATCGGTTTGTTTTCCTTCTTCTGGCTTGTAACTGTTAATCTGCAGGGAGAGATCTGTTAAATTGGAAAAAAAAATAACATTGAAAAAGAAATGTAATTGAACTTATCAATAAACTAGGTAGAGGAGTAACTAAGCCTGAGGGCAGAGATTAGTATTGTGCATTTAATTTTACAGTAAAAATCTAGGCCAGGATTCTCTAAAAACGTGGCTAGGTGTTGACGCCAGCGTAAACACCGGAGTGTTTCACGCCAGCATCAACGGGCCTCTTGGCCCAGTGATTCTGTAGCCCACAGGGGGCCAGCATGGTGCCAGAGTGCTCTGTGCTGCTCCATCTGCCGTATGCAGCCCTGCACTGCTCACTGCAGGTCCGCGCGAGCAGCTTGTGATGGAGCCTACTAGGGAACAGGCAATTCTGGATTTAGTGATGTGTAATGAGGCAGACTTAATTAGGGAAATTAAGGCGAAGGAACCCTTAGGGAGCAGTGACGTAAATATGATAGAATTTACCCTGCAGTTTGAGAGGGAGAAGCTGCAATCAGATGTAATGGTATTAAAATTAAATAAGAGTAATTACAAAGACATGAGGGAGGAGCTGGCCAGAGTTGATTAGAAAAGAAGCCTATCAGGGAAGACAGTGTAACAGCAATGGCAGGAGTTTTGGGGCTTTTTTGGGAGGCACAACAGAAATTCATCCCAAGGAGTAGAAAACATGCTAAGGGGAAGACAAGGCATCCATGGCTGACGCGGGAAGTCAAGGACAGCATAAAAGCTAAAGAAAAAGCATACAAAGTGGCGAGAATTAGTGGGAAGCCAGAGGATTGGGAAGCCTATAAAAGTGAGCAGAGGACAACTAAAAAAATAATAAAGGGGGAGGAGATGAAGTATGAGTCCAAGCTAGCTAGTAATAGAAAGGAAGATAGGAAGAGTTTTTTTCAATATATAAAAGGTAAGAGAGAGGTAAAAATAGACATTGGGCCACTGGAAATTGTGGCTGGAGAAGTAATATTAGGAAACAAAGAAAAGGCAGGTGAACTGAATAGTTACTTTGCATGAGTCTTCACAGTGGAGGACACCAGTGAGATGCCAGAGCTCCAGGAGAACCAGGGTGCAGAGTGAGTGCAGTGACCATTACTAAGAAGAAGGTTCTGGGGAAACTAAAAGGTCTGAAGGTGGATAAATCACCTCAGCCAATGGATTACACCCCAGGGTTCTAAAAGAGATAGCTGAGGAGATTTTGGAGGCATTGGTGATGATCTTTCAGGAATCACTGGAGACAGAAAGGGTCCCAGAGGAGTGGAAAGTGGCTAATGTAACACCACTGTTTAAGAAGGGAGGGAGGCAGAAGACAGGAAATTATAGGCCGGTTAGCCTGACTTCGGTCATTGGTACGATTTTTGATCCATTACTAAAGATGAGATTGTGGAGCACTTGGAAGTGCATGGTAAAATAGTACTGAGTCAGCACGGCTTCGTCAAGGGGAGATCATGTCTGAAAAATCTGTTGGAGTTTTTTGAGGAAGTAACAAGGACGTTAGACAAAGGAGAACCAGTGGATGTGATTTATGTAGATTGCCTGAAGGCCTTTGACAAAGTGCCGCCTAGGAGATTGTTAAATAAGTTGAGCCCATGGTGTTCAGGATAAGACCCTGGCATGGATAGAGGATTGGCTGACTGGCAGAAGGCAGAGACTGGGGTTAAAGGGGCCTTTTTCAGGATGGCAGCCAGTGACTAATGGTGTTCCTCAGGGGTCGGTGCCAGGACTACAACTTTTCACAATATACATTAATGATCTCAAAGAAGTACTGAAGGCATGGTTGCTATGTTTGCAGATGATACAAAGATCTGTAGAGGGGCAGGTCGTATTGAGGATGCAGGCGGGCTTCAGAAGGACTTGGACAGGCTAGGAGAGTGGGAAAAATAGTGGCAGATGGAATACAATGTGGAAAAGTGAGAGGTTATGCACTTTGGAAGGAGAAATGGAGACATAGACTATTTTCTAAATGTGAACATGCTTAGAAAATCAGAAGCACAAAGGGACTTGGAAGTCCTTGTTCATGATTCTCTTAAGGTTAACGTGCAGGTTTAGTCAGCACTTAGGAAGGCAAATGAATGTTAGCATTCATGTCAAGAGGGCTAGAATACAAGACCAGGGATGTACTTCTGAGGCTCTATAAGTCTCTGGTCAGACCCCATTTGGAGTATTGTGAGCTGTTTTGGGCCCCATGCCTAAGGAAGGATGTGCTGGCCTTGGAATGTGTCCAGAGGAAGTTCACAAGAATGATCCCTGGAATAAAGAACTTGTCGTATAAGGAACGGTTGAGGACTCTGGGTCTGTACTCGTTTGAGTTTAAAAGGATGAAGGGGGATCTTATTGAAACTTACAGGATACTGCGAGGCCTGGATAGAGTGGACGTGGAGAGAATATTTCCACTTGTAGGAAAAACTAGAAGCAGAGGACACAATCTCAGACTAAAGGGACGATCCTTTAAAAACAGAGATAAGGAGGAATTTCTTCAGTCAGAGGGTGGTTAATCTGTGGAACTCTTTGCTGCAGAAGACTGTGGCGGCCAAATCACTGAGTGTCTTTAAGACAGAGATAGATAGTTTCTTGATCAATAAGGGGATCGGGGGTTATGGTGAGAAAGCAGGAGAATGGGGATGAGGAAAATATCAGCTATGATTGAATGTCGGAGCAGACTCGATAGGCCTAGTGGCCTAATTCTGCTCCTATGTCTTATGGTCTTATGGTCTCCTCATAAATCAACCTCTTCATCCCTTGAATCAATGTGGTGAATCACCTCTGAACTGCCTCCAATGCCACCACATCCTTGCTCCAATATTGAGACCAAAACTGGACACAATACTACATATGTGGTCTCACCAGCACCCTATACAATTGCAACAATACTTCTCTACTTTTATACTCCAGTCCTTTTGCAATAAAAGCTAACATTCAATTTGCCTTTTTAATTATATGCTGTACCTGCATACAGACTTTCTATGATTCATGAACAAAGACGCACAAATCCCTTTACCCAATCTGCTTTCCATTTTGATAATAATTTGACTTTCTATTTTTTGGCCAAAATGAATAACTTCACACGTATCTACATTGAACTCCATCTGCCAAATTTTGGCCCAGTCTCCTAGCTTATCTATCTCCGTCTGTAAATTTTTTATCTCCTCTCACTGCCTGTTTTCCACCTATTTTAGTATCAACCACAAATTTTGCTATGTCCCTGTTTGCAGATTAGTTGTATAGATTGTAAACAGTTGAGGTCCATGGACTGACCCCTGGGGCACCCCACTAGTTACTGTTCGCCAGGCCCAGAGAAGGACCCAGTTAACCTGACCCTCTGCTTTCTGTCAGTCAGCCAATCCTCAATCCAATCTAATACTCTACCCCCAACACCCTGCTATCTCACCTTCTGGATCAGCCTTTTATGTGGTATCTTGTCAAATGCCTTCTGGAAGTCTAGATATATCACATCCACAGGTTCCCCATTATCCACTTTGCTGCTTACACCCTCAAAGAACTCCAAGCAAATTTGTCAAGAATTACTTCCCCTTCATAAAACCATGCTGACAATGGTGGATTTAGCTTTGTTTTTCCAAGTGTTCAGTCATCTCCTCCTTAATGATTAATTCCAGCAACTTCCCCACTACAGAGGGCAAGCTAACCCGTCTATAGTTTCCTATTTTTTGCCTCTCTCCCTTTTTGAATAGGGGCATCATATTAGCCTGTTTCCAATCCACCGGGACCCTTCCAGAATCCAGGGAATTCTGAAATATCATAACTAATGCATCCACTATCTCTGCTGCCACCTCCTTTAATACCCTAGGGTGAAGGCCATCAGGTCCCGGAGACTTATCTGCCATTAATCCCAATGTTTATTCAATACTGTCTCTCTAGTGATGGTTATTGCACCAAGTTCCTCTACATTAACTGTAGATTCATGAAATTTTCATTCTCGTCTACCACGAAGACAGAGGCAAAATCAGGTTGGCCTGTTGCTCCTCCCCATCAGAACAGTTCCTGTTTTGGAGGAAACGTATAATGGTTGATTTGTACCCTACAGTTCCTTTCAGTCTGTGTGGTCAAGGAACACAAAGAAACTGATGACATGAAGCAGTATTTTTCAAACATTTTTTCCCGGAACCCACTCTTATCAACCGGCTGACCGTCAGGATCCACACTGGCCGACCTTCGCGATACTCACATTTGCTTACCTTTAATGCAAAAACCTTTTGGTCCTCAGGATCTCACTCCAATCAAGGTCACAGGAGGAGAGGGCAATGCGCATATTGGGTGCAGAGTTCAGCCAATCCTTTTGTGCCATCTTCATCTTTGTGAGAACAGAAAATCCAACCTCAAACATGTAGGTAGTTGTGAAGGGCAATAGCAACAACATGCTTGTTTTACTCAGCACTGGACACTCCTGGGAGGTGCTACTCTAGAATGCTGACAGCCTGATGAACATTTGGTGTGTTTTTAAAGTGCTGTCACAGACCATGTACAGCAGTTTAGTCTTTTCATTTGGAGTCTGTTGTAAGTTAATAACTGACTGTGGGGTCTTAACCGCAAAATAAATTTTTCACCCAAAACTTCTTGTTCAAAATCTGAAACTTCTTTCATTCACAAACACTTCCCTACATGTAACCACGGGGGCTTTGCATCCTTATTTGCATTGGCACAATTAACAAAGCCATATTCATGAAATCATCTTTATACTGCTTTGTTCCCAAGTTAAGTTTCTTCTTTATAGACTGTTCACCACATACCCTAGAGCTCTGTACACAGATAACACTAGCACTGCTCTGTCCTGCCATGGACTCTCCTGGGCAATTCCCTCCAGCAGATTCAGAAGTGAGATCCTGTTCAGTAGGTACACTGCCTGCATGAGACTTTGGCCATCTCTTCCTTGTAAGAAAATGATGCATCTTCACAGTCCTCTTGCCTTCCTTGCTAGCATATAGAAAATGGAAGAAGCTCTCCTCCTTGATTACGCACTAAAAGAACGTGCATACAAGGCACTTGATATCAAGTGTATGTGCAGGATGCACTGACCTGCTTACAGCTGCCACTTATGATCGGAAGACTGCACACAGCCTTATTTTGTTCTCGTTTTAAAGCCGATAGCAGCTGCCATCCTCAATTTAAATGCCGGCGTGATGATATGCCTGTACATAATTCTGTATGTACTTAGCAATGCGACCTCCAACCAGCTGGTGGTGATCGAGATCTATCACATGACTCACATGATACCCACCAGTTGGTAGTGAGACATACAAGTAGATAGTCGCACTTAAGAGTAGTTCCAGGAGAATTCACTGAATTCATTTAGTAGCAATCATCTGTATAGTAGTTCCTTAGTTAGCTTTTCCCCGTGTTTATTCATAAATCATCTTTATAGTTGAACTATATGTTCTGTGTACATCATTACAATGGTTACAGCACAGAACACAACATGGTACCAGGAGTGCAGAACAGATAGAGCGAAATAGGCTGAAGAACGAAAAGAGAAGATTCTTCTGCTGACATGGTGAACTACAGCCATCTATGACTCAACGCGATAAAGAATGCTGAAGTTAGAGATGGGAGGTTTGAAGGCATCCCACCAGCTTCAAGTCTTGAGTAACGTAGATGAAAATTGGCGTGTTTCAAAGCGGCAATTTAGACTCTATGTTGCAGCCTTTGGCCTGCAGGCACAGCCTGACGAGAGGCATATTGCGATGCTGCTCATGGTAGCAGGTCCTCAAGCAATAGAAATATACAATATCTTCACCTTCAACAGCAAAGAGAAAAGCAGGAGCTACGATGAAGTGGCAAAGTACTTCAATCGTCATTGCTCTCTGAAAAGAAATGAAACATTTGAACATTACATATTTCGTACGCGAACCCAAAAAGCAGGCAAATCTTTTGATAGCTTTGTAACCGACTTGCATCTGTTGGCGCAGTCGTGTAATTTCAGTACTCTGAAGTCATTGATAATCCGCAACCATATAGTGTTTGGGATATCAAATGAGAAAGTACGTGAGTGATTATTATAGGAAGAACACCTGAAATTAGAAAATGCTACCAAGATCTGCCATGTGTTTGGACCCGGGCCCTCGGGAGGCCATATTCAGGGTGTCGGACCAGCCGAGATTGGAAACGGGCGCAGAGGCAGATGTTGTAGCCTTCGCCGCATTGATCGCCCGAATGCGGATCCTGTTAGGGTGGATATCAACCTCTGCACCCTGTGCCCTGGGGAGGGGGGGGGGGGGGGGGGGTGCTTCTGGAATTCTTGATGCTTGAAAAGGTTAAATTTAAATTTGAACTGAGGAGAAGGATGGAGGGGTTCTACAGTTCATGGGAGTTATTCATTATGCACTTTTGAAATTGGATCGCATCGAACATTAGGGGGATTGGGGGTTGGGGGGAGAAGGACTGTATGTGTTAATGGTAACTATGGGTGATTCCTGATTCCTTTTTGTCATTTGTTTAAGTTAACATGTGGGCTAATGTTTGGGGGTTTGGTGGGAGGATGAGGTCGTTGTTATTGACAAGGGGATTGACATTAAATTCGTTACTGATTATTGTTTATTGTCGGGTGTAAATTTGGGAGAAAATGTGAAAAAGGAGGAGAATTTAAAAATATTTTTAAAAAAAGATCGGCCATGTGAGTGAGCTGGCTGCACAGCAGATCAGTGCGCACAACATGGAAACATTTGGCGGCAATCTAGAAGAAGACGCCAGCGCCATCACCACTGTGACGCTGTTTGATAAAAATGTGGTCTGTGTGGGTGGCCATTTTAAATAGCCAACCGGGTCCGCCATCTTGTGCCAGCAATGCGGCAATTGTCATGGGCCATATCTAGCATTTGGGAAAGTATGTTCCAAGTGTGGCCGTACAAATCATTTGGCGAAGCAATGTTTTTTCTATCCTACAGTGGACCAAACAGGGTCTGTCAACACAATTGATGAAATGCTGCTTGAAGAAGTTTTTCATTGATCTGACTTCAACCACAGACACGATGAGTCCGAAGATGAAAAGTGAGGAAGACGTACTGACCAGTTGTGACAATAGTGACGATGAAGCTGATACCATCGAAGGTAGATGGACAATTCCAGTGATGTTGAATGAAACATTGATAAAACGCAAGCTTGACACAGGAGCAAGGGCCAACCTCCTCAGTCTGTCTGATTTGCACGGGCTGTGGGTTAAACCGAAAGTCGGCAATCAAACATGACTGCTGAAAGTCGACTGTGGGAATGAGATTGAGACGCTGGATGTATATGAATTTGAAGCATGGGTACATAAAAAAAGTCACATCATATCATTTTTCATTGTGAAACACAAGTCCATCATTGTGGCGGATGTGTGTGAGGCTCTGAACCTAGTTAAGCGGCTGTACATTCCAGTCAGCGCTGCGACAGAGGATCACTGTGACTGGCAACGAGATATAATAGCACTGTTATCCGATGAGATACATGCAAAAGTTAAAGTGGAGGATGACAAACCTTTTGCAGAGACGGAAGAGCCAAAGGGAATTCCAGACTTCTGCTTAATAGTCTTCAGAAATGTGAATTTGTGCAGTAACATGATACAGGAGCATGATGAGCACATATTAAAGCATCTATAAGATGTGAAGGTTAAATGTTTAGAGCTTGAACAGCCAATGAGCTTCACTCTGGAGTTTAAGTTTGAGCCAAATGAGTATTTCACAAATGATGTAGTCACAAAAGTCTAGCAGCTAGAGTCACGGCCGAATGAGTTCGACTTTCTATTTTGTGACAAACCTGAAATCACGGGATGCTCAGGATGCCAGATCGACTGGAAGAAAGGAAAAAATGTCACACTGAAAACCATTAAAACAAAGCAGAACCATAAGAGTCAGGGTACTCGTAAAACAGTTACAAAAACTGTAGCAACTCCTTCTTCTTATGACTCCTTCTTCACTTTCTTCAATCTTCCTGAAGTTCCACAGCATGAAGTGTTAAATGAAAGTTCTTCAGCAAGGCTCGCTGCTGGCTTTGAAATCAGTCGCCTCCTGCGTGAACATATAATTCCATGTACAATGTCGTACTTTATAGGATCAGCTATTGCAGATGATAGTGACTCCGATGATGATTACTACGATGATATTTATGAAGACCATGAGTGCAAGTGGAAAGTAGAGACTCAGATAGTGAACTAGATGAGGACGACTATGAAATGCTATTGAAGTGGTTTGGCGGGAGTGATGAGGTGACTACAAGGGACGCCCAGTCTGCGCAACACAATGATAGGTGTTAAGTGTGAAAACTCTAACATGGCATACGCAGAGGCTGAAAGTTGGATTGCAGTAGCACACACATCAGATGACAGCAACTCAACTGTGAACAGACTGATAACTGAAGAAATAATTCCCATTCAGGAGAAACTGGCTCCAGAGGCATATGGTGAATCATCTGATGCCCAAGAAATGGTTCCTGCAGCAGACTCCCCAACACTCGAGGCCACTCCAGCCAGAGATGTGCGCGAAGAGCAGATATGTACATCTGCTTGCAGTTCTACAACAAAAGACCAAACATATATCATCCTATCAGATAAAGATTGGCTCTTCAGCAAAAGACAGACCATACATTGTTATATCAAGAGAGGATGAGCCACCAATTGGGGCTCAAAAACAAGATGAAGGAGCAGAACCCAGCGTTGGGGACATTGATCCAACCCAGACACCAGAGTGCGAGACTTTGCAGACTGCTCCTGCAGTTACAGACTTGACTGCGACCACACAATCATCCAAAAGTATACCGACACTGGACGTTTCACCAGGTGATGGGCACGCAACTCAGCGTGTGGACACAGCCATGGATCAACCAAAACTCATTGGTCCAGCTAAGGCTCCGACAACAGAGATGGTGGCAGAAGAGCAAGGGCCTGCCTGCACAATAAACGATCCACAAGAAAATAGTCCTATGGCACAGTCCAGCGGCATGACGGGTGCCCTTAAAGCAAAAAAGAAAAAGAAGTGTCATCAAAAGATCCCTCCTATGAAAAGGAAGTAGAAAAGGAAAGTGGAGGATACTGTGGGTCACACCCGCGGTATTGAAAAGGAAGATATTGATAATAAGACCAATAAGCCAGAATGTATACGATGATGCAGCAAGAAGCATCGTGGTAGAAAATTTAAAAAACTGGTCACACAAGACCAGCAAGAAAACCGGTCTCCCAGACGCATGGTTTCAAAAGGCCAAACAAGCTGATAGTACCCAAACGACCTGCCAGAAAAACAGTATTCCAGAAGTTAAAGAGACATCGACCAGCTGATAACATATCATGTTATATGAAGCACAGGTGCATCTGTATGTATGACATGTGTAAAATGATAGTACAGATCATGTTTTGTAAGAAGCAGTTATGCTGGAGTATAAATGTTAACATCTCCAGAGAAAGGGGAATGTAGTGATATGCCTGTACACAATTCTGTATGTAGTTACCAATGTGACCTCCAACCAATTTGTGGCGACAGAGATCTATCACATAACTCAATCGTCTGTATGGTAGTTCTTTAGTTATCTTTTCCACGTGTTTCTTAATAAATCATCTTTATAGTTAAACAACTAGATGCTCTGTGTACATCATTACAATGGTTACAACACAGAACACAACAGCTGGTAGTAGGGGTTGAGTATAATGGGGATTGTGATGATATGCATCACTGTAAATACACAAGGGGTTAATGTAAATACACTACGACTAAGTAAACACTAGAGGGAGCACCAGAGACATCATGACATGCAGACATACAGCTAATGAACACATAGAATAGGACACGACCAATGGGCAGTGAAGACACCCAGAGGTGACACTACCACAAGGGGGCATTACACAACCCATAAAAAAGGATAGGGCACACATGCTCTGTCTCTTTCCACAGACAAACATCTAGAGAGTACATCAGGGTTGATCAGAAGCATCACACGCAGCACGTGGCTTAGAGCAGACTGGTTTAGTTAGGCTTGAGTTACTACAGTTAGATTAGCAAGAGAGTCAAACTCATTTTAGAACTGTGTTAATAGTTCAATAAACATATTGAACTCATTACAAAGTCTGGACCTTCCTTTGTCAAAGCATACATCAAGGAAGTAACTTACGCTACAGGAAGAAGCATAACACAACATGGATCACCGTGGAAATGCTGCTCCCGATTGCTCCACGACTTGCACTTTGAAAAACCCTGATATAGAGGAGCAAGGTGAACCCACATTTTACAAATGCTGTGTTACTGCATCAATTAACTCTCATGAAAAGTATCAGTGTTTCAAATTTCAAAGTTGGCTAATTCCCCCTCACTCACTTCTAAGTCTGTTTTCCCATACACTTCTGACTATTCTGACCTTTTAGGTCGAAATTTGGTGGGTTAACCAAGTTAATCAAGTAGTATTCAAGTAACAATCGAGGCAACAGCAGATAAGAATGCCTCTCTGTCCCCCCTCCAGTGGATAGCAAAGTGAGAACACCTAATAAAAAGAAAAATTGCAAAATGAGCATCATAGGTACTTTAGCACATTTGATCCAAAATGCTCGTCACACTTAATTGCGTGAGAAGACAGCGTTGAAAGAACAAAACGGATTTGCTTCCAATTCTACTTGGGAGGAGGCGAGCAATACTTGAAAAAGTTCTGCAACGTGATTTCAAGGTGGTGCGCGTAAAATGGAATTGCGGAAAGCGGGTTGGGCTGGGCTGCTGTTTGATGTTGAATGAGAGGAGGCATATGAAGTTGGTTGGTTTTGTTTGAAGCCACTGGGACTTGTCTGCCCACCCCCCCCCCCCCCCCCCGGCTGACTTCACCAGTTGCTGTGTATGTGTGTGGATAGATCACTGCGCGCTCTCCCAGGGGAGAGACAGGGAGCAAGCCCCCATTGCCATTAGGCTGAGTGTGAGGAGGAAGGAGGCAGTGTTTGCTGAGAGTGGAACAGGGCGGATCAGCTTTCTGCATTCAGGCTGCCCCGTAGCCAGAGCTGTGGGACTGAGCAGTTTTAGCAGCTAAAAAAAAGGAAGGAGTGGAGGGATACCACTCAGCAAGTCTGTGTGTGTTGGCCATTGCTTCCGCCCAGATGATTTTTTTCTCTCTCCTGTCGATCGGGTTGGGAGAGGGGGGGAAATAAAATGGAGTGAGCGGAGGATGGAGAGTGGGAAGCGGAGCTGGAGCCGAGCAGTGGCGGCGGCGCCCAGGAGGAGCCACTGAAGCCCCCGGGGGAGAGTAGCCGCAGCCGGGGCTTGAGCAGCAGCAGCGGCAGCACCCCCGCCCCGCCAGGCGGGCGGGCGGGGGAGTCTCGCCGGGCGCACGGGCCGCCTGGGCTTTAATGCCAGCGGCGCCCCCGCCCCCGCTCCCTCCCCGATGTGAATCTTCAAAGCTGCGGCCGAGCGGCTGCCCGCGCTCCGGGGAAGGAGCCGCCACAACATGAAGATGCTGCTGATGCTGCTGAGGGTTCACTTGGCGATGATCGGAAGCCGCTGAAAGATGAGCGAGGAGGCGAACCCGACCGAGTAAGAAATCAATGAAGCGCTGAAGGGGCAATAGCCCCCCCCCCGTCCGCAAGATCTGCATTCTCCCCCGCACACCCCCGATCTGTATTCCCCCCCTCCCCCAGATATGCAATCTCCTCCAGATCTGCATTCCCCCCTCCTCATCTGCATTTCCCCCCTCCTCCATAGATCTGCATTCACCCCCCCCCCCAGTCCAGATCTGGCGTTCACCCCCCCCCCCCCCCCATCTGTCAATCTCTTCTCCACCCCCCCCCCCCCCCAGTCCAGGCATTCTCTTCCCCCCCCCCCCCTCAGATCTCGCATTCTCCCCCCCCCCCAGATCTCGCATTCTCCCCCCCCCCCCCCACCCCCTCTCCATCTGATCTGGGGGCATTCTCTCCGCCCCCCCCCCCCCAGATCTGTCATTCTCCGCCCCTCACAGATCTGGCATTCTCCTCTCCCCCCCCCCCCCCCCCAGATCTGTCAATCTCTTCTCCACCCCCCCCCCCCCCCCAGTTCAGGCATTCTCCCCCCTCAGATCTCGCATTCTCTTTCCCCCCCCCCCCCCAAGATCTCGCATTCTCCCCACCCCTCCCCCCAGATCTGGCATTCTCCCCCACACCCCCTCTCCATCTTATCTGGGGGCATTCTCCCCCCCCCCCCCCAGATCTGTCATTCTCCGCCCCTCACAGATCTGGCATTCTCCTCTCTCCCCCCCCCCTCCAGATCTGCCATTCTCCACCCCCCCCCCAAGATCGGCCATTCTCCCCACCCCCCCCAGATCTAGCATTTTCCCTCTTCCCCACCCCCAGATCTGGCATTCTCTTCCCCCCCCCCCCCAAAAGATCTGGCGTTCCCCCCCCCCCCCCCCCCAGATCTAGCATTTTCTCTCTTCCCCACCCCCAGATCTGGCATTCTCTCTCCCACCCCCCCAGATCTGGCATTCTCTTCCCCCACCCCCCCATCTGACATTCTCCGCTCCTCACAGATCTGGCATTCTCTCTCTCCCCCCCCCCCCCCCCCCCCCCCCCCCAGATCTGGCATTCTGCCCCCTCCCCCTCACAGATCTGGCATTCTCTTCCCCCCGCCAGATCTGGCATTCTCCTCTTCATATGCATTCTCCTCCCCCCCCCCCACAAGATCTGCATTCTCCTCCCGCCTCCAGCTCTGAATTTCCCCCCCCCAGATCTGCATTCTCCCCCCCAAGATCTGCACTCTTTCCCCCCCAGATCTGCATTCTTCCCCCCATCTGCATCCCCCCCCCAGATCTGCATTTTCTCCCCCCCGATCTACATTCTCCCCCCCCCAGATCTACATTCTCCCCCCCCCAGATCTACATTCTCCCCCCCGATCTACATTCTCCCCCCCCCCCCAGATCTGCATTCTGCCCCCCCCCCAGATCTGTCCCCCCGCCCAAGCTCTGCATTCTCTCCCTCCCCCACATCTGCATTTCCCCCCCCATCTGCATTTCTGCACCCCCCCCAGCTCTATTCCACCCCCCCCCCCCAATCTGAATTCCCCCCCCATCTGAATTTTCCCCCCTGGTCCGCATTGTCCAACCCCCTTCAATCTGCATTCTGCCCCTCCACTCTTTCTGCGTTGCCCTCCGGCTTTGCCAGCGCTGCCCTTATCCGCTCTTCCTGCGCTGCCCTTATCCACTCTTCCTGCGCTGCCCTTATCCGCTCTTCCTGTGCTGCCCTTCCCCGCTCTTCCTGTGCTGCCCTTCCCCGCTCTTCCTGTGCTGCCCTTCCCGGCTCTTCCCGCGCTGCCCTTCCCGGCTCTTCCCGCGCTGCCCTTCCCGGCTCTTCCCGCGCTGCCCTTCCCGGCTCTTCCCGTGCTGCCCTTCCCGGCTCTTCCAGTGCTGCCCTTCCAGGCTCTTCCCGCGCTGCTCTTCCTGCACTGCCCTTCCCGGCTCTTCCTGCGCTGCCCTTCCCGGCTCTTCCTGCGCTGCCCTTCCCCGCGCTTCCTGCGCCGGACCCCCCCCACTCATTATGCGGTGCCCTGCCTGCACCATCCCCCACTCTGCATGCGTTGCACCCAGCTCTAAGCGTGCCACGCTACCGCCTGCTCATCCTCTGCCACCCACCCCCCACAGCCTTTGGACCCTCGCCCTCCCCCCTCATGCCTTCTCGGGGACCCGCGCCCTAGCTGACGCCACCTCGGTGTCCCTCGCCATTCAAAGCCCTCCCGGCCCGAGGCGAAATCTGGGAGGGCGAGGGTCCCTGAGGCAGGGTTCCTCACCCCTCTCGCCCAACCCGGCACCTGGGGCCCACACCACCACCCCCATCCCCCAGACCATGCCTTACAGAATGTTGCCCCTTTCGCCCTCCCCAACCCCGCCTCATGGAGTTGTCCCCCTCATCTTCCCAACCCTTGCCCTCCGTTCTCCCCCCGTGTTACCCCTGACCCCAATCTCAATGCCTCGCTATACTCTGTTCTCACTGATGTTGGGTTGTACTCCGATTCTCTCTTTGCACACTTAGTGAGCTTAAAAAAGATACAATAATTTACAGACTATAGGATATGTTTTGTTGTGGATGAAAGACACATTTATTTCTGTAATGATATATTAAAGATGTGTATATTCAAATCTCGCTACCTACAGGTATAATTTGTATATGCTGGTGTATATGGTCAATACCAGTATTTATTCATGTTTCTATCATGTATATATCCACCTGCATGTCATCATAACAAGACCCACCTAAAACAGAAACATTTTGGATGTTTGGTTTTGCTTTTAGTTTATTTCAATTTTAGAGGTTTGACGGGGATTCTTTTGTCTTTTGAAGCGTCTGTCAGCCAGGCTGGCTGGCTGAGCGCGGCTGCTGCACCCCCAGGGCGGGCGGGTGGGGGCGACTGCTGCACCCGCTGGGCGGGTGGGGGTGGCTGCTGCACCCCCAGGGCGGGCGGGGGCGACTGCTGCACCCGCAGGGCGGGTGGGGGTGGCTGCTGCACCCCCAGGGCGGGCGGGCAGGTGGGGGCGACTGCTGCACCCGCAGGGCGGGTGGGGGCAGCTGCTGCACCCGCAGGGCGGGTGGGGGTGGCTGCTGCACCCCCAGGGCGGGCGGGCGGGTGGGGGCGACTGCTGCACCTGCAGGGCGGGTGGGGGTGGCTGCTGCACCAGCAGGACGGGCGGGTGGGGGTGGCTGCTGCACCCCCAGGACGTGGGGGTGGGGGCGGCTGCTGCACCCCCAGGGTTGGCGTGTGGAGGCGGCTGCTGCACCCCCAGGGTGGGCGTGTTGGGGCGGCAGGTGCACCCCCAGGACGGGCGGCTGCTGCACCACTGTCGTGCAACAGCTTGCACGACACCCTGGGGCGGGATCGGGTACTGCTACCCAGGGCAGGTGGGTACTGTGCCTTAGGGTGGGTACTGCATTCCGGGGCAGGCAGGACCAGGAACTGTACCCTGGGGTGAGCGCGGCATGTACTGCACCTCAGGGCAACTGGGGCGGGAGCGGGTACTGCACCCTGGGGAAGGCATGGACTGCGCCCCAAGGTGGGTACTGCAGCTCGAGGCAGGTACTGCAGCCTGGAGTGAGCAGGGGTGGGTACTGCATCCCTGAGCGGGCAGGGTGAGGTACTGTACCCTGGGTTGAGCGGCGACATGTACTGCACCTCAGGGCAACTGGGGGAGGGCGAAAGTGGGTACTACACCCCAGGCGAGTAGGGATGGGTACTGCACCCCGGGATGGGTACTGCACCCCGAGATGAGTACTGCACCCCAGGGTGCCCACTGCACCCTCGGGCAGACGGACGGGGGCGGGTCCGCACCCCAAGGCGGGCGTGAGGGCGGGTACTGGAATCCCGTGGTGTGACGATCCTCCTGGGGACAGTGTGCTGCTGGTTTGTGGGAGTGGGTCAGGCCTGCAGCCCCTTCCCGGACTCGGGGGGGCGGGTGGGCGTGAATTGCACAAACCGGTGAGTGATGTTTGGTGACGGTTTTACATAAATTACTTTATCTAGTTTACTCAATGAAATTTCCTCACTGCAATAACTGACCCGCCAATGCTTATTAATCATTTCATTTGAATACCATATGTGCATTCATTAAAATAAATCCCCAGATCAATAAGCATCTGTAGTCCCCAAAGCCAGGGCCGGGATTGCTGCAGTTATTCCATGTCAGACCTTCTGAAACTGCAGCTGCAAATGTTGCTTTGCAGCCACTCACAAAAATGTTCGCTTGGGAGGTGTGGCCGTCACATGATCAACCCATTCATAAAATACCTGGTGTCCATTCACAGCGCCTGCAAACACTCAGCTTGCACAGAACTTGCTGGCAGACATTCTACTGTTTTTGTAACAAACTAACAGCAAAGTTATCTGTAACTTTAGATGTACGAATGGGTCTCGGAGAGTGCAGCAGTACCTCACTTTGACCTGTTCTTTGGCAACCAAAGTAAACAAGGTTTCAGTTTACAAAGTTTTGCTTTGTGATCCATTTGCAAATGGTGAAGCTGCAGTGATGTGAAATTGTGAGCATCGTGTCGCCTTTAACATGCATTACTCATTTATTACAGATTTGTTTTAGACAATCTGCATCTTGCGAATGTGTTGCAGGTGATTTTATTCAAATTATCCTCATAGTAAAGTGTCGCCAACCTAATGCAAATATTTGGGAATCTACTTGTGTGTTAGCCTGCTTTTCCTCTTCGCATCTCTCCACCGCGCCCTCCGGAAGTTTAAATTTCCATAACCCTGGATTCCTTTGGCCAATTTTAGTGCTTAGCTAACCTGGCTCAATGTATAGAATAAGAGCACAATGTGGGCCTCTGTGCTATCAATGACTCAGCAACAAAGTGAGGGTGATGCATTTATCCAGCAAGCTGTTGTTCATTTATGTATTTATACTTGTGCATTAGTGCAGTTGTTTCAGTGTTTTACAGCTGAACTGCCAAGAGTTTTCAGTGGATCGTTTGAATGACACATTCATGTTTTTTGCATCATGCCTGTTTAAAATTCACAGTACAGTTATAAGTTCAGTTCTTGCAAAGATTTTGGGAGATGATAGTTGAAGCTGGTAGGTAGGTGGTGGTCATGGTGATAGCAATCTGAGTGTGCATTCACCCTATAAGCCCAGCATCATGAACCAATTTGTGTTTGAACTGGTGATCTAGTTATAATGTAAATAGTCTGAAAGTAAGCAAGGAGCTTTGTGGTCATGTTAGTCCACTTCACTTCTGCACCTGATGCCTGGGGCCCAAACTTAACATGCTCAAAGCCCATTCACAAACATGGTTAAAACCTGATTTGTGCACTGCATAAAACCTATTGCACGAATGCATAGCAAAATATATAAATTAAGATGATTACACAACGTTAAAACTTGGTTTTCGTAGTTTGTTTCTTTTTCGACATGGATTGTACAATATAATGGACTGAACAGTGGAATGCTGATCAGCAAAAAAAAATCAAATTAAATACTTAATTAGAAATATGCACTATAACTCTAATATAGCGAAATTAGCTGGCGTGCTAACATTTACTCGACTGCCTCACCTTTTTTGCTCATAGAACTTGTTTTTTGAAAAGATATTTTATTCCAAACACGAGCAATAACATCAACTCTACATCCAAACAATGTATATAGTTTGTACATTTTCCTCCCCCCCCCCACCCCCGATGAACAGTTCCTCACATATTGCCATGAATGGCCTGCACCATACCTCAAAGCCCTCTTCCGACCCCCTAAAGGCAAATTTGATCTTCTCTGACCAGAGCAACTCGTGTATATCTCCCAGCAAAGCCACGGCTGCCGGTGGTGTAACCAACCTCCAATTCAAAAAATTCTGTCGCCAGGCAGTCGGAGAGATGATGTACACAACATCGACCCCCTTCCCCTTCAGCAGCTCTGGCACTTCTGACACACCAAAGATCGCCACCATAGGGTCTGGCTTCACCTTAACCCCTACAAACCTCAATAGGGTCACAAATACCACCTCCCACTAGCTCTCCAACCCCTTGCATCCCCAGGACATGTGGGCATGATTTGCCAGCCCCCACCCACACTTCTTGCATTCTTTAGTTACCCCAGAAAGAACCCACTCATCTGAGCCCGAGTCATGAGGGCCATGAAACTCATTCTTGCACAGGAGGAGGTTGAGTTCACTCATTGCATCTCCTCACACCAGATCCTCATCCTATTTCCCTCCCCAACTCTTCCTCCAACTTCCGCTTGATCCTTTTCACTAATGTCTTGCCCTGCTCTCCCACCCACCCATGCATGTTCCCAATCCTGCCCGTATCCAAGAGCAATATTTTCTCCAGTAGCGTGTACAGTACTCTTGTATTTGGGGAAATGAAGGCAACTCCTTTCGCGCAAAGTCCCGCACCTGCCAGTATCTGAGCTCTCTCCCCCTTGTTACCTCAAATCCAATCCCTCCTCTAGTTCCTCCAGCCCCTCAAACATCCCCTCCGAGAACACATCCCTGACCTGCTCCAACCCGCCCTCACTCCACTGTCTATACATAATAATAATAATAATCATTATCAATAGTGTCACAAGTAGGCTTACATTAACACTGCAATCAAGTTACTGTGAAACTCCCCTAGTTGCCACAGCCCGGCGCGTGTTCGGATACACCGAGGGAGAATTCAGAATGTCCGATTTACCAAACAGCACGTCTTTCTGGACTTGTGGGAGGAAACCGGAGGAAACCCACGCAGAAACGGGAGAACATGCAGACTCTGCACAGACAGTGACCCAAGCTGGGAATCGAACTCAGGACCCTGGTGCTGTGAAGCAACAGTGCTAACCAGTGCGCTATAGCGCCACCCCCCTCCCATGCTTAAACCTGCGATTCACACACAGGTCAGCACCTACATGTGGCCCAATTTAAAGTGCCTCCTCAACTGATTCCAGATCTTATTTTAAAATATTTTAATTAAAGTTTGCATTTTTACACCGTACACCAAAGAAAACAAAATGAATGAGACGGTAACAATTTGCATGTCCCTTTTCGGCAACCCCCCTGCCCCTACTTCCCCTCGTCAGCTATTTCTGGGTCTTATCCTGGGCCCTTTCTTTCACCGTAGGTGGTTTGTTTGGTGTTTGTCTTTTTCTTGTGGTTTTGTGTTGTGCCCTCTGATCCCCATGTTGGTCTCTCTCTGGGCTCCACCTTGGTGTTTCCCCCGGTTTCTCCCCACTAATTGCCACCCCACCGCCGTTCTATCAGTCGTTGGCTCGAACAGGTCTTGGAACAGGCTGATGAATGGCTTTGTGGAAGCCCTCTTCAGACCCTCAGATGGTGTATTTGATCTTTTCCAGGTGGAGAAATTCCGAGAGGTCTGCCAGCCGGTCTGCAGCTGTGGGTGGTGTAGATCCCCAGCTCAGCTGGATTCCCCAGCGGGCAATGAGGGATGCAAAGGCCAGGGTGTCAACCTTCTTCCCCATGTGTAGCTCTGGCTGGTCCGATATCCTGAGGACCACCACTCTCTGGCATGGCTCCACCCTCACTCCCACAACCTTGGACATTGCCTCGAAGAAGGCTGTCCAAAACCCAACAAGTCTGGGGCATGTCCAGCACATGTGGGTGTGGTTCGCTGGGCCTCCCGAGCACCGTTCACATTTGTCCTCCACCTCCAGGATGAACCTGCTTATTTGGGTTCTTGTCAGGTGTGCTCTGTGCACCACTTTGAGCTGCATGAGGCTCAGCCTTGCAGAGGAGGAGGTGGCGTTGGCCCTGTTCAGTGCTTCGCTGCAGAGCCCCCCCTACTTTCATCCCTAACTCTTCCTCCCATATCTCCCTTATTCCGTCCAGGGTGGAGCGTGTCCTTTCTAAAAATCGTCCATATATGTGCCTGCATTCCACTTTTCCAGACTATTCGCATCGCATCCAGTAGCTCCTCCAACATTGTGTGTGTCTCTCGGGGCCCAGGGTACCTCGGCATCTCCTTACGGAGAAGGTTTTTGATTTGCAAATGCTAAACAACTGGCTTGTAATACAGAACAATGCCAACAGCGCCGGTTCTATTCCCGTACCAGCCTCCCCGAACAGGTGCCGGAATGTGGCAACTCGGGGCTTTTCACAGTAACTTTGTTGAAGCTTACTTGTGACAATAAGCTATTATTATTATTATTTCCTGTCTGTTCGGTAGTTCCTGTCTGATTCCAGATCTTAAGACCATAACACATAGGAGTGGAAGTAAGGCCATTCGGCCCATCGTCCACTCCGCCATTCAATCATGGCTGATGGGCATTTCAACTCCACCTACCAGCATTCTCCCCGTAGCCCTTAATTCCTCGCGACATCAAGAATTTATCTATCTCTGCCTTGAAGCCATTTAGCGTCCCGGCCTCCACTGCACTCCGCGGCAATGAATTCCACAGGCCCACCACTCTCTGGCTGAAGAAATGTCTCCGCATTTCTGTTCTGAATTTACCCCCTCTAATTCTAAGGCTGTGCCCACGGGTCCTCGTCTCCTCGCCTAACGGAAACAGTTTCTTTGCGTCCACCCTTTCTAAGCCATGTATTATCTTGTAAGTTTCTATTAGATCTCCCCTTAACCTTCTAAACTCCAATGAATACAATCCCAGGATCCTCAGCCGTTCATCATATGTTAGACCCGCCATTCCAGGGATCATCCGTGTGAATCTCCGCTGGACACGCTCCAGTGCCAGTATGTCCTTCCTGAGATGTGGGGCCCAAAACTGGACACAGTACTCCAAATGGGGCCTAACCAGAGCCTTATAAAGGCTCAGTAGCACATCGCTGCTTTTATATTCCAACCCTCTTGATATAAATGACAACATTGCATTCGCTTTCTTAATCACAGATTCAACCTGCATGTTTACCTTTAGGGAATCTTCGACTAGCACTCCCAGATCCCTTTGTACTTTGGCATTATGAATTTTCTCACCGTTTAGAAAGTAGTCTATGCTTGGATTCTTTTTTCCAAAGTGCAAGACCTCACATTTTCTCACGTTGAATTGCATCAGCCATTTCCTGCACCACTCTCCCAAACTGTCTAGATCCTTCTGCAGCCTCCCCAATTCCTCAGCACTACCTGCCTGACCACCTAACTTCGTATCATCGGCAAACTTCGCTAGAATGCCCCCAGTCCCTTCATCCAGATCATTAATATATATGGTGAACAGCTGCGGCCCCAACACTGAACCCTGTGGGACACCGCTGGTCACCGGCTGCCATTCCGAAAAAGAACCTTTTATCCCAACTCTCTGCCTTCTGTCAGACAGCCAATCCTCAACCCATGCCAGTAGCTCACCTCGAACACCATGGGCCCTCACCTTACTCAGCAGCCTCCTGTGTGGCACCTTATCAAAGGCCTTTTGGAAATCCAGATAGACCACATCCACTGGGTTTCCCTGGTCTAACCTACTTGTCACCTCCTCAAAGAATTCTAACAGGTTCGTCAGGCACGACCTCCCCTTACTAAATCCATGTTGACTTGTTCTAATCCAACCCTGCTCTTCCAAGAATTTAGAAATCTCATCCTTAACGATCGATTCTAGAATTTTACCAACAACCGAGGTTAGGCTAATTGGCCTATAATTTTCCATCTTTTGTCTTGATCCTTTCTTGAACAAGGGGGTTACAACAGCGATCTTCCAATCGTCCGGGACTTTCCCTGACTCCAGTGATTTTTGAAAGATCTCAACCAACGCTTCCGCTATTTCTTCAGCCACCTCCCTCAGAACTCTAGGGTGTAGCCCATCGGGGCCAGGAGATTTGTCAATTTTAGGACCTTTTAGCTTTTTTAGCACCATCTCTTTTGTAATGGCAACCATACTCAACTCAGCCCCCTGACCCTCTGTAATTTTTGGGATATTACTCATGTCTTCCACTGTGAAGACAGACGCAAAGTACTTATTAAGTTCTCCAGCCATTTCCTCGTCTCCCATCACTAGCCTTCCGGAATCAGTTTGAATTGGCCCAATGTCTACTTTGGCCTGTCGTTTGTTTCTTATGTATTGAAAGAAACTTTTACTATCATTTCTTATATTCTTAATAGTTGACTCCCCGCATACGTCCTCCGAGCCAGCACTCTCCCTCCACCATCGCCTCACCGTCTCCACATTCGCTGCCCAAAATAATGCATCAGTTTCAGGAGTGCCAACCACCCCCTCCCTGCCTCTGTCTTTGCAACAGAGCCCTCTTCACCCTCGGCACCTTTCCAGCCCACACAAATTCCTAGACTAGCACATCCATCGTCCGGAAAAAGGCTTTAGGGAGCAAAATCGGGATGAACTGAAACATAAAGAGAAACCGTGGCAGCATGTTCACCTTCACCACCTGCACCCTCCCCATCAATGGCAAGTGCAGCGTATCCCACTAAGATCCCCCTTGACCACCTCCACCAACCCTGTCAGGTCACATGCAACTTCTGACATCGGAACATAAACGATACGAGCATGAGTAAGCCACATCGTCCCTCAATAAAATCATAGAATCATAGAACTTACAGTGCAGAAGGAGGCCGTTCGGCCCATCGAGTGAAGCCACAGCGCTAACCACTGTGCTGCATCATGGCTGACCTTTGAACTCACTTCCGGTTTTCTGCCTGACTCCTCACAAGGCTCCAAAAACCTATCAATCTCAGCCTTGAATGTACTCCAGGGCAGCAAATCCACAGCCACCTGAAGTAGAGAATTCCAAAGATTAGCAAATTCCTCCACATCCCAGTCTGAAATGATTGACCCCTTATCCTGACAGCGTTCTGTGTTCTAGATTCTCCACAAGCAGCCTGTCTACTCTGTCTACCCGGTCGAGCCCCTTCTGAAATTTCAATGAATTTCTAAACTCCCGAGAATGTAAGCCAATCTACTTGACCCCTCAGCCCATTAATCCTTTTTTTAATGCTAAATCAGTCCCGAAATCAGTTCCTGACTGCTATTCAAACATTAGAGTTCAACATGGAAGTTTCAAATTTGTTACTTAGATATGGCATGTAACTTCATATTATTAAACTATGAGAAACAAGTGTATTTTAAACTCTTGAGTAACTGCACTCTTGCATTGAAGTGAAATTAGTCGAAAATGTCTATGAGTAAGTGCGCAGGAAGATAACATGGGGAATGGTGAAAATAGACTCAGTAACTATCACTGTAGTTGCCAATCACTCGAGTAAATCTATTACGTCTTATAATGTTGAATGGCTGGTCGGATATTTACGTTTGTAAAGTTGTGAAACGAGATATTTTCAAGTTAATTGTGCAAGCTTCAGAGTTTCATATTACACACTTAGCACCTCATGCTTGAACACAACATAATTTTATCTTAGATTTCCAGATCAGTTTGAAATGGGGTGGTATTTTCATGCACCAAGCATATATACTGTTTCAGCTCAAAATATTGCGTTCACACACCTCTCCTCAGATACCAGCTGTTAGGAACTCGAAACAAATGGTTCAAAACCACTTCCCCTGATACCAAATGAATGTGCTCAAATGTTGCAAAGGATATCCGCTTTGAGATACCATCTGTGAGCTCTTAGTTTGGAGATTAACTTTTCTATGAATGTACTGGATATATTGAAGGCTCTGACAGTTCACAGCTACTTGAACTTTAGACAGAAATCTTTTCAGTAATTTTCTTATTAAAAGGGAGTTTAAAAACTAAATGTAATAGATACATTCCTGCGTAGTCCTGACAGATTTTTGCTTTTTAAATATTAATCTCAAAATTCTGAAGTGCAATACAATTAAAACATGCTTACGAAATTCTGATCATGCTGAGACCACTATAAGTTGCTAACAGAAAATGTGTCTCATTGAGACACGTATATTTAATGCCATTCACTTAAACAGGAATGGTTCTCGCATGACTCATGCTCACAAATAACTCTCAACTTGCTATTTACAAAGATGTTACCAGTTTGGGTTTTGTAAATCAGTTCCTAGGAGCCAGCCCTTTGGCCTGTTTGCTGTGTCTTTTGCCAATGTTGGATTCACAGGCAGCCTCAATCCACATTCCGCCCAATTGCAGTTCCTATTTTAAAATTTAATTCACAACCACCAGTGCTGACATTGTATTATGTGTAGCACTTTAGTTTGTGTTTAAGTAGTCTATAATAGTATAATGGTATACAGTTTGTCAAGAAATTGTAGGTAGCATGCTTCCTCAGGAGCTTTAAGTTGCACTCTTAACGTAAAAGCAAAACTTAAGTCGTAGAATTCAGGAACCTCTGACTAAAGAATGGTAATTTTCCTTTAAATACACACATACATGACTGTTCTAAAATGGGCTGATAAAAAAAAATGTTTACAGGAAGCCAGTATGGTGAGATTCCCAAGGGCTATGATTTCAAATGTTTCTGTACAGTTGTCGGATGTTTCAAATGGATTTTTAAAATGTTTTTTGAGAAGACACAAAATGACGGCTGTGACTCACCCACTGCCGTCTTAGCTGAACTCCATTTGAATACTTGTATTGGGCGTTCTTTGTGAGTGCAGGCCTGTTATCCTGCATCTCCGTTTCTTCCTGATTTTCTCACAATTATAATCATTGTGAAAGACTTTCTTGTCTGCTTTTATTTACCAATAAAGTTGATCCCGCATGTCGCTCTTGAATTTCCTGAAACTGCATTTCGCGGTGAAAACATAAATGGTGTTAGTATGCTATTAATGCTGCATTCTAGACATAGAAGCATAATTATAAATATAGCGTTGATTGATTTGCAAGGTATGTATATTGAGTGGTGTGCTCGGAAATCCAGTCGAATTTTTGTGTGAAATAGTATATTACAATGGCTGTTTCCTGTTTCCAATGGTGCATCTGATCTACTGAGCACTTTACAAATGCAATATATGATTGCTGTGCATGTGACAAATTAGATGTATATTTTTAAATATATCAATTAAGATTACAGACATGGCAGAGGAAGCAGGGAATTATTAATTTTATTTTAATCATAGCTAATCCAGTGTTTCACTTGTAGTATATAAATTGGAATCTGTGCTGTTCACATAGTGTAAAGTCGCCATAGTCCCAGATGACCATAGGTTGCTTTCCACTTTGAGGGGGAGAGCTGACTTGTGGTGATTTAACCTAAGGATCACCAGACCTTGGGTGAGGAGCAAGGTTAAGAAGGCGGGGCCTGATCCTCCGGTGGCATAGGCGAGCAGGGTGGCCGCAGCAAGAGGAGCTCTCGCCGGTGGCCACGATTTGCGCCGATTTTGGGGATTTCCCCGAGTCATCACTCACCCCCGCGACTATCAACGGCCTTTGGGGCCGTCACGGGCAGTTAGCGGGACAGGTTTAAAAACCAGCGAAGAACCCCACGCGTGTGTCAGGCTGTGGGGGCTGAGGCGCTGGGCCCAGCACGGCGGGGAGGTCGAAGCAGCAGGGGCGGAGCTAAAAGGAGGCCGAGGCGGCAGGCCCAAGGCCAGGGCACGATGTAGGTGGGATGTCCCACATCGGATGGCTCCCACCTAGGATGAAGTAAGAAGGCTGAAGGCCGGTCTCAGGGGAGCTTTGGGGGAATGTAGAGGAGAAGAGAAAGAAGGTTTAAAAAAGTTTGGTGAAAGTTTTTTTTCTCTCCCACTTTTCCCTTTTTTTGTGTGTGAAGGAAGAAAAATTGTTTTTTTTTAATTCAGATTGATGAAGGGCAGGAGGGTGGAAGGGGAGAGAAGAAAAAAGAAAGGAAAAACAATAAGCCGCTAAAGGATGCGAAGAGCAGTGTCGAAGAAAGGGGGAAACGCGGGTTTCGCCGCTGAATGAGAGGACGAGCAAAAGTGCTGACAAGATGGCGGACGCCGAACCACAAGACGAGGCCGCACTACTTACAGTGGAGCAGATGACTGAGCTGATGGGGGTGGAGCTGGAAAAGCAGTTCGCGAGGCATATGGAGGCCTTGAGGAAGGAGACGGTGGTCGCATTGAAGTAATTGGTGGAGGAGGCAATCGCCCCGGTGAGGGTGGCGGTGGCAAAGACATCGGCCGAGGTGAGAGAGCAGGGTGAGAAGATGAAGGAAGTGGAGGAGGCCGTGTCATGACACAGCGACCAGGTCACCTCGATGAGGGACGAGCTGTGGAGGTCAACAGAGGACTCTGAGCAAAGCTTGAAGACTTGGAAAACCGCTCACGGCGACACAATTTGAGAATTGTGGACTTGCCCGAAGGGACAGAGGTCCCAAGGCCAACACAATACTTCACGAAGAAGTTGGCGGAGCTGATGGGGGAGGGTGAGAACCCCTCCCGGTCCGAACTAGACCGAGCTCATGGGTCATTAAGGCCGAAGCCCAAAGTGAACGAGCCGCCAAGAGCAGTAATTATCTGCTTCCATAAGTTCTGCATGAAGGAGAAAGTATTAAGCTGGGTGAAGCAGAAGCGGGAGGTGCTGTGGGATGGTATTGCGGTTCGGATCTACCAGGACCTGATGGTGGAGTTGGCAAAAAGACGAGCGGCGTTTGGGCGAGTGAAGGCGGCACTGTACAAGAAGAGGGTGCGATTTGGTATGGTGTACCTGGCAAAGCTGAGGGTAATGTATAACGCCAAATACTTTTATTTTGAGACAGCGGAGGCGTTCGTGAGGGCAGAAGGTTTGGGACAGACGTGAAGAGCGGAACTGGAAGAGGGACTGTGTTTGAGCAGCTGGAAAATGTATGAATGCTACAACTTTCTTTTTACTGATGTATATTGTAATTTACTTCTCTTTGCATTGTTACAGAGTTCAAGTTAATGGTGGGTTGATTGGCGTTCTGTGTTGCGACGGTTAAATGTTATGTTAGTGAATTGTATGGGTTGGATTGTTGGTTTTGTTTTTTTTTGTTTTTTCCTTCTCTGGGACTGGGTGGAAGGGGACGATATATTTTGGCGGGGGGAGCCACCCGCACTAGCTATCTAAAGTCAGCTAGTGAACGGAGGTGAGATGAGAGGAGGGCTGCGGAATTTGGAGCGTGGATAGCAGGCTTCAGTGGGCCTACGAGGCGAGCGAGAGGGGGGAAGGGATGGATGCTGGGAGATGTTGTTTCAGGAGGAAATGTAGGGGGGGTTCGATGTTAACAATGGACAGGGGCGGGTCAGGCTTATGGGGCAGGGCCCGGTGATATGATGATGGTGGATAAGAAAGGTGGGGGGGTGAGGGACTCCCAGGAAGGATAGTCACGTGGAACGTGAGAGGGCTAGGAGGTCCGGTCAGGAGGTCAAGGGTGCTTGCGCATCTTAAAAGTTTGAAAGCCGATGTGGCAATGCTGCAGGAGACTCACTTGAGGGTGAAGGACCAGGTGAGACTTAAAAAGGGCTGTGTTAGTCAGGTGCTTCACTCTGGATTTGATGGAAGGGCTCGAGGGGTAGCGGTGTTGGTCAGCAAAAGAGTACGCTTCCAGGTGGAAAAGGTGGTGGCAAATCAGGGGGGTAGAAATGTGATTGTGGCAGGGGCGTTGGAGGGGAGATTAGTGGCGCTGTTAAGTGTATACGGTTCCAATTGGGACGATGTGGGATTCGCGAAGAAGGTGTTTGGGGCCTTTCCCGACTTGGACACACACGAGCTGATTGTGGGGGACTGGAACTTGGTGCAGTAGCCAAGGTTCATCAGACCACGGCCGCACTCACTGGTCCCATCGGTGGGGGGGGGGGGGTTTAAGGCGCTGGCTGGGCTAATGGTGGAAATGGGAGGGGTGGACCCTTGGAGGTTCCTGCAGCCAAGGGAACAGGAGTACTCGTTTTTCTCAGCAGTCCATAAGGTATACTCGCGAATCGACTTTTTTGTGGTGAGCAAGGCTTTGCTGGCTGGGGTCAAGGGGTCGGAATACTCTCACAATTGCAGTGTCAGATCACGCTCCGCATTGGGTGGATATGGTACTGGAGAAGGGGGTAGCGCAGAGGCCAGTGTGGAAACTGGATGGGGGGCTTTTGGGGAACCAAGTGTTCTGTGAGAAAAATGAAACGGTAATTAAGGAATATGTAGGTTTCAACTGTACGGGTGAGCTGTCGAAGGCAGTTGTCTAGGAGGCTCTAAAGGCGGTGGTGAGAGGTGAGGTAATTTTGTTTAAGGCCAGGGTGGACAAGGAGGAGAGGTTGGAGTGGCAGAGGGTAATAGATGAGATGTTGGAGGTAGATAGGAGTTATGCAGAAGATGGGGACCCAGCGAAGCTGGAAAAGAGGAAGGAACTACAGGCGAGCTTCGACCGACTGTCCACCAGGAAGGCGGTGAGCGAACTGAGACGAGCAAGGGGTGCAGTTTATGAACATGGAGATAAGGAGTATGTTAGCAGGTCAGCTCCGGAGGGAAGCAGCGGCAAGGGAAATTCTTCAGGTGAGGGATAGGGCAGGGAAGTTGGTGGTGGCTCCGGAGCTGATTAACAAGGTTTTTGAGGAGTTTTATGAGAGGTTGTACAGGTCAGAGCCACCCGGTGGAGACAGTGAGATGCAGGAATTTCTAGATGGGTTCGGGTACCCGAGGCTAGGGGAGGGAGACATGGCTACGTTAGAAGGAGCAATAGTGGAGCAGGAGATAAAGGATGCGATTGGGAGGATGCAGTCGGGGAAGGTGGCAGGGCAGGATGGGTTTCCGGTGAAATATTATAAAAAATTCAAGCATCAGTTGGCACCCCTGATATTTGAAGAGGCGATAGGTTTGCTGCCACAAAGCATGGGCCAGGCATCGATTTCACTGTTGCTAAAAAAAGATCAGGATCCGATGGAGTGTGGGTCGTATAGGCCCATATCACTTCTGAATGTGGACTCAAAAGTATTGGCGAAGGTACTGGCGGGTCGGCTGGAGGAGTGCCTCCTAAAGGTGATAGGTGAGGATCAGACAGGGGTCATGAAAGGGAGGCAGCTTTTTTCGAACATTTAGGAGGCTTTTGAACGTCGTTATGGCACCGGCGGAAGGGAAGGGGTACCTGATGGCCGTTCTGGAACGGCTTGGGATTGGACCAAGATTGATGAACTGGGTAAAGCTACTGTATAAGGAGCCGAGGGCAAGTGTCTGCACAAACAATATCAGCTCGAGATACTTTTCTCTCCACCGTGGGATGAGGCAGGGATGTCCTATGTCCCCCCTGCTGTTTGCACTTGCGATTGAGCCATTGGCCATCGCATTAAGAAGTTCGGGAGCATGGAAAGGAATAGTGCTGCTATATGTGTCGGAACCGAGTGCGTCGATAGGAGGAATATTAGAGCTACTGCGGGTATTTGGGTCTTTCTCGGGGTACAAGCTGAACCTGGACAAGAGTGAGTATTTTGTGGTGTCTCGGCCGGGGGTGGGGGCAGGAGTGGGGGGGGGCTGCCATTCCGTAGGGCAGGGATTCACATTAGGTAGCTGGGGATGCAGGTCGTGGGGGAGGCTTCGCAGGTACAACATCACAAGTTTGGTGGGGAGAGTGAAAGCCGATCTGGCGAGCTGGGATGATCTTCCTCTGTCATTGACGGGTCGGGTACAGGCGGTTAAAATGAATGTGTTACCGCGATTTCTGTTTATTTTTCAATGCCTACCGAATTTCCTCCCAAAGGCTTTTTTCGGGGAGATTGAGGGAAAGATTACCTCGTTCATATCGGGAGGGAAGGTGGCCAGAGTGAGAAAGGTGCTGCTACAGAGGGGAAGGCAAGCAGGGAGTTTGGGTCTCCCGCACCTGATGTAGTACTACTGGGCGGCGAATGTGGAGAAGGTGCGGAGCTGGGTCAGAGGGGTTGATTCCCAGTGGGTCAGAATGGAGGAGAGTTTGTACAGGGGGTCGGGACTGAAAGCACTAGCAACAGCACCGCTCCCGATAGCTCCGGGGAAATACTCAAGGAGTCCGGTAATAGTAGTTTCATTGAAAATCCAAAAGCAGTTTTGCCAACACTTCGGGTTGGGGGCAGGGTCAAGGGAAATGCCGATTCGGGGGAACCACAGATTTGAGCCAGGGAAGTGGGATGGAAGTTTTCGGAAATGGGAAGAGAAGGGGATTAAGCCGCTAAAAGATTTGTTTCTTAGGGGTCGGTTTGCAGGATTGAAGGAGCTGTGAGCGAAGTATGGGCTGGAGCAGGGAGAAATGTTTAGATACATGCAGGATCAAGATTTTGCCAGGAAGGAGATACCGAGCTTCCTGGAGGAACCGGCCTCCACATTGCTGGAGGAGGTGCTGACGACAGGGGGACTGGAGAAGGGGGTAGTGTCAGCGGTCTACGGAGCTATTTTGGAAGAGGATAAGGCACCACTGGAAGGGATCAAAGCAAAGTGGAAGGAAGAGTTGAGAGAGGTTATAGAGGAGTGGGTCTGGTGTGTGGTGATCCGGAGAGTAAATGCCTCCACCTCATGTGCAAGGTTGGGGCTGATACAGCTGAAGGTGGTATACAGAACGCACCTCACGAGGGCGAGAATGAGCCGATTCTTAGGAGTAGAGCATTGGGGGGGGGGGGGGGGGGGGGGGGGGGGGGGGGGGGGGGGGGGGGGGGGGGGGGGGGGGGGGGTGGGGGGGGCGCTAATCACGTTCCATTGTTTTGGTCCTGTCCAAAGCTAGAGGGGTACTGGAAGGAGGTTTTTAGGGTAATTTCCAAGGTGGTGCACGTGAAACTGGACCTGGGTCCCCAGCAGGCCATATTCGGGGTGTCGGACCAGCCAGGGTTGGAAACGGGTGCGGAGGCAGATTTCGTAGCCTTCGCCTTGTTGATCGCCCGAAGGTGGATCCTGTTGTGATGGAGAGCAGCCTCTCCACCCTGTGCCCTGGCATGGCGGGGGGACCTGTTGGAATACTTCATCCTTGAGAAGGTTAAGTTTGAAGTGAGGGGAAGGACAGAGGGGTTCTACAAGTCATGGTCATTATTCATTATGCGCTTTCAAGAACTGGATAACATCGAACATTAGTTGGGGGGGGATGGGTGGGAGGGTTGGGAGAGGGGGGCTGTGTACATTAAGGATGACTATGGGTAATCCCTGATTCCTTTTTGTCATTTGTTTCTGTAAACATGCGGGCTGATGTTTGGGGGGTTGGTGGGAGGATGGGATTGTTGTTATTGTTATGGGGATTGACATATCTGTTGCTGATTATTGTTTATTGTTGGTGGGTGTAAATTCGGGAGAAAATGTGAAAAAGGAGAATAAAAATATTTTTTTAAAAAGAAGGCTTCATGGAGCTATTCTGATGTCCTCTTGTGCTATATGCTTCATGAATAACCTCAGCTGGAACGGGAACTGAACCTTCGCTGTTGGCCTCACTCTGTATCACAAACAGCTGTCCAGCCAACTGAGGTAAACCGTCCCCCTTTTTATATATTATAAATAAAGAAATGATCTTCATTGTCACAAGTAGGCTTACATTAACACTGCAATTAAGTTACTGGAAAAGCCCTTAGTCGCCACATTCCGGCGCCTTAACCAGCTGTCTATCCCACTGAGCTAAACCTTATGCATAGGACTGCCTTTCAAACGCACTTCATTGGATGTAAAGGTCATGAAAAGTGGGATATAAATGCAAGTTTTCTTTAGCATATCTTTGTTTTCAAGTTATAGAAAGGTAGCTAGTACGCTATTTTGCCAATTTGGAAACCTTTTGCGCTCTATGAATATACATACCTGTTTACACAGTCTCCGCCTTACAAATAGCATACCAGTGAGACACAAATACCCCACACTGAGACCCTGAAATTTTAATCAAGAATATTTTGTGCTATAAAATACATTTTTATGGTATTCACTCTCCCAGTTAGGAAACATGATGTTTAACTGGCTTCTTCCTGTCCTTCACCATTACTTGTCTCTTTTATGGAATATGGGGGCTAAATTTAGGCTTTCTGCCTTAGCTATTGGCATAAAGCTATCCAGGGGTGGAATGAGCTTCCTATATCAAATTTCAAGAGTCAGTTTGTCAGAATAATTATGTCTTCCTGTGCACCCTTGGTGTTGTTCAGTAATGTGGAAAATCTGACCAGCCAGTCAAATGACACAAGACCGTGAACACCAGTGTGCAACGAAAATGTGGAGCTCTATCATGGAGTTTGTTGCTAAAGAAGTGACCAGACACCGCTTTTTCATTTGCTCATGGGATGTGAGCATCAATGGCAAGGCTAGCATTCATTACCCATCCCTAATCATCCTTGAGATATTGGCGGTGAGCCAGTTTCTTGAATCACTGCAGTCCTCATGCGAAAAGTACTTTACAGAAAATACAGCTAAAATAAATAACCAAACAAACTGGCATTTATATAGTGCTATGTATATTATACAGTATATTTACTGCAATGTAGGCTAGCAGGGCAGCAAGTTTTGTACATTGGTCTCATCAGTAGTAATCACATTTGTTCTGTTGGTGTAAATTGAGAGATATATGTTGGTTGGACAGAAAGGCTCCTATGAACTGTATTTTGGGAAAGCTATTTTTGCAATCAGGTTTGTTGATGATCTTTAATACTGAATCATTCTATTGTAAGAAACTGTTCAGCAGACAACCCATGGAGCTATTCTAATGTCCTCTTGTGCTATATACAAAGGATTGTTGTACAGATATTGAAGATGGCACTGATCATCTGGTGATACTCTTAAGTTACTTCACAATTTTAAAATTAATTTCCGGAATTTGGACTTCCCTGACTAGGTCAGCATTTCATTGCCCTTCTCTAAAAGCCCATGAGAAGATGGTAGTGAACTGTCTTCTGGAACTGCTGCAGTCCATGTGGTGTAGGTACACCCGCAGTGCTGTTAGGGAGGGGGCTCCATGATTTTGACACAGAGGCAGTGAAGGAATGGCAATTTTCAAGTAATAATAATAATCATAATAATCTTTATTGTCACAAGTAGACTTACATTAACACTGCAATGAAGTGAATGTTTGTGCAACGAGCGTCAATCAAGCCGTTTGCATTGTCCTGGGTGGTGATGAGTTTCTTGAGTGTCTTTGGAGCTGCACTCATCCAGGCAAATGGAGATTGATCATCACTCCTGCCTTGTGCTTTGTAGATGGTGGACAGGCATTGGGGAGGCAGGAAGTAAGTTACTTGCCACAGGATTCCTAGCCTCTGACCTGCTGTGGTAGCCGCAGTATTTATATGGCTCAGTATTTGTATTGATTAAGTAGAAATTGTATGTTAATAATGATCTGGTATATAAAACATCTGTCATGGGTTTTTTTTTCCAAGGTTATGGCTGTCACAGTAATTTACTTACTTTGAGTGGTGTAAAAAGGCCATTGTATGTCTTAGTAAAATCAATGGAATTGATTCCTTTCTGCAGGAATGGTAGAGAAGATGGCGGGGGGAGCTGTGAGTAGTTTTAGTGGTTAAGGATGAAATCACTTCAGTGAAAAAAGATGTAATTTAAGGTAAGCAGGCATTGGAAACATTACGTGTAGAATGAAGAAACAGAACGTTTAAGACTTGAGTTTAGTATAGGCCCCCTGGCTGTGAAGTGGTAGATTATATAAATGCAGAGTTTAAACAAACATGTAATATAGATAAACTACATTGAATGGGGATTTTAACTGCTGTGGATTTTAACTGCCGTGCAAAGAATATCAGAATAACTCATGTCAGAAACATATTAAATTAGTGAGGTGTATTCTGGGTAGATGGCTGGAGGATGTGAGTGGGAAGTAGCTATGAGGTCTCCATCTCGGTGTTGATTTTGCAGTTGTTGTCAATAAATATACCATTTCATATTGGAAACTTCTGTATCTATATTTTCTCTCATTTAATCTATTCCAGTAACCATCAGGATAGATCATTTCAAATCTATTTCATATATCAGTTTATATGTAAGAATATTGAATTTTAATTAAATTTAAATGTGAGCATGAGTAACTTATTTGCAGTTCAGATCAGATGCTTTCAGCTGACTGTTGCTCTTATTAAAATGTAAATACTGGTTTTAAAGTGTTAACTGTTCCATGAATGGGCCCTAATGCAAGTATAATTATGTACTTCAAAGAATTAAACTTTTTTCACAGTTGCTTAGGAAATACCAGCATTATGCTATATACTGCAATTTATGTTTGGATAGTATAATTGTGGTAGGTTGTGAGGTTGAAGACAAAGTTTCTATTGCACAAATTGTTTTCTTAGGGAGTGCCTTAGGTTCGAAGATGATTTGATTCCACTCTAGTTCATGACAAAATGTGGTGATCCTTCCTGTTGATTCCCTTATTTCCCTTTTCTTTATTTTTTCGCCGTTATCATTTTGATCCATGAATGCTTAATGAACATGTATCTTTAAGACAAGCAGTAGAGAGAATGAGGAATTCAAAAGGTTGCAACACAGGGACCTTTCAATTCCCGGCTTGGGTCACTCTCTGTGCAGAGTCTGCACATTCTCCCTGTGTCTTCGTGGGTTTCCTCCGGGTGCTCCAGTTTCCTCCCAAGGTCCAAAGATGTGCAGGTTAGGTGGATTGGCCATGCTAAATTGCCCTTTGTGTCCAAAAAAGTTTAGGTGGGGTTACTGGGTTTACGGGTGGTGGTGTGGGCTTAAGTAGGGTGCTCGATGGGCCGAATGGCCTCCTCCTGCACTTTAAATTCTATGATTCCATGATAGTTTATGGTGTTGGTTTTCGAGACCATATTCTGCCTGGTAACTGGTGGTTATTGGATCCTGCGTGAATGGGATGATTTCCAGAGACAAAAGGATGGCAGAGTTTGAGACCTGGAAACTCTGTGTGTGACATACATACATGTGGGGCAGGTGGTGCTTAGAAAAGCCATGTACATGAATTGTTTGGAGATTTGGGCACTCTCCTCAACATCGTCTGAGTTTCCTGACTAAGTTTCTCCCAAGTGATTGGTACCTTCCTGAATGAACCTTCTCTCTTTTGGTTGGTGCCAAAGCAGGGAGTCCTGTGAGTCGGTAGGAATGGTTGACCTCTTCGGGAGTGCTTTGAAGGCATCCCCAAAGCATTTCCTATTTCGTCCTGTGAATCTCTGCCATGACTGTGTTCCGATTAGAGCAGTTGCTTCAGATGTCATATGAATGATATGTCCTGCCCAGAGGAGATGGTTTAGATTGATTGATTGATGCCTTGACACTGGGCATGTTGCCTTTCCAGCAGAAATCCAGTAATGCAAATCTATCCATCAATTTACCTCTTCTAGCCCTTTTTTAATTAGACCAGTTAAAATTGAGCAGGAGTCCAAATATAACAATAAATTCTTGAATGATTATGTGCCATCATAGTGTAATGGCCTCTATTCTTGTCTGCTATGTTGCTCCAGGCAATGGCAGCTATTTTTGTAACAAATGGTGGTTTTGCCATCAATCATGTTGGGGATTTAGGATAAGGGTGTGTCTATTTACATAAAATATATTACCAGCCCATATGGCTTGAGTTGGCAATGTTGGAGATGGATTTTCGAAGTCAATGTCATCAAAATTCTTTGAGCACTTTTTATAGTTCCATAAATACAAATGGGTTGTTCTAATTGAAATATTATAGGGCTGCTTTTCTCTAATTGCATAATTCCATGAAATTCAACAAACAGCCTCATTGTACCTTCCAGTGAATCAAGTCAGGGCTCTGCTTTAGATATAGTCCACTGTTATTACACTTTAGTGAGTGTCTCTGACAGCGTGTCCAGTTGTCATTAACATTCCCATGGGAATCCGTTTCAAGAAGAGTGCCTTTTTTTTACATTGCCATTTTTATCTTGTATGCTATAAACACTAGCTAGGCAAGAGTAATGGTCCCTATAAACTATATGACCTGTTATTTTCTTACAGCCAGTCAATTAAATTTACTTTTTGTTCTGTACCAGACAATACACTACCTTCTGTCACGATGATTTTGCAAATGATGAAGATAATTATGTATTCATATTGTTTTTAGTGTTTCCTCACGAGCAACCTTGTAGCTAAACAGGGGCACTTTAAGAGAACAATGATGTCATTGGCCGTTTGCGCGGGCAAGCGGGCAGCCTGCCATCACAGCTTGCAGTGTTAATATCTTCTAAATAAAGCTCTACATTTTGGTCGAACATCTAAGGCCTGCAGACTTGTTTTTGAATCCACCACGTGATGAGGTAAGCGAACAACGTTTGTAAGCACCCAAAGACATAAACAATTGAAATCGGCACTACATGAAAGTTGGCGACGGGGGAGCCAAACAACAGTTGTAGCCACCGGAGCAACCAAAAAATCCAAAGGAAATAACCTTGAGAAGCCCGTCACGTGCTCCTCTCGAAACAATCATGGTAGCCGTGGGTAATATGTACCCTGCAGCAACAAATTTAGAGCTGGAAAACAGGCTGAGTTCGGGTTGTGCCTTGTTTTGGGGAGAAATGAAGCAATGTAGTTCTAACAATTCATGGCACATGTGCACACACACGTGCTTCCATAGAGAAAAATTGCACGAGACTTTGAGGCCACCAGTCCATTTGATGACAATGTAGAGCGATGCAACTCCTATTCGGAACAATTTGACTATTTTGTTCAAGTTAACAAAGTAACAGCAGATACAAAAGTCCCAACATTCCTGAGCATAATGGGGATGGAAACATTTAACAACCTTCGGAGTCTGGTACAGCCGGAAAAAAAGGCACAAAAACATACAAAAAATAGTGGAAATTTTGCAGAGCCACTATTCACCAAAACCTTTAGTCATCGCAGAAAGGTTTAGGTTTCATAAGGGAAACCAAGAAGACGATGAATTGATTGCGTAGTTTGTAGCCACCCTGAAAAGACTGGCATAACACTGCGAATTCGGGGATATGTTATAACGATGCCATCAGAGATTGATTAGTCTGTGGTTGAAAGAGCGAAGCTATTAAAAAGCAGTTGGAAACCGAAAGCAACCTGACCTTAAAAAAAAAAGCTTTGGAAGTTGCTGTATCCATGGATTTAGCAGCCAAAGAAGCTCAACAGTTGAGTTCAAGTATAAGAACCTAAAAATGTCAGCTAAAATTCAAACGCAAACACAATCTCACACTTTCCATAGGTGTGCAAAAATTGGGCATTCAGCTGCAGATTGTTGGTGCAAAGATGTCATGCGCAGGAATTGTGGCACAAAGGGCCACATGTACGTGCTTGTTGGAAAAATAAATGAGTTTCAGGCAAAAGTTGCAGCAAGCAAGAGCCGAATAAAATAAATGGCAAACTGAATAAAGAAAAAAGTGCCCATGTGGTACAGAGAGGACATCAGAAGAAATTCTATTCACAATCCAAAGACGAACTGTCATTAAAGGTCCTGGTTGTTGCTGGTGCAACAAACCGATATTGGGTCACTTCATTACTAGATGATCAGCCTGTGAATATGGAAATGACACTGGGGCAGCTGTCTCGCTGATGCCAGAGACCGTTTATCAAGTAAAGCTCTGACATATTGATCTGCAACCCTCGAAGATAGTGTAAAAAACCCAACACTTGAGAAGTGGCATGTTGAGGGGCCGTATTGATGTAAGAGTGCAGGTAAATGGAGAGGCGGAAGATTTGTCCTTGCACAAGACAAAGGAAATTATCCAGCACCAATGCAAAGTACTTGGCTGGAAAAGATCAGATTAAATTGGGCAGATGTAAATCTCATGACAAATTCTCAATCAGGCCTACTCAAAATCTTGAAGAAACATGCATTGTCTTCAACAGTGAGCTTGGAAGCGTGAAGGATAACTCAGTAAAACTGAAGATCAAGGAATAAAGTCAGACGAGATGCTTAAATGCTTGGTCAGTGTCATACCCAATCAGACCTTTTTAAAAAAAAATTAAAATTTTTTTTAGAGTACCCAATTTATGTTTTTCCAGTTAAGGGACAGTTTAGCGTAGCCAATCCACATACCCTGCACATCTTTGGGTTCTGGAGGTGACACCCACGCAGACACGGGGAGAATGTGCAAACGCCACACGGACAGTGACCCAGAGCCGGGATCGAACCTGGGACCTTGGCACAGTGAGACAGCAGTGGTAATCACTGCGCCACCGTGCTGCCCTACACAATCCGACCTAAGGTAGAGACAGAATTAGAACATCTGGTCAAACCTGTTCATGTGAATGATTGGGCTACACCAATCATACCCATGATAAAAGACAAGTCTGTATGCATTTATGGCGATTTTAAAATCACTCGTATTCCTGTACAATGTGCAGAGCCGTACCCTTTACCTCTGATTGATTACTTATTCGCTGGGTTGGTTGGAGGTCAACACTACAGTAAAATCAACCATAGTCAAGCGTATCTTCAAATGTAAACGATTCATAACAGTTCTTGATGATTGTGACACACCATGGGTTATTTTGATTCAAAAGATTACCATTTGGCATCACTTCAGCACCAGCATTATAGACCAAATTTTAAGTGGATTAGTACAGTGTTACCTGGATGTAACACTTGGTTACTGGGAAGAATGAGGAAGAACATCTCCGCAACCTAGATGCCGCACTCCAGGGATTAGAAGATTATTGGTTAAGCGTCTGAAAAGATAAATAAGAAATTTTCCAGTCTTTGATTGTATATCTGGGAAATGTCATCGACTCCAAGTGATTGCATAAGTTGCCTTCGAAAGCCAAAACCGTTACCAAGGCACCCACACTTCAAAGTGTCACCAACTTCGATATTTCTGAGGCATACTAAATCACTACTCCCTAATCTAGAGACTATTCTAAAATCCTTGGAGGATCAATGTGAGAGAGCATTTGTGCACGCCAAAGAGGTACAACTCAAGACAGAAGTCTTGACACACCCATGATTCAAAGTTACCCCTATAACTGGCATGTGACAGATTACCTTTATTGGGGTTGAGGCAGTGTTTTCCCACATAATGCCCACATTTGAAGAGAAAGCAATAGCCTTTGCATCGAAGACCTTGAATACAGCCTAGGAATCATTTTTGGAATGAAACAGTTCCACCAATTCCTGTATGGAATTCACTTTATTGACAGACTATCATCCAGTAACAACGATCTTTGGCCCTCATACTGGGATTCCATCACTGGCAGCGAGCAGGCCGCAGAGGTAGGCATTGCCCTCGTCAGTCAAACCTTCATGGGAACGCTGATGGACTCTCTGGACTACCCTTAATAAATAGTTTGTCGATGAGCAGTTCATGTGGAAATATTTTCTACATCGAGCAAGTAGAATAACACTCCTGTAACCACAGTTAAGAAGCACACCAGATATGATCCAGTACTGTCAGAGATCATGGACATGGTGTTTTGAGGCTAGACTTCAGGACCAAACCCTGAGTTAAAGCCATATAGTGGCACGGTAGCACAGTGGGTAGCCCTGTTTCTTCACAGCTCCAGGATCCCAGGTTCGATTCCCGGCTTGGGTCACTGTCTGTGTGGAATCTGCACATTCTCCCTGTGTCTGCGTGGGTTTCCTCCGGATGCTCCAGGAGTTTCCTCCCACAAGTCCAGAAAAGTAATTTGGACATTCTGAATTCTCCCTCCTGTGTACCCAAACAGGTGCCGGAAAGTGGCGACTAAGGGCTTTTCACAGTAACTTCATTGCAGTGTTAATGTAAGCCTACTTGTGACAGTAAGAGGATTATTATTATTATATTCTACCCAAAGAATTGAGTTATCCGTACAGGCAGGTTTTCTCCTCTGGGGATTTAGTATCATAATTCCATCATTATTAAGAAAACATGTATTAAACCAATTACGCAAATAGCCAGAAGCTATTTTTGGTGTTGAAATTGAGACGGTGGGAATGTGTTCACCTTGCACAAAAGTGGAGAACCTGCCACTATTTGCCCCGTTGCACCGGTGGAAATGGGCAGAAGAAGCCTGGCAAAGTGGATATTTTGATTACGCTGGGCCATTTGAAGGGTGTATGTTTCTCACTCTAGTTGTTGCCCTCTCAAAATAGCCTGAAGTTGCCAACATGAAGTCAACGTCATCGGAGAAAACCGTTGAGAGATTGGGTGAAATCTTCAGCAGAGATGGTTACCCAGAACAACTGGTGAATGGGAATGGACCACTGTTCAGAGTTCATAAACTACTTGGAAGCAGAACGGAATTCAACACATCCGGTCAGCTCCTTATCACCCTGCCCAAAATGTAACCAGAGAAAGGGTAGCATGGTGGCACAGTAGTTAGCACTGCTGCTTCACGGAGCAGAGGACCCGGGATTGATCCCAGCCCCGGGTCACTGTCTGTGTGGAGTTTGCTCATTCTCCCCGTGTCTGTGTGGGTCCCACCCCACAACCCAAAAGATATGCAGGGTAGGTGGATTGGCCACACTAAATTGCCAATTGGAAAAGGTTTTTAAAAAGATAACCAGAGAACAAGGTTCCTTGTCTAAACGTTTGAGTCAATTCCTGCTCGGGTACAAGAATACTGCGCGTTGAACCCAAGTTTCTTCTGGCATTGCTCATGGTTAAACATCAGCTATGATCAGCATTTGATTTACTAAAACCACCCAAGATAAAAGAAATTGTCAAGAAAAAGCTGCAAGAGATCAAGGCAAAATTATGTTTATCAGATCAAGAGGTTCTGGCAAGAAATAATACTGCAAGTAAAAAGTGCATTCCTGCCATCATCTTGGGGCATGCAGGACAAATCTCCTACACCGTTCAAATCCGAGAAAGGGTAATGTGTAGGAGGCATGCAGATTAACTTCTGGTGACAAGAACCAATCTGACAGAGGCAGATCTGACAGAGTCTAAATCCAGCTGTGCCAAGAGATGACCTGGACCTTCCCGAGGACCTGACACTAACCGAACCAATTGAGGAAAATCGCATCTCAATTGTGAATCAAACATCGACCAAGTTTAAATTACTATGTCGATTCCAGTTAAGATAACCACTGACGATGCTCACACCAAACCAAGTAGATAAATCCCAACCTACTGAGTGATGCAAGGAAGGAAATAGCAAGGGCACTGGTAATCATTTTCAATTCCTCTCTAGCCACAGGAGAGGTGACTGGAAGATAGCCAGCATGGGACCATTATTCAAGAAGGTTGGAATGGATAAACCAGGAAACTACAGGCCAGTTACTCTAACCTCAGTGGTGAGGAAACTTTTAGAAGCAATTCTGAGAGACAGATTTAATCTGCATTTAGAGAGACAGAAATTAATCCCGAACAGTCAGCATGGTTTTGTTAAGGGGAGGCTGTGTCTGACCAAGTTGATTAAATTTTTCGAAGGGGCAGCACAGTGCTTCGCGCCTGGGACCCATGTTCAATTCCAACCTTGGGTGATGGTCTGTGCGAAGTTTGCACGTTCTCCCGTGACTGCGTCGGTTTCCTCGGATACTCTAGTTTCTTCTCACAGTCAAAAGATATACAGGTTAGGTGGATTGGCCATCCATGCTAAATTGCCCCCAAGTATCCAAAAGGTTAGGTGGGGTTACGGGGATAGGGTGGCGGCGTGAGCTAAAGTAGGGTGCTGTTTTAGAGGGTCTGAGCAGATGTTATGGGCTGAATGGCCGCCTTCTGCACTGTAATGACTATGATTCTAGGTGGCCAGGTGTGTAGATGACAGCAATGCATTTGACATAGTCTGGTCTTCAGCAAGGCTTTTGATGAGATCCCACATGGATAAAAGCAAATTACTGCGGATGCTGGAATCTGAAAGGAAAGGGAAAATGCTGGAAAATCTTGACAAGTCTGGCAGCATCTGTAGGGCGAGAAAAGAGCTAACGTTTCGAGTCCGATGACTCTTTGTCAAAGCTTTATGAAACACTGATTAGGCTTCTGCTAGAGTATTGTGTTCAGTCATGGGCAACACATTTCAGGAAGGTTGTCAAGACCTTGGAGAGGGTGCCGAGGAGATTTACTGGACTCAGTACCAGAAATCAATGACTTCAGTTATGTGGAGAAACTGTGATTATTTCCCTTAGAGGTGAGAAGGCTAAGAGGAGATTTGATGCAGGTGTTCGAATTTAGGAATGATTTTGATGGACTAAATAAGGAACTACACTTAGCGACGGAAGTGTTGGTTGCCAGAGGACACAAATTTAAGGTTATTGACAAAAGAATACAAGGCAACACGATTGAACATTGTTTTCACACTTGAGTTATTATGAACTGAATTGCAATGCCTGAAAGGTTGGTGAAGGTCAACTTAATATAACATTCTCATCTGAATGTTGAGCCTGTGGTCTTCAATATTGTGTCCAATTCTGGGCACTCCACTTGTAAAAGATGTAAAGACTTTCAGAGAAAGTGCAGAAAAGCCTTTTTTAAAGAATGGTCCCAGGGATGAGGGAATTCAGTCACTTGAATAGATTGGAGAAGCTGAAGCTGGGGTTGTTCTCCTTGGAGAAGAGAACATTCAGAGTTTTGATAATGGTGTCCAAAATCCTGAAGAGGTTCAGACAGATTAGAGAGAAACTGTGCATGTTGTGTTAACTTGTATTGGCAGGAGTTTGAATTGACACTCCAAAGTGAGTCTAATTTTCTATTGCTGATGGGTCAGAACTTTAATTTTGATGAATGGCAAATACAATTAGTTTTAATGGAGAAATCTTGGGTATAATTATGCCCTCAACTGACCTGAAAGTGATGTGCGGTGACTATGGCTGCATGAAGAAAGGTTTTGTGACCATCATTACTTGCATTGGTGATCAAAATTAATTGAAAAGGCATGCTAGTTCATGATCAGAACACCCGTGAGTATTAAATGAAAACCTGGTGCAAAGGCTAACAGCTATGCTACAATGTGGAAAGCATAAAGAAGCTTTGTACATAAGTTGGGTCTAACACGAAATCAGACAACCATAGCCTAATGGTGTGATTGTCAAAAATTGGGGAGAAAAAAACACATCTTGAATTTCTGCTATTATTTAATAGTTATGTGCTGTATGTGTTTGTACAGTATTGAAGAATGTACAAACTTTCTGTCTGTAAAACATATACTGAGCATGCCGGGGCAAACTTCCAGTGCTCACTTGCGGTCATCTCATTGGCATGCTACTACAGGTTTCAATTTACTGACTGCTTTATTTTGATTCAAAGCATAGCATTATCTACTAATGGATCCTTAGCAGCAGATGTGCGAAAAAGAGTACCACCTTTCAGTCATGGGGAACAGGCAAAAATTCAAAATAAAGTCATTATAGTTAACTTGAAATTTACTGAGCGCAATTACGGTTTTACCCATGCTTTAATCTCCTCCACACTTATTGCTGTCTGTCTTTCTCTTTGTTTATTTTTTGAAGGTGTATCCTTCATAACTTGTTTCTTCGACTGTGGGATTATGGTTAGTTCTAACCTGTGGTACAACATTGCAATGGTTACAAGTCCAAATATCTAATCTATTTGGAGGTGAGAGTAACTTCAATAATGCTGGTCTTTAATTTGTAGACTTCAAAAGTTGTTGAAAGCTTTGTGTGTGTGGCTCTTTATTTCTTCCTTCGCTTCAAGGCACCACCACATGATTGGTTTAATAGATAATCTCTTAATTGAGTTTGGCATTGAGCCTTAAGAGACTCTTGCAATGAGATGTATGGGTAGATGAGAGGCTGTGGGTGAGTTTGAATGGATAGTTAGAATCTTGGTCAGATCAAGTGAGCAGGTTGTCTGCTGTCACTACTGATCCCAAAGTGAGCCTTCCATATTCATTAAGGCTGATTCCAGGGAGAGCCATAATTAGCATGATTTCTCAGTGGCTGGATTTGAGCCATCCAGCAACTTCTGATTACTATCTGAGACCCGATGTGTAGGGAATTGGGACATGTAACCAGTATAATAGCAGTTTTCATTTTTGTTTGGGGGAGTGGGGTGGGGGCCAAGAGAAGTGGGTTTGTGGTCAGGGTGGGGTTTGGGGGGGAAGAGAAGGGGTTTTGGGGTTAACGTGAAGTCAGGGCACAAGGCACTTTTTGCCAGGATGGATAGGAGAAAATTATCAAAGGTTTCATTGCTGGTTGTTGATCCCTATTAGAAATGGTTGACAAAAGGATGGCTTTGGAGAATGGGGATAGAATCAGAACTCCACTCAGCCCTGAATAGATTTTAACGGTCGCGAACAGTCTGTTTCGGAGGGAGACGGTAGGAAAATAATGGATTGTTCATGGCAGGGCTAAAGACTATTGTTTTGGGCTTCCCAGTGTTTGATAGGAAATTGTGGCTAATCCACAACTGGATATTGCCAAATATTCTGACAGCACGGGCAATGAAGGAGTAAAACGTTGGTTGAGAAATAGAGCTGTGTATTGTCAGCACACATGTGGAAGCTAGTCTTGTGTCTCTAGAGGATTGCAGAAGACGGCATAAAGAGAAGAGGCTCCACGAAAGAGGCAGACCCACTGAGCAGGACAGAAAGGAAGTTAAGTATGCAACAGTTACATGCAAGCAAAGTCAAAGGAAGGTATGGATTAGTGTTTTGTCAAGAGGCGCAGTTGTAGGAGTGGAGGCAGACAATGTTCAAAATAGAGATGGTTGCATTCAACTTGATGGCGGTGTGGGGGAACGCTGAGCTTGAGGTGAAACACTGTGGAAAAGCTTTGTCTCTCTGGACTTAGCCTGTCATGGCAGCTGGGGAGGTTGAGCAATATGACCTGTAAGTATCTGATACGTGACTTACCAACGATGCCAGTGTCAAAGCAAGGGTTGAAATATTTCACTTGGTTCGGATTATAGTCAGATTATAATACAACCGCGTAGTATACAAAATCAGAATGTGGAATATTTTGATTTTGAGATACTTCTAATAATAAATTATATTTAACAAATGTGCACTTAGCTTACGCTTTTATTTATTTAAAATACTTCTTACAAGTAGTCTGATAGTTGTAAAATTTAAATTTTACTATTAAAATGGGCAGTCACAATAGTCTTATAAAATGCAAAAAACATTGAAAATCAAAATGCCTCAAGTATTAACTATGATGCAAAATATTTAGTTTAATAGTGATGAACAAAATTGTGTCCACGAAATGCACAGCTGGTGCTTTATTCAGCTGCTCAGTCATCAGTGCAAATGCATTTAGGACATTTGTGGGTTATTGAAGGTAATGGTTTCATCAATAAACCTTGGTACCACAGCACTGAAAAAGCAGTGCAATTATTTTACTTCAGTGCCTGATTTATTAGAAATGCTGAAACCAGACTAAATTAGTGATCTGACCTTTTCATGCCTGGGCTCCGAGAGTGCCCAGGTGGCCAATGTGCAAAAGTCAGGGTTTGGACAAAGCTGGGAGGATGATTGTCTTTTGCCCTTTTGGTTTGATTGCCATGGCTTCTGGTTTCCTGGCCCTTTCTGTGAATTGAAGTGAGGCATTCAATATAATTGCTTTGCTTGTGACATTACTCACTCCTCAATCCTCGAGTGCAAGCTCAGCAGCTGTGTACATTGTTAAACCAGACAGTTGAAGGGGAAGAAGTGACTTACCTGCAAAATGAACAATCTAGTATTAATAGTTATTGCTGTAAATTGTGTCAGCTGCTTTATTTATCCTTTGTAGATGAGATGGGATAATGGTTGAAATCAACAAGTAGCAAGGGAGCTGCTCCAACAGCTCAACATACACAATTAGAAGTTGAAAATTGCATTTTATTCCAAACCATATAAAATATTTTGAAAAGAATGCTGGAACGTTAAATGAAAACACAAGATGCTGGAAATAACTCCGCAATTGAAGCATCATCTGTGTGGAGAGACACATATTGTCCAATTAATGTTTCAGATCGATGGATGACCGTGGAAAAGTTAGAGATGTGACAAGTCTAAAGCAAGTAGAGAGGTCCAGCACATTACAATGAATGGTTAAAGATTAAAAATTGAACAGCTTAGATTTTTTTAAAATGACACATTCAGTTTAATTAGACATAGTGAAATGAGTTTACTACAGCTTCATAATTCAGAGACGCATTCAAGAAACACTTCCGTTCAGATAAGTTAATAATTTATTGCTTCCAATATTGCACTGTATTAAATATTAATTCAGTACAGAAGGAATATCTAATGTGATATACAGGTTGGGATTGTGTACAGTTAATTTGGATAAGTGCAATCAGAAAACTGAAAAAGAATTGGAAAAGGTTAGTTTATTTTTAGAGCAAGGTAAACCTTTCACCGATGAGTTAACTTCCATTCTACGAAACCCCCCCCCCCCCCCCCCCCCCCCCCCCCCCCGGCAAAGATACTTCACTTCATGAAGATGATAGTATCTTGGAAAATAGCTAGAGTGTTCAAGTTTCAGGTCGACGATCTTTGAAAGAATGTTAACAGAATAGAAGAAACAGGATCTTTTGTAATGTATCCTCCCGGATATCACCCTTTGCCATCATGGTTAAACCACTCGTCATTTCCTGTATTCCTTCCTTTCATCTCAAACGTTGGCCGATACTCTTGCGCAAGTTTGGCATTGATATAGCAGAGGACAACATGATCATGCTTAGTGTAATATTCCGCATGGGACCTACTGGGTGGGAATGCCTCTCTTCCCTGTGCTCCTTGCGGAGTACGAGCTCTCCCACTAGGGGCAGGCTATCTCAATTAGCCAATGTATATAAGGTAAGCCAGTAAGGCACCAACTAAAGAGAGGCTCCTGGTAGAAATCTACCGGGTATTTTATCGTTTGAGTGAAGAAAACTTTGTTCTTATTTTACTCCGTGTGGACTCCCTGCGTCCTTATTAAACTTGGTAATTAATCTGATAGAAATACCTGTATGGACTGAATGGCCTTTTACCATTGATGTTGCCTGGGCAGTAATTCCCCCTTGCTGCCATGGGGAAGAGCTGGAAAAGGAAGTCCGTTGACTGTAATTATCATAGGTGCTTGATGGCCAGTGCACACAAGATGGACTGAAGGGCCTTAATAGAGAGAAATCTAATTTACTGCCTTCTTTTTGCAGTGATAGTTACTTTGCACGTGTGCGAGCAGTGGTGATGACACGTGACGACTCGAGTGGAGGTTGGGTGCCGTTGGGAGGGGGCGGCCTCAGCTGTGTCACTGTTTTTAAAGTTCATCTGGATGAAAGTGGCTGCGATGATTTTCTTATCCAAGGAGAAAGGCTCCGGGACAAAACGGTAAGAGCCGAGTTGTTTTTGAATTATATAATAATTTGCTTTAATCTGTAATGAAGTGTTGGAACCAATAATATCCAACAACAGATAAGTTATGAGCAACATTAAGCTTCAGGAATAAAGCTTCCATTTGCTGTACTATTTCACATATTCAAGTTTTACTTGTTTTTAAAATGTATCTGTATAACATGTGTATTTATCATGTGCTCCTAATGTAAATGATATTTTGTCAGGCTTGAAAGGTTTATATTTCGTGAATCCAACTTCCTTCTGTTAATTTAAAATTCCTTGTCTTAAAAAAAGTCAAATTTTCCAGTTACAGATTGGACAAGGTTAATAAAATAATATGAGGAGATTATATTAAGATTTTAATTTAAATTGAGCAACGATGCATTTTGAAGGATGGATTATGTTTGCAAGTTCTTGCCACTCAACCCTCCCAGTCTCTGAGGTTTTTATATCATGGCACCATATACATTGAAGGTAATGTATCCATAACCATTCCTTTCAATCTCCTTTCTTTTTCTCCTCGTGTGATCTCTTCCTATCCCTGTCCTCAAAAGAAAAAGGTGCATTTATATAGTGCCACTCGCAGGCATCTCAAAGCATTTTATAGCCAATGAGGACATTTTGAAGAGCAATCGCTGTTGTAATGTAGGAAATGTGGCAACAATTTTCACACAGCAATGTGATCGATCATGACATTGTTTGTGGGGTAAATATTGGCCAGATCACCAGGGATAACCTTCTTTACAATATAGTGGCATGGAGGTTTTTTTTTTAACACCTGCCTGACGAAAGGTCTCGGCTTAAAGGCTCATCTGAGATCTAAAACCTCCAGCAGTGCAACATTTTTACGGCACAGAATGATGCTTTTCGGCCATCGTGTCTGTGCCAGCCAATAAGCACCTATCTATTCTATTCCCCCTTTTCCGTACTTGGTCCATAGCCTTGTATGCTGAGGCGTTTCAAGTGCTGGTCTAAATGCTTCTGCAATGTTGTGAGGGTTCCCGCCTCTACCACCCTTTCAGGCTGAATCCCCGATTCAGGGGGGGGGGCAGAAAATAAACTTAAAAGAAGCACACAATAAAAAGGAAGAGGAGGTACAGAAAATACCAGGATATACTAGATGAGGTAAAATATACGAGAGTGGGTAGGAAATGCTGTTACTGGGACTACAGACCTGTGATACGTATGTTGTTTTTGCTCTGGTTTGTAAAGTTTGATTATAAAGTGCTAAAATGCCAATAAAAACAATTTTTTTAAAAATGGAGAAAATACAAAAACGCAGACAGACAAAAAGCAAAGGCCATAGGTTAAACAGCAGAAGGGGCACATAGTTAGAAACCGGTTACACAGGTAATGTCTGTGAATATATGTATTTATAAATTATATATTGAAACTCTTACACATGCTACATTTCCTACCAGTATGACGTCCTGCATTTAAAAAAGTAACTTTTATATTTTCTCTCAATTGTTTAATCTGCATTTTACTGGATTAGTTAGCAGCAAGCCTGTTCCTAGCAAGTATTGCTTTTATTGATATTTCGACCATTTACTGGGGCTGGAGTGAGTGGGGAAGGGGAATGTCTCAAGTTTTCCAAGTCCTTCCCATACATCGTTGGTATTGAAGGTTGATTTAAAGTTTTGGTAACTTCTAGACAGAACATTCAGGAAGAAGGCCAGTTCGAGTCAATTACTTTCACTGGAGCCCATTCTGAACACAGGCTGCCCACACCTGTCCTTTAATTTTTCCTGAAGGCTCAATGACACTTTTTCTTCATCTGAGAAGTCCCTTGTTTTATGTTGCTTGGCAGTCTGCTGCACTCCTTGTTTGATTTATTTGTTTGGGTGGAAGCTTCCTTTCCTGCTGCCTATGTACTTCAGACAGTAATTTGGGGAGATCCTCTTCCTCTTGTGCATTTTGTCTTGGCAGTCCACTGAGCTGGAAATTAATCTAAGGGAAAGCCATTCATCTCTACTTCATGGCTCCGTACATTCACTTTGTCCACACTTTAGATCCCGTTCTCCAAATCCTTTCTTCTATCCAACTCTTCCCCCGTCGTGCTTTCAAACTACAGCCCTTGGATTTCTCCTGTCCTGATTGCTTTCGCCATCCCGGGCCTAGTTCCCACCAATCCCTTTTCCCAATCACCCAATCCTCTTCCAAATAGTGGACTAAAAATAAATCTGAAATAAAAATAGAAAATGGAAACTTTTTTTAAAACTACATGTTGGTTCGTCACGGGCACACTGAATGGAATCTATATTTTTTGATGCTGACATTTTTAAAGAAATAGTATTCATTTTTCTGGAAACCAATCATTTTAATAAGAATTTTTATTGTCACAAGTAGGCTTCATTAACACTGCAATGAGGTTACTATGAAAATCCCCTAGTCGCCACATTCCGGTGCCTGTTCGGGTACATGGAGGAACAATTTAAGAATGCCCAAATCACCTAACGGCACATCTTTCGGGACTTGTGGGAGGAAACCGGAGCACCCTGAGGAAACCCACGCAGACAGGGGGAGAACGTACAGACTCCGCACAGACAATGACCCAAGCCGGGAATCGAACCTGGAACCAGGCGCTGTGAAGCAACTGTGCTACAAAACATTTGCAATGTTTACATAAAGCTTACATAGCTACAGGTTACTGCCAGAATTGGAACACCCCCTCATTCTCTACCGCTGTCAAATGTGTTTCCTCTCTTACTTCAAATTGCCACTACAGCTACACTCGTTACCCCATTTAGGATGGGGTGATTGAAATTGCGTCCTTTAGAGAAAGTTTTTAGTACGTGGAGAGGTTAGAGCTGTTTTCTTTTGAAGAAAAGAAAGCTGAGAAGAGATTTGATAGAGGTATTCAAGATCCTGAGGGGCATGGACAAGGTAAATTATGAGAAACTCTTTCTACTCAGGGAGGACTGGAGGGCACCGATTCAAAAGAATTGGCAAAAGGAGTAAAAGTGATGTGAGGGGGAAAAAACTTTCACTCCGAGGGTGGTTGATGTCTGGAATGAGAAGGTGATGGGGGCAGGTTCGACCGAGGTATTCAAATTGGATTTGCTATCTGAAAAGAAAGAACATGCAGGGTTACGAGGATATAGCAGGGGAGTGTTCTTTTCTGGGAGCCAGTGCAGGCTCAATGGACCGAATGCCCTCCTTCTGCACTGCAACGATTCTGTGTTGCAATAATGTAGAAGGATCCCAGAGCTTCCCGACAGGACAATTGAAAACGTTGTCACTGAATCATAGGATTTACATTGCCGAAGGAGGCCATTCGGCCCATCAAGTCTGCTCCGGCTCGTGGAAAGTGCACCCTACTTAATGATGGGTAGAAGGGATGGACAATGTACAACACAGCTCGTGGAAAGCAGCGTATGTTTTGAGAGACAACAGCATGAGGTGGACCATGGACATGGTGTTGATCAGTGTCGGGATACTCCACTTTACAGTGGCAAATTCCTGCTTTCAAAGATGCAATGTATTCTCAGGGCCGCTGATGTAGAGTACTGAGTAAGTCAGAATGTGTTTTTATTAATCAATACTTTCCTGGTTTTCTCTGTGCTTTAGGGTTAACTTGGTTGACTCCAGTCTGTGAAAACAATAAATGAATGGCTACCTTTTATAATTTTGCTGATAAATCCAATACTTAATTGCATACAGTGAGGAAATTAATGAATTATGCTGATGAATCAGGAGTATGAAATGGGAGTGGGGAAAATGCTATTGATTATCGGGGGAAACTAAAATAGAGTGGGGAAAGGAGGCACAATCATTTTGAAAGAACAGGGGCGGGATTCTCCTTTCTGGGGACTAAGTCCCCACGGCCGCCCGAAAACGGACGGGAATCACTCCGGACTTTTTCCGAGGAAAGTCCGGGGTGATTCTCCATCTTCAAGGGGGCTAGCAGGGCCCCGGTGTGGGTCCCGCAGCTCCAGCTGCCGGTAGGGCCCTGCAGTTATGGCTGCGCATGCGCACAGCGGCCAGCCCCGGGTCCACACATGCACGCGGTGGCCGTCTTAGCACCGGCCCCCACGCAATATGGTGGAGTCCTACAAGGGCCCTGACGTGGAGGAACGTAGACCCCCCCCCCCGGAATGAGTGCGATGGCCGATCAGTAGCCACTGATCACAGGCCTGGCCCCTCCCGGAGCCCGATTTCCCCCCCCACCCCCCCACACCAGGACGGCCCCCACAACCAGAACGCCGAGGTCCCGCCAGGTGGGACCACATGTGAACCACGGCGGCGGGCACTCGGTCCGTCGAGCGTGGAGAATCACCGCGGGGGCCATTTTCAGCAGCCCCTGACCGACGCCATGTCGATCGTGCACGCGGGGGACTGCGGCAATTCTCCGGTCGCCGGGGAAACGTGAGCCAGCATGGGAGCCTATTTTGGGTAATTGTCTGTCCGAGCGCGATTTCGGCACGGAGGGTCGGAGAATCCCGCCCCAGGTGTCCTTGATATGGGCTTTGTGTGAACCAGGTGAAAAATGCCTGATGAACTAAACAGGGCTATAAAGAAATCAACCTCTTCAACCAACGAGGCAGTAGTAGTAATTCCAGCAGAATGATTCATGGAATACAGAAATGAATTGATTATTGGAATGAATCCATAAATCGGGAAGGGGAAAGGTACAGTGCAAAATACATATCATGAAATTCACGGCTTTTCTGTGACTTTTCTGGCTATGTCATTGGGGAGAAAATGCGAACACTAGTTACTCGTCGCATTATTACATTAATATGTACATGAAATAGTGGGTGTGGATATTGGTGGAGGCTTCTCGTGCAGCAGGCAGGAAAAGTTCACTTACTTAAAAGATTAATGGAACTGGCTTCTCTTGGTTGAATTAACCGGAGGAACAAAAGTTTAGACTCCGATTACACGAAAAGTAATTTGCACATTGAGCTGGTGAAATCACTCTCTCCGTGAAGTTTGAATGAATAAGGACTGATCTGGTCAAATTGATAGAAAGATCAGTTGGGGAAAACAAAAGCTCTTAACTGAAATACAAACATATTCTGCATGATATTCTGGAATTTTCTGATGTAGAAATTGAACACTTGATCAAAACCTTTAGGCTCCTGAGGGGTCCTGAGAAGGTTGATGTGGAGAGGATGCTTCCTCTTGTCGGAGAATGTAGAACTAGGAGTCACTTTAAAAATAAGGATGTCCTTTGAGACAGATGAGGAGAAATATTTTCTTTCAGAGGGTCACGAGTCTCTGGAACTCTCTTCCTCAAAAAACAGTGAAGGCAGAGTCTTAGAAGATTTTTACGGCAGAGCTAGATAAATTCTTGATTAACATGAGGGTGAAAGGTCATTGGGGGTTGGCAGGAATGCGGGGTTGAGGTTACAATCTGATCAGCTATAATCTTATTGAATGACAGAGCAGGCTCGAGGGGCCGATTGACTACTCCTGCTCTTCATTCGAATGTTGGTATATCCAACTCACCATTTTTCTGGGAGAAAGTTAAATCATAGTCCTTTATTCTTTTACTTGAATGTTTCTTTCCCTGGATGGTCTCTTGGGTGCAGGGATATAGCCATTCATAAGAGACTTGAATGGTTTCTTTAAAGGTATGCTTTTCTGCTCAATATTGAGCTATATAATGGTGTACCTCAGGAGACTAAAATGGTATTGGGACATGAAGCTGATCTGTGTCTTTTACGTGTCCCCAAAAACCTCTCCAAACTTGAGGCAGACCCGAGTAAAAAAAATGGTGTGAAATCCATAAACATTTGGAAAGAGACAGTCTAGGTCATTTGGGGAGGAAAGGGACATAGACTGTGTGATTGGGTAAAACAGTGGCTGATGTTGCTCAGTGTGGGGAAAGTGAGGAAATAGTCTCAGTGCCTCAAATCAGTCCTTATAACTAACAGGCCTTGTGACTGTACAATGTATGCTCTCTGGCTTTAATATCCATTTTTCCAATGGAGTGCCCACTATTGCAATATTCTTGGTATTGTGTAATGTTTGAATAAGTTAATTCCTTTACTCTGGTCTCTTCTGTCATTTTTTACTAAACTTAATTTCATTCTTTGTGATGTGCTTTGGGGGATCCTCCGATGACAATTGTTGCTACAAAAAAGCATGTCTGCCTGTCTTTCCAAACCGTATGCCTAACATTATCTTGTAAAAAACCTCCTTAATATATTTTGTTGACACTTTCTGAATATCCATATACAGTACATCAACATTATTCCCATAATCCAATTCTTCAGTAAAATATTCTACTAGATTCAGTCAAAATGCCTTGTCTTCAACAAATTTGTGCTGGCCATCTTTGATAGATTTCTAAATGTTTACGAAATTGATCTTGAATTGTGGATTTGAAGAGTTTCCATAACTGATAGAAAGATTGTTGTATACAATTGCTTAGTTTAACCTTCTCTTCCTTCCTGTTACACTCCCCTTCCCAAAATAGAATTTGTATATATAATGAGGGTTCAACTCATAAGCTTTTTAATGAAAATTGAGCTATCACAAAGGAAATGCAACAGAGATTGGATTCATGTACATATGGATTTTAAACTCAGAGAATCAGGGGGTCTCATGGGGCGGAATTCTCCAATCCCACGGCAGAGTGTCCACGCCGTTGTAAGGGCCGTCGCGTTTTACGACGGCATGAACAGGCCGCTCCCAGGACTAATTCTGGCCCGTACAGGGGGCCAGTACGGCACTGGAGCGGTTCGCGCCGCTCCAGCTGTCGATCCTGCCGCGAACTGTGCACCGCGGGATCCGCGCAGGCACACTTGCGCTGGCGCCAATGAGGACATGCGCAGTGGCACCAGCACCAACGCGCGCATGCGCAGTGGCCTCCTTCAGCGCGCCGGCCCTGACGCAACATGGTCATACTGGACCTGGTATTGAGGAATGAGCCCGGCCAGGTGATCGACGTTTCAGTAGGGGAGCATTTCAGCAACAGTGACCATAATTCTGTAAGTTTTAAGGTACTCAGTAGTTCTCGGATGAAGGTGCTAAATTGGGGGTAGATTAATTATAACAGTATTGGGCAGGAACTGAAGAATTTAGATTCGGGGCGGCTGTTTGACGCAACATCTAACATGTGGGAGTCTTTCAAACGTTAGTTGATTAGAATTCAGGACCGGCATGTTTCTGTGAAGATGGGATAAGCATGGCAAGTTCGGGAACCTTGGATAACGAGGGACATTGTGAGCCTAGCTCAAAAGAAAAGGAAAGCATTCATAAGGGTGGAAGGCTGAGAACAGACAAAGCCCTTGAAGAATATAAAAAAAGTAGGAAGAAACTTGAGCAAGGAGTTAAGAGGGCTAAAAGGGGTCATGAAAAGTCCTTGGCTAATAGGATTAAGGAGCAAAAAGGTATATAAAGAGCAAAAGGTTAGCCAGGGAAAGTACTGGCCCACTCACGGACAGAGGAGGGAATCTATGCATGGAGCTAGAGGAAATAGGCTATGTACTAAATGAGTCCTTTGAATCTGTATTCACCAAAGAGACGGACTTGGTAGATGATGAGTCTAGAGAAGGATGTGTAGATATTCTGGGTCATGTCAATATCAAAAAGGAGGTAGTGTTGGGCATCTTAAAAAGCATTAAGGTAGATAAGTCGCCAGCGCCTGATGGGATCTACCCCAGGATACTGAGGAGGAAAGGGAGGAAATTGTTGAGGTCTTGACAGAAATCTTAGTATCTTCATTGGCTACAAGTGAGGCATCAGAGGACTGGAGATAGCCAATGTTGGTCCTTTATTTAAGAAGGGTAGCAGGGATAATCCAGGAAATTGTAGGCCGGTGAGCCTTTCATCAGTAGTAGGGAAATTATTGGAAAAGATTCTTAGCTATAGGATTTACTCATTTGGAAACAAATTAATTTATTAGCAATAGGCAGCATGGTTTTATGAAGGGGATGTCGAGTCTCACTAACTTGATCAAGTTTTTGAGGCTGTGACGAAGGTGATTGATGAAAATAGGGCAATGGATGTTGTCTACATGGATTTCAGTAAAGCCTTTAACAAGGTCCCTTATGGCAGACTGGTACAAAAGGTGAAGTCGCACGGGATCAGAGGTGAGCTGGCATGATGGATACAGAACTGGCTAGGTCATAGAAGGCAAAGAGTAGCAATGGAAGGGTGCTTTTCTGATTGGAGGGCTGTGACCCGTGGTGTTCCGCAGGGATCAGTGCTGGGATCTTTGTTGTTGGTAGTATATATAAATGATTTGGAGTAAAATGTGGTTGGCCTGATTAGTAAATTTGTGTACAACACAAAGATTGGTGGAGTTGCAGATAATGAAGAGGATTGTTGGAGGATACAGCAGGACATAAATCGGTTGGAGACTTGGGCAGAGAAATGGCAGATGGAGTTTAATCCGAACAAATGTGAGGTAATGCATTTTGGAGGGTCTAATACAGGTGGGAATTATACAGTAAATGGCAGAACCCTTAGGAGTATTGACAGGCAGAGAGATCTGGTCGTACAGGTCCACTGATCACTGAAAGTGGCAATGCAGGTTGATAAGGTAGTCAAGAAGACATTAAGTATAAAAATTGGCAAGTCATCCTGCAGCTGTACAGAACCTTAGTTAGGCCACATTTGGAATATTGCGTACAATTCTGGTCACCACACTACCAGAAGGATGGATGTGGATGTTTTGGCGAGGGAACAGAAGAGCTTCACCAGGATGTTGCCTGGTCTGGAGAGTATTAGCTATGAAGAGATGTTGGATAAACTCTGATTGCTTTCACTGGAACGATGGAGGTTGAGTTGTGATAGAGGTTTGCAAAATTATGGTCAGAATGGACAGTCAGATGCTTTTTCCAGGGTGGAAAAGTCAGTTACCAGGGGACATAGTGCAAGGGACGTGAAGGTGCGAGGGTGAATGTTTAGAAGAGATGTGCAAGCGAAATTAGATGGTGGTGAGTGCCAGGAACGCGCTGCTGAGGGAAGTGATGGAAGCGGATACGATAGTGACGTTTAAGAGGCATCTTGACTAATACTCGAATGGGATGGGAAGAGAGGGATACGTGGGGGATCCCTATATTGTTCTCTTCTCGATGTTCGTCGTGAAGCTTTTGCGGTGGTCCCCACCCCATGGCATCGGGTGGAAGTGAAACTGCTTTGTCAGTTGGAACCCTCGAGAGCTCCTGAAGAGTGTTTGATTATTCTGTCACAGCTTTGGCCTATTTGAGCAACATAGATTATGTTTTTTTTTGTTTTATTTAAAAAAAAAAAAAAAAATTTTTAGAGTGCTGTTATGGGCCAGGGTTTAGAAAACTCCAAAGTATATCATGAGTTCACCTGACCTACAATTGTTCATTAATTTTGGTTACAAGGGTTACCTTTCAGGTGTTATTCAACAGAGGCCTTAAGCACTTTTAATCAAAAACAAAGTTTATTCTACAGATTTAGTTAACATTTTTATAAACACGCACTGTAGACATTTTTATCACCTACAAACATAAATACCCCACACAGCTGCCGCATTCGATATATAACCATTAATAAGTTTCCCCGCTTTTAAACTGTTCCAATTTAGTAACAAAATACCAGAAACCCAGCACACACCACTCAAGACCTGGTATACACTCTTGTTTCCTTTTCAAAACATCAGGTTTGAATTCCTTCCAGAAAGCAGTTATTTATTTTCAAGTTAACACGTAATCTGGAAACAACTTTTAAAATGAAGAGAGAGAGAGAGACGAGACAAAACTTCCCTGTCTGAAGCCAGCAGCTAAAATGTGAAAATGAAAGCAAAAAACTCAGAGCCACCAAAACAGCTTCCAGCTCAAAGACGAAAGTAAAACCCAGAGCCACAGCCTAGCTCCACCCACACAATGACATCACTGAAACCATGTGATAAGACAAAACATCTATTAAATGTACCCCCTTGACAGTACCCAATTATGTTTTTTCCCAATTAAGGGACAATTTAGCGTCGCCAATTCAGCTAACCTGCACACCTTTGGGTTGCCGGGGCGAGACCCACACAGACATGGGGAGAGTGTGCAAACTCCACACGGATAGTGACCCAGGGCTGGGATCGAAACTGGGTCCTCAGTGCCCTAGGCAGCAGTGCTAACTACTGCACCGTCATGCCGCCCGACAGATGATGTTATTATCCTGCAATTCTTCAATAATTCTGGATAGTACTCCCTTGTGATTATGTTGTCAATCAGTTGTTGTCTTTTCTCCTGCAGTGGCGCACGAGGTGTGAGCATGAGGGCGTGTCACCTGTTGTGCTGTTTCCTGTTCTAGCGAAGGGTATTTTGAGTGACTATGTGAAATTTTTTTGTGCAGAATTTTAGTCCTTTTTTATTATGTACTGTAATCCCTGTTGTTATGGGAAGGGAGTGCTTTTTGGACACCCCTTATCTCGTTTATATTCAAGAAGTGTAGAGCCATAACAGTGAGCTGGGTGGTTGGCATATATGGAGTTAGGGGTAGGATTAGTTAAGTCCTCACTGACATTGAGCATAGCCACCCAGTTAGAGCTAACCATATTGGTTCTTTATTTTGTTTTTGTTATTTTGAATTTAAGAATTCATGCTTGTCCCCTTTCCTTCTGACGTTTCCTTGAGCTTGGAGTTTTTTTTGTTAGGGTCCTTTTTCTTTTAGAACTTTCAGAGTGGGAGGAATTGAGTGGCAGCACACGCCAAGGCGGGTTTGGTAAATCCCTGACTAGTTTGTTGTACACAGAGACCAATTGCCATGTCTCTGCATTATTGAGCCTTTCTCTCCTGTGGGGCTAGGTTTGATGGGTGAGTTAGGCACCCACTTCCAAGTGGTCTTCTCTGGTTGTTTCCTGAGTGTCCTCTTTGTTGTGTGTGGGTTTTCCATTTAGAGCTGTGTTTGTGTCTCAGTTGTGGCAGGGCTGTCATTTCCCTTAATACCCTTCTTGTGATGGCTTGAAGTGCGGGGTGGTAGCTAATATTCCTCGGTCAGCTCGGGCATTCTTCCCTTTGGGGTTTTTAATTCTACTTCTCTTCATCTGGGTGAGCAATGTGCTGTTATAAATCCTGCTCCACTCGGGGGTGGTTTATTGGAGGGGAGGGGGTGTAGATTTTGAAGTGCACTGGAGGTCCTGGGGGGTACGGATTCCTATGTGTTGGGCTAGGCCAGGCTCCGTGCTGTGGTTGGTGTCCTGTTGCCCCTGGAGCTTGGGATGGCCCTTCTCAAAAGACACTTATCAGGGTCATCCTGAGAGACTGGGTTTTGCTTCTTCCATGTACGGAGGTCTGGGGTTGAGCCGAGTCCTGTATTTTGGTTGATATCCTGTTATCCCCTAATGCTCTGATTGCTTTCTTGTTTGAATGAGCAGCTTTTTCTTTTCATTAATGGCGTGCACCGGGTCCTGATCCTTTGTTATCCTGTGATCCACTCCTTCCTCTTTGTTTTTCTAGCGAGGTGTTGCTGCACTCATCATAATCAGAGCAAGTTGCAGCTGGTCCTCTCTGTATAACTGTATAGAATGATGTTGATTCTGTACTGGGCCGAAGGCTGGGGTTATGTTGTATAAGATATATGTAATACTTTTTAGAACCGGGGTTTTCGTGTATTTTCATTATACGTTTCCTTTTTAAGGGTGGGTATAAAAAAATCTGTAATTGGTTCCTGCATGGGTGCAGGTGGGTCTGGTATCTGAGAAGAGGAGGCTGGGGTGTGTCATTGATGCCCCTCTTATGCTGCTGGAGTTGGGGGAGATGTGTACTGGTGTGCACCCGAAATGGCGTGACAAAATGTCCTGATTTTTCATGGTAATTGCGAGCAGATTTGCCATGGGAAGGTGTGCACCATTTGACCATGATTTCATAGCCTTATCCTGTTACTCTCTTGTTCTCTGGTTGGACTTATAGAGGCATGAGGTTATGTCTAATGATTGCATTGAGTTCATTATACTGCTGAAGCCTGTGTCCTGTTGTATTCTGAACGCTGAGCCTGTTTTTTGCATGCTGTGCTGTATCATTCTTGTGGTTTTGTTGTGTTTGTCAAAATGTAAAACCTTAATAAATATACTTTTAAAAAATAAGATCAGAGAATCATAGAATGACACCGTACAGGACGAGGCCATTCCAGTCCATCGCCTTTGTGCAGGCTTTTTGGTAGAGCTATCCAATTAGCCAACGATCTTGTAGTGCCTTGGGTAGCATCTCTTCCTCGCAGCCTGAAGTTCTGTGTTCAAGTCCCACCACTAGACATAATGGTCGAGGAAGGTCTAGAAGTGTGCAGGTTAGGTGAGATTACGAGGATAGGGCAGGGGGAGTGGGCCTATGTAGGGTCCTCTTTCAGAGGGCCGGTGCAGACTCGATGGATCAAATGGCCTCCTTCAGCACTTAATGGAAGGTGCATTCATAATGAAGCAAAACCTGTAGATCCTTCCAAAGCACAGCAATGGCAGTTGGTAAGAGTGGGACAGATTCCTGGCCAGCCATGTGATGGAAAGAAAGTTGGAGCCTCTATCATCACTATCCATAACTCTAGGCTACAACGTGCATGGAAAGTGCATGTTGTCACAGCAACCTAGGTTCTGGGAGTGAACTGTAACACACCACCACTACCCAATTAGTTCCACTCCGCTGCACTTTCACCATAGTTTTGTCATTTTGTTCCCTGTATTTTTTTCCCTTCATGTATTTACCCAATTCCCCTCTGAAAATCACTATTGAAACTGCTTTCACCAATCTTTCTGCAGTGCCTTTTAGTTCACCGTGGTTTATTGTTTTTTTTTAATGTCTCATGTCACCGCTGGCTCCTTTGCCAATCATCTTTAATCTGTACACACAAAAGTGTTTATCCCTTTGGACCATCTCCGTTGAGGATCTCGAGAAGGGAGGTAGAAAGGCTGCTGTTTTCATTTTCCTTCACTGTGAACCAGTAAATCCCAATTTCCCTGCTTCAGGGGCGAAGGAGACTGGGTGTAGATTGTTTCTTTTCAGAGTCACAAGGTTAGCACCGGATTTATTTTAGATGCATGGATGAGCTAGCCTTCAGAAAAAGATTATGCTCATCGTATGACTTGTATGTTAAAACATTGTTACTAACAGACTATCTTCTTCCCGATGCTACACAAATAGCTGTGACCAATCAACTTCTTTCAAGGTGGCTTGTTAACACTGCTGATGGAAGTCACTCAGACAGCACATATCACCTAAACTGATGGAACGGTGGCACAGTGGTTAGCACCTCTGCCTCACAGCACCGGGGACCCAGGTTTGATAACGACCTTGGGTGACTGTGTGGTGTTTGAACGTTCTCCCTGTGTCCGCGTGGGTTTCCTCTGGGTGTTCCAGTTTCCCCCCACAGTCCAAAGATGAAAAATGAAATGAAAATCGCTTATTGTCACGAGTAGGCTTCAAATGAAGTTACTGTGAAAAGCCCCTAGTCGCCACATTCCGGCGCCTGTTCAGGGAGGCTGTTACGGGAATCGAAGCGTGCTGCTGGCTTGCCTTGGTCTGCTTTCAAAGCCAGCGATTTAGCCCTGTGAGCTAAACAGCCTCTTGCGAAGATGTGCAAGTTAGGTGGATTGGCCATGCTAAATTGCCCTTAGTATCCAAAACTTTGGTGTGGTCATGGGGATAGGGCCTCGGTAGGGTGCTCTTTCAGAGGATCGGAGCAGACTCAATAGACTGAATGACCTCCTTCTGCACTGTAGGGGTTCTATGATTCTATTCTATAATATGTTGCATTTAAAATAGCGAAACATATAAAGTTGTGTATATCAGTACTGAAAAAAGGAAACGCAGTGACACAGATGTTGGACTTTTTAAGAAACTGGGAAGAGAACCAAATAAAACATTAAAGTGACCTAAGACTTGGAGTGGCTATCAATTGTAGCACAGACTGTCACCTTATGTAATAACTGAGCTGCCTTAACTCATTCAAAACAAAAGTCGTGTCCCTAATTATAACCCTCTATTCCCCATTCATCAGCAACATGATTAGACAGAGCTGAGAATGATGATCAGCTAGACTGCACTAGATGTGGGTTAGTAGATCTAAAAGTGAAAGTTGTTTTCCTAATTGTAATAAATGAAATATTTTTGGAAATCTGTGCAGTAGTCGGTCGATACCACAGAATTTAAATATTGCTGTAAAGCTATATAGTGAAATCTCACATGGGTAAATTGTGCTCCCTTTGAAATTTGGCATTCTTGGGTCTGTTCTGATGAGTGCAAGATGAAAAGCTTGGATAGCATGTGTCTTTTTTTCAGCAATAGATCCAAGAATGATACATTAATTTTCAGAGCGGTTATTGATAAGTATTAATTAATTATCCGCATTGATGTCCTTTACCATCCCCTCACTAATTTACTCACCTCTCATGAACACCATTTCTGAAACAATTCTTAGAAGGTATATTAGTGTTTTGCTTATTTAAGCCATTAGTATTTTTCTCCAATTTCTCTATCCCACCCACTTTGGGAAAGATCTTTGGCCCTAGTCAGTACCTCCTTCCCCCTTGTAATCTGGCTATACTTTCAAACTGCAGGTAACCATAAAGGGAGAATCCCCTGTCCTGACACTGCATGATGTAGTGCATTACAATGTTGTACATCTGGGATGCAGCTGAAATCTTCTCGCTGTGGCCTGAAATCATTTCTTGGCAGTGGCTGCAGACAGGAAAATCCTCTTTAAACTAAGTGTAGATGTAAAGAAACATTAGGTGAAGAACCATCAGGTAAGCAAGGGTCCCAAGGAAATGACAAAGATTTTCCTTGCCCCAGGTTGATAGGCTAGGAGGTGGGAGACACCGGGAAAATGGAGGGACGTTGCTTCGAGACAGCTTCCAATGCATGTTTGCCATCAGGACACTGTCCTGTGAACAGGCCAACAGGTGGATCAGCTGCCTGTTCAATGCAGGCTCCTCTGAATTTCCGTTTTCGGCTTGCCTTTCTAAGGGCACCTCTGCATTGAGGTGCCCTCTCGAACACTGACCTGCCTCAGCAACACCCACATCTGCCAGTGGAACTACCCGAGGTTTTAATGTTGTCAGCCCATTGATTGCGCTAGCAGCATCAGGAGCCTGTCTGCTCTCCTTAATTGGATGCCAAGCACAGATACAGCCAATTAGGAGGCTGCCGTCACGGAAGTAGTTCTATCAGTGAGTTCTTGGCAGAAGTGGATGCAGTACCCATATTTGGTCCTGACATTAGGATCCCAAAGCCAATGGTAAAGTCCTCCCGGTATTTTCTATCAGAAAGGTAGCAATGAATTGTTTAAGCTAACACAGCACTAAAGCTAGATCAAGTCTTGACTTGATCCAAATCACTAATCTTTGAAAATAAAGGGTAGAAATAACAGATCGGGTTCTTTATTAAGAATAAATGGTGGCATTAGGCAGGAACTAAAATATAATTTTAAAACTAGTTAGAGGCCGAACTGCAGGAGCTTTCAATGGTTATACAAAGTGTCCTGTGATTGTTGATTTGTGAACTCGAGATTGGTGACTTTCTACCATATGGCATGAAATTGTCGACAAACGTCGGCATTTTAAACATTTTATTTGCGAAACAAAGTAGTGTTTCTTTGGATATGTTTCAAAACTGAAAATTAAGTTTAACGAGAGTGCAGGCTAATTCCTTTGGTTTCATTTTTGTTGGATATGTAAAGAAATAAATTTAAAACTCAGTACAATCTTTCAATTCCTCTCTTTTCCTTTTTGTATATGATTTGACAATTAATTTGTCATTCTAAATTATAGTACCTGGTTCCGACTGTTACTCATTATTGATTCTTCATTTTGATTTATTAAAAAGCCACACAATCATCGACCTTGTTGACACCGGTTCCCAACTTCACTTTTTCCATAGTTAGCTGACAGGAATGTCCAGGGTACAAACCTATAGAATTGGTGCCTATGGGCAATTCAAGTGTACCAAGGGTGCATTCTTTTCGCCACTTACTGCAATATGCAGCCCTACATCTTGAATAGTCAAGTGACATCTTTCACATACCTTTGCTCCCAGTCCTCAGTTGCCTGCAATTTAAAATTCTCATTTTATGGTTGTGAGGAACAAGACAAAGTAAGGATTACTGAGACTTGGCTGCGGAAGAATCAGATCATAAGACCATAAAACATAGGCACAGATTTAGGCCATATGGCCCATCGCATTTGCTCCGCCATTCAATCATGGCTGATGTGTTCCTCATCCCCATTCTCCTGCCTTCTCCCCATAACCCCTGATCCCCTTATTAATCAAGAAACTATCTATCTCTGTCTTAACGACATTAAGTGATTTGGCCTCGACAGCTTACTGCGGCATGCGTTCTACAGATTCACCGTTCTCTGGCTGAAGAAATTCCTCCTCATCTTCGTTTTAATGGATCGTCCCTTCAGTCTGAGGCTGTGCCCTCTTGATTCTAATTTCTTGGGCTAGTGGAAACAGCCTCTCCACGTTCACTCTATCTAGGCCTCTCAGTATTCTGTAAGTTTTAATGAGAACCCCCTCATCCTTCATCGAGTACAGTCCAAAGATGTGCGGGTTAGGTGGATTGGCCATGCTAAATTGCCCGTAGTGTAAGGTTAATGGGGGGATTGTTGGGTTACGGGTTACATGGGTTTAAGTGGGGTGATCATTGTTCGGCACAACATCGAGGGCCGAAGGGCCTGTTCTGTGCTGTAGTGTTCTATGTTCTAAGTCCTCAACCACTCCTCATATCATAAGTCCTTCATTCTGGGGATCGTTCTTGTGAACCTCCTCTGGACCATCTCCAAGGCCAGCTTTAGATATGGGGCCCAAAATACTCCAAATTGGGTCTGACCAGAGCCGTGTACAGCCTCAACAGTACATTCCTGCTCTTATATTCTAGTCCTCTTGACATGAATGCTAACATTACATTTGCCTTCCGAACTGCCAACTGAACCTGCATGTTAACCGTAAAAGAATCCTGAACTAGTTCATTTGTCCTGACTTCCTGAGCCTTTTCCCATTTCGAAAACAGTCTATGCCTCTATTCTTCCTACCGAAGTATATTACCTCACCCTTTTCCACATTGTATTGTATCTGCCACTTCTGCACTCTCTCAGCCTCTCCAGGTCCTTCTGCAGCCTCTCTGCTTCCACAAAACAAACTGTCCCTCTACAAATCATTGTATCATCTGCAAACTTAGCAACAATTCCCTCAGTTCCTTCTTCCAGATCATTAATGTATATTGTGAATAGCTGTGGTCCCAATACTGAACCTTGCGGAAAAGCACTAATCATTGGCTGCCATCCTGAAAAGAAGCCCTTTATCCCATCCATGCCAGTACCTTGCCTCTAACACTGGGCTCTTATCTTATTTAGCAGCCTCCTGTACAGCACCTTGTCAAAGGACTTCTGGAAATCCAAATAGATCATGCCAACTGGTTCTCCATTGTCTAACTTCCTCTAACCTCCTCAAAGAATTCTAACTGATTTGTCAGTCATGACCTCCCCTTGACGAATCCATGCTGAATCAGTCCTATTTTCCCATACACTCCTACTCTGCAATTTCACCCTTAATAATAGACTTTAAAATGTTACCAACAACCAAAGTCAGACTAACCGGCCTATAATTTCCTGTCTTCTGCCTCCATTCCTCCCTTCTTAAACAGGGGTGTTACGTTAGCCATTTTCCAGTCCTCTGCGACCCCCTCTGCCTCCAGTGATTCCTGAAATATCACCACCAATGCCTCCACAATCTCCTCAGCTATTTGCTTCAGAACCCTGGGGTGTAATCAATCCGGGCTGGGTTACTTTATCCACGTTTCCCCACCACCTTCTCTTGATGATGGTCACTTCATTCCACTCTGCCCCCTGACTCTCTTGAACATCTGGGATGCCACTGGTGTCTTCCATTGTTAAGACTGTTTCAGTTCCGCTGCCAATTCTTTGCTCACTATTGCTATTTCTCCAGCCTCATTTTCCAGTAGTCCAATGTCCAGTCTTGCCTCTCTTTTACCTTTTATATATCGTGAAAAAACTCTTGCTACCTTCTTTTATATTACTAGCTACCTTACACTCATATTTCATTCCGCCCCCTGTATTGCTTTTTAAGTTACCCTACACTTGCTTTTAAAGACTTCCCGATCCTCTGGCTTCCCACTAGTCCTCGCCACATTGTATGCTTTTTCCTTTTCTTTTATGCTGCCGTTGATTTCCCTTGTCAGCCATGGTTGCCTTGTCCTCCCCTTACCATGTTTCCTCCTCCTTGGGATGAGTTTCTGTTGTGCCTCCCGAATAACCCCAAAAAATTCTTGCCATTGCTGTTGAACTGTCTTCCCTTTGACACAGGGTCATCTGGACTCAAAACGTTAGCTCTTTTCTCTCCCTACAGATGCTGCCAGACCTGCTGAGATTTTCCAGCATTTTTTTTTTAGTTTCAGATTCCAGCATCCGCAGTAATTTGCTTTTATCAACTGTCTTCCCTGCTGGGCTCCCCTTCCAGTCAACTCTGGCCGCCACCTCCCTCATGTCTTTGTAATTACCTTTATTCAATTGTAAAACCATTACATCTGATTCCAGCTCCTCCCTCTCAAACTGCAGGGTAAATTCTATCAAATTGTAGTCACTGCCTCCTAAGGGTTCCTTCACCTCAGGTTCCCTAATAAGGTCTGCCTTATTACACATCCCCAAATCCAGAATTGCCTGTTCCCTAATGGGCTTTGTCACAAGCTATTCCAAAAAGCCATCTCGTAGACATTACACAAATTCCTTTTCTTGGGATCCACTACCAACTTGATTTTCCCAGTCCACCTGCATATTGAAGTCTCCCATGATTATTGTAATATTGCCTTTCTTATATGCCTTTATTTTCTGCCCCACATCCTGACTACTGTTAGGGGGCCTGTTCATAACTCCCATCAGGGTCTTTTTACCTTTGTGATTCCTCAACTCTACCCACGCAGATTCTACGCCTTCTGACCCGATATCGCTTCTTGCTATCGATTTAAGTTAATTTCTTAATAACAATGCAATCCCATCCCCCCTCCCATTTGCTTGAGTTGTCCTTTCGATAGGAAACATATCCTTGGATATTTAGATCCTAGCCCTGATCCCCTTGCAGCCACATCTCTGTGATGCCCACAACATCTTACCTGACAAATTCAAAGTGCACAACGAGCTCATTTACCTTGATTCGTATACTGCGTGCATTTAGGTACAACACCCTCAGTCCTGCATTGACCAGCCCTTCTCATAGTTGTCCCCTTTTTTGCTGTGCCTGGAGTTATTCTATTCTATTAAGTGTTCTGGAAACTTTACAAACCTCTCCCGAGCCCCACGTCCCTTTAACTTTCTTAAAGTCCTCATCATTAACCTGCACTCTCACCTTCTCCTTTAACTTTGATTTCCTATTTTTCTAAACAACGGAACCCTCTGCCCCACTGTTTAGTTTAAAGCCCTATCTACAGCCCTAGTTATGTGATTTGCCAGGACTCTGGTCCCAGCTTGATTCAGATGAAAACCATCACAGCTCCTTCCTTCCCCAGTACTGGTGCCAATTTTCTGTGAATTCAAACCATTTCTCCGACACTCAGACACCAACCTTTGGGCCATGCATTTACCTCTTTAATCTTAATGACACTGTGCTAATTAGCTCATGGCTCAAGTAGCAATCTAGAGATGATTACCTTTTTGATTCTGCTTTTCAATTTAGTTCCTAAGCTGCTCATATTCCTTCAGAAGAACCTCTATTCTTGTTCTACTTATGTCTTTGGCACCTACATGGACCACGGCAACTTGATTGTCACCCTCCCACTCCAGGTTCCTCTGCAGTCCAGATGAGGGGTGGCATTCTCCCCTACTCGGCGTGACGGAGGGTGCCGGAGTAGGGGAGTGGCGCCAACCACTCAGGGGTCGTGCCTCCCCAAAGGTGGGGAATTCTCTCCACCTTTGGGGGCCAGCCCCGTGCCGGAGCGGTTTGCACCAGAAGACGGGCGCAAACACCCGGCGCCCCCGGGAGTGGGGCTGGCCGAAAGGCTTTCGCCGGTCAGCGCATGCACCGGCAGTGACGTCAGCGGCCTGCCGGCGCATGCGCGATGTGGTGTTCCCTTCTGCCTCCGCCATGGTGGAGGCCGTGGCGGTCGCGGAGGAACATAGTGCACCCAGGGCACTGGCCCGGCCCCTGATCGGGGGGCCCCGATCGCGGGCCAGGCCACCGTGGGGGCACCCCCCGGGGTCCGATCGCCCCCCCAGGACCCCGGGGGCCTGCTCGCGCCACTGAACCCGCCGTTCCAGAGGTGGTTTAAACCTCAGCGGCGGGAGAGGCCTCCCAGCGGCGGGACCTCGGCCCATCCGGGCCGGAGAATCGCCGCAGGGGCCTCTCCGATCGGCGGGGCGAGATTCCTGCCCCAGCCACTTCCCGGGTGGCGGAGAATCTCTGCCACGGCGGGGGCAGGATTTTTGGCGCCCCCAGGCGATTCTCCGACCCTGCTGGGTGTCGGAGGATTTCGTCCGAGATATCCCAAACCCGAGAACCAGGTAGGCATCACAACCTTCAGGACTCTCGATCCTGGTCACAGAGAACAGTTTCAAGCCCCTAACTATACAATCCCCAATTAGGACAACATTTCTTTTCCCACTCCTCACTTGAATGGCTCCCTGTACTGTGGTACTCTGGTCAGTTTGCTCATCCTCCCTGCAGTCCCTGTTCTTGTCCACACAGGGAGCAAGAATCTCGAAAGGTCAAGGACTGAGGCTCCTGAAACTCTTACCTCCTGGATCCCTCTGCCTGCCTCACTCGCACCCACACACAGACTGCTGGCCCAATTCAAGTTGTTAGTCTAAGGGGTGTGACTGCCTCTTGAAACACAAGCCCACCTTTCCCCCTCACTGATGTGTCGCAGTGTCCGCAGCTCAGAATCCAGCTCATCGGCTCTGTTTATCTTTTGGTAGGTGGATAAATATTGGCCAGCACACCATGGCTAAAATTCTGCAATGCTGTGATTTAGTCAAATAACTTCCCCATTCTGCTTGATATATTAACGCATCCTGCTTTCATTATTGGCTTCAGAATATGTTTTTTTCCTGTTTGTTTCAGTCTAGCTGTTCTCTCATTTTCAAGTTCCCCGTTGATTTTTTTTTTCTGTGAATATTTTGCAAACCTTTTCTTGCCAATTACACTGATTTTATTTCTGTAGAATATCCCTGTGCTGGCACTTGCCCCATTCTGGCCTATCTCCCTCAGCATAGTTAAGCTTTGCCCCATGGCTTTTCATTGACACAAGTCTTTTTATGCATGGCAGAAACGATTTTGGAACTGTTGAATATGTGTAAATTTTGCTTGTCTGTTTCAAATGAAGTTCAAATGGTGACTACTGTTCCAGACATTAGAAAGCCACTTTGATCCTCGGTCAGCCTTCGTGTCCAATTGCTGATGGGTGTATACTTGTCACTGCTGCAGTTCATATGATCTGAACGAGCTAATTGTAATGTCTAGAAAACATGTGATTTGGGTAAACCACCAGAGAAATGGATATTCAGATGGAATGATGCTCATCTTTGGCAAGCTTCAAATTTGTTGAATTATTGAAAGAAGCTTCTGTTTACTGAATTCCAAGTTAGCAAAACTTTGTCTGGTCACCAGACTTCTAAGTGGAGAATAATTTTTTTTTAATGCTGTAGGTCCCAGAATTGTGGTTAGCTTCTGAATTTCTCAACATCAGAAACACACTGAAAAGAAAATTATTCAAGGAGTCCATGGACAGGATTAAGGCCAGGCGGGAGGAGAAGTTGGGGATGGCGTTGGAGGAAGGACTATGTTGCGAAGTGCTGTGATGGGTCAATGCCTTGACCTCGTGCGTCAGGTTGGGCTTGATTCCATTAAAAGTGGTGCACAGGGCGCACTTAACGGAGGCAAGGATGAGCCGTCTGTTTGAGGGAATGGAGGATGGCTGCATGTGGGTTAGAAGCCAGGTCTCCTGGAGGCCATATTTGGGGTGTCAGACCTGCTGGAGCTGCAGAGGGGTGTGGAGGCCGACGTTTTAGACTTCGCCTCATTGATTGTCAAAGGCAGGTTCTGTTGGGGTGGAGGTCAGCACTCTCCCTCCCCCCGCCCTGTGCCTCAGTGTGGCTGGGGGATTTAATGGAATTCTGTTATTTGGAGATGGTGACATTTGCTCCGAGAGGGTCAGGTGAGAGGGTTCCACCAGAGATGGGGTTTGTTTGACTTACATTTTAGGGATCTAGTTGTCGTCAAGGGGTAGGGGTGGCATTGAGGTTGAGTTTTGTGTTGTAAAAATGTTAAAATATTGAAAACGAGAATAAAAATATTTTTCTAATAAAGAAAATTATTGCAGTAAATTATCTGGAGCTTTGGCACGCTAATGGAACAGCAGCAAATCTTTTGCGACCTGGTGTTTTTAATGCAATAATTTAATTGAAAATATTTTCATCAGAAAATTCTCTCTGTCGGTGTCGGGTACCTTGTGTACCAATAGGATGCAGTTTTATTGGAAATTCAGATATTGTTTATCCACAATTTTGTGTAACACTGCAATGTTAGATGACCGAAAAACAGCAGCTTCTGGATTATCTTTGAAGAAGTTCACATGCAGACATGTCTGAAACTATTCAGATAAATTGGTCCGATTTAAATTCAAAGGTTGTAAGGCATATTATTTGGCGATTGACAAATGACCTGGTACCTCCACTCTTAACTCGATGCCATGTACAGTATTTGCTTTGGGGTCTATCAAGCTTGCAGTCCAGCCAATGGTCTGCCCTCCCATGGCGTGTTTTCCGGCGGCAGAAGCAGCTTGCCATTGACCAGCGGGTTCCCTTGCAGTATGGGCGGTGAGCAATGCAAATGACCATTGACTTACAGTGGGGCTGGAAGATCCTGGCCGTTATTTTACGTAGAGAGAACCTTCTGGGTATGGGACATAAGATTTGGGTCTCGGTTGGCCCCTGTTTCAGATTCCGTTCCACTTCCTTGCTTCGATTATCTGTGTTCTAAGCCCCATTGGTCTTACAAGTATTCACTCTAAAGAAATTGTGGGATTTTGTTCCTGAAATGCAAAGTCTTAGAGTGAGATCCTCCGTCCCGCCTCACCCATTTTCTGGTGCAGCGCACCCCGCTGTCAGTGGGATTCTGCATCCTAGCATGGGGTTTCCCATTGTGGGCACCCGCATGCCATTGGGAAATCCGTGGGCCTGAGTGTGCTGCTGGCGAAACAGAGAATCCTGCCGACGGAAAATAATATTTTCCTCACCTACTAACTTTATACCTCAAGATATATCATGATATATTACATGTGCCTTCTCCCTTTATTGAGGTGGAAATCTTTTGATATGTATTGGAGGCTTTAATGGAATAACAAAATTATGAAGCAAAAGAGGTGTGACTTCAAAGTTAAATTGGACTGTTTGTTTTGCGCTCTCACAAAAAAAGGCAAGTAGTTTTTGCTTTGGGGTTTTCAAAATTCTGGTCGAAATTACTTGTATCCTTATCTTGTAGCTGCCTGGAATATTAATACAGCCTACTGCCTGGAAAAGAGCATCAAAAAGAGCAGAAAAATTGATCTATAACATGGATTGACAAAGGGGGAAGAAGATTGAAGACATTTAAAGTGAAATATATAAGAAAAATATAGAGATAGAAAATTGGAGAATGTGCTCATTGAATAGTAATATTTTTCTCCCATGTACCATTATTTACTGGCCCTTATCCCTTGAAAAAAGGCAAGCAAATTGCCCCTAAAGAGGAGGTTAAAATGCAGCAAATGAGTCACAACTGAGTCAGAAGAAGGTCAAAGACCAGTAGAAGGTCTTAGTTGACTGAAAGATGATAGGCAGGGAGGAAAATCAGCGTGTGCAGTAATGATCAAGCCAGTGTTATGCGATAGAGCTGTTGCATTTGTTTGAAATAGACAGCGCAATTTGTTTAAATGATCTCAGTTGAATGTAACAGTTTACTTTTGTGTAGCACCTTCAGCATAGAAAAACTACAGAGAAGTATAATCGGGCAAAAATCAACATCCAATCAAAGAAGGAAATAATGGGAGTGATTAAAAGCTTGCTTAAAGTAGGGAGTTTGATGAAAGTCCTTAAAAGAGAACAGTTTGGAGAGGCTTATGTGGAAATTCCAGAATGTAGAATTGTTATTGAAAGCTTAAACCCATTGGGGAGTGATGGGAATGTGGATATAGACTCCCTGTAGGTTGGAGAATGCTGCAAAGATCAGGACTGGTGAGAACATCAGGACTGGTGAGAACATAAAGGGGTTTAAACACGAGGATGAAAAAATTAAATTTGACAACTTTTACTTTGGAAGAGTTAACTGAAATATTTATGGGGGGTTGCCCTCAGATTTACAATTAGTTAAAGTTTGGCCTCCAGTCAGGAGCAGTGGGTTCACGTCTGGGGACCACATTTTAGAGAGGATGCAAAGGCTTTAGACGGGGTACATATGTGTTTCACGACAATGGATTTTGGCATGAGGGACTTCAGTTATGTGGATAGATTAGAAAAGTTGGGCTTGTTCTTAGACAAGAGAATGTTGAGAGAAGAATTGATAGTGATAGTCAAAATATTGAGGGGTGTGGACAAAGGTAGATAGAAAGAAACCTCCTATTGGCAGAAGGATAGAGAACCAGAGGACATAGAGATTTACATGATGTAAGAGTTGCTTACGCAGGGAATGGTTAAGATTTCCAAAGGGAGGCAGATTCGATCAGGGCTTTCAAAAAGAAATTGGATAAGCACCCAAAAGAAAATAATTGTAGGGCAAATGGGGGGAAGGGGGCTAGCTAAATTGATCTTGCAGAGTGCTGCCATGAGCTTGATGGGTGAAATGGCCTCATTCTATTATTGATTGAGCTCGCATCCACTGCTTTTTGGAAGAGAGCTTCTGAAATTCTCCACCCTTTGTGTGAAGGCATGTTCCTAATTTTTCTACTGAATGGCCTGACTCTGATTTTAAGGCTAATGTCTCCTTGTCCGAGACTCGCTTCCCAACCCCCACCAACTCCTGCAAAACCCCAGCAGTGGAAAATATTTCTCTTGATCTACCCTATAAATTCCTTTCAATGTTGTGCGAGCCTGTCATTCGCCCCTTGATCTTCTGTATTCCCGGGATAAAAGCCTAGTTTTGTGTAATCACTCCTCGTAATCTAACAACTGGTCATTGGTAACGTCAGGTGAATCTGCTCTAATCATCCAAACCTAATATCTACTTTCTTAAGATGCTGTGCCCAGATTTGTACACCGTATTCCAGCTGTTGCCTAGCCAGTGTTTTGTGTAGTCATTGCAGAATACCCTCCCCTTTTATATTCTATCCTTTTAGTTATGAAGGCGAACATTTCATTAGCTATTTTGAAATTTGTGTTGTATTTGGCTGCTACGTTATAGTGACCCCGTTGTGTGAACCCGCTAAAACTCTTTGGACCTTCTGTGTTCCTAACTTTTCACCACCTTGGACCTATCTATTCTAGTTAATCGGTCAATGTCCCTTTGAAATTTTATGTTCCTTTCTACACTGCCTGCTCACCACCAATCTTTGTGTCACTGGCAAACATGGATATATAGCCCTCTATTGTGTTGTCTAAACCATTGACAAATATAGAGAACAACTGAGGCCTCAGCACAGATCCTCGTGGGACATAATTAGCCACTTCCTTCCAATTTTTATACATACACATTACCTCCACTCTCTTCTATCGCCTAACATGGAAAAAATTGAATGTAGAGTTAAGGTCAATCTTAGTGGCTACTGTAGGTGACAGTCACCAGCAGCAAGGATACTAATATCCACCGTATTCGTTTAAATACTGTTGAATTCCCAGTGAGATTGATTGTGTGTCTTTATTTATATTATGCAGCCTCCAGTTTATGAACTGATATTTTAGATTGTGAAACCTTTAAAAATGGTTTAATGTGGTTTGTTCACTTGAATTTTTAATCTGGAGTTTTTATTATTGTGCAGCTGATTAAAATTTATTTCTAAATGTAATGGGATTAAGCAGAGGCTCAGATTGTATTTAGTTTAAGCATGTTCAGCATGTGTTGTAAGTTCATTTTTTAAAAATCCTTTCTTTTTGCTAATTTAATATGTAGGTGGTTTTGGAATGTGCCCTGAAGAAGGATCTAGTTTACAACAAGGTTACGCCAATATTTCACCACTGGAAGATAGATGACAAAAAGTTTGGACTTACCTTTCAGAGTCCTGCTGATGCTCGAGCATTTGACCGTGGTATTCGCAGAGCTACTGAAGCTATCTCAGAAGGTACAGGCCCTTGTATTTTATAAGTAGCTATGTTTTTGACAATTTATTACCATGATTCACTTGTAAAATATCCTTGGCGGGAGGGGGGACTCTGGAAAAGACAAAGTGTGCCTCAAATGTAACATGATCCTTTCAATATCTGGTTGAGGTATCTCTAACATAGAGAAGGAACAAATGTGAAGGTTTTCCTTGTTTTTTTTAAACCTCTCCCGTCACCAAGTTAAACATCAACACCCATTTGGGTTCATACACACTTTTCACTTCGTAATCCAAAGAGCAGCAAAGATAATTGAACACTGGGGATGGCATACCTCCTTGCATGTCAAGCCTCTGTCTATAGACCGTTGACAGCAATTATTGTGCATGGCCATGGTTAGAAGGGAAGGACGAAAGTAGGAGAGTGTTTTGTTCCAAATCTATTGCAACAATTGGGCACGGTAAGTGTTAACCAAATAATATATGCAAAGTTAGATCCAAAAATGGAGGGCAAGTATTTGCAAAGAACATGCAAGGAGACTACAAGACGCTGTTGATTGAGACTTCTCATTTAGGGCAGCACGGTAGCACGTGGGTAGCACTGTTGCTTCACAGCTCCAGTGTCCCAGATTTGATTCCCGGCTTGGGTCACTGTCTGTGCGGAGTCTGCACGTTCTCCCCATGTCTGTGTGGGTTTCCTCCCGGTGCTCCCGTTTCCTCCCATAATGCAAACATGTGCAGGTTAGGTGGATTGGCCATGAAAATTGTCCTTAGTGTCCAAAGCGGTTAGGTGGAATTACTGGGTTACGGGGATGGGATAGACTTAAGTGGAGTGCTCTTTCCAAGGGCCAGTGCAGACTTGATGGGCCAAAGGGCCTCCTTCTGCACTGTAAATTCTATGATTCTATGATTGAATTAGGGGCTGCTGCCAATTTGAATCAGTGTAAGATGTTCCATTGTGATACCTACTGTAGTTCCATGTACCTGACAACTGAGGCAGATAAAACTTTGGATATAACTTGGCTAAATTAACTAGTGCAGACATAACACATACACATGTCGGGTAGACTGGAGTTCAGAGCAAAAAGCAATACAAGAGGTATTTCCATGAGCGCTCCAGAAAGCAGTACCAAGCCTGAAGACAGCAAGCAAAAGCATTTTGCTGGCAAGGGAGTCAAAATTTTCTGACTGTTGACGGGCTGAGCAGTTTTCCTTGTCCGTGCCAGCAAAGTAGCAGTTTTGAATAAGGCCGCTTGTAGTTTCCCGAGCCATTGGGAGAAGGTACAGCAATCAGCTGAAAATGATGATTAATGAAATGTGATTACAAAGCTTTTCTATTTCAAATACCATGAAATTCCTTGTTGTCAATCTATACATTTTCCTTTTTTCTTTACATCCTGTCATTCCCCTGTGTATGTGCAAAAAAATTAATCTGCAAATATTTGCAATGATTAAGAAGGTTGAAGAATTGCCCACCAAATTTGCTTCAGTAATGTTTTATTTTTTTTTTAAAAGCACTGGGAGAAATGGAGGAACAGACACTTGATTCCATTCCTATGACTCTTTGAAATGCTCTATGTTAAAGGCTCTATATCAGGAGAAGGTATTTTTGTTGGAGAGGAGTAGAAAATTCTATATGGAAGTTATTAAAAATAGGATGCTGAGGAATTTGAAACAACTGAAGGGAGATAATTTAGAAATAGGCAATGAACGTAAATAAATAAAAAAGATAACCAAATTAAACCGAGGGGTGGGATAGAAAATATAGTAGGTGGGCAAAGGCCATCAGAAAAGCAGGTATGGGCATATCCCAGGACCTGGAGAATGTGGGAGAAGATATGGGCATCATAGATTCAGTGCTGTATTCTCACTTGTTTTATCATCAGAAAATATGCGACTTGCTGTTTGAAACAGGTGAAGTTGTATTCTCTTGAAATAATATTCATGTGGCTATGCTATACTTTGATAAGATATCTGGGGATACATTTGGATTGGATTTTTGATGGTTATCAGGCATAGATTTGAAAATTTAAGAGTTATGCAATGTGGTTAGAGAACTGGGAATTGGGGTGGAAAAGAGTCTCTTTTGGGGGACTAGAGAGAGGGAGGAAACAAAAATGGATAGTGGAACAAGAGGAAATTGATGCCCTTTTTTTCAGGGCAAGGCTTTTGTTTGGAGGAAGGGCAAAGACCCTGGGCTGATTCTCCATTATTGGGACTATGTCCCCACGCCAGCGTCAAAATGGTGGAGTTTGTGGGTTTCGCCCCCACAACCCACAAATGTGCAGAGTAGGTGGATTGGCCACGCTAAATTGCCCCTTAATTGGAAAAAATAATTGGGTAATCTAAATTAATTTTTTAAAAAATGGTGGAGTTTCACGCCAGAAACTCTGGCATGAAAAGGACCACTAATTCCAAGCCCTGCAGTGGGCTAGCAAGGGCCCGGCATTGATCGAGCGGCTTTTGTTGCAGATACAGAGTCACACTTCCGGGTCGGAGGCCGCACATGTGCACGGCAGCCTCCAGCGGCCGTGCCATGCTCCATGGCGGATTCGGACCACGGAACTGGACCCAAAAGCGAACGCCCCCGATTGGCCGCCCACCCGATTCTCAACGTCCGCACAAACATTCCCGGCCGCCTATTGGGCCCCCCCTCCTCCGACCAGTCCGCCCCCGACCAGGATGGCCATGGACTGAGTCCGCAGCCGCCACATAAGTATCCAGACCAGCTGGACCACATTAGTTCCACGCCGTCGGGACTTCGACCGGTCAGGGGTGTGGTGTGGGGGGGGGGGGGGGGGGACAGTTGAGAGGGCGTGTGGCAATGGCCCCAGGTAGGTCCTAGGCCGCAGAATATGGGAACTGGCGCCAGTCCCGATTCCTTGCGGGAAAATGGATTCTCCGACCCCGCACCGGCTGCAGTTTTGGCGCCGGGGTGCGGAGAATCCAGCCCCCTATTTGGGGATTTAATATTCCTTGTTAAGTGGGAAGAGAAATGGAATCAGGTTTTCTGTTGCAGAAGGTGAAGATAGAAAATCTCTGGAGGGTGGCAACATTCCAGTTTGGAGGGAGAAAGGAGCAGACATGGGATTAATTCTTTCATGGGATTTGGTTGTCACTGGGAAAGCCAGCATTTGTTGCCCATTTGAAATTGCCCCAAGATGGTTGGGGAAGGAATGATTATGATTAGAGTTGAACAGTCCCAGTTTAGATGCTATTGAGCCAAACAGAATGTTTTTTAAAGGCAGTAGTGACAATGTAAGAGGAACTCCAAAATGAAAAGAAAATGAAGATAATTTCTACTGCTCTTGTACATATTTTTAATCTACTAACAATGGTTAATTGGCAATGTGGATTCTTTGTACATGTTGTGTTCAAAATCCACATTAAATATAACAAAAAATGTTCTTTCAGAGCATGCTTTTTAGACCCTACACTTCTTGTCAGTTTGGCATTACCTAGCAAATATATGTAGCTCCTTCTTGAAACAAAAATTTAACTTCTGTTTTTCCCCTACAAAGTTTATGTTTTAGCCATGTTTGGTATTTAGTAGCCATTTCAATAACTGAGCTTTTTAAAAAAAAAACGAAATGTGCACTTTCAAAGGGGAACTAAACCTATTTAAAAAGATAATAAAATCTGAACCTTCTTGCAAAAGCTCTCAACCACACACAGCTGTGTTATAGAGGAATCCATCTTGTCTTTTTTTTTTGTTTTGTCACGTGGGTGTTGACATTTTGTGTGTTTCTGCTTATTTGGCTTCAGATGGGGATTATTTCCCAGTGAAAATGCTGCATCGTGACATATATTCAAAGTGCTGTGTTGGAAAGTACTGTTGCAAGTAATAATTGATGCAGAAAATAACTGTGCCTGTATCTGGTCAGCAGTTCACAGAATAAATTAGAAACTTGTTCAACTGTGTCTGTTATTACCACGGGAACATAAAGTTGCTCTAAAAGCCATGCTGTCGAACATGAAATTAAGAAAATATTCATGAAAAAAAATGGCTGCTTGTGCCCTAATAGTCTGCTTTTGCGACTTTGGCTTCTTAACTCTGCTAATGGGGGAGTTTTGTTTCTGTGGAGCTACTAGCAGCCTTGGCTATTTCTTTTTTTCAATGATGAAACTCATAGATATATAATTTGAATGCTACCGTACAACTTTAGCGTAGCAAAGGTCCCTCACTTCCGTAGGTGGTTCGTAAATATTACATTTCCTTGCAATTTATTTGGAATAATTTTTTAGATATTAGTTGCACTTATTTGTTGGGTACAATTTCTGCCATTAATTTTAGATGCTGAACTTTTTAAGAATCGCACGTGTGGGACTGTGGGTGGAATGGGTGTGATTGCGAACATACAAAATAGGAGAAGTAGACAATTCAGCCCCTCGAGCCTGCTCTGCCATTCAATAAGATCATGGCTGATGTGTTTCGTCTTTCAAGTTCTGCTTTCCCATCTACCCTCCCAATAACCTTTGTTTCCCTCGCCTAATCAAGAATGCACCCACCTCCACTTTAAAAAAATATTTAGTGACCCTCCATCTTCACCGCCTTCTGAGGCAGAGAGTCCAAAGTTGCACAACCCTCTGGAAAAAAAGAAACTCCCCTTATCTCTGTTCTAAAAGTCAACCCATAATTTTTAAGTGGTGCCCCCTAGTTCTGGACTTGCCCTCAAGGGGAACATCCTTACTGCACCCACCTTGTTGAGGCCATTCAGGATGTTGTATACTTCAACCATGTTACCCCTTATTCTTCTAAACTCTAGTGGAAACAAACCCAGTCAGTCCAACCTGTCCTCATAAGGCAACCTGCTCATTCCAGGTATCAATCTAATAATAAACCGCCTCCAACACAAAAACTGCACATAATATTCCAATACCCTGTATAATCTTTATTATTGTCACAAGTAGGCTTACATTAACACCGCAATGAAGTTACTGTGGAAAGCCCCTAGACGCCACACTCCAGTACACTGAGGGAGAATTCGGAATGTCCAATTCACCTAACTGCACGTCTTCCGGGACTTGTGGGTAGAAACCGGAGCACCCAGAGGAAACCCATGCAGACACTGGGAGAACGTGCAGACTCCACACAGACAGTGACCCAAGTGGGAATTGAACCTGGGACCCTGGCATTGTGAAGCAACAGTGCTAATCACAGTTCTATATGTAACTGAAGCATAACATCCTTACTTTTATGTTCTGATCCTCTCGTAATAAAGGATAGCATTCCACTAGCCTTCTTAATTACTCTCTGTACCTGCATACTAAACTTTTGTAACTCATGCAGTAGAACACCTATATTCCTCTGCACCTCAGAATTCTGCAGTCCGTCTCCATTTAAGTAATCCTCTGCTTCTTCATCCTTCTTGCCAAAGTGGACATCTTCACATTTTCCCACATTATACTCCATCGGTCAGATTTCTGCCGGCTCACCAACATATCCATATCCGTCTGCAACCTCCTTATGTCCTCTTAACAGCATACTTTCCTAACTATCTTTGTGTCACCTAAGTTAGACTGCCATGTCTTCATTATCATCATCTAAGTTACCAATATAAATTGTAAAATTTGGGTCGTAGGACAGTATTATCTGTCCATCCCTAGTGGCTCCGAGGAGTTGACCATTAACCACAAAGTCTGAGGTTTGTGCCACATGTAACAGTGACCTGCTCCTCCCTGACAAACTTTAGTGATCCGGTTTGGTTCTTACAACAATCTGACACTTTTAATTGGATGTTGGCTCATATATCACAGATTCTTTTGAATTTGGTGGGATCTGAAGAAATGGCCCTGAGTTTTCTTGTGAATGTAGTTTTTGGTGAGCTATATTCAGAATTCTGTATCTCAATTTTGAACAGAAGTGATAAGACAATGAGTCATTTAAACAAAGTCCTTGGGCTGGATTCCCCGCCCCGTCATGCCACTTTTCAGCCTCGACCTGCCAGCGGGATTCTCCGTTAGCCAGCTGGTCAATGGGGTTTCCCATTATGGGGCAGCCCCACGCCGTCAGGAAATCCCCGGGCGCCAGCAAAATGAAGAATCACGCAGGCGAAGAATCCCGCCCAATGTGTCCTAACACTGACCCATGCGGGACTCCACTCGTCACATCTTGCCAATGAGAAAAACACTCATTTATGCATACTCTCTGTTTTCTACCAGCCAGCCAATCTGCTATCCATGCGATATGTTATCCAAATTGTTCACACTGTTTCGTTATCGTCTGGATTGCGCCTGTAGTTCTGTTTTTAAATTGATATTGGGTTAAGTTACAGTTCTCCATACATAGATTTAGCTCACTGATGATCACTGTTCATTTTACTGGACTGTTGAACTCGATTCTGCCTTCTGCAGACGATCATTCCATTAAATGTCACTGGATAGCAAGGAGGAGTAAGAAGTCAGTTTGTCTTTTTTCTTGTAGCTTAGAATGCAGTGTTTATAACAGCACCCTAGCTGAAGTGAGCCAAGTTGGAAAAGACCCAAAACAAATCCTCCAACCTACAAAACTAAATTCGCAAGAAAACCAAGGGTCGTTTCTTCATATCCCACCAAATTCAAAAGAATCTGTGATTTGAAATGAAATGAAATGAAAATCACTTATTGTCACGAGTAGGCTTCAAATTAAGTTACTGTGAAAAGCCCCTAGTCGCCACATTCTAGCGCCTGTTCGGGGAGGCTGTTACGGGAATCGAACCGTGCTGCTGGCCTGCTTGGTTTGCTTTCAAAGCCAGCGATTTAGCCCTGTGCTAAACAGCCCCTTATGAGCCAACATCCAATTGAAAGTGTCAGATTATTGTAAGAAACCAACCGGATCACTAATGTTTGTCAGGGTCACTGTTACTGTTACATATGGCATCAACCTCAGACTTTGTGGTTGACGGTTAACGCCTTGGAGCCACTAGGGATGGACAGTGAATACCGCCTTATGTCCCCAATATCCCGAGAACAAAACAAATGAACAGGCAAGCCAAATTGGTGAAACATCACCACTGTAATTGTATTCTCTTTGTCCCTGCCCGACCCTGTCGAGTGTGAAATTCCTTCACAACAAAGCTGAGCGGTTTCTGCATGTGAATTAACTATTGAAAGTTGTAGCTCCAGCAGGGATTAGAACTTCCTTCAACGTCATCATTCTATATGTTGAAAGAAACTTAAACGTTTCCTGGTAAGTGCGGGATAATAAGGCGATTGCTCACTTTTCAACAAAATTTTGCTACTAGCTTTCAATCTCCTCAGCAGCATTTATAGAGTCCCGATATAGACTTCTAAAAAGTTCAAGCATATATCATACAAAATATAAGATGTGTGGTGCAAAATTTTGAATGACCATGCATCTCATGTGATTTCACTTTCAGTCTAATATGTGAAACTTGATTTAATTTGTTTAAAAAAGACTTAATTTAATTCCTCCAATGTTACTTCTGTCTCCTTTTCGGCTAGAGAAAAAGTAACCTTTTCCACTTCATATCTGTGTTTTTGACTACATAGACATCTATCAATTTTTAGACAGACTGCACAAAATCTTTCTTTTGACCTGGTCAAAAGTGTTTCATTTGAAGATATTGCTTCTGCTGCTTTCTTCTAGAATTTGCCGTTTATGGATTTTGATAGTAGGGGAAGATGGTGAATTAGTGACAATTGCACTGGACTCATCCAAGACAATGCCCGGATTCAAATCCCACCATAGCAGCTGGTGGAATTTCAATTCAATTAGAAAACGTGGAATTAAAAAGCTAGTCTCAGTAATGGTGATCATAAAATTATCGTCTAGTTCACAAACTCTTTAGGGAGGGAAATCTGCCGTCCTTCCCTGGTCTGACCTGCATGTGATTTCAGACCCTCAGCGATGTGGTTAATTCTTTAATGCGCCCTGAATTGGCCTCGCAAGCCACTCGGTTCAAGGGCACTAAGGGATTGGTTTTTTTTTAAATGCTGGCACTTGCTTGCCACTTTCCGTGAAATATTTTGTTTTAGAAAGCAGCTTTTATTGATGCATTTATTTTGTGCCATTAAAATGCTGATGAAGGACACGGCAGAAACCAACAGTCTGTAACACAATAGTTGCCGTGAACTTTATCCATGATCATTTCTTGTTTTATTAGCTACTGTGTCCCAACTGTCAGTAATGTTTTTGGGCAGAGTTGGTAGAATTGAGAAAACCTTTAACATTGTAAATTTCAAATTTAATAAATGGCTGCTGGTGGTGAAGCTGGAGTCTGATGACATAAATGTTCAATTTATTAGCAGGTTGCCAAGAATCTGTCAGTGAAGCAACGGTTCCTGATGATGGCTTTCTGGTAAGTAACACAAATAAATGTGTAAATTGATTTGATTAAGGCCACCTTTCTTGAAGCTTTCCAAAGCAGGTATCTGTTGGACCTGCTCTATGTTAACAGTGAGAAACTTAACGTGTTGCTGTGAAACTTGAGAAAGAAATATGGACTGGGAATTAATCTTTCAGAATTAAATAATTACCAAGTAGATGTGTGTTCATTGTGCTCAATCACGAAGATTTATTTGACTTTTTAATGCCATTCAACCAAAGGTTTTTAAATGCCTCACAGCATTTTTCTTTTTTTTTAATGCACAAGAAGCATTGTATGGGAGGAAATGACATTACTTTAAATGGATTTGCGAAAGGAATAATAGATATGCACTGAGAGTAATGTTGTATTGAGATATAGAATTTCAGAAGTTCAACATGAAAATATGATCTTTAGAATGGCTCTATTGGTTTCTATCCCGCTTATTTTAGCAATCTTTGCGCTTTGTGACCTTGATCTGTGTCTGCAAAAGAGTTGCAATTTTTACCCAGTTTTGTTAATGAAGCTGATTGCAGCAAACGATAGGTTCTTGTTGATACGTGTGTTTTTGTGTAAATTTATTCCAGAAAACACTTGTGGAAATGCATTTTTGGAAGCTTTTGTAGGTTTAAACGTCTATTGACCATGTTTGGTTCGAAAATTGCATCAATCCAATAGATCACATATCCTTTTGTTAAATTACCGGCATATTGGCTACAGATTAATAGGAAGGGTATCTTCAAAATGCTCCCATTATATATTGGAAAAACTGTAGTCTTATCACAAAATAATCTTCGTACTTGCTAAAATGAGTACCGTAATTTCCGGACTATAAAGCGCACCTGACTATAAGCCGCACCCACTGATTTTGAAATTTTTTTTTATTTTGAACATAAATAAGCCGCACACGTATATAAGCCGCAGGTGCTTACCGGTACATTGAAACAAATGAGCTTTACACAGGCTTTAACGAAATACGGCTTGTAACAAAAATAAAAAATTAGCGGTAAAGAATAGCCTACCAAGAAAGTCATTGGTCACTGTGGAGCGAAATCAATCCGATTAAGCTCTTAAGATTAACATAGAATCATCAGTTTGAAACATTAAAAATAAATAAATCATGTGTAAAAAGAAGTATTTTATTACTGATCGTAATCAAGATATCACCAACCCAGGTGATCAGAGTCACTATCCTCCTCTTGTGCACTGAAACCACTGAAGTCATCTCCTTCAGTGTCAGAGTTGAATAGCCTCAGAATTGCTTCATCCGATGTTGGATTGTTTTCATTGTCGCTCTCATCACTTTCATCCGGAGGCAAATTTCCCGCTGAGCTCATGCTGCCCTCTTCAACACGCAGCAATCCAGCTTTTCGAAACCCGTTGATGATAGTGGATTTTTTAACAATGCTCCACGCTGTCAGGACCCACTGGCAGACTTGACCATAAGTTGCTCTTCGCATGCGGCCCGTTTTAGTGAAGGATTTCTCCCCACTTGTCATCCAAGCCTCCCACTGAACACGAAGCGCCACCTTAAATGCACGATTTAAACTGATGTCGAGTGGCTGTAAATACTTTGTTGTGCCCCCAGGAATCACAGCTGGAATTGAGTTTGTCCTCTTGATGGCTTCTTTCACAGAATCTGTTATGTGGGCCCTCATGCTGTCCAAAACGAGCAATGCCTTGTTCCTGTGAAAGAATCCTCCCGGTCGCTTGCCGTAGCACTCCGTATGCCATTCATGCATTAGGCTTTCCGTCATCCATCCTTTCTTGTTGACTTTCACAACAATTCCTGTAGGGAATTTTTCTTTTGGTATCGTCGTGCGTTTAAAAATCACCATCGGTGGAAGCTTTTCTCCCGATGCCGTGCAACTCAGAACACAGGTGAAGTGCGTTTTTTCATGCCCAGTTGTTTTCAGCATGACGGATGATTCACCTTTCCTGTTGACAGTCCGAGTGAGAGGCAGGTCAAATGTCAGAGGAACCTCATCCATATTTATGATATTGTGCGGGCCAATGGAATGCTCTGCTATCTTTGCATCAGTGAATTTGCGGAAGTTTGAAATTTTTTCCTCGTAGTCGGGAGGGAGCTGCTGACACAAACTCGTCCGTACCCTGATGGACAGGCCTTTACGTCTCATAAATCTGAGACACCACGATGGTCCACCTCTAAAATTCTCAAACTTAATTGCGGTGGCGATTGTTTTGGCTTTCAGTCGGATCTGTACAGTTGAAACACCTCGGCCATCTGCTCTCTGCATGTTGACCCAGTCTTCGAACTCATTTTCTAGTTCGGGCCATCTGCTTTTCTTCCCTCTGAAAGCTTTAGTTGTCTTTTTGCACTGAGTCAATTCCTCACGCTGCTGTTTCCAACGTCTTATCATCGACTCGTTAAGACCAAGCTCTAGTGCAGCAGCTCTATTTCCTTTCCCAACAGCCAGATCGATCGCCTTCAACTTGAAAGCTGCATCATATGCATTTCTCCGTGTCTTTGCCATGATGAGGGTGACAAAATGACTACCGTAATCAGAATGATGGGATGTTTGAGCTCGCTCGATTTAATCTAAACAGTAAACTAAAAAGTTACATTGTTTTACCTTGACCCGTTACGCAATTTCATTGGTTTAGTAAAAAGAAAGCGGGAAAAATCCATAAATAAGCCGCGTCGTTGTATAAGCCGCGAGGTTCGAAACGTGTGAAATAAGTCGCGGCTTATAGTCCGGAAACTACGGTAATCAATTACCTTTCCTTCCCTGCTGGGGTGCTCCTGACATTATCAACAGGAAATGCTTTATAAAATGCTTCACCGAAAACAACGACCACCCACTTCGGAGATGTCCAGGAATCAAAAGGAAAGTTGTGGAAGCCTGGAAATCTATGCTATCAGCGGGGTATACAGGGGGTGCAAGTGCTGGCATGGACTTCTGGGTGGGGGTTTTATCGAATTATACCCCAGCAAGAGTTGATGCATTCAAGAAAACTGGCAATGGAAAATAGACTGCATTATACTAAATGTAGTAATGAAATGATGATATACTTCAAGCTGGAGCAGAGTTGAAGAAAGTTCCTGTAGATGGTAAAAGCCCGTGTGGATTCAAGTGGACAAAATATGCCTATCTATGCCAAGTGAAAAAATACTAAAGCTTTCAAACTGTGTCAAGCTATTGATTCATCCATGACTTTTTCTGACAGTTCACATAATCTTTAAAAAAAAAGGATTCTTTGAAAACTGAGGGACTTATGTGTATTAAGTAACCTACCCTGATGATTATTAGCATCAGTTACTTTGTTCTACCCTTCAGAATGAAAAAGGAATGGTACACAAGGTTCTTTGGTTTATTCGAGAAGGTAATTGAGATTTCCCGTTCACAATGCAACCAGATATAAGCTTTGTAGGCAGGTGTTTTGGCACGGCTGACTGCCAGCGATCTTTTGTGATGGGTTAAAATGGGAGTTCTAAGATTTCTGGCTGCAGGCACAGAAAGATGAGTAATACATTGGGCAAAATATCAGTCTAAAATTGTCAACTTTGTTCTTTTGCCCTGGGCAATGTTTTGTCTGACTCCTTTGTCGATGTGACGCTGTCCAGTCTTGCACCAAACATTTGAAAAGACCTGTGATTTACTAGCGCAGTCTGAAGTGGTTTTGCTCTAGGCAGGCATGATACTTATTCTGATGGATTGCTTAGCAGACAAAGATGAGCTCTATTTCTGAAGGTATATCAGCTACCTTAAAATTGTCGCATTGAGAAGGAAAGGATAATTTTAAAGTCACCTGTGTCGTCCTTAATCAGTATAACTTACAAAACACATAACTTTCCTCTAATTTTCAATCAATTTTATTACCCAGCGAGCTTCATTGTAGTTAGAAAAATGACAGTCAGATTATCTAATTGATAAGAATACAATGAAAATAACCATTTTTTTGTCTTTTTCTAATAATGGATAAGGTATTAAAAGTGCTCAATAACACGACAAAGGAGGGATTCATTGTGTGCCTTTTTATAAAAGTCATAACTGTAGATGAAAATGACAGAAAGGTTGCTGCAGTTACATGGTGAGGAGCTACATACAACCATGGTGGGTGGATGGTGGGGGTGGGCACAGGTGAGCGTGTTAGAAGATGGCCTTCAAGTGAAGGTCATGGAGTGTGGGAGTACTGGAGAATAAAGAGGGAGATTGCGGGATGTTTTAGCATGGGGAAGAATTGTCTTAGTATTTGGACGATGATTGGTAGGGTGACAGGACTTGTCAAGAGCAAGGAACAGTGTCAGAGTATGTATGACAGCACTTGGGTGAGACCTTTGGCCTGAGTATAGATTCCTGCAGTTGGGGAATACTGGGTCCAAATGAGTGGGATGATGGACTGGCACTGGGGATATGGCTGCTTTAATGGAACTCGAGCTTATGTTGAATTTTGAGAGATGGTTTGCGGGGTGTCGCTAATTATTGAATTGATGGGACTTTTTTTGAAGTCAGGGTCAGTATTAGGAGGGAAATCATGGGTATTAGACTTCTGAGGTAAAAGCATCGAGAAGCATTAGGCTAGGGGGTATTACCGATGTTTGAGGAACAGTGAGGGTCCAGCTGCAGCAGAATAGAGGTCGGAATTTATTCAAAGGGTGACACAAAGGGCAACTTGGGGAAAATTGTGCATTTTAGAAACTCAGCTGACCATTGTCAATGTTCTCGCAAGTCATTGCTGGGAATACCCTTCAACATTTCGCCTTCAAACCCTTCTCTATCCTTCCATGAACAGTGATGTTAAAGCTCAGTTGAGTTCAGGTACAGAGAATATCCAGGAAACCCTTCCATCTAATCCCCATCATGACCAAACCTCAAGCTGCTTTTGCAGTCTGGTGTTGTGGATTGGGGACAATCATTGAATTTGGCGCAGCTTTCCTGAGAAGATTTTATTATTTTTACAATGAATTTTCTTAATACTGAAAATGACTCCCTTCAACGAAAAATAAAAAGGAAGACTGGCATTTATATAGCACCTTTCACAACCACAGGACACCTTAGGGTGTTCCATAACCAATGAAGTACTTTTGAAATGTAGTCACTGTTATTGGTGGAAACATGGCAGCAATTTATGCACAGCAAACTCCCACAAGCAACAATGTGATAACGACCAGATAATTTCTCTCTTTTTGTGATGTTAATTGAGGGATATATATTGGCCAAGATACAGGATAACACCCCGGCTGTTCTTCGAAACAGTGACACGGGATGTCTTTCGTCCATCAGAAATTACAGACAGGGCTTTGGTTCAACATCTCACCCAAAAGATAGCACCCCGAGCATTACAGCACTTCAACAGTACTGCACTGGAGTTTTCGCCTGAACAGTTTTGTGCTCAAGTCTTGGAGTGGGACTCAAACCCACAACCTCCTGACGCCGACAAGACTTCCGTCAACCAAGCCAAAGCTAAACCAGTCTTTAACCAGTTTTTGAAAGCAATGAAGAACTTGTGTCAGACTCTCCATGTGCAAGGAGAGTGGTGAGGAAGAGGATTATCTGGTTGCTGTCAGGGAGAGTAGATGGGCGGAAACTTGAGGTCAGTTGGGAAGTTGTGATAGGGATTCCAGTTCCAAGGGTCAGGTGACCATGTCGTGCTTGTGGTCCAATTTTGTGAATCTATCATAGTAGAAAGAGAGGCATGAGCTAAGTAAACAGTGCCTATTGTTAAGGCGCAGATTCATAAGAGGAATATCTAAATTCCAGTGTGTTGGAACGTTTTCTGATGTTACAGTAAGTAGATGTCACATGACAGGTAGCGGCAGATGAGAAGCAACTACTTAATTATATATCCAGAATTGTATAGTCATCAGCGGTTATGCAAAGAGATTATAGTGTGCTGAAGATCAGCTTGTTCTGTTTGGTTATCATGCTCCAAAAAAACCACTTGGTTTGGAGTGGGTGCATTGGAGTGCGTACGTGACATTAAAAAATCAGAACAGGGGTAGGATATATGGCCCTTTGAGCCTGCTCTGCTGTTCACTAAGATCATGACTAATCTTCTGCCTCAGATCCACCTTCCTGCACCATCTCCAAATCTCTTAATTCCCTGTACTGAAAAACCTAACATCTGTCTTTGATATATTCAAAAGCTGAGCACCCAGAGATCTGTGGAGTAGAGAATCCCAAAGATTCACAGTCATTTGAGTGAAGACATTTCTGCTGATCTGACCCTTTTTCTAAGACTCCCATGTTCTAGATTGCCCAATTCTCAGCACCTACCCAGTTGAGCCCCTGTCTAGCACCCCCCCCCCCCCCCACCCCATTGCCCTCTGTGATCCTTGACGTCCTTTGCCTTCCTAGCTCTACCACTACGTCTTAGTGCTTCCCCAAGAAAACATCAGAGTTGGAGGCAGCCAGCTGCCTACATCGACCTATAGCCTTCGATGTCCCTGGCAGGCACCATGATGGCAGCTCGGAGGCCTCAGGACACCGGTTCACTTGTCAGCGGCACATGCTGACCTCATCGGTGGGGATGAACTCGGGGGAGCTGGTTCCCACCGTCTCCACTCCATGGGACGGGTCTGGCTTGGCACCCAGCGACCCATCCTCCCGATCAGTGCCATTAGGGCCCTGGGGTTCACCTTGGGATGGAGAGGCTGCTAGTTCAAGCCCCGGCTGCCCCTGCAACATCTGGCTCTGCCAGCCCTGGCGGCTCCACATGGTCTGCACCATAGTGTTGACGCCCTCGCCGATGCTCCTCAGTGACTGGGACATGCTCTGCAGAGCCTCAGCAATGCCCACCTGGGACAGGCTTCGCAGCTCCTCGGCCACGCCTATCTGAGAGTTGGACATGTCCTGCAGAACCTCATGGTCGGCCTGGTACTGGGTGTCATCCTCCAGCGAGGCGGACATTCTGCCGGGACCCTCAATCATGGCCGTACCGACTGCACGCCGCTTTGGACACCTTCACACATGGTGCCGATGTCATGCACAGGCTCTCCACTGCAGTCACCATCCTAGCAGTGTTGGTCTCGGTGCCACGCATTTCCGGCGACATCTCCTGCGCCCCTAGCCTCTGGGGCTTCTCCAAGCGGCTATGGATCTGCTGGAGTGACGCTGACATCGCCCTCTGAAAGCCCAGGTTGATCCCTATCAACTCCAGGTAACTCTGTTCCACAGGCTCAGCATCAGGCTGGGAACCAACTGGGTCCTGGGATCCAGCAGCCTCCGACTGCTGTCTTGCCTGGGGCTTTCTGCTTCCACCTGATGTGCATCAGCAGCAGTGTACTGCTCACCAGATTGTGCCCCAGAAGCCTGTTCACTAGCATGTCCCACCGAGGTGTGTGTATCTACGCTGGTGGGGTGGGGTGACAGCTGTGCTGTGACCACGGTTGCATCCTTGGAGCTCTCCTCCGAGAGGTTCTCCTTGGAGTCAGGAGAGGGGACCACCCAGGATGTGCCAGCACCATCGGCTGGAGGACCTGCGGGAAAATGGCCATGTCGTCAGTGGGTCAGTAAGGCAATAACAACTCCTGTTTGACAGGTCCTCCGGGTGAAGCCCAGTGGTCCCTCACCTCTGTGGTGTCTGCCAGCCTCTGCCTAGCTGACCAATCTGTCCTCGCCCATGCCAGTTACCTCCGGGGCCCGTTTCTCGAAGGAGGTGAGGATTCTTGGCCGGTGTTCTCCCCTACCCGGCGGGCGGGGGGTCCCGGCGTAGCGGAGTGGCGCCAACCACTCCGGCGTCAGGCCTAGCCCCCAAAGATGCGTGGTTGGCGCCACGCCGACTGGCGCCAAAACCGGCCTTTGACGCCCGGGGCTGGCCGAAAGGCCTTCGCCGGTTCGCGTATGCAGGGGGTCGGAGAATTTCGCCCCTTATGTCTGGCACCCCTCCACCAGTCTGGGCCTTCTCCCGACGATTATGAGAGAGCTTCTCCTGAGGGGAGACAGAGAGGGCATCATTAGCCATATGTGTGGTTCACAGTGATGAGAGAGGGGATGTAAAAGGGGGGGAGGGGGGTGGAGGCAATCTTGGGGGTTGCATGGGGAGTTGGGGCAGTGGCAGGGTGAGAGGGGGGGATTGGTGTCTACTCACTCATGCTACCCGGTGTAGGTCATTGACTTCCTTCCTGGACTGAAGACCAGTCCTCCTGCTCATACTCCCTGAGCTGTCAGCTGCTGCCACAGCCCAGGGAGCACTGGCTGCCTTGTGCCTCACACTCCAGGACCCCTGGGGGAACAGGACATCCTCCTGGCCTTCACTACATTTAGGAGCCTCCCCAGATCAGCATCTCCAAACCTTGGGACCCGTCTCCTGGGCACCATTATTGCGAGCTGGCTAGGGTTGGCTGAGCTGCTCGACGTTGTTCGCGGGAGGCTGGCGAATCAGCTGGTGAGCCTTCATTTGCGCCGAGAACCCCATGAGGCCTCGTTAAGTGGACCAGTTAATGTTGAATTGCGTTGCCGGTCTCGCTGGGCCGTGCACCGAGAAGCTCGCGGCAATTCCTGCTCGATACCACACTTAGAAATGTTTCCGGAGAATTGCGCCCTATGCATATTACTCCAGGCATGATCGCACCAAAACTCTGTACAATTGCAGTAAATTTTCCTTACTCTTATACTCAAACCCCTTTGCAGTAAACTTAACATGCTATTTACCTTCCTAATTGCTTCGTAAATCCCTCTGAACAGCAATGTTTATTAGTTTCCCATCAATTAAAAGACCCCATTTTTCCTGCTGAAGTAAATAACTTCACGTTTCTTGCATTATATTCCACCTGCTATTTTGTCCATGCATTTAATTTGTCCATATTTCTATACCGAATCTGTGTCATCCTCTCAGCTTACTTTTCCATCGAACTTTGTATCACCAGCAAATTTAGATGCATTACACTCAGTCCCTTGATCTAAGTCATTCATATATATTGCAACTAGCTAGCGATACCAGCGCTGATCATTGTCGTACCCTGCAGAATGTTATAGCTATTCCTACTCTGTTTTGAATCCTTTAACCAAACCTCTGTCCGTCCTAACCCGATAAACTCCTGCCTAGCTGGTGTCTCAGTGAATGCCTCTTGAATACTACATTCATTAATTCCTTTCATCTATCCTGCCAGTTACATCCTCCAAAGACATTTATCAGTTTGTAAAACACAACCATGTTAATTATGCTTAAATCATATATTATGATTTTCTAAATGCCCTGATATCACTTTTTAATACTGGAATCCAGTACTTTCCCATTAGCTGATGTCAGGATAACTGGCTTCTAGTTCCTGTTTTCTATCTTCCTCCTTTCTTGAATAGCAGAATTGCATTTGTTAACTTCCAGACTAGAACCCTTGCAAAATCTGGAGAATTTTGGAAGAGCACAACCATTGCAACCACTATCTCTGCAGCCACCAGGATGCACCCTAGATGTAGGCCATTAGGCCCAAAAGAATTACCGAATCCCTACAGTGCAGAAGGAAGCATGTGGAACATCAAGTCTGCACCAACCCTTCGAATGAGCACTCTACCCGTTTACACTCTCCCGTCCACCCTGCAACCCAGAACGTGGACACTAAGGGACAACTTAGCATGGCCAATCCACCTAGCCTGCACATCTTTGGACTGTGGAGGAAACCGGAGCACCCGGAGGAAACCCACACAGACATGGGGAGAGCGTACAAACTCCACACAGATAGAGGCTGGGGTTGAACCCGGCTCCCTGGCACTGTAAGGTAGCAATGCTAGCCACTATGCTATGCAATGCTATGCCACTGTGCCGCCCCTAGATGTGTTGGGTTTTAGTCCCATTAATAGCTCCTGTACGTTTTCTTTAATTTTGCTTGCTTTTAAGTTCCTCACTATCTCATTTAGCCCCATTGTTCCCTGCTAGTTCTGATTTGTTTCATGTGACTTCTATTGTAAAGATAGAACCCAAATATTTGTTTTAACATCACTTGTCATTTTCTTATTCCCCATAACAAATTCTCGTATCTCAGTCTTTTATTCATTTTTGCTACTCTGTTTTTACATATCTATAGAAGCTCTTACAATCTTTTTTATATTTCTTATTAGTTTACACTCCGATTTTGTATTCTCACTTGTTATAATATCTTTGGTCACCCTTTGTTGGTTTCTAAAACCCTCCCAATTCTTAGCCTTGCTACTTCGAATTATTATTATCCACCGTTTCATAATACAATACCATCCTTAACTCTTTAGTTATCCTTGGGATGGATCACCTTTCCAATGGAATTTTGATTTCTCAAAGGAATGTAAATTATGTTTTAGTTCTCCATTGCTTACCCACTGTGATACCTTTAAAACTGATTTTTCAGTCTTCCTTGACCAATGCGCCCCCCCCCCCCTCCCATCACACACACAGACACACACACATATATACACACACACTCACAGTCATGTAATTTGCTTTGGACTGAAATATGGCATACTTTAACCCGCCCTGAAATGCAACTTCATAAGCGCATCCTTCCCCTTCCCGAGAGGATCCCTTACTGTGAGACAGCTCATTCACCCCATCACAAAAGTCCAGGTTTAAAATATCCCGGTCCCTGCTTGGTTCCATGCGGTTCTGTTCCAGGAAACTGTGTTGTATTGTTCTCCAGGCTACTTTTGCCAATTTGATTTGTCCAGCCAATATGACAATTAAAGTTGCTCATGACCAGCCCCTTTTTATTTCTTGATTAATACTTAGTCCATCAGTATAGCCACTGCTAATGGTAATCTGACCTTGTATGTCGTTCATTGTTTTTGCAGGACAGCAATCAACCACTTCCACCCGTGCTTTCTACCCCTCCTTGTTTCTTATCTCTCCCCATACTGATTCTATTTCCTGCTCTTCTGAGCTAAGAAACTTTCTTACTATTATCAGGGCTGTTCATCTCGCACCACACTCACCATAATAATAATCATAATCTTTATTATTGTCACAAGTAGGCTTACATTAACACTGCAATGAAGTTACTGTGAAAATCCCCGAGTCACCACACTCCGGCGCCTGTTAGGGTACACTGAGGGAGAATTCAGAATGTCCAATTCACCTAACAAGCAGGTCTTTCCGGGCTTGTGGGAGGAAACCGGAGCACCCGGAGGAAACCCACGCAGACACGGGGAGAACGTGCATACTCCGCACAGACAGTGACCCGAGTGGGAATCGAATCTGGGACCCTGGTGCTGTGAAGCAACAATGCTAACCACTGTGCTACTGTGCCGCCCACCACTTTTCTAAATGTGGAAACACCAAGTACCATGCCATATTTTGACTCCAGCATTGGTCACCAAGCAGTCACATCTCTGTGTGCTATTAATTAATCTAGTTACAGATGCTTTGAATCTTTAGCTAAAGCGGATGTGGGTGTTTTTTGACGGTGATGAGATACAGTTGTTGGTTTTCTGAACTCTTTTGATATTCATCTGCGTGTTAGCACCCACATGAATTTTTAAATTTAGCGTCATTTTCCTAATGTGGGCAATTTCATGGCACTAATCTTGCCTTGGGAGTTCAACAAAAGACTGTTCACGAAGTGATGAGTAATATTAGGGCTAGCGAGATCCAGTGAAAGCAGCCTTGACCTATATTTGCTGTCCGTAAACCCACTTTGTTAATTTATTCAGTAACAAATGAGCATCAGTGTTAAAAGTGCAACTAGGCCTATCCTGTTGTGCATAAAGATGATGAGAGATTTGACATTCTGGCGGTAAATGTTCAGTGCATGGATCTTGAGTTTGGCATTAAAGATCGCACACAATAACATGTGATTAATCCTGTGACTGGTGGATGGATCTCTAGTTTGAGTATGGTTTTCTTTCAAAATATTCATTTAGCCATTGTGGTGTAAAACTTCCTTAATTTGGAGGGGGGCGGAGATCATGACATTTTTAGGTGGTGGACATGGGCATCTGCTAAGTTGGGCTTTTTTTTCAGTGCGATTCACCTGAAATTGCCTGGAAGATTTGTAAGGATCACGGAGGTTCAAGAGCAAACTTGTGTCTGTCGCAAATCACGCTTTTGCATTCATTTAAACAAACAAAAAGAAGCAAGAAGTTGTCTCAACCCCAATACCTACCACATTGAGTTAATCACAATTGTAAGCTTTCATTTATAACACCTATTTAAGGATCTAAAATTAGGGAGTCTTTTTAGACATTAGGACGCTCATAAGGGTTCTAAAAGCTGAAACATAATATTTTATATTGAAACTGAGAAACTAGCTACTGTGCACTAATATAACCAGTAAATGATCTCAATATTCCAGTCATTTTTAGTTGGGCTGCTTAATGGTTGTAAATTGGATACCTACTAAAATGCTTATTTGTTTTCTGATAAACCCATTTTCAGCTGCATTAACAAATTGCACCAGATTACCATTCTTGAATGTATCAAGAAATATTTTTGTGAAAGCTAAATTTAAAATGTTCTAGAGAATGCTTCCAACTGTGCTGGCAGATTTTATGTTTGGCAATATCGAGATGAGTTTGAGTTTGAGGGGAAGACTGAGGGAGAAAAGCCATTCTGGAAACTAGTGCAGTTTATGCTCTGCTTGCTGATTACAACCAAAGTAGAAGTCCCTGGCCCTGGTATAACATCATGCAGGTTGTGCCGTAATAATTTTTCTTATTCAGGACAGTTATGACTTTACTATATAACCCTTGAGGGAAAGCAAGTAAATTGCAAATTAGCGAGAAAGCCTAATTATAGATCTGAAGGAACCTTAACCTTTAATCTAGTTGAATTTTTGGTATCCTCACCAATGCTATTCAAATGGAAGTTAAATTTAGCAGTTGAATGAGTATCTTGGGAACTTTTTGTTTTCCTGAGTTGGGCACATTTATCTTTCTGTCTTATGTTTACTTCCAAGTTTTTAGTCCCTTGGATCCGTTTTTATAATAAAGTTTAACCACTGATTTAAAACATCAACTGATTAATTTCTTTTTGGATAAGCAAACTTTGTAATTTTCTCTAAATTGAACACTAAACTGAATCCAATAACCTCGCGGGGCCATTGCCGGAATATTTGAATTCTACATGTTCAGTTACTTAATTTGACTGTGGGATAAATTAGGATCTACTTCCTAATCAATCTGCTCATGTGGAAGTAACACGCTTCTTCTGCATGTCACAGAATAACAAATCTTGTTTCAAAGCATGTAAGATATGAGCATCCAAAGACTTGAGGGAAGTGTATTCCACTTAATCTTACCTGTTACTGAATCATGTCAGGAGCTATAATAAAAGCAGAAAAGAAAGCTTTTTTAAAGCTGTTAATCATTTTCTTCCTGAGCTCAAGTTTGCAGAAAGGGGAAAAGGAAGGTCTGAAACTTTGAAGAAGGGGCACTAAGTCTGGATCCCATTTTTCTTGCAGCTGTTTTCTTTGTTCCAACTTTTTTTGCAGCTGGAATCAATTTTATTACTTTACCCATCATCCATTTTAGTACTTTGAAGGAAAAAATATCATAGGAAACATCTCTTAGCAACCACAGGACAGTAATTACTATAACAGCAGCTGGGAGAAAACCAGATTTCCGTTTTACATAAAAGCTGCCATGGGTTGCTTTTTACAGACCGAACTCGCCAACCTTTGTCAGAGCCGAGTAATATAGTCACAGAGTGTGGGTGGTGTTTACAGTTTGTAAGCACTCAGCTGCTTTATTTAAAAAAATGTCCATGTTGCAGCCTGCTTGGGCTTACACTGTGTGTATGCATTATGCAATTCCCGTTTGCTAGTTTAAATGAATTGCAAATTTGGAAAATTGTCTTTAATTTGATAAACAACAGGAAACGGGCCCCTCGCTAAGGCAGTGAGTGACATGAGACTAAGATGCCTATTTAAGTATGTTTCTAACAAAGCGGAGAGGAAGGAGTGTGATGATGCACTAAATACCAGCTAACCAGATTGTAAAATTGTGTTGTTTGTACTATTTCTTCAGTTAATCAATATAATATAAAGTCTATCAACTTCTTGAATGGTAAGGCCAAGTCATTAAAGCTACCAGAGATGTTTCTTGAAGAACAGTTCGATCATTATTTGTTGCTATTTTAATTGTAGTTTTTATGTTCTCTTTGAAGCTTTTAATCCTTTTTGAGAAAGGAAATTACATTTTGTTCATGGATTCTAAATTTAAACTTTAGTCTGCTTTAGTTATGATGCAACAGTTGCCTGCAATACATGTAACAGTGTAAATAGTTGCAATCTGTAATGAGGGGCTTTGTTAATTTTTTTCAAAATCAATTGAAAGTGTTTAGCTCTCAATCAAGTTGATTGGAATTGGGAAGGGGGAAGGAGGGAAATTGGAATTTCCACGTTGTTGAATTTTAATAAAGATTGATGGGATAAATTGGACTTCATCTCATCATGTGCTTTATTCTTTTTGTAAATGGAAAAATTCAGGCAAATTCATTTTTCTCGAGCTGGATATTTCAAATTTGATATTTTCGTGATGTTAACTTGAGCATTTTTTCCTTTAATAATAAGCCAGCAGTCAATTAGCGTTAAAGGTGTTGGAAGTGTTCATTACTTATCCAATGAGAATTTTTATGTACAGATGGTCTCAAATGCACTATATAATTATAAGAAGATGGCTCCCAGCAGTATTTGAGGGTCAAGGTGTTGCTTTTGTCCATTCTAACGGTGAAGAACTTGGTTACATGTCAGAGCCTTGTGATTCCATATCAGTGGGGTACATGTTGCCTCAGGATAGCAGCTGTGATTGATAGGTGCTCTGAGCTCTTTCCATGTCGAGCTCTCACCCTCAAGCCCACAACAGCAAGAAATTGTTTTAAGACTCTGATCCAGTGTAGCTGTGAAAGGAACAGTAAAATACTGTGGCTGCTGGATATCTGAAATCAAAACAAAAAATTCGGGAAACACCGAGTAAACCAGAGTTACTGTATAGGTCAACAAATTATCATTAAAATTAGTTTTGAAAAATGTAGCTGGTGACATGAATAAATATAAAAACTACATTATAAAGCAAACCAAAAATGTGATTTTGTCTTTTTACAATCTCGTCAGCTTTGGTGCTTATTTGTTTCACCTTTCTTAAAGAGTAAAGAATTCACATAGTGGCACGTCGTCCGTTTCATAAACCATCAACAAGAATAATGTGCACTTAGTCAATGCCTTTAGCACAGTAGAACATTCCAAGCCTTGTCCCAGGAACAATATCACACAAAATTTGACACTAAGTCATATACTGAGGTATTGGGCGCAATTTACCGGCTATTCGCGCTGGCGGGATATTCTACTCCCACCGACAGCGCGTGGTTTTCCCAGTAATGAGGGATGCAGACAACGGCAGGACCTGAAAGTCCCGCTAGCTCTCCGCCACCGACAAACACGCAGTAGGTTGGTCGGTAAATCCTGCCCATTAGGTCAAAAGCATGGGCAAAGAGGTGGGTTTTAAAGAGTACCAGGAAAGCTGGGAGAGGGAGATTTAGGGAGGAAATGCCGGAACTTGAGCCGAGGCCACTACAGCACAGCCGCCATTGGTAGAATAATGAAAATGGGGATATGCAAGAGGACAGAATTGGTGGAAAGCAGCAATCTTGGACAGTTTTGTGACTGGAGTTGGTGGGGGGTTTAAAAATAAGGGTGAACATTTCAGAATGGCGGCATTGCCAAATTGGGAAGTGTGAAGATATCTAGTTCATGATTTGCATTCCCATCTTAGAGGTGATGTTTAGTTTTGGGAAGATTATTGTTGTGAATGGAAAGTGTTGGTCTTTAGAGATTGCCAGAGCACCTAAAAAAAAAATTTTTTTTAAATGGCAGTTCAGAAGTTACCTGTATTTGTTTAATAAAGTCAGAGCAGAAGAGCTGGAGCCATAAAATATCAGGTGCGGAAATACTTAGCTGGGGAACTGGAGATGTGGGGCGGGAGTCTCTGTCCCGCTGCACCCATTTTCTGGTGCGGTGCGGTCCAGCCAGCAGAGGGATACTCTGTCCCGGCAGTCGGCCAATGGGGTTTCCCATTGTGGGCATCCCTACGTCATCAGGAAATCCGCGGGCATGAGTGCGCTGCTGGTGAAATGGAGGATCCCGGCGACGTAGAATCCAGCCCCTGATGTCTAATCTGCTTGTAAACAAATGCCGTCCAGAGAGTTTTGTTTTGTTTTGTTTTAGGTGTTAGACCTAAACAATTTAAAAGCATTACATGAATAATGAAAGGATATGTTGTCATGGAGATGGGTGGCGCTTAAGAAGGTTTGTGATTTTAGTTTATCTATATGTTTGCTGGGAGAGGGGTTAGCTACAGTTTGTTCCTGGTGTAGTTTGCAGTTCTCAGAGAATTCTGCTGTTAACAGGCTCCCGGCGATGAGGACTCAAGTCTTGGGGAGCTGTGAAGTGGCAGAAGATTTTAAGTTCCGTGCTGGGCGGTTAGATCTCCGAGAAGATTAGAGCAGTTGGGTGGACCAGAGTTCAGGGCAGTTTAGTGAAGCTAGCGCTTTGTGAAAGAGTTGGATGTGTGCCGATAATTCGAGGTGGGAGAGCAGCTTTGGGAATCCCGTGGATTGCAGTCTTGAGGGGACATTGAACTATCGGATGCGAGCAGTCTTTGAGGCAGTCAGAGTGGTTTTTGAGGAAATTCACAGGCTAGATCATTTGAAATCCCTCATGTGGGAGATGGAGCTTTAACAACATTTTGTGACTCTAGGTTGTCACTCATCTGGGTGGGTTGCTGAGAAATTTGCATTGGCCACATCAGCCACTTAATGTGCAGCATGGTACGTTTGACCTAAGTTTACCTCTTAATTCATACTTACTTACTGTTAATTCTGAATGTTGGAGCATAAGATAGCTGTCGTAAATTGTTTTACTTTTCTGACTTAGTGAAGTTTAATTTGTTTGTTTAAAACAGTGGAATATTGTGGCCTTATTTTCTTAAGTGTGTAACTGGGAAATTAAAAATTTGTCCACTTAAACAAAAAGTTGCTGGTCCATAACTGAACCACAAGAAAATGCATTGCACGCGATTCTCTTGCTATGACTGGATAGACATGGGAATAGATCCAGACTGGGATGATCTTACCCAGCTGGACAAGTGGAAAGAGGCATTTTAGGAGGGCTAGTTTACAATATCAGAATATATAGGATGTAATTTTTGATTTTGACGGCTGAAACCTGGTTGAACGAAGTTCAAGCATGGAGTTGTGGGAAAGAGAAACATGGTCCTGGTAGGCAGCAACCAGTTGCATGGTGGCACAGAGACCCGGGTTCAATTCTGGATTTGGGGGACTCTCTGTGTGGAGCTTGTACGTTCTCCCCACCTTTGCGTGGGTTTCCTCCGGATGCATCGGCTTCCTCCCACAATCCATGCTTCTCTTTCCCATAATTCCATGCTTGAACCTCAATGAGGAATGTCTATCGTTACAGCAAAAACCTGTTTGTTTTCAGAGTTGCTGCCCAGCCATCAGTGACGGGCATGCTGTGCGGGTTTTATTTCTGATTTACTGCTTTTTCGCTTTTATTTGCCAAAAAATTCAAACTTTGAAAGTTCCAGTTCTGTCTTAATCATCAATTCTACCTTCATTATAAACGAGGCCAGTCCGTATTTTGTTAAAAAAACTTCACTTGCTAAATAAAGAGTTCCACCATCATGACATTCTGAAGAAGAGTCGCATTGGTCTCAAAACGTTTACTCTGTTTTTCTCTCTCTCCACACAAATGCTGCCAGACCTGCAGTGTTTTTCCCGTATTTTCTGTTTTTACTGCAAATTTCCAGCATCCGCAGTAATTTGATTTTACAGGAAGTCCTCTTGACTTAAGACACGGTTTTCAGGAACCAATTGTGTCTTTACGCCAAAACATTGTTTCTGAGAAGAACAATTTTATAAATGGGAATTGCTTTCCTGAACCAAGGCGGGCACCCTATTTTCTCCAAAATATCCCAGAATTATGTACTCAATCAATTGTAGAAGAGTAATATCGCAACATTAATCTATTTATGTTGTAAATAGCAATCAGATTGACGTGAAAAATCGCAAGCTAAAAATACATATACCACTATAGTACTGTCCATTTGAGTCAGAGAGATGAGTGGCACAAAACATCGGTACACACGTGTGAACATTTAAACTTGTTCGTTGGTGTCACTTTGGAGCGAGCGCCACAAAGTCCAAACTGATGTTGGGAAGACAAAATGGTGCAAATTAATAACTCGAATATCATAAAGCCAAGGACTGCCTGTTATGAAGATGAAACCTCCAGTTTGCTCGCAGGAGCCTGATGATTCTGTAGATGCAAATGAGTCTTAAACATAATGGGCGGGATTCTCCATCCCACCAGATCCGTTTTCTAGCGCAGCGCGCCCCCGCCGGCAGCGGGATCCTTGATCACGGCAGCCAGACAATGAGGTTTCTCATTGTGGCCACCCAATGAGGCAGCACGATAGCATTGTGGATAGCACAATTGCTTCACAGCTCCAGGGTCCCAGGTTCGATTCCAGCTTGGGTCACTGTGCGGAGTCTGCACATCCTCCCCGTGTGTGCGTGGGTTTTGTAGCCATGCTGGCCACGCAAAATGGACACTGAGCCAAACTAAAATGGAAGGCTGCTGAGAAACAGACAGTTCAGCCAGAACAGCAGTCTGCAAAGAGCAGTTTGCATTCTGCAGCAGCAGAAACCAGTTTGGGCTCAGGTGGAGAGACCTTAGCTAGGTGCAAATGGCAAAACGCTTTGCATGCTAATGAGGCCATCAGACTTGAACACCCACACAATAGATACATTTGGTTCTGAATGGACACATTCCAATCAAGACCCAGACATCGAGGCACCAGAAACCTCCGAACAAAAGGACATAAGAAACGCCCCCTCCATCACGGAGACCCCCTCGCATTGGGGAATTAATCCAGTATCGATAAGAAATTGATCCAATAGGTAGAGCCCGCCCGAGAAGAGGGAAGGACAACGGAACCCCTATAAAAGATAGGGACCTCGTGTTGTCCGGTCTGTTAAACCTGTGCTCCGGCCCCGACTGACACCTGGTATCCTGACTCCAGCCGTTGAGCACCAGCCGCCGAAACCGTAAGTTCAACGCTCGCTACGCGATCCAAGCCCGCTAGACTCCCAAGTGCCAGAACGCTTGCTGAAGGCTGCAGACAAAACCAGGACGAAGGCCTCGTTCTCTGACCTTGCCTGTTCCTGTTAGATAAGTATTCTGTTTGCTTATGTTTAGTTGTAGCTTAGTCTCTTAGTGTGTGTGTGCATGAGTATTTATTATTAACTGTATAATAAATATTGATCGTTTGAACTTGACTAATCGGTGTATCGTCTTTATTACTTTGAATTTGACCTTGGAATACTTGTGACGTTGCCTATACGGCAGCTGGCGACTCCAGAGCTTAAATAATTACATAGAACAGAGCCTAGCAGTGTTAAGCACACGTCGAACTCGGAGGCGTGTTAATACACTCCAATAAACGCGTTTTACGCCCATAGTAAAACGTGCAACAGTTTCCTCCGGGTGCTCCGGTTTCCTCCTATAGTCCAAAGATGTGCAGGTTAGGTGGATTGGCCATGATAAATTGCCCTTAGTACCCAAAATTGTCCTTAGTGTTGGGTGGGATTACTGGGTTATGGGGATAGGGTGGAGGTGTGGACCTTGGATAGGGTCCTCTTTCCAAGAGCCAGTGCAGACTCGATGGGCCGAATGGCCTCCTTCTGCACTGTAAATTCTGCGATAATCTTTGATAAAAGCCGTTGGGAAATCCGCAGGCGTGAGTGTGCAGCCGGCGAAGCGGAGAATCCTACCTAATATTTGTTAACAAAATAAGACAGCAGGGATTTTTTTTTTTTATGCATAAAATGGATGCTAGATTCCTGCTGTTTTGGGCCACTTTTAACCAACGTATGTCCCAACTTAATTTTGTCAGGTTCTCCAGGGTTTACTTCCATTCTCTCTTCCATTACTTACACTCTTCCTCTCCCTGTTCAAACCCTCACCCACTCCCAAACATGCTCCTAATCCATATAAGAATGAGGAAAATTTACCTTTTCTCTAATAATAATAATCTTTATTATTGTCACAAGTAGGCTGACATTAACACTGCAATGAAGTGACTGTGAAAGTCACTTAGTCTCCACATTCCGGCACCTGTTCAGAGGAAGAATTCAGAATGGCCAACACACCTAACAGCATGGGCGCGATTCTCCGCTCCCCACGCCAGGTGGGAGAATCGCGGGAGGGCCGGGCAACTCACGACACGCCGTCCTGGCATCCCCCTGCTCGGAGAATCGCCGCTCGCCGTTTTTCACGGTGACCGGCAATTCTCTGGCCCGTATGGGCCAAGCGGCCTGACATTCCCGACCTGTTCACGCCGGCGGCAACCACACCTGGTCGCTGCCGTTGTGAACATGGCGCCAAAGGTTCGTTTGTGGCTTGTGGAAGGCGGAGAGGGGAGTGAGCACCACGGCTGTGCTCGGGAGGGGACTGGCCCGCGATCGGTGCCCACCGATCGTCGGGCCGGCATCTCCGAGAGACGCACTCTTTCCCCTCCGCCGCCCCGCAAGATCAAGCCACCACGCAAACGTCAAGGCCCGGCGGCCGTGATTTACGGAGCACAGCTCCTAGCCCCCTTGGGGGGGGGGGTGAATAGGGTGCGAGGAGCGGCCTCCGAGGCCGTCGTGAAACTTGGCCGAGTTCACGACGGCCTTCTCGATGCCGCGCGGGAGCAGAGAATTCCGCCCCATGTCTTTCGGGACTTCTGGGAGGAGAAACCCATCAGACACGGGGAGAACATGCAGACTCCGCACAGACATGACCCAAGCCGGGAATCGAACCTGGGACCCTTCTGAGTTAAATTGCTGATTAGGTGTACCTACATGTATTTAAGGAATGGAAATAAATAACTTAACTAGTACTGTGGTTTGATTTGCCCAGCTATTGTTATACCGCCTTTTCTTACCACTTCCCTGGTGCTAATTGCCAATGGGGATGGGATGAAAAGACGAAAAGAAGACAGAATGTGACATAATAGCCTGTGGCATAATAGTAAGGTCACTGGAACGTTTTGGAGGCCTGGGTTCAAATCCCACTACAGGCAGCTGGTGGAATTTAAAGTTAATTGAAAGCTAGTCTCAGTAACAGTGACCATGAATCTAAAATTGGAAAAACCCCAAATAAAAGCAAAATACCCCAGATCTGAAATAAAAACAAAGTGCTGGAAATACTCGGGTATGGCAGTACCTGTGAAAAGAGAAACCGAGTTACTGTTTCAAGTACAATCTTTCTCTTCATCAGAATTATGTTGTAAAAGACCTTCTGGCTCGCTCATGTCATTCAGGAATAGAAATCTGTCACCCTTTCCAGGCATGACGTACCTGTGACTCAGAACCCACAGCAATGTAGTTGACTCTTAACTGCCTTCTGAAATGGCCGCTGAAGCCATTAAGGATGAGTAGCAAATGCTGGCCTTGCCACATCACATTGCAGAATAAAGGATATTGTGCCTTGGTAAACAAGCAGTGATTTTAGCCTGCAATTTACACCAAGTAGGCATGTGGCATGAAATGTCCCTGTTATCTTAACTACAGTTTCACCTTTCACAAGACCAGTTTGGCAAGTTGCAAAAGTGCATTTGACCACCTGCTTTCAGTAAACAGCTCTTCTAAGGGCATTTAAGTGGTCACTGGATAGACGTATGGATGAAAATGGAATAGTGTAGGTCAGATAGGCTTCAGATGGTTTCACGGGTCGGCGCAACATCGAGGGCCGAAGGGCCCGTACTGCGCTGTAATGTTCTATGTTAACTAACATTTGCAGAGCACCTTAAGTAAAATGTCCCACGGCAATACAGGACTAAGTTTCTGAGAAATCTGGTAAATTATGCTGTGATTAATAAATAGTAAACCATTGTTTCCAGAAAGGCAGTAAGGTCTCAGATTTATGGGACTAAAGAATTAAAGAGATGGTTTGAAAAGGAATTGTTCAGAATTGTTGAGTTGTTTCAACAATTGTTTGTGACAGGGAATTCTATAAAGTTCATAAGTTGTTTTAACAGGGTTTGAAAGTGGAAGGAATTGGAGTATGGGGAGTAAGCAGGCAGATGGGATTAGACTGGGTGGCTTGTAGATAAAATCATCATATAAAAAAAATGATGCAGTCTAGGTTCAGATGAAGACCATTCAGTTTGTCCTCCAGTGTCGGCCATGGTGTGGGTGGTTGCACACAGGGCAGCTCCTGCTTGAAGGCATAGAAACAAGCTCCTTTTACCCGGAATTGGGTGCAACTTCGACAGAAAAGTGTAGGTAGGGGGAGAAGTGTCCCCCCCGCCACATCCCCCCATCATCCTCTCCCCCCCCCCCCCCCCTTTCCTGGCAGAAGAAGGTGAAAGATCTGACCAAGGAGTTGGAAGAGACCTATGGCAAGCAGTCGTTGGAAGGATGGCGGAGGGGGAAGGGATAATGCAAGTAGCAAAACCCTAGATGGAACAGTTGATGGCCTACCTCGAAGAAGCATTCCGCCAGCAGAGGGAGGAGATGCAGGAGGATTGCTCGAAGGCCATTGAAGGGGCTCGATAGAAGAGTGGAGAAATGCTTGGAGACACAGGGGTCGCAGATCCAAGAGATTGAGAGGGTGATGTCGGACCACAGCGATCGGGTGGTGACATTGGAGGTGGGCTCTTAGGAGACCTTTGCAAGACTTTGAGAACAAAGGTGGAGGAGCAGGAAAATAGATCGAGAAGGCAGAGTATGTGGATAATGGACCTGCCTGAAGGAGTGGATGATGAGAGTGCCATGCGGTACGTTTCGAAGATGCTGGCAGGGCTGGTAGTGGAGGGGGTGCTGGATAAGGTGCCTGAAGTGGACAGAGCGCACTGGTCTCTGAGGCAGAAACCTAGAGTGGGGGAACTGCTGCAGGCGGTGATCGCGAGGCTCCATAAGTTTGTGGACAAAGAGACGATGCTGCAGTGGGCCAGGGAGAAGCACAACCCTGAATGAGAGGGAAACAAGGTCCGAATATACCAGGACATTGGAGCTGAGCTGGCATAACGGAATGCAGGGTTCAACAAAGCCAAGGCGGTGCTATATCGACGGCAGATCAGGTTTGGGGTGCTCTACCCGGCGAAACTTTGTGTGAGGTATGAGGGCCGGGAATACTATTTTGAGACCCCAGAAGTTGCCAATGACTTTATTAAGGAGCATAAACTGGGGGAGAACTGAACTGAACAAATCGGGGTTTGATTCAAAGTTGCAGTGAGTAGCAATTTTGATGAATAAGAAAATGGGGTTTGTGAGCATGAAGGTAGTGAGGGACCCGGGTGGGAGATATGTGATGGAGAGTGGGGTTTTAGAAGGGACGCCGGTGGTGTTGGTGAATGTGTATGCACCGAATTGGGACGATGTAGGTTTTATGAGGCGGTTGTTGGCAGCAATCCCGGAGTTGGTCATGCACCCGTCGATTATGGGGAGGAGATTTTAATTGTGTCCAAGAGCTGAGAGTAGATAGATCGAGCCCCAGGTCAATGGGTAGGATATGAATGGCAAAGGAGCCGAGTGAATTTATGGAAAAGGTGGGTGTGGTGGACCTGTGGCGCTTCAAGATTCCTTTTTTTCACATGTGTACAGGGTATATTCCAGAATAGATTTTTTTTTTGTGGTCAACCGAGAGATTTTGGTTGGGGTGGAGGGGGGTAGAGTACGCAGGAATAGTAATCTCAGACCATGCACCCTATTGGCTGGAGATTAGGCTTAGATCGAGACGGGAGCAGAGGCCGGGGGTGGAGGTTCCATTCGGGGTTGTTGGCATTAGAGGGTTTTGTGACAAAGTGCGGACTGTGATTATAGATTATGTAGAATTGAACCAGAATGGGAAGATGTCGGTGGCCACTTTTTGGGAAGCGCTAAAAGCGGTGGTCTGAGGGGAGATTATCTCTTTCAAGGCATATGCGGATAGGAAAAGGAGGGAGGAATATGAAGGACCTAATGAATGAGATAGTGGAGGTAGATACGGAGTACTCAAGGGTGCCCACCATGGAGGGATTGGCGAGGAGGAAAAAAATTACAAGGGCAATTTAATAGGTTGACAACGGGGAGGGCGCTAGGACAGTTGCATAGGGCAAGAGAGGTGCAGTACGAATGCAGAGAGAAGGCGAGTTGAATGTTAGCGCATCAGCTACGGAGGCAGGCCGCGTCCAGGGAAATATTCAATATGCGGACTAGGGCAGGGGATGTGGTGTTTGAGCCGGGGAAGGTAAATGAGGCGTTTAGGGGTTATCATAAGGAACTGTACAGGGCAGACCGGAGGGTGAAGAGGGCGCCATGGGACAGTTCCTCGACTAACTGGATTTCCCACAGTTGGAGGAAGAGAAGAGGCAGGCGCTGGAGGAACCCATGGGGCTGAGGGAGATATTGGACAGTACAAGGGGTATGAGGTCGGGGAAGGCCCCGGGGCCCGATGGCTACCCGGCAGAAGTTTCTAAGGAGTTTGCGACGGACCTGGCGCCACATCTCCTGGGGGCATTTACTGAGGCGTTGGAGAAGGGGGAGCTGGCGGAGGCGATGATGCAGGCAACGATAATGTTAATACTGAAAAGGGGCAAGGACCCATTGGAATGTGGGTCGTACTGGCCCATGTCGTTAAAATTGCTGGCTAAGTTGGTGGCGGGAAGGATGGAAGGTTGTGTACTGGGGGTGGTTGCGGAGGACCAAACAGGCTTCATAAAAGGCAGGCAACTTTCTAGTAATATATACGGACTGTGAAATGTGATTATGACCCGTCGAGAGCTCTGATACCGGGGGTAGTGGCATCCATGGATACAGAGAAGACATTCGACCGGCTGGAGTGGTGGTACATCTTTGAGGTCCTGGTAAGGTTTGGGTTTAGCTCGAAGTTTGTGGCATGGGTGCAGCTGTTATATGTGGCACCAAGGGTGAGTTTACGGACCAATGACATGGGTACACGGAACTTTGAACTGCACAGGGGAATAAGGTAGGGGTTCCCGCTGTCGCCGCTATTGTTTGTGCGAGTGATAGAGCCTCTAGCAATAGCTCTTAGGGGGTCGGCAAAGTGGCAAGGGATTACGAGAGGATGAATGGAGCATCGGGTGTCGCTCTATGTTGACGACCAAGTATTGAATGTTTCGGACCCTTTGGAGAGGATCATGGGCTTGTTGGGGAAGTTGGAGGCGTTATCGGGGTATAAGTTAAATGTAGGGAAAAGCAAACTGTTCCCAGTGAATGAGTTGGGTCGGCGAGGCCAATTTAGGGGGATGCCATTTAAGGTGGCCAGAGACAGGTTTAGATACCTGGCGGTTCAGGTAGCGAGGGAATGGGCAATGCTTTGCAAATGGAATTTAACAAAACTGGTGGAGGAGGCTAGGGAGGATCTCACGAGGAGGGGTATGCTGCACTTGACTTTGGCAGGCTGGGTCCAAGTCGTGAAGATGAACATTCTGCGGAGGTTCCTGTTCACATTCCAGACACTCCCAATCTTTATATACCGACGGCCTTCTTTTGGAAACTGGACAAAATTATTTCGGACTTTATATGGGCAGGGAAGGTGCCAATGGTTAAGAGGACCCTGTTGCAGAGGCAGCAGGGAGGGTTGGCGTTGCCGAAACTGCTACATTACTATTGGGCGGCGAACGTGAAGGAGAGGGGGTAGAATGGGTTAGGATGGAGGGGCAATCTGGTATGGGGTCCAACTTAAGGGCTATGATGATGGTAGCGTTGCCAATGGCGCCGAGCAGGTACTCGGGGAGCCCGGTGGTGCCCTCCACGGTTAGGATCTGGAACCAACTGAGGAGGCACTTTAAAATAGAGGGAATGTAGGTGTTAACATCATTGTGTGAAAACCACGGTTCGTGCGGGGGAGATAGATGCCATAGATAGGAAATGGAGAGAAGTGGGGCTCGTTAAGTTGAGGGATTTGTATCTGGAAGAAAGGTTTGCCAGTACAGGTGAATTAAAGGAGAGGGTAGAGCTCCCGAGAGGAAGTGAGTTTAGGTACCTGCAAGTAAGGTAAGGGATTTGTACCTGGAAGATGGGTTTGCCAGTTTAAATTAATTAAAAGAGAGGGTAGAGCTCCCGAGAGGAAGTGAGTTTAGGTACCTGCAGGTAAGGGAGCGGAAGGTTTGCAAAGAGTTCCCAGGTTGCCGAGGTACCATGTTGGAGTGGCTGCTGCTTCCGGATATGGAAGGGTCGGAGATATATACAGGTGGCTGGGAGAACAGGGAGGTGAGCAAGTGGTGAAGATTAAGGAGAAGTGGGAAGGGGAGATAAACGGGGGAGTATGAAGTGAGGTGCCACAAAGAGGAAATGCGGCCTCCTTGTGCGCAAGGATGAGCCTGATACAGTTCAAGGTCATACATAGGGTACATATGACGCGGGCAAGAATGAGTGGGTTGTTTCAGGGGGTGGCAGACGAGTGTGGGCAGGGACCACCGAATCACACACATATGTTCTGGGGCTGTGAAAAGTTGGAGAGATTCTGGGCGAGAGTGTTTGCAGCCCGAGCAAGGATAATGGGGGAGGAGGTTGAGCCAGACCCATTGGTGGCAATATTTGAGATATAGAAGCCGAGGCTGGTGGAGGGGATGAAGGCTGATGTGGCCGTCACTTCTCTGATTGACCAGCGACAAACTTTATTGGAGTGGCGGTCAGCAACCCGCCTGGGATGGCGGCCTGGCTGGGTGACTTGTATGACTTTCTTCGGTTGGAAAAGATTAAATTCGAGTTAAGGGGAGGGTTTTGAGGCAAGGTGGGGGATATTCGTGACTGTGTTTGAGGAGTTGTTCATCGCAGGGTGGTGAGGTGGTGGGAGGGCGAAAAAGGGAACACATTTGTACAAACTGTATAGTTATGTGTTGGGAAGCTTGTTTCCAAAACTGTTTGTGTTGTAGCTTTTCATATACGTCTGGAATAAAATACATTTTTTTTTGAAAAGACCATTCAGTTTGATCCCCTCTTTCCATAACACCAACTGTTATCTTTATAACAGGGTGAAGAGCTAGAAGCGACATAGTCATACACAAGGAACCCATCTCTGCAAACATTAGAAATATGTTTCAGCATTCCACCTTTTTTTTTTATTTATCTGGGAGCATGAGGAACCTTATAGTTATCCATTGCTTTCTCCTTGTCAACACCGTGGCCAATCAGAGTCCACTTGCCAAACAATCCCCACCATTTTCTCCTCTGGTGTAAATTCTTCTGATTGTTTGAAATTTGGCCTTTCTGAAAGCCTTATGTATCCATTAACGTTTCAGTGATTCATTTTGCACTATCCTTCCTATTTCCCAGCCAAAAGCAGGAACTTTCCATGTGAGCTGCTTCAACAAATCCTGCTAATTCGCTGTGACTGAGAAATATCGGCTGCAATTATACTTTGTAGATAAATAAGATGTAGATTCAGTGGACTAAAGCTTTTGCAATCAGACTTCAGATTGACACTATAAAGATGCAAATACTGTGTAATTAAACTTTATATATTGAAAGAATGGTACTGTTTCTGCATCTGCCCTCTCTAGTAGTGCATGTGCAGTAAGATTTCTAGCATCCCCATCATCAAACCTGGCTGCTCATCTACTGGAACAAGTACTACATGTGGAAATGACTAAATTACCAGATCTCATTCCCTCTCACTTAACAAAAACTTCCATGAGAGGTGATGTAGATCCAAATAAGGGTCTCATTCATGCTGGGAACTTGCCCGCAAAATTTTAATTTGCTGTTCCTGGAAGGATACTTGGGATCAGCAAACAAAACAGCTGACTATCTGTTTATAGCACACTTCCGGATTGGCGGCTAATATGTGTATTGGCCTTGTTGTGAAAATTGGCCACCTCGCTCAAAGGCTTGGGGCAGAGGGCGATGGTGATGGGAATGTGTATATAGCTCCCAGTTGGCACCCAATAACCTGCTGGGGGTACATCTGTACAAGTTTTAGGGACTAGATTCATCCTGGGGAAAACCGCTGTAATGGTCCATACTGTCTGCAATGCATTGCCTATAGCTGCTGTAGTGGCCCACAACTGCAAAATAGCCACTTGGAGGATGAGGCAGATGCCTTCCTGTCAAAGAATATTTCAGTGTAAGTTGTCTCTCGTCAGCTGTAGAAATTTAGAGTAATTAAATCAGAGAGAAAATAAACTGCAAACAATGCAGCGCATAAATCATGTCTTCTGGGAACGAGTTTGAATCTCTAGTGTACTCGGAATTAAAATAGTCCAAAAAGACACAATGAGAGCTGTGATGATCATTGATTCTTTCAACACATCCTCTGCCCACCTTCAAATTTATTAAAGATTTTTGAACATCCATTTAGGTTGGAAATAGTAGAACATGAAGAATGGTTATACCACGGCTTGGTGCTGAAGCACAAATTCCATGATGTCAAATTGTTTCAACAGAACTCCTCGAATATAAAATTACTTTTTCAGATTTGGTTCTGTTATTCATCAAGTTTTATTAATGACATCACTGGTTAAAAACCCAGCTACACCTGACTGAACAAGTTGTAACTTTATACAGGGTTTCTACTGGAAGTGGGGAAAATTGAAATTCTCCCTGTTCTGACTGGTTCTGGGGCGCAAGGCGAAGCACTACCTGAGTGACGGATGCGACTTCAGGATTTCTGCGCATGCCCCTCATGCCAAAGTTTCAAATGGGTAAAGACAGTGAATTCCAACAGTTCAGGGTCAATAATACCCTGCAGGAAATCTGACATGGGGATCACAGTACACGTTTTCCAGTTAATGATAGGATGACCTCTGGTGGTCAGTATGAAAATGTACCGTGATGGTTGCAAGATTCTGATTGTCTTTCAAAATAATGAAGGATATTTTATTTTTGGGTTTTTTTTCAGCCTGCACAAGAAAATGATACTAATTCTTTGATAAGGAAAGAGCGCAGTTCACTCCATGACACAGTCGTGACCAATGATCCTTACAGAAGCTGCTATGTTCGAACCCCTCCATTTGATGAATTCAGTTCTCAAAGATTGTACTTTCCAGTTCAGCAGAATCAGGTAACTTTTCACTTTTGGAGTAATGTGAATTACAATACATGAAACCATCTTATGGAAATGAAAATGGGCAATGTATTTTTTTAAATATATTTTGTTTTCCATAATTAAATTCTGGATATTTCAAGCATAGTCTGGCCGTTAATTCAGAATGATGCACTTATTTTCTGAAGAACTAGTCCATGTGGTCACAAAATCTGTGCATTAAAAAAACACGGCACAAATAAAATTCTTGGTGACTTGTGCTCTGAGGTGGATCTTTATAAAGTGTTGTTTATAAGTTTCCTACTAGTTAATACTACACTCATGTATGCTTCACTTGATGCCGGTGTCTATGTGTTTACACTGTGTACCTTGTGTTGCCCTATTATGTATTTTCTTTTTCTTTTCTTTTATTTTCATGTACTTAATAATCTGTTTGAGCTGCTCACAGAAAAATACTTTGCACTGTACCTCGGTACACGTGACAATAAACAAGTCCAATCCAATGATGAGGGATTTCGGTTGTAAGGATAGATTGGTGAAACTGGGCCTATTCTCCTTAGGGAAGAGAAACATGAGCGAGAGGTTTGATTTAGGTGTTCAGAAATCACAAGGGAGTCTGCAACTAGTCGATGGAGAAAAGCTTCCTGTGGGCAGGAGTGTCGAGAACTGAGGACACAGATTCAAGATGACTGGCATCAGCAACATGAAGGGAAATTGTTTTACTCAGTGAGTGGTTAGGATGTGGAATGCACAGCCTGAGAGTGCGGTGGAGGCAGATTTAGTCATGACTTTCGAAAGGGAATTGGATAATTATCTGGAGAGAGAATATTTGCAGGGCTACAGAGAAACGGTGGGGAAGTGGAACTAGTTCGAGTTGCTCATGTGGAGAGCCAGCAGAAACCCAAGAAATTGCCCCTGTGGCTGCAGCCATTCTATGATGGGACTTTCCGGTGCCACTTGCCGCCGGGATCATTGGGCCCACTGAAAGTCAATGGACCTTTGGCCGAGGTGCCGAATCTCCCAAGGCGGGTCCTGCCCTAATGGGGCTGGCAAATCCCAGCCTATGATTCTGTAGTGTATTATAGTAAAAACAATAAATGTTCTCAAACTTTATTTGCATCTCTGAATCTTGAAAATGACTTTGCAATCATTGTGGAGGTTGTAGAAGGATGGGTGGGGGCAATCTGTGGTCGTATTTCTTTACCCTCCTCCAAGTAATGTGCCTCAACTAGTAACTGAGATACTGCGTTTACAAAAAGCAGCTGTAAAATTATAATATGTTCCATAATAAGATGGATAAGATGTTCTAAGAATGGTTTCCATTAAAATTTGTTTTTTTTCTAGCTTAAAGTTGTGTCATTCAGCTACATGGTTTTAATTTCCTCTAATAAGAACATTTTAAATCTCTTGCAGATCATGCTGAAATCAACAAGGCATGTCAGTTTTCAGGATGAAGATGAGGTGGTGAGGATAAACCCTCGAAAGGATATATTGATCAGGGGCTATGAAGACTACAGACATCCCATTGTGCAAAAAAATGAATTGGAAACTGAAATAGACTCGTATGTGTGTTTCAAACCTGAATCTAAAAAACACGATTATGTATATCCTTCTGTGGAAGGGATTGAAACTGAACACATTAAAGATTCAAAAGGTTCTATTGTATTCAAAGCACAGCCATCCCCTTCACTAAAATCAAAAAAATCCAGGCGGAGGAAAGAGGATGGAGAACGGTCTCGTTGTATATATTGTCGAGACATATTTAATCATGAGGAAAATCAGAGAGGACAGTGTCAGGATGCTCCAGACCCCATCAAGAGATGCATTTATCAAGTGAGCTGCATGCTGTGCGCTGAGAGTATGCTCTACCACTGTATGTCGGACTCTGAGGGAGATTTCTCTGATCCATGCTCTTGTGACACTAGTGATGACAAGTTCTGTTTGCGATGGCTGGCACTTATAGCCTTGTCTGTCATTGCACCATGTATGTGCTGCTATCTTCCTCTAAGAGCATGTCACCACGGTGGTGAGATATGCGGATGTTGTGGAGGGAAGCACAAAGCAGCTGGATGATGTGACCAGTCGGGAGCCAAGCTGTGCTTAATAGTTCCTCTCCAGGCAGCAGCAACCCTGGGCCTCAATGGTTTTGCCTACTGGTATTAAAAGCCAGCACCAATTGCAGAGCTGTGCAAATTTCCAAGGCTTGAGGAGGAGTGACGTGCTTTAAATGATCGCGGCACTTCACAAGGCCACCATGTCTAACACTTTGCATGGCGTAGCCTAACTTAAGAAGGTTTTGTGAAGCAAAGATTTCTTTGCTTTTTGGCTGTTGGACAAATACTGTATATGATTATGCAGAAGGGATTCATTTTGCAGTTTTGTACATTGAGTTGACTAATGGGTCTGGTATCTCACATGAAGCTTTTACAGATGAGACTGAAGTATAGACTAAAAGCACTAGGTAACTGTTTGATTTTCGTTCGGAAAGATTTCAACTTGTTTAGGCTTTGGTTCTAATAAGTATTTACTTACTGTGTGCATTTACAGAATCACTTAACTGGCAGTGCAGATGAATTTACTGCCTATGAATAATTAGAAATATTTAATACATATGAAGTGTCAAACTCTATATAACTAAAGTTGAGATGGCTTGTACTTTCTCAATAAAACCATTTATCCTTTCAGTTCTTCTATATCAGGAAACAAAAGATTGTGATATATAATGAACCCATAGTTAGATCTTTAATTTTTAATGTCTTGTGATATGCATGCTTACTATTCACATACAATTTTACTTCCGTTTGAACAATATTTATTTTCACATTTCTCTCTGAAGCCTTGAAAGCTGGTGACTAATTTTCATTGTGGTGATTAAGCACATCCTATTTTCTTTTCTTTATATGTGTGTTGTGTGAGAACCAAATTGCAAGTTAGTGGCATATTTTGATTTTTAGATATCTTTATAAACACTTCTAATATTTTTGCTCAACCAGCAAGTTTTCTGTTAGTGGTTCAAGAATATCAAATGGCTTCTTGCATTGAAATAACTGAGTATGATGTATTATTAAAACTCTAATGTTTGGAGTATAGTCAGTTCATGAATTTTTGGCCTAAATTTGTTTCGTGACCTAATGGAAACAGTGTAGGTGCAATTTTGGAAAAATCCAGGTTTAATTTGTAAGTTAAACCAACTCTAGAATATTTTATGCAAGATACTAAGCTATGCTAGCTGAATGTGTTATTCTAGGATTATTAAGTGAATGCATTTAGTTGGTTAAAAAGCCATTAGGTGTTACATTTTCCTTTATACTTATGCATGTAGGCATACCTACACTTTACTCTGGAGTGGGTATGTAAATAGACATGATTCATACTTAAATGTGTATCTCCAGTCATAGGTCTGCATAAATGAGATAAATATTCGATTTTAAATTTACCTTTCGGCTGGGGGAGTTATCAATGGGTGAATATTTCAGACCTGGAGCACTGATACCCAAAATATCATAATGAAGTCAAAATTGGAGTCTAAATAGAATAAATTCTTAGACTATATCGATCTCGTATCTTTTTAACATTTATAATTAATTGGAGGTCAGTCGTCATTTTGTGCAGAGCTCTATATTATAACTAGTCCAACAATATGTGGAATAAACCTAAATATTTAAATAAATTTGTTAGTGCACAAGGACACACTTGATTTTTATGCATTTACCGTGCACATCTTTGTGCCATGTGCGCATGCCTATGACTATGGAGAGGGGAATTGAGCAGTTGTGGTTGTTGCCAGGACCATCTTCATCCTAAGATTCAATGCTTTTTAAATTTTATCAAATATTTATTCACAAAAACTACATTTAAAATTTAGGGCTTTGGCAAAGTTGCTTGCCCAGGTTCTAATTTTTAGATCTGTAAATAATTAACCCCATTTGTAAGATACTCCACATTAGAATGCATTGATATTTATCAGCTGTGAGTAGATTAAATGAACTGACAGCATTCTGTACATAAGCCAACTTTGAGTATTATTTCACATTGAAAAGTAGAGGCTAAAGATATGAGACTTAATTTTTAAAAAGAGCTTGTTTCTAGTTTTGTACTTTGTAGCAGAATGGCTTCACTAGGAAAATTGTTTGGTGATGGGGGCAATTCCTTCCTTTTGCCTTTTGAGTATTTTAACAGTTGTGTGTGATTTTTCATTATAAGATTTCATCCACATGCTTATGAACTTTAATTTCTTTATCGTTCTGTACATTGGGGAACCCAAATTAAGATTTTAATTGCGCTCCCGGTAATTGCACATCGCGATTCCCTGTATATCTTGCAAGTTTTCATTGACCACATTTTGGCAAACTGTTTTCCACAGTTCCATTTTTTTTTTAAACTCTTAATTTACTTGAACTTTTTGTAACAACTGAAAGCTCTCCGAAGGAAAATGTCTGATTGTGCTGACTTGCCACCTACTGTTATTGATGTCCACGTTTGACAGACATAACTAAAGTTGAAGAATCTTTTTAAGTCACAGCACCAGCTATGACTCTGACTCTGAAGGTTCAGTTGCACGCTGTTTGGAGGACAAGGTTACTCTCGGATGCTGCTATAATCCAGTACATAATCTTCTAAGTGGGACATCTCAAATCCTAATATTTCAAACGATTCAACGGGCTTCTACAGTTCATCCAAATGTGGCTTTTCACTTGAACATCCTGGTCCAGACTCATTCTTTGCGGGAATTCCTAAAGATCTTCCTCCCTGCCTTTTTGGGGTCTGGTTAAGAGCATGTGGTGTAAGTCAGCTCGCGTGCCTGCCTTATCACAGTTAGTGGATAGTATGAAGTACCTAGATCTGGCTAAAGCCTTTTCCCTTTCCCATAATGCTTATAGTCATAATAATTGATTGCAAATTGAATAGTGAATTGAAGCCAGATTTTCTTTTGCAAGCCGTATATTCCGAGCTAGAAGTTTACAGATATTAATCACCAAAATAAGCCTTAAACCTCTCAGTTGCTGACCCTTTCACTTTTAGATTAATGTCCTCTCCACTTGTGATTGAGTGAGTGTTTTTGAAAATGAGCTACTGTGCAAATCTGGTGGATATTTTCATGCACACCAATTACATTGTTTCTGATTGTGTTTGGATTTCAAGTTCAATCAAAATTTCCCCTTTTGCACCCTTCCTCACATGAAGATAAGATCAGAGCTTGTAACTATTCTTGGAAGATCCTTAATGTTTAAAAAGAAAAGTTGCCATTGTAGTGGAAACAATTTCCAACATAACTTGGAAATAGATTTTTCCTTGCCAGTCGACTATTAAACATCAAGTAATTCTGCTTTTTAAAAAAAATATTCTTTGGATGGGGGAGGATCTGACGGTGCTTGTATGGGAATGTAAGAACATGTGACTACCCCCAAGAGGAGAACTTGCTGGCTGTAGCAAAGTCTTTTGTTTTTTGTTATAGGTACACTTTGACCTTAGAATGAGGCACAAGTAATTGGTATGGTACATCTCCTAGCCATGTACTGTAATGTATATGCAATGTCTGCTTTATGGATTTAAACAGCCTAAAAGGCATGCTAATAACTCTAATTTTAAAAGAATTGACCCTGCTGAATATTGATGGTGCATTGATGCACCAAGAACTGTCATGTTATTTTTGTTCTACGTCCAATTACTTTTTGTTTAAGGTTTTGCTTTTTAGAATTTGGGATATTATCAATAGAAAACATTAAGCTACAGAATGCTTAGTACCTAGAGGTTTTTATTTTAATTTTTTCTAAATACTGCGTATTGTTTGCTTAGTGCCACTTGCTTGATGCCTAGCCCACTTCCAAAAAGTGCCTCGCTTGTTCATTTTAAAAACTCCATTTAAATCTAACTTTTATTGTATTTGTTACATTTTGTTTTTAGGTATTTTTATCTTTGCGTTAAAGAGATACCAAGCATGTGATGTACAATTTACTTTAATAACTCCTGCCATAGGTGTAATTTCTTAACTGTATGAGGGTGTAGCTTCTTAATTTCTTGAATATATATAATGTAAATATGCATATATAAGTTTGTAACTGATTTTGTTACATCATACACTTGTAATTTGACATATCAAATAACTATCATAATAAAACAATAAGTTTTAATTTCTTTATATGCTGTCTGTTGTAATATTCTTTGACGCCAGTGCTAGCTATCAAACAGCAAGCATTTGAAACCATGTACAAAGTAAGTTTGACATGTTTTAAAGAAGGATATTCAACCACAGCTTTGTAATTTAAGATCAGGTGGAGTTAAAATAATAATTGCCCTATCCCCGTAACCCCAACTAACCTTTGGACACTAAGGGGCTATTGATCAAGGCCAATCTACCTACCTAACCTGCAAATCTTTGGCACTGTGGGAGGAAATAGGAGCACCCGGAGGAAACCTACGTAAACACTGGTAGAACATGAAAATTCCACACAGTCACCCATGGTCGGAATTGAACCCGGGTCCCTGGCCACCATGCTGCCCTCATTTTTGCAAGTAAAATTGATGAAGTTCACTTTTCAAGTGTCCCAAGTATTGGGTATGTTGTTGATGGGACTGAGAGCTGTTAAAGGACTCCTTTACAAAATTAGTTATTAATAATGGGACAACTTTGGCTTCTTAGGTCCCATGACCACTAACTAAATGTAAGTTGTTAGAAACTGAAAGTAAAATGATTCCTATTGAGCCAGGCCAAACTGGAATGCTCCCTCGACAGGTGTCATGGTCTGAGCCCATCACACTCGGGAGTTCTGTAAGATCCCATGGCCAGTGCAACAGACACCCCTCAATTGTTTTTCCCACAGACTGAATTATCTGTGGTGGTGTGACCAGGGGCTGAATTCTCCGACCCCCCGCCAGGTCAGAGAATCGCCGGGGGCCGGCGTGAATCCCGCCCCAGCCGTCTTCCGAAGTCTCCGGCACTGGAGATTCGGCGGGGGCGGGAATCGCGCCGGTCGGTGCCCCCACCCCCACCCCGGCGATTCTCCGGCCCGCGATGGGCCGAAGTCCCGCTGCTGTAATGCCAGTCCCGCCGGCGTGAATCAACCACCTCCCTTACTTACGGCGCGGGCGGGCTCCGGGATCCTGGGGGAGGCGCAGGGCGACCTGGCCACTGGGAGTGCCCCTACAGTGGCCTGGCCCGTGATCAGGGCCCACCGATCCGCGGGCAGGCTTGTGCCGTGGGGGCACTCTTTTCCTTCCGCGTGGCCATAGACTGCGCGATAACCGACGCGGAAGTGACCCCCCCTGCGCATGTGTGGGGATGACGTCAGCAGCCGTTGACGCTCCCGCACATGCGCGGACATCCGCCGGCAGGCGAAGTCACTTCGGCCCCGGTTGGCGTGGTGCCAAAGGCCTTCCACGCCAGCCGGCAGGACGGGAACCACTCCGGCGCGCGCCTAGCCCCTCAAGGTGAGGCCTTAGCCCCTAAAGGTGCAGAGAAATCAGCACCTCTGGGGCGGCCCGACGCCGGAGTGGTTCACGCCACTCCATCCTGCCGGGGCCCCCCACCCCGCCGGGTAGGGGAGAATCCAGCCCCAGCTCCACAAGCCCCTACCCCCCACCCCCCGCGTTGACACTTACTCCTCTGCGAAGAAGTCAATAAATGGCTGCCACCTTCAGGCGAACCCTAATAGCGAACCTCTCAAGGCGAACGTGACTTTCTCCAGGCCAAGAAAGCTTGCCATGTCCGATAGCCATACCTCAGCCCTCGGGGGAGCTTTGAGTCCCTCCATGCTAACAATATTCGTCGCCGGGCTACCAGGGAAGCAAAGGCCAGAACGTTGGCCTCTCTCTCTTCCTGGACTCCCGGGTCCTCCAAAACCCCAAAGATTGCCACCTCTGGGCTCATTACCACCCCAGTTTTCAATACCCGGGACATGACACCTGCGAATCCCTGCCAATACCCCCTGAGTTTAGGGCACAACCAGAACACGTGTACATGGTTAGCCGGCCCTCCGGCGCATCTAGCACACTTGTCCTCCAGCCTGAAGAATCTGCTGATCCGGGCCCCCATCATGTGGATCAGGCTGAGCCTGGATCAGGCTGAGCCTGGCGCATGTTGCGGTCGTGTTCACTCTGCTCAGGGCTTCTGCCCAGACTGCGTATCCTCAGCTCCTATTAGTTCCTTGTAGACGTCTGAAACTCTACCCTCTCCCACCTCTCCCCTAGAAACTACCCTGTCCTGCCTCCCCTTCAGCGGGAGACGTGGGAAGGACGGCACCAGTCTGCGTACAAAATCCCGCACCTGTAAGTATCTAAAGTCGTTCCCTCTCACCAGCCCAATCTTCTCCAGCGCCCTCATGCTCGGAAAGCTCCCTTCCAGGAACAGATCCCCCATCCTCACAATCCCCGCCCTCCTCTACAGTCGATACCCCCCATCCATGTTCCCCGGGGCAAATGGGTGGTTGCCGCAGATTGGGGTCCAGACTCTTATCTCCCCTACATGCCTCCTCCACTGGCCCCAGATCCGACGAGCCGCCACCACTATCGGGCTGGTGGAGTACCGTGCCAGCAGAAGCGGCAGAGGTGCCGTGACCAGGGCTGCTAAGCTAGTGCCCCTGCACGAAGCAGCCTCCATCCGCTCCCTCTGTCTCTTGCCTCGTTAAAGACCCTGACCAGCACCGGCCCCACTATCCTGGCAAATTTTTTGTAAAACTCCATCGGATATCCCGGGGCTTTGCCCAACTGCATGACCTTCAGGCCCCCCAATACCTCTTCGATCTTGACCAGGGCCCCGAGTCCATCCACCAACCCCCTCCCCACTCTTGGGAAGGTCAGTCTGTCCAGGAATCGCCTCATCCCCCTCCCCCTTGTCCCCCGGGTGGTTCCAAAGTGTACAGCTTCCTATAAAAGTCCCTAAAGACTTTGTTCAGCCCTGCCGTGTCACCCACTAGATTACCCTCCCCATCCACTACCCTCCCTATTTCCCTACCTGCTTCCCTCTTCCTTAGTTGTTGCGCAAGCATTCTACTGGCCTTCTCCCCATGCTCATAAATCGCGCCTTTTACCTTTCGAAGCTGCTGTACAGCCTTGCCTGTAGTCAGCACCCCAAACTCGGCCTGCAGCCTCTGTTGTTTCCTGAGTAACTCTGGCCTCGGGGATTCCGCGTAACTCCTGTCCATCCATAGAATTTCCTTAATCAGTCGGTCCGTCTCTGCCCTATCCGTTCTGCCTCTGTATGCCCGGATTGAAATCAGCTCCCCTCTCGCCACTGCCTTCAGTGCCTCCCAGAGCACCGCTGCCGAGACTTCTTCAGTATTGTTCACCTGCAGGTAATTCTGCATGCATTTCCTCAGCCTCTCGCACACTGCCTTGTCCGCGAGTAATCCAACTTCCAGCCTCCATAGTGGGCACTGAAAGCTGTCCTTACAAAACTGCAGGTCTTCCCAGTGCGGAGCATGGTCCGATATGGCAATTGCCGAATATTCTGCCCCCACCATTCTGGCCAGCAGGTCCCTACTCACCACAAAGTAGTCAATTCGGGAATACACCTTGTGGACGTGGGTGTAGTACGAGAACTCCCTCGCCGTCGGCCGGCTAAATCTCCATTGATCTGCTCCCCCCCATTTGCTCCATGAACCCTCTCAGTTCCTTTGCCATCGCCGGCAACCTGCCCGTTCTTGAACATGACCGGTCCAGGACTGTATTAAAGTCTCCGCCCATGATCAGCTTACGCGAGTCCAAGTCGGGGATCTTCCCTAGCATCCTCCTAATAAAATCCGCATTGTCCCAATTAGGGACATACGCACTGACCAGGACTACTCTCACCCCTTCGAGCTTACCCCTCACCATAACGAACCTGCCATCCATATTAACTGTGCCCTCCGCCTCAAATTGTACCCTTTTTATTAATCAGGATCGCAACCCCCCTCATCTTAGAATCAAGCCCCGAATGAAAGACCTGACTGATCCAGCCCTTCCTTAACCTAACCTGGTCTGCCACTTTCAGGTGCGTCTCCTACAGCATGACTATGTCCGCCTTCAGAACCCGCAGATGCGCAAACACTCGCGCCCTCTTCACTTGCCCGTTTAATCCTCTAACATTCCAGGTGATCAGCCTGGTTGGGGGGCACTTCGCCACCCCCCCCCCCCCTTTGCCGATCAGCCATCCCCTTTCCTTGGCCAGCCCCCCAGCCATGTGTCGCGCTTCATCTGGCCCGCCTCCTGACCGGCTCCACCCATTACCTCCTCTCTGTTGCCATACCCAGTTTCCATCCCGGTCAGCAGAACGACTACCCCCACCCCCACCCACTAGCAACACCATCCTATCACCTAACTCCTGCTCTAATCCAACTATATGCACACTCCCCACCTTGGCTTCCGTTGACTAGCCCCACTCAGCTAGCCTGGGGCTCCCAGCCTCTGCGCCAGCACGTCTCCCACCCATTGTTCCCAGTCACCCCTCCCCGACCCATTCATACCACTTCTCCAGATCAGCCTTACTTAAGTAAACACTCTATGCAAGTCATAAACAGCCCCCACAATAGCACAATTCAAGTTAAACAAGACAAAAAAAAGAGGAAGAGATAAGAACTGACAGGCGTTCTCAGTCCTTCCCATACAGACATAGAAAAGATTGCACAAAGTTTCCCTGAAGCATCCCTCTTAACACAACCCTTTTAACTGCTTTCTATATTATTTTCCCTCCAGCCAAGCTCCAACTAATCAAAGAGCCCAAAAAGGAAACATTCAGGTAAACCACGCAAAAAGCACGCAAAGAAACGACAAAAACAGACCCAAACGTACAGGCAATTTTCAAAACGGGAGAGACATCACATATACTTAAAAGTTCTAACATGAGTCAAACTCCCTCAGCTCAGGGCCAGCCCTTGCTTCTTAATGAAGTCCATCGCCTCTTCAGGTTCCTCGAAATAATGGTGCTGACCCTCATACTTAACCCACAGGCGCGCCGGAAAAAGCAGCCCGAATTTCACCTTGTTTTTATACAGTATCTCCTTCACCTTCCTGTAGCCTCCCCTCCCCCTGGCCACCTCAGCGCTCAGATCTTGGTAAACACGCAGGGTGGTATTGTCCCAAGTGCAGCTTTGTGCTCTCTTTGCCCATTGCAGCACCCGTTCCTTGTCCAGGTACCTGTGAAAGTGTACCACCATCACTCGTGGGGGACCCCCTTGTCGCGGCTGCCTCACCTGTACTCTGTGTGCCCTGTCCACCACCGGCGGGTGCGGGAACATCTTTCCCCAGCAACATCTGAAACATACCCTCCACAAGCGCAGCAGCGACCGGCCCCTCTGCCCCCTCCGGGAAGCCCACGATTCTCACGTTCAGCCGACGAGATCCGTTGTCCAGGTCCTCCAGCCTTTCCAGAAGCACTTTTTGCTGGTCCCTCAACCTCCGAATCTCCACATCCGCCACCGTTTGAAAGTCAGCCTGCTCCTCCACTGACTTCTCCAACTGCTGGAGCTTCACAGCCTAATCATCTAGCCTTTTTTCCATTCCGTCAATCAACTTCTGTAGCGGCTCCAAGTTGTCACACTTCAGAGCCAGAAAGCCCTCCTGTATAGTCTGCAGCAGCTGCTCCATTGTGCGCTGGGCTGTCGGCACCTTGCTCTGAACACCAGCCATGCTGGTCCCTCTCACAGCCTCCACTGTGCCCTTATTCAACCACCACTTCTGCTGTTTACGGTCCCTCCGGCGTCTGAGGTCCATACAATTCTGTATGGGTCCTGTGCCTGAGCACTATTGCTTTTCAGTTCCGCGTTCAAAAGCGCAAAAAAGTCATACCCTCATAGCTGCCACCGGAAGTGCCTTGAGGTCCCATTTCTATCAATCCTCAGGCATTTTGATTTGTAGCTTAGAAACAATATTCCCAAACTATTTTCTACACAATTATCACTGTGAAGAGTTGTTCAGAATTCAGATTATGTGGTGTGAGCAAGCACATTGTGTCTGATGTCCGGGGTGCATTGATACTGTTTAGTCAGCTTAACTGGGACATTTGCCTTGGCTCTTCTCTCTTTACCCAGTAACTTTTCTTCAAATAATTGTGAAAACTAAAGGACAAGTTTCAAAAGTTGTACTGAAGGTTTATTTACGGATTGCTTTGTTTGGGGTGGTGGGGTGAGGATTTTGGGGCTAGAGTGGGAGGATTGAGAGGCAAACTTTTATAATTTTTTAAAATTTTCTTCATAAATTCAGAGTACCTAATTCATTTTTTTTCCAATGTTAGGGGCAATTTAGCGTGGCCAATCCATCTACACTGCACATCTTTGGGTTGTGGGGTTGAGACCCACGCAGACACGGGGAGAATGGACTAACTCCTCACAGACAGTGACCCAGGGCTAGGATTGAACTCGGATCCTCAGTACCGTGAGGCAGTAGTGCTAACCACTGCACCACCGTGCTGCCTAGGGTTGAGAGGCAGTCTACAGGGATATTTTTTCATTTCCATTTGGTTCATTTCTTTTAAATTAGATTGATAAAGGTAACAATGTTTCTGAGGGAAAATTGGGCAACTGGGACAATAGCAATGGGAAATGCATGAGGATAAGGTGGTTTCAGCCCTCTTGAAATCCATCCTTTAGTTTGGGGGAATCAAAGGTTAAAATTGAACTCTGACCATAGACGAAGGGCTAGGGCAAGATAGAGGATTTGATTGCACTGTTGAAGGAGATTGGGACAGACATGAGAGAGAAAGGATAGAAAGAAGATGAACATGCAGGACTAATACTCTCAACAGAGGCTGAGAGGAAGGAAGCATGAGTAATTGGGTTAGGGGATGAAGGTCAGCAGCTGTTGAAACTACCCTCTTACCAAAGCAAATCAAACCAGTGACTCTCCCAGTCGGGGGGGGGGGGGGGGGGGGGGGGGAGTGGCTTGGTGATCCAGAGACCCAGGATAATTCTCTGGGGACCCAGGATTGAATGATGGTGAAAATTGAATTTGATAGAAATCTGGAATTTGGGGCACAATTTAATGCCCGTCTGGTGCTTAAACGAGAGCTCGACGAGGCCTTTAAATCGCGGGAGACCAGAATCGAGAACCGCTCCAGGCGCCGATCCATTTGCGATTGATCTGTCCATTGGCAAAATCAGGATCTCGCCTGAGCGTGGCAAGAAACCAATAATTTTTAAAAATATACATTTAGAGTACCCAATTCATTTTTTCCAATTAAGGGCCAATTTAGTGTGGCCAATCCACTATCCTGCACATCTTTGGGTTGTGGGGGCAAACTCACGCAGACACGGGGAGAATGTGCAAACTCCACACGGACAGCGACCCAGAGTCGGGATCGAACCTGGAACTTCGGCGCCGTGAGGCAGCATTGCTAACCACTATGCTGCCCAAGAAACCAATAATCACCACTTAAGCCCAATCTCCATACAATTAACGGGAGCGATCCCTCCGTGATCTAATAGCCTCCCCAGCAAGTGGTCATGCGGAAGACGATTAGTACTCCTTTTAAAAACGCGAAGCTGGTGGAAGGGCTGCTGCAGGGATCCAAGGAGGTGAATAACCATCTTTGCTCACAGGTAAAGAGCCTGGGAGCACTGGAGTTGCTGCCCATGACCTGGGCTGGGCTCCGTGAAGTTGGGGGGAAGAGATGGATGCCTCAGCGCCCGTGGGTCTGCCATGCTGACCTCTGGACTATGTGGTCCCACTCCGGGGTCAACCCAGTCCCTACCCACCTGCCTCACTGACCCTGGAGGCCGTGCGGCTGAAAGCTATTGCTAATTGGGAATTGGCAATCATAGCTAAGTGAGCACCTCATACATCCCAAGTGGATCCCCGTGGGTAGACGTGCCATGTAGCCTGCAGAGATTATTGCCTGGCATTCCAATCAGACCCGTGCTGTCTGGACAATGTGATTGAACACTGCAGGAGGCAACACCTCGGGCCGGGTGGCTGGAGAGTTCCTGGGGTGGAAAACACCGCTTGTTGTCAGACTCCGACCCTCTCCTAATTCCTTACAGATGTTACATGGGATGGATTACAGGTGCAACACGGTAGCACAGTGGTTAGCACTGTTAAATCACAGCTCCAGGATCCACGGTTTGATTTCTGGCTTGAGTCACTGTCTGTGTGGAGTCCGCACGTTCTCCCCGTGTCTGCATGAGTTTCCTCCGGGTGCTCCGGTTTCCTCTCTCAAGTCTTGAAAGACGTGCTGTTAGGTAATTTGGACATTCTGAATTCTGTGTACCCGAACAGCTGCCAGAATGTGGTGACTACGGGCTTTTCATTAGGTAACTTCATTGCAATGTTAATGTAAGCCTACTTGTGACCATAATGACTATTATTATTAAAAATTATTATTATTATTATATCTTGGACCCCACGGAAGTGGCCCTCCTGGTGCTGCTGGCAGGTCAGCCGGCCAGACAGCGGAGAAGGTGGCGACAGCAGCGTAGACAGAGACTCAAGGCTGTAGACCATGTACAGGGCCCCGCCCAACACCCTGAGGACACGGCCGCCCATCTGGCCAGGGAGGGATCCAGAGGAGTAGGCCCATAATCGCCCAAGATGTTAATTATATGAAGATTGGGCGTAAGTGGTGATTATTGGTGTCTTGCCAATAAGATCCTGATTTTGCTAATGGGAACAGGCCAGTTCAATAGCAAATGATTCGCGCCCGCGCGGTTCTCAATTCTGGCCCGTCCCGCAATTAAAAGGTCTTGTCGTGCTCTCGCTTAAGTGCCATTAAATTACACCCTAAAGTCATACAGATTTTAATGGTGAGCAAAAGTGTCCCCAACTGCCTCACTCCTCCAATCGTGCCTCCCCTCCCAGACCCCTTTACCCCACTTATGTCCTACCATAATTAAACACCTGGTTTGTCTCTAATTTTCATAGAATTTACAGCGCAGAAGGAGGCCATTCGGCCCATCGCGTCTGCACTGGCTCTTGGAAAGAGCACCCTACCCAAGGTCAACACCTCCATCCTATCCCCGTAACCCCACCCAAAACTACAGGCAATTTTGGACACTAAGTGCAATTTATCATGGCCAATCCACCTAACCTGCACATCTCAGATGTGCACATCTGCACATCTAACCGGAGCAATGGAGGAAACCCACGCACACACGGGGAGGATGTGCAGACTCCGCACAGACAGTGACCCAAGGCGGAATTGAACCTGGGACCCTGGAGCTGTGAAGCAATTGTGCTATCCACAATGCTACTGTGCTGCCCCTAATGTCTGCAACATGTTGTCCACACCCTCAGCAATGCCCCTCAGTAACTGAGACACGTCACCTAGCGACTGGAACATGCTGTCGAGGTGCTCTGTAATGGTCATGACTGAGCCACGCCTTGGACACCTTCACTCATGCTGCTGGCGTCATGCTCCAGGCTCTCCGCTGTGGTCGCCACATTAGCCATGTTAGCCTCGGTGGGCACACATTGCTGGCGCTATCTCCTGTACCCGTAGCCTCTGGGACTCCTCCAATCGGCGATGAACCTGATGGAGTGTCACTGACATTCCCCACTGAATCTCACGGCCGAGCCCTAGCATCTGCATCAGCTCCAGGTAAACATGCTCCAGAGGCTCAGCATCTGGCTGGGACCCAGCTACGTCCTGGGATCCAGCAGACCTCCTACTGCTGTCTCGCCAGGGGATTCCTGCCTCCATCTGACGTGCATCTGAAACTGTAGTGTGCTCACCAGATTGTACCCCAGAAGCCTGCCCACTATTTTTGCCCACCAAGGTGTGTGTCTTTGCACTGGTGGATAGTGGGGATGACAGCTGTGCCGTGATTATTATGGTGGTATCCTCAGAGCTCCTCCAAGGTGTTCTCATGGGTGGCAAAGGGGGGCACCACCCAAATGGGCCGGCGCCATTGACTGCAGGTCCTGCGGGAGAATGGGCCTGTGGTCAGTGGGAGGAATGGGTCAGTGTCAATGGCAATAACATCTCACAGTTGGTAGGCCATCTGGGTGGGGGCCGGGAAACCCACACCTCTGCGCCATTCATTGATCTCCACGATGGTCACCATTCGGTCCGCAGCCACCCAAGCGACTCCAAGACCCGTTCCTAATAGGGCTCTGATGTCCGACACCTCACTGCACGTCTGGGCCCTCTCCCGCCGGTTGTGGGCCAACTTCACCTGCAGGGACCCAGAAGGGGCATCGTTAGCTGCATGCATCGTTCATCATGGGGGCTAGGGGCTTGGGGGTTGTGGGAGGGGACTTGGAGAGTAGGGAAGAGTGGGGGAGGGGAGGGGGTGGGTGTCCGATGCCAACTCACTTGCGTGTACTAGTGGAGATTATGAACCTTGCGGCACTGGATGCCGGTCATCCTGGTCACACTCCCCTAGCTGACGGCCGCTGCCCCTTCCTCCCAGGCGGCAATGGCTGTCCTGTGGCTGACCCTCCTGGACACCCCAAGGGAACAGGCTATCCCACCTGGCTTCAACTGGATCTAACCGTCGTCCCAGGTTGGCATCGCTAGTTCCAGGTTGGCATTGCTAAATCGTGGGGCTGGTCTCCGTGGCAGCATGGCTGCGAATGGAGTGGGGTTGGCTGTGCAGGAGCAGTTTGAGTTCTGCTCTCCCTTGTTAGCAGTGGCTGGTGAGCCCGGTCCAGGGCGCATTAACCTGCGCACCATTATTTGCAGCATGAATCCCGTGGGGCCTCATTAAGTGAACCAATTAAGGGCAGCATGGTGGCGCAATGCTTAGCAATGCTGCCTCACGGCACCGAGGTCCCAGGTTCGATCCAGGCCCTGGGTCACTGTCCATGTGGAGTTTGCACATTCTCCCCATGTTTGCATGGGTTTCACCCCCACAACCCCAAAGCTGTGCAGGGTAGGTGGATTGGCCACGCTAAATTGCCCCTTAATTGGAAGAAATGAATTGGGTACTCTCAATTTATTTTAAAAAGTGAACCAATTAACTTTTTTTCGTTGGGACGGCCTTGCTGGGCTGAGCATCAGGAAGCTTGTTGCAGTTCCCGCTCGCTTCCACATTTCAAAACATTTCCATTAAATTGCGCCCTAAAAGTCTAATAATGACCATTATCAATTGTGGTAATTTTTTTTTTAAAACGTACCTGGTTTTCTAACGCCCTTTGGGGAAGGAAATCTGCTGTCCTTACCTGGCCTGGCCTACAAGTGGCTCCAGATCCATAGCAATGTGGTTGAATCTTAACACCATCTGAAATGGCCTAGCAAGTCACTCAGTTTAAGGGTAATTAAGATAAAAGCAAATTACTGCGGATGCTGGAATCTGAAACCAAAGAGAAAATGTTGGAAAATCTCAGCAGGTCTGGCAGCATCTGTAGGGAGAGAATAGAGTCCAGATGACCCTTTGTCAAAGCTAAAAGACAGAGAAAGTGGGAGATATGTATGCTGTGGAGTGAGAATGAAAGATGAGTCATAGCCACAGAAACTCAGGGAAACGGGGTGCCTAATAGCCACAGAAACCAAAGGGAAAGAGTACTAATGGCAGTCCCCAAAGAGAACAAGAGGTGTGAAAGGCCAAACAGCAGAGAAACTAACATCAGAGGGTAAACTGTGACAGATGTAGATGTGGGGGGAGGGGAAGGGGGAAGCAAAGGGGAGAAAGGGAACGGAAAGGTGAATAAAATGGCAAGCTCCTTTGGTCTGTGCGCATTCAGGACCCTGACCTTCCCGTTGCTTGCCATTTTAATAGGCCAAGTTTAATAGGGGCTGGTTTGGCACTGGGCTAAATCACTGGCTTTGAAAGCAGACGAAGGCAAGCCAGCAGGACGGTTCAATTCCCGTACCAGCCTCCCCGAACAGGCGCCGGAATGTGGCGACTAGGGGCTTTTCACAGTAACTTCATTTGAAGCCTACTTGTGACAATAAGCGATTTTAATTTTCATTCATTTCATAATACAAGACCCTGCTCCCATACCCACATGTCTGTCCTTGGCCTGCTGCAATGTTCCAGTCAAGCTCAACGCAAACTGGAGGAACAACATCTCATCTTCCGGCTAGGCACACTACCACCTTCCGGTCTCAACATCGAATTCCACAGCTTCAGATGATTAGCTCTACCCCACCTCTGATGTTAGCTTCTCTGCTGTTTGGCCTTTCACACCTCTTGTTCTCTCTGGGGACTGCCATTAACACTCTTTCCCCTGGGTTTCTGTGGCTATGACTCATCTTTCATTCTCACTCCGCAGTATAAATATATCCCAATTTCTCTGTCTTTTAGCTTTGACAAAGGGTCATCTGGACTCGAAACGTTAGTTCTTTTCTCTCCCTACAATTGCTGCCAGACCTGCTGGGATTTTCCAGCATTTTCTCTTTGGGTTCATGGGTAATTAGGGATGGTCAATAAATGGTGGTCTAACCAGCGACGCCCACATCCCATAAACAAATTTTTTAAAAAGGAAAGAGTAGAAGAAGATAGAACCAAAAAGAAAAGCCAAGATGAGACAAGCACCAAAGAGAGACCAAGCAGGGAAGGAGAGACAAAATGAATAATACAAAGACTGTGGTAAAAGAACGACTGTATTGTCTGACTTCCTCTATGATTTCAATTAGTTATTTATAAGAGTTCAATGTTATAATTGATGAAAGAAAAGAGGACATTTCCTTTGTGTCACGCTTCTCAAGACTTCAGGACATCCTTATCTCCATCTTATGGGATATGGGGATGGTGCAGGGAAATGGTGTTGAAGTGGGGCCTCATGGTAGCATGGTGGTTAGCATCAATGCTTCACAGCTCCAGGGTCCCAGGTTCGATTCCCGGCTGGGTCACTGTCTGTGTGGAGTCTGCACGTCCTCCCTGTGTGTGCGTGGGTTTCCTCCGGGTGCTCCGGTTTCCTCCCACAGTCCAAAGATGTGCGGGTTAGGTGGATTGGCCATGCTAAATTGCCCGTAGTGTAAGGTTAATGGGGGGATTGTTGGGATACGGGTTACGTGGGTTTAAGTGGGGTGATCATTGCTCGGCACAACATCGAGGGCCGAAGGGCCTGTTCTGTGCTGTACTGTTCTATCTAAGTAGAAGATCAGTCATGCTTTCATTGAATGGTGGAAAGGTCTTGAAGGGCTGAATGCCCAATTCCTGCTTCTATTTCTATTGTTCTTATGTTTGCCTTGCATTACCTAATTTTCCAACATTTTCCACCTCTTTCTCTCCCCCCCCCTCCAACCCACCTGTTCACATCACGTGTCCAAAATGTGGGAGTTTCTTTGATATCACTGCCTCAAGAGAGTTCCTCTTACCACCGGCTTTCTCGAGCACCCACTCATTTGCTTTCTTGCTCATCCATAATGAACAATATCCGTCTGCGCCCTTCAATTTCAAACGCTCTTATTTGAAGCTCATCACCCTTCTCAATGGTGCAGCTTCCATAGCCATACATCATCACCAGCCACACACCGGCTTTCAAGACAAAGTTTAATTGTAAGACTCTGCATCTTCCGTGATGAGTGACCCGAGATAGCGGCACGTATCCACCTGTTCAAGCTGAACTCCATTAGTCAGAATCTTGTAGGCCTTTTCCACCCATCCCCATCATCGCTGTATTGTTCACTTTGATCAGGAGATGGTATTCCTGGTTAACTTGATCAACATCAGGGCAGCACAGTGGGACAGTGGTTAGCACTGCTGCCTCATGGCACCGAGGTCCCAGGTTAGATCCCGGCTCTGGGTCACTGTTTCACCCCCACAACCCAATGATGTGCAGGATAGTTGGATTGGCCACACTATATTGCTCCTTAATTGGAAAAAATGAATTGGGTATTCTAAATTTATAAAACACAACTTCATCAACATCATCCACTGAGTTAGCAAGCAGAATTGTGTATAGTATTCAAATTAGCAACCAGATTAAGGGCAATAGTGTAATGTTGCACTGAATATAGTTAACCAAGGTCACAGCATTATGTAAATGAATAATTGTGATATTTCATTACTTAAAAGAAAAAAGTGACAAAAAATGACAGCTGCAGGTAAATCAATCGATAACAAACTAAAACTGATTGAGATTCCTTCCACAGCATGAGAAAAAATATTTTTTTTAACGATCAAAGGATGGAAATGACCCAAGAATTATAGAAAACTTCTTTGGAGAGATCAAAAATGCAGCCATTTTAGTTTCAGTACCAACCGTTACTGGACCAACATCTTCCATTGGAATTTGGAGAATTGTGCAACTAAGTGCTGCTCACAATATTGCAGAGTGCAAAAATGTCAAAATGTTAAAAAGGGGGAGGTCACGTCATGAGAGTGTGGGAGAAGCTGCGTTTTCATGAATTCTGGCTCTGTACGTCTAATAATCTCTTTTTAAAATCTATTTTATGTCTTTTCTTGGCATGCATAGTTTTTCTATTCGTCAATATTTTAGCACTAATGAGTTGAGACAAAATATTTAAATCATCATTGATTTGTGGCATTTATCTCATTGCAGCGAGAAAAAATACATTGAATTATATCAACTTTTGCAGCACACAAACAGGGCCAATTCCTCAAAAGGCCTATGCTGATGTTTTATGCCTCACGTGAATCCCCTCAATTCATTCTATTGGGTAGGCAGTGGCACAATGTCATTGTCACTAGAGATATTACTCTGGAGTCATCCAGAGACCATGGAGAATGCTCTGGGTTCATGGCAGATGAAGAAATTTGAATTCAATTTTTTAAAATCTGGAATTTGATGTCTAATGATGACAATGAAACCATTGCCGATTGTTGTAAAAACCCATCTGGTTCACTAATGTCCTGGCTCGGCCAGTAATGCCCGCATCCCATAAATGAATAAAAAAATGTACACCCTTCAATTCCTTTATTTTTCGTTTTCTGTACTGCTTGTGTAGCTGCTGTTGTTTTATGCTTCTTCATGTAGCATAAGCTGCTTCCTTGATGTATACTCTGACAAAGGAAGGTTCAGACTTGGAGATAGGTTCAACACATTTATTGAACAGTTAACAATCTCCTACTTGAGTTCGACTCTCCTGCTGATCTTACTATAGTAACTCAATCTAACGAACCAGTCTGCTCCAATCCATGCGGTGGGTGTGATGCTTCCCGATCTGCCCCTGTCTCTCTGAATGTCGCCTATGGAAAGAGAAAGAGCATGTGTGCCCTGTCCTTTTATATGGGTAGCCCCCTTGTGGTAGTGTCACCTCTGGGTGTGTCTTGTATGTGTCTTGACTGCCCATTGGTCGTTTCCTATCTTACTGACCTATTGGTTGAATGTCTGTGTGTCATGATGTCTCTGGTGCTCCCTCTAGTGTTTATTTAGTTCTAGTGTATCTACATTAACCCCTTGTGTATTTACAGTGATGCATATCACCACATCCCCCCTTTTTCCGTGTTGCATATTTTCTGTACAGTGTAAAAGAAAATTGAACAAAATAGGTAGATAAGTGATGACATGTACAAATCATGATGACAGTGATGATTATACAATACCAAATAATATGTATGTGTCTTGACTGCCCATTGGTCGTGTCCTATCTTACTGACCTATTGGTTGAATGTCTGTGTGTCATGATGTCTCTGGTGCTCCCTCTAGTGTTTATTTAGTTCTAGTGTATCTACATTAACCCCTTGTGTATTTACAGTGATGCATATCACCACATCCCCCTTTTTCCGTGTTGCATATTTTCTGTACAGTGTAAAAGAAAATTGAACAAAATAGGTAGATAAGTGATGACATATACAAATCATGATGACAGTGATGATTATACAATACCAAATAATATGTATGTGTCTTGACTGCCCATTGGTCGTGTCCTATCTTACTGACCTATTGGTTGAATGTCTGTGTGTCATGATGTCTCTGGAGCTCCCTCAAGTGTTTATTTAGTTCTAGTGTATCCACATTAACCCAGTGTGTATTTACAATGATGCATAACACCACAGCTGCCTTATCCATATAGTAGTGAGTTCCGCTGAGTAATGTTTCCCCTGAATTCCTTTGGTTTTATTGCGCGCTATATTATTTATGGCCACTTGTACTCGCTGACAATTGGAAATCTCTCTACAGCTGCCCTATCAGACTCCCCTCAAAATGTTAAAAAGGGGGAGGTAACATGATCTGAGTGTGGGAGAAGCTGCATTTTCGCAAACTGCACTCTGAACTACAAACTGAACTAATAATCTTTTTTAAAAATCTGTTTGCACATTTATTTTATGTCGTCTTTTTTTTAAAATATTTTTATTAAGGTATTTGAAAGTTTTTATAAAAATAAGAGACAATGATATCAACATTGTATAATAAACATTTCCCCCCCACCAATCTCAATTTTATTTTTTTTTAAATAATTTTTTAAAAGATTTTTACAAAATATAAACATCACAACAATATTAACAAAACACCCGTGGTAAAAACCCAAGAACAACACCCACTCACCTTCAAAAGGAACTACAAACAAAAGAAAAAACAAAAGAACACCCAAACAACAAAAGGGAAAGAGATAACACCCGCCACATCTCACAAACCCATGTACACAGTTCTCCCTCCCACCGAAGCAACCCCCCCCCCCCCCCCCCCCCCCCCCGGGTTGCTGCTGCCGGCCTATTTCCCTACCGTTCCGCCAGGAAGTCCAGGAAAGGCTGCCACCACCTAAAGAACCCTCCAATCTCAATTTTCACACACCCCAACCATAAAACAACAATCCGGCCCTCTCCCCCTCTTCCCCCCACCCCCTTGGAATACTGTATCTACTGACATTTTAATTTTCCCCGAGAAAGTCGACGAACGGCTGCCACCTCCGGGTGAACCCTAAAATTGACCCTCTTAAGGCAAACTTTATTTTCTCGAGACAGAAACCCAGCCACGGCACTGACCCAGGTCTCTACACTCGGGGGCTTCGAGTCCCTCCACTTTAACAAGATCCATCTCCGGGCTGCCAGGGGGGCAAAGGCCAAGCCGTCATCCTCTTTCACCCCCTGTACTCCCGGCTCTTCCGACCCTCCAAAGATCGAACATTGGCCTTGAGTTGCCTGCACTTTACAAATCCTGTCTGGCCTTCCCCTATCACCCCCGGGACACAGTCCTCTAACCTTGTGGCCAGTATATTGCCAGCAGTTTGTCGTCCACATTCAGTAGAGAAATTGGTCTTTATGACCCTCATTGCTCCAGATCCTTCTTGCGTTTCAGGATCAATGAAATCTAGGCCTGCGACATTGTTGGGGGTAGGACTCCCTTCTGTCTTGCTTCATTAATGTCCTCACCAGCAGTGGGCTCAATATCTCTGAAAACTTCTTATAGAATTCCACCTCAACTGATCCAGAAATTGCCTCATCCCCTCCACCCCAGCGGGGGTTCCGACTCATATAATTTACTAAAGAAGTCCTTAAACACCTCGTTCATCCCCGCTGGGTCCAGGACAGTATTCCCGCCTCTACTCTTTACTTTACCTATCTCCCTGGCCGCCTCCCTTTTCCTGAGTTGGTGCGCCTTTTCTTGCCTTTTCCCTGTACTCATAGACCGTCCCCCCTTGCCTTCCTCAACTGTTCCACTGCTTTCCCTGTGTCAACAGCCCAAACTCCGACTGTAACTTCTGCCGTTCCCTCAGTAGCCCCGCGTCCGGGGCCTCCAAGTATCTCCTGTCCCCCTGGAGTATCTCCTCCACTAATCTATCCCTCTCAGCCCATTTCGCCTTTTCTCTGTGGGCCCGTATCAAGATTAACTCCCCTCTGACCACTGCCTTCAGAGCTTCCCAGACCGTCGCTGCAGAGACCTCCCCCGTATCATTTGTTTCCAGGTAGTTCTGGATGGACTTGTTAACCCGCCAACAGATCGCTTCGTCCGCTAGCAACCCCACATCCAGTCTCCACAGTGGGCGTTGCCCTCTCTCCACACTAACCCGTAGATCCACCCAATGCGGGCCATGATCCGACACTGCGATTGCCAAGTACTTAGTATCCACCACCTCCGGTATTAGCGCCCTGCTCCAAACAAAAAAGTCAATTCGAGAGTATACTTTGTGGACATGTGAGAAAAAGGTCTTCCAACCTCCATAGGTCTACTCCCCCCATCTGTTCCATAAACCCCTTCAATTCCTTTGCCGCAGTCGGCCTCCTCCCTGTCCTGGATTTTGACCGTTCCAATTCCGGATCAATGACTGTGTTAAAGTCTCCTCCCGTGATCAGGTTATGCTACTCTAAGACTGGGATCTTACCTAAAACCCGCCTCATAAATTCCATGTCGTCCCAATTCGGAGCATATATGTTCACGAGTACCACCCGCACCCCCTCCAGCTTCCCACTCACCATTATGTACCTACCCCCCTTGTCTGACACAATTCTCCCTGCCTCGAATGCCACTCGTTTGTTGATCAAGATCGCTACCCCCCTGATCTTTGAGTCCAGCCCTGAGTGGAATACTTGGCTGACCCACCCCTTTCTCAATCTCATCTAGTCTGTAACCTTTAGGTGTGTCTCTTGTAGCATTGCCACGTCCGCCTTCAGCCCCCTCAAATGCACAAGATCGCTTTATGTCTTTTCTTGGCATACATAGTGTTTCTATGTCCCAAGATCAATATTTCAGCACTAATAAGTTGAGACAAAATGTTTAAATCATCATTGATTCGTGGCAGCTGTAAGAAGTTAGGATGGGGCCTTCTCATCAGTGCTGCAGTAAAGGTTTTGGGTTAGTGTGTGTGTGGTGGTATGGATATGAGCACTGCCATTGGTGCAGAGCACTGGCTTCCCATTGGCTCTGGCTGGTCATGTGCCACTCGTCCGATTGGTTGGGTATAGTCATGTGACTGCTCTCCAATTGGTCGAGAGGCAAGTAGGCAGTACCCACAGTTCCCAGCGGTCGGCCATTCTCTGTAGTCGACCACCGGGCTAACAACTAGCTGATTAAAGCGACAGTTCGGATCCTAATTGTGTCTTGAGTCGAATTGATGGTATATCAGTGTGTATGACTGCTGCAGTCATGTTTTTAAAAAATTCTAGTTTGAAAGACAACAAATGTTTTGGGAGTGAGGGGTGGATTTAAGTTATCATAAAAAGCCTGGTTAATGTAGTTTTATTTGAATTAAGGGCATTCCCTGTCATGTTAATTAGATTACAGCGAGGTAGGATGATGTCATTGTGAAGCTAAGGGATCAGGAATTTTGCAGAAAGGTAGTTCAGTTGTAAGTTAGGTGAAGCTGTGAACAGAAGTCAAGCGTTTTGCTCTCTGCAATCAGATATGTCTGTAGACATATTAGCAGTCTTTCAAAGCAGTTCAGACTTGTCTGATTAGAAGGTGAGCAGAAGCAGCTTCTGAAGAAATACAGCCAGAGTTTCTGCATGATTTTGACAGGATTCGGATTTTTTAAATAAAGCACAAGGGGTGGGATTATCCTTTGCCCGACGCCGACATCGTAATCGGCGATCAGGCGGAGAATCCATTCTGACGCCCAAATCGGGGGAGGCGGCGGATTGACGCCGATTTTCAAGTATCCACCCCCTCCGACATTGCGTTATCGCGACGCACACCGCACACTATTGCAATGGCATTCAGTGCGTCATCGTCAAGCCCTCCTGTAATGTGGGGTTTTTGTTCAGTATCCTAGACTCTGTTGGGGACTGGTCTGAGATTGTAATACTGGGTTTGGCGACCTGGATTCAGGCGAGACAACATGTTAGAAGCAATGAGGTTTCGTGCTTCGATCGTTGGACTCCTTGGAAAATCTTGAAGCATGATCACCATCTTTGGTCTAGCTTTATCCTTGATTTTTTTTTTTTCTTTCTTCATGCACCAGTGGAGAAGTCTTTATCCTGATAACTGCCTCACATCTCAGTTGTTAACCTTGGCTTAACTCTCGGATAATTATGTTTTTGTCTGTTGATGTTTTCAATTTATTTGGTGCAGGGAAGTGAGTAATTCGGGTGTGAAGTCTGGCACCACTGGTTGTACTGATTTATTAAGTTTATGTTAAGCTGAATGTCGAATTTGTGACTTGTGCAAAGTATCTTTATTCTAATGTATCCTGGGAGAGTTGGGGTGGGAGGGTGGAGGGGGGGGGGAAGGAGGAGGACGAGCAGAACCGGAGCGGGAGGAGTGGTGGAAGGCTTGGGTTGAAAGGAGTAGTTCTGTCCTCACTAAGTTCCAGGAAGGTCCTCCCAGCGAGACCTAACCTTTTTTGTTGTTTAGCACCCTTTCCTTTTTCAGGCCAGGCAGACTGTGTTATCCTGCTGAAGACTGGGATTAGTTTGGCTAGAATTGATGCTTGGTGGTGCCGGGTCCTCTCCTTGACACCCTGTGGTTATATCACGGCTATCTGTCCTGGCCTGCACATAGGGAAGAGTTTACTTTCCACTGTGGGAGCAGCATGGTGCCTCATGGCGCCGAGGACCTGGGTTCAATCCCGGCCTCGGGTCATTGTCTGTGTGGAGTTTGCACATTCTCCCTGAAGGAGGGTGGTTCAGTGATGATACCTCTTAAAACTGAATAGTTAGCATGCCGCCATAGTAGTTTTACATAAGTTACTTTATTAAGGATGCCAACTAACATAGGAGCAATTTCAAGACCTGTGTGTTGAGTCAGCTTCCACATGGGGTTATTCCCTGTGGCTCAACTCAGTACAGAGAGGAAAAAACACATTGACAACCTGGACAAGATGGCTATTTTTAAAAATAAATTTAGAATACCCAATTAAATTTTTCCAATTAAGGGCAATTTAGCGTGGCCAATCCACCTACACTGCACATCTTTTGGGTTGTGGGTTGTGGGGGCAACCCACGCAAAGAATGTGCAAAATCCGCACGGACAGTGACCCAGAGCCGGGGTCGAACCTGGGACCTCGGCGCCGTGAGGCAACAGGGCTAACCCACTGCGCCACCGTGCTGCCCTCAAGGTATTTAATCAAGCTTGTTACATGTACTCGGAGAACAGACTTGGATATCGGCCAAGAACTGTTCTGCCGAACAAAGGCCAGAACATAGTACTTATACAATTTTCAATAATCAAGTTGGACGCGATCTAATCCCTGAAGTTTCCATATTTAAACTTATCCAATAGAATTGCAAGCAATGTTTAAACTTTTTTTTAATGGTTTTTTTTTTAATAAATGTTTTTATTCCCCATTTTCACATTTTCCTTCAAAATTTACACCCCACCCACAAACAGTAATCGGTAACAAATACAAAATCAATCCCCTTAACAATAACAATGCTCCCATCCTGCCACCACCCCAAACAACGGCCCACCTGGCAATATATGCATCCAATAAAACCAACCCTCCCATGGTGGACCCGGTTCCTTCCCGCCAACTTTCCACCCCGGCTAGACCACTCAGACCCAGTTCTGCCAGGCTCCGATGGCCGCAGCCCCTCCCCCCACCTCACTCCCATTCACTGGCCGGCTTAAACCGGCCAGCGTGGAGGCCCCCGCCCGGGTCCCTTTCCCCCTTGCACGGCCCTAGGAAAGCCCAGAAATCCCCTTTTAGTACACAAACCCCGCATATCCACCTACACCCCAAAGTGCCCTCATTTCGAGTGAAAGTCCCATCACTTCGCTTGTCCAAATATATACAACATTGGCTCCTTTAGCCCATACACCCGCACACAGTGAAACAAAAAAGAAGAAAATACAGTCCTGAGGTTACATCGGCACATGGCCATTTCTCAATTTCTCAGTTCTGCCACAGTCCTTCTGCCTTCGCAAACTCCTCCGCTGCTTCCGCCATTCCAAAATAAAAGTCCTTGAGCTTGTAAGTCGCCCTCAGCTTCGCTGGATATACAATGCCGCACTGCACCTTGCTAATGTACAGTGCCCTCTTAATCCGGTTGAAAGCAGCCCGCCTCCTCGCCAGCTCCACCGTAAAGTCCTGGTATACACGTATACCAGCTCCAGCCCACTGCACCACCTGCTTCTGCTTGGCCCAGCACAGGACCTTCTCCTTCACACTGTACCTACAGAAGCACAGAGTCACTACCCTTGGCGGCTCACTCGCCTTTGGTATAGGCCTCCACGACCGATGAGCCCGATCCAATTCATATCGGGAGGGATCCTCCCCCTCCCCCAATAGTTTCGCCAGCATCGCAGCAAAATACTCAGTCGGCCTCGGCCCTTAAACTCCTTCGGGCAGCCCCACAATCCTCAAATTCTGTCGCCTGGATCTGTTTTCCAGGTCTTCCATTTTTCCTCGCAGATCCTTGTTAATCTCCATCACCTTCCGCATCTCCCTCCCCATCGAGGTAAGTTGATCACCGTGCTGTAATAATGTCTCCTCCACTTCCTTCAGCGCCTCCCCTTGCTTCCGCACCTCCGCCACTGCCAGTGGCGGACTGGGTCTAAAAATATTGGTTGCCAGGAGACAAAGGGGGCCCACCCACAACTACAATGCTATCATTTAATTTTCATAACGAATAAATAAAATTTTCAAAAAATACATATGGAAAAAGGGTACAATTAAAATTTTTGTGGAAAAATTTCTTAGTAATTACAGTGTACATGTACTGTACATATTACTGGCAGTAGATACCAAATGTAAATCCAGAATGTTAAAATTGAATTTTTTATTTTTTATTTTCATTTTAAGTAATTGGTTGATATTTTTAAATAGTTTACTGCACAATTTACACATTAACAGATAGTTCAAAAGCACAATAGAGCATTGCATGCAGTCCACTATATTAAGAGCAATCGTTTGTGTTCGCTAGATGATTGTGCGAATCTGCCAATAATTGCTTCTGCATCCAATTCATCTAACAATTCCTTTTCAATGGATAGCAACATGTATGATTCCAAATTCTCCTCAGACAGCGAATTTCTTAACCTTGTCTTTATGATCTTTAGCTTTGAAAATGTCCTCTCACATTGGACTTGAGTGACTGATAGTGTGCAGATGACTTTATAAAGTTCATAAAGGTTATCATATGCCTTGTCATGAAGTCTGTTGGATGCCAGAATTTTTAGTACACACGATGGGCAAGTGCTGCAAATTTTACAATTGTTGCAACTGGAATCCATATTCTCACCATCATTAAGCAATAGCTTTAATACATCAAAGTTTGAAGCAAAAGAAAACAATTCCAATATTACTTGATCTTTGCTGATTTGTGGAAACAGCTTAATCATACCTTCCAATGCTTCATCTTCAAGGCCCTTCTCTGCAATAGTTTTAAACTTTGCTGGGTCCAAGCAGGACAAATCTTTATACAATTGCTAGTGTTGTACAAAGCGTGATTCTAGTGACTGGACAATGCGATCCATTATTAGGTTAAACACATTTACTCGAAAATCAGCTAGAGAATCTGAGGAATTTCTTTCATCATCAATAAGCTCATCTGCCATTCTTTTCTTCTTCCTCTGCCTCTTAACTGGCAATGCTGTTTCCAATGCATCAATTTCCAATGTTTGATTTTCATCCATATTCATCTGTGAAATCCTGTCATTACATTTATTTACAAATTCCAAAGCCTTGCTGTGAACGTTATCAAATGTTCTTGTCTGTTCCTTCAACTTCGTTGTAGCTGAATCTACCAAACTCCATGCAGTAAACATATCTAAACCACTTGTCTGTAGATAACTTGATAATGCGGTTGTAGTTTCAAATATATACAAGTAAGTAAATGCTGTCAATATGGTTTCAAACTTTAGAAGACTTTGAAGTAAAACATTTGCTTCATGTTTTATTTTTGCATCAAACTTTTCTGAATCTTGTATCATTGATAAGCATGTCAATAGATTTATGAAAGTACTGGCAGCGGCATCATCAAAACATCCAAATATAGTTGTTGCTGCATTGGATTTTCATGACGATCTGGTCTCACCAATTAGCTTTAATCGTTTCATTTTTTCTTGTCCTAGATGTTTTCCAACAACTTCTATCCATACAGCCATTCTCTTGTATGATGCTTTCACAAAAGTTGCTATATTCTGGAGCAAATTGAAAAAAGAAACTGCAGGCACACAACATTTTGTTGTTTCAGTTATCACCAAATTCAAGACATGGGCATAGCACCATATATGAACATGTTGATCAGCCACATCAGCAATTTTACTTTGTAAACCATTATACTGGCCATGGTAGCTTGCAGCGCCATCTGTGCTATCAGATAAACATTTTTGGGGGTCAATTTTAAGATGCTGTAATGTTTCAATCAATAGATCAAAAAGTCCCTATCCTGTACCATCATTACTTGGCACAACTGAAAGTAGTCGTTCACAGATAATACCTTTAAGCACATACCGAATAATAATGCTAAACTGATCGATGGATGAATTATCTTGTGTTGAATCAACCTGAATAGAATAATATTTTGCTTGAGAAACTTCATGACTAATTCTTTCTTGTATCGTATTCTTCATAATTTTGATTAACATGCTTATAATTGTTTTACTCAGGTATGTAACAAGTCCACCACGGCCTTTACTTTGAGCCTTTCCTTGTTGCTCTAATTGTTTGATTCTTTGTTTAGACTTGTTTTGCACTGCAGAAACATGAGCTGCCATAATGGGGTCATATTTTGCCATCAACTGCACTGTAGCTAAAAAATTGCCATGATTCAGAACCTCATTATCTAGAGTGTAGGCCGATTCATTTCTGTGACCGCGAAAAGGAAGTGCTTGCTTGCCTAACATCTTTATGATGTCTATAATCCTCATGACAATACTTCTCTGCTTCAATACTTCTTCTTTCCTTTTAATTAGTGATGCTGCAAAAAAATTATCTAAGGTGCCATCATTAACCACACTGATATATTGCTGAGCATTTTTGACATGTGTTGTTGTCGATTCATGTAAAGTCAAGCTCTGGCTAATACGCCTGTAGTCACTAAAGCCACGTACAAAGGGTGATGGATTACAAGTGTTGGGAAACTCAAAGGCTAAGCAGTATGAACAATATAAGCATCTATTTTCTTTGTTATATGTTAGCCATTTTCTTGGGACTGAGTCATTCATAATTTTCCTCTCATACAAACGAGCATCAAATGGCAGATCATCAAGTGGCTGAAGTGGATGTTCAGCAAAAAACTGTTTTAGCTTTGCTCGTGATGGATATTGGAAGATTCCAGTAATTGATCTTTCATTTTCTTGCGTAGGTTCATTTAAAGGATGTGCTTCAGAAACCAAGTCATTTATGCTTGAAGGAATATCTGATTCCCTGTCAGTAGTTGAAGCTATGTGTTCAGATGTTGCAACTACAGGCAGTACAGATACCGGAACAAGGAAGCCAGAAGAAATACTTGATAAAAAAAATATAAAGTAACTTACTTGCACTTCAACAGGCTATGTTCATTAGTCAATACTACTGTGGTCTATGCAGCTTCGGAAGAGGAGACAATCCACTGTCCAGTGTTCACACCAGCAAGCAACTGAGACAACTGTTGAAACTTAGAAGTTTGGTCCGACTATAGTAAGACATTAAGAATGGTCCCACGACCAAAGTTAACATGTCCAGTTTGATACCAGTGTAGTGTTACAAGTCGCAACCCTTTGAGTTTACCGATCATGGCTTATCACTTCAATATCTTTGACCTCATGATTCACATCAAAGGTACCGCTTCTCCTTTTCGGTGACCTCACGACCCTATGTACTGCTTGATATCCTTTCAAGTTGCCGACCATCTCAAATCACGAACTGTAACTTTATCTTTAAATTCACACACTCTTGCTGAAAACGTGGATTTCCAACTGTGTCCGACCTGGGTGAACCAGCCCCCCCCCCCACCCCTTCACTCCTTTTCACATCCGTTTAACACTGCTTCGTTCCTTCATACACTGAGTGATTATTTGTTTGTTTCTTTATTGCATTTTTATTTGGTATTGCTCTTTTTAAAAACAATTATATTTTATTAAGATAGAATACAAATCTCAGGAAAGAAGTTGGAGATTTATTTATCTAATTAATTATAATTTTTAAGGGCCCTTCAGAGATTCACGGGCCCCTTCTTGGCTCTCCGGGCCCCGGACCGATGTATCGGCTGAACTAAGACTACTGCTTGATATCCTTTGAAGTTGCCGGCCATCTCAAATCACGAATTGTAACTTTATCTTTAAATTCACACACTCTTGCTGAAAACATGGAATTTCCTTAATTATGCCCGACCCGGGCCCCCCTATTCCACATCCTTCCACTACCTCCCCTGCTTCGTTCCTTTTCATGCACTGCTTATTTGTGTCCTGTTCTTTTTTTTCTTATTCCTTTTTATTACTAAAACAGTTGTCTGTGTTTGTTTCTTTATTGCATTTTTATTTGATATAGGAGGCCCACTTGCCATCGGACAAGCTGACACCCTGGCCAGTACGCCACTGGCCACTGCGCTCGCCACAGCCGTCATCACCGGGGAAATCGCCTCCTCCACCAGCACACTCAAAACCTCCCTCATCTCCTTCCTCATTGTCTCCATGTATTTTGTAAACTGCCTTTCGAATTCTGCAGCCATCACCTTAGTTATTTCTACAGCCGTAAGTAATGCGGCCTCCCCTGGTGCTCCAGCCTCCATTTTCCTTGGACCTTTCTACTTCCCGACGGACTTTCAGCTGTTTTCACAGCTGTTTTTTTACTGGTCCTCGACATATCCCTTCCCTGTGCTTTCTCCTGGCCTTCACCGCCTTCGCTGCCCCTAGGACCGGGCGTCAATCCCCGACAATGCCATTTCCAAACCTTTTATTGGGTTTTTGAACAAAGTATATTTACCATTATGTACACAAAATAGGATACATATATATTGTATACATAAAAGAGAAGGGAGCACGCACAAAACAACAAAACAAACAACAACGAAAAAAAAGTTAGAATAAAATAACTGTTAGGGTATTTTGTGCTAGCTCAACAACAGCAGCTCTGTACAATTGGCAATATTGTTTTTAGCACATAAGTAGGCATCTGTTTGTGAGGGGTGGGGACTGGGGGAGGTACATATACATTTGGGCACCGGGGAAACAATTACAGAACAATTACAGAGGGCAATAAGCAAATAGATCTGGTGTTGGTGTTGTCGCTTGCTTCTCCCGGACGGTTTTCGCTGTCGTTGCCGCCTTGCGATCACCTCCGCTTCAGCCTTTTGTCCCGTCTTTCACCCAGATTTTCCTTGTTCTCTGTTCCTATAGATGCCAAGTTTGTTATTGTTTCCCGTGCCCGTGTGTTTCCTTGTCCCCCTCTTCTGCCCCCTTCCCTCCCCTCCCCTTCTCCTGTGGTTCGCCTTAGGTTTCGCTGCTATCCCCCCCCCCCCCCCCCCCCCCCCCCCCGGTCTATCCTTCCCTCCCCTGCCATTAACACTGCAATAAAGTTACTGTGAAGATCCCCTAGTCACCACATTCCGGCACCTGTTCGGATACACAGAGGGAGAATTCAGAATGTCCAAATTACCTAACAAGCACGTATTTTGGGACTTGTGGGAGGAAACGGAGCACCCGGAGGAAACCCACGCAGACACGGGGAGAACATGCAGACTCCACACAAACAATGACTCAAGCCGAGAATCGAACCTGGGACCCTGGCGTTGTGTCATGATCACCTCAATGAAATAAAGTGGCACAATAAAACAGAAAAAGACTACAGAATTGGTTTATTAATACAAAATGAGTAGTATCAAAGGCAATATTGTTGTTTGTGCCATTTTGGAGATTTATTAACTGCTGTTCATTCAGAAAACAATTAGCAGACAGGATACTTCATTAATATTTTCATTAGGATAATTTAAAAAAAAATTAGAGTACCCAATTATTTTTTTCAAATTAAGGTGCAATTTAGCATGGCCAATCCACCTAACCTGCACTTCTTTGGGTTGTGGGGGTGAAACCCATGCAGACACAGGGAGAATAAGCAAACTCCACACAGACACTGACCCAGGACCGGGATTCGAACCTGGGTCCTCAGCGCCATAGTCCCAGTGCTAACCACTGAGTCACGTGCCGCCCTGATTAGGATAATTTTATGAGAGTGCTTTTACCTGTTCCTTTCAGTCCCTGGCCTTCCTTGCCATGGCCTCAGTAAAAAACTGATCCGTTGGGATCACACTGTGAAATATATTTCTGTTATCCTTTGACCTTTTTTATTGGAAAACAGAAATGTACTTAAAGATGCATAGGGATTCTCCCTGGTATCTCAACATTGTCTTTCTAATTATTAGAGTGTGGTAGCTATTTGTCATTGAATTGAAAAACTAATTTAACTGATTATTTCTCCTAAGGTGCTATGAAAGCTGGCGTTAAGAAGAACTTGTTTGATGCAGTGACATTAAGGAAGCTCCCGCATTCTGGACACATGATGCGAACAGAGTGTTTGGAAAAATAGACAATGCGAGGCAAAGCACCTTGAAATGTGTACAAGAAATACATACTGAATGTGATAAATGGATAATATCGTAATGTGGACTGGCCTCTCAACAAGACAAGGATGCGGGAGGAATGGAAAATAGAAATCAGTGGAGAAAGATTGTTCACAGTGTGGCCAACCCTCCAAATGAGGATGGATGAAAGACAAGACTCCTTGGCAAAGCAAAACAGATGATAAACATTGCAAATATTGGAATTTGTTAATTTTTAAAAATACATTTATTTTTGCCTGAAACCCAGAAATGTTCCTGAATTTGTCCTATCAATGATTTTTCAATGACTTGGGAAAAGAAGACTATGCTTACCATCGGCAACTTCTGGCATGCTGCAAAAGGCCAAATTTCTACCATACTTTGCTTTATAAAGCTCATGTGAAGTACCTTGGGACATTGCGCGGCACGGTGGTTAGGCAACAGTGGTTAGCATTGCTGCCTCACAGCACCAGGGACTGGGGTTCAATTCCAGTCTTCGGTGACTGGAGTTTGTACATTCTCCCTGTATCTGCGTAGGTTTCCTCCGCGTGCTCCGGTTTCCTCCGCGTGCTCCGGTTTCCTCCCACATTCTAAAGATGTGCGAGTTATATGGATTAACCATGTTAAATTGCCCCTTAGTGTTCAGGGAGTGCAGGTTACAGGATTACGGGTATAGGGCGGGATAGTGTAGACATGGGTAGGGAGCTCTTTCAAAGGGTCAGTGCAGACTCGATGAGGGCCAAATGGCCTCCTTCTGCATAGTAGGGTTTTTAGGATTTCATTCATTCATGTGTGTGCTGCCGAAGTCCGGCCCTTGGCTAATTTGCCTGCTTCATCATGAACCATTTACTCGGCAGTTTTTTGTCAATAGTGGTTTTACCATATTGCCTTGCACACCAGGGAGCAGGGTGAGGAGGCGTCCTGTCCTAAGTCTACCTCAGCTGGAACAGGAAATCAAACTAGTGCTGATGGCATTATTCTGAACCACAAGCTAATTATCTGAGCAGGCCCTGGTCCTCTCCATGACTTTATAAATGCCCTATAATAAATATAAGTTGATCTAACATGTAGTTGCACTTTATAAAGGCCCTATATTGAATGCATCACGGAATTGTTACAGCGCAGAAGGAGGCCATTCAGTCCATCATGTCTACACCAGCTCTCCACACAAGACTTAAGATGGAGCTTTCCAGCCATTCGCTCCAGCGGGATCTTCAGGTACCACTGATGGTGCACCCCTGTTATAGAATTTACAGTGCAGAAGGAGGCCATTCGGCCCATCGAGTCTGCACCGGCTCCTGGAAAGAGCACCCTACCCAAGGTTAACACCTCCACCCCATCCCCATAACCCAGTAACCCCACCCAACACTAAGGGCAATTTTGGACACTAAGGGCAATTTTATCATGGCCAATCCACCTAACCTGCACATCTTTGGTCTGTGGGAGGAAACCGGAGTACCCGGAGGAAACCCACGCACACACGGGGAGGATGTGCAGACTCCGCACAGACAGTGACCCAAGCTGGAATCGAACCTGGGACCTTGGAGCTGTGAAGCGATTGTGCTATCCACAATGCTACCGTGCTGCCCTTATGGGTTCCCCAGAGGTGAGGGATGCATTCAACGGGAAACTTTGTTAACAATGGCAGGACCAGGAAATCTTGCCACCAGCCAATAGTGGGTTTCCTCCTCCACCATGAAACAACTGGCACTGATGCCGTGGAAAATCCCACACCTAGTGCCTTTCCCCTGCCTTTTCTCCATGCCTCTGCACATTGTTCCTACTCAAATAATCACCTGATGTCCTCTTAAATGCCTTGATTGAACCTACCACCGCCACACTTCCAGGCAGTGCATTCCAAATCCGAACAGCTCGTTGTGTGAAAAAGTTTTTTCTCACAGGATATTTGCTTCTTTTGCAAATCACTTTAAATCTGTTCCTCCTTGTTCTTGATCCTTTTATAAGCAGGAACAATTTCTCCCTATGTATTCTCTCCAGCCTCCTCCTGATTTTGAACACCTCGATCAAATCTCCTCTTAGCTTTCTTCTTTCCAGGAGAACAGTTCCAATCTCTCCAATCTATCCGTGTAACCAAAGTTTCTCATCCCTGGAACCATTCTTGTAAACTTCTCTGCACTCTTTTCAATGCGTTCAAATCATTCCTATAATGCGGTGCCCAGAACTATGTACAATATTCCAGCTGAGGTCTACCTATAACCTTCTTGTTCTTGTATTCTGTGGCTCTATTAATAAAGCCCTGAAGATTGGGTTATGTTCACCACCTTGCCTATTTAATTGGTCATAACTCTGGAATGGGGTAGGGTGGGGTGGAGGAATAAAAAGATGGATACCCATTCACCTTGATTTTGGTATGAGGAGGGAATTGCTTGTGGTAAATATTGTAACAAGTGAAAGTTTCCTTTCACATAGCAATGAATTAGGGAAGAGTCATATCTTTATCATGTGTGTATTGAGCATCTGTTTTCCAGTAAGGTTATTTGTTTTCTGGTAAGGTTCTGCAATGCTCTTACTGGGGCAGCACAGTGGTTAGCACAGCTGATTCACAGCTTCAGGGTCCCAGGTTCGATTCCCGGCTTTGGTCACTGTCTGTGTGGAGTCTGCACATTCCCTCCGTGCCTGCGTGGGTTTCCTCCGGGTGCTCTGGTTTCCTCCCACAGTCCAAAGATGTGCAGGTTTGGTGGATTGGGAATGTTAAATTGACTTTAGTGTGCAAAAAAATTTGGTTTGGTTACAGGGATAGGGTGGAGGGCGCTCTATCCAAGGGCCGGTGCAGACTTGATGGGCTGAATGGCCTCCTTCTGAACTGTAAATTTTATGATTCTATATTATTATTAATTGCTCTCTCCATCTATTCTGCCACCTTCAATGATCTTTACACATATACACTGGGGTTCCTCTGCTGTATTTTACCCCTTTTTCATATTGTCTGTCCATGTTCTTCTTACCAAAATGCTTCAGTTTATCTCACTTGATCCAAAGTGTAACTGCAATTTATAAAGGGCCTTTTAAAATATAAATTGATCTGACGTAGTTGCACTATATAAAGGCACCACATTAAATATAAGTTGAACAAAAGTGTAATTGCACTTTAAAAAAACCATAATATAAGTTGATATAAAGAGTAGTTGCAATCTATAAAGGCCATACATTAAATATAAATTGATCTGGAGTCCTCGCACTATATAACATCACCAGATTAAATATAGATTAAATATAAATAGATCTAAAGCGCTCAGTCGTTGCACTTTATACACATACAGCAGCTGCGCCCTGCCGCCAGAAAGGCGCTGTTGGTGGAGGTCGGACGGAATTCTTTGACGAGGAGGTTGAAGCTGATGGGGGCTCTTCTTGTCTCTTTTCTCTTGGAACAAAAGGAGCGGGAGGCGATTTGAAAAGAGCGGTTTGGGTAAAATCACCGAGAGAGAGAAAAGGAAAAGGGAGCAGGTGGGCGCTGTGCCCGGTGTCTCACTGAGTTTTCTACCTTAGGCCTCGGGCTCGCTTGCTGTGGGCGCCCAGCCTGGACCAGTGTCATGGAGGGGGATGTCCTAGACATGCTGGAAACCTTGGGGTGAGCGGTTTTAAACTTGTTTCACTCGCAAAATAACCTCCCCACACCCGATGTGCTGGGGTTTAATATCTTGTGGAGATTTCTGCGAACAAAGTGGCGGTGAAAGCCCCTCGGGAACGAATGGAGTTTCCAACACATACTAGGCCACGGTGAAACTGACCCGCCTCCCCGTCCCTCCCCTCCCATCACTCCAACCCTATCCCATCACCCCATTCATATTTCATCCCTCCATCTCTATCCAATACGTCTCCCCAGCCCTCTCCCAAACATCTCCCCAGCCCTCTCCCAAACATAGAACATTACAGCGCAGTACGGGCCCTTCGGCCCTCGATGTTGCGCCGACCCCTGAAACCATCTGAAGCCTATCTGACCTACACTATTCCATTTTCATCCATATGTCTATCCAGTGACCACTTAAATGCCCTTAAATTTGGCAAGTCTATTACTGTTGCAGGCAGGGTGTTCCACACCCCTACTACTCTCTGAGTAAAGAAACTGCCTCTGACATCTGTCCTATATCTACCACCCCTCAATTTAAAGCTATGTCCCCTCGTGTTGGTCATCACCATCCGAGGAAAAAGACTCTCACTGTCCACCCTATCTAACCCTCTGACTATCTTATATGTTTCTATTAAGTCACCTCTCAGTCTTCTCCTCTCTAATGAAAACAACCTCAAGTCCCTGAGCCTTTCCTCGTAAGACCTTCCCTCCATACCAGGCAACATCCTAGTAAATCTCCTCTGAACCCTTTCCAAAGCTTCCACATCCTTCCTATAATGTGGTGACCAGAACTGCACGCAGTACTCCAGGTGCGGCCGCACCAGAGTTTTGTACAGCTGCAGCATGACCTCGTGGCTCCGAAACTCAATCCCCCTACTGATAAAGGCTAGCACACCATATGCCTTCTTAACAGCCCTATTAACCTGGGTGGCAACTTTCGGGGATTTATGTACCTGGATGTCGAGATCTCTCTGTTCATCTACACTACCATGAATCTTGCCATTAGCCCAGTACTCTGCATTCCTGTTACTCCTTCCAAAGTGAACCACCTCCCATTTTTCCGCATTAAATTCCATCTGCCTCCTCTCGGCCCAGCTCTGCAGCTTATCTATGTCCCTCTGTAACCTATAACATCCTTCAGCACTATCCACAACTCCACCGACCTTTGTGTCATCTGCAAATTTACTAACCCATCCTTCTACACCCTCTTCCAGGTCATTTATAAAAATGACAAACAGCAGTGGCCCCAAAACAGATCCTTGCGGTACACCACTAGTAACTGAACTTCAGGATGAACGTTTGCCATCAACCACCACCCTCTGTCTTCTTCAGCTAGCCAATTACTGATCCAAACCGCTAAATCACCTTCAATCCCATACTTCCGTATTCTCTGCAATAGCCTACCGTGGGGAACCTTATCTCCCCAGCCCTCTCCCAAACATCTCCCCAGCCCTCTCCCAAACATCTCCCCAGCTCTCTCCCAAACATCTCCCCAGCCCTCTCTCAAACATCTCCCCAGCCCTCTCTCAAACATCTCCCCAGCCCTCTCTCAAACATCTCCCCAGCCCTCTCTCAAACATCTCCCCAGCCCTCTCTCAAACATCTCCCCAGCCCTCTCCCAAACATCTCCCCAGCCCTCTCCCAAACATCTCCCCAGCCCTCTCCCAAACATCTCCCCAGCCCTCTCCCAAACATCTCCCCAGCCCTCCATCAATATCCCATACGTCTTCCATCAATATCCCATACGTCTCCCCTATTCCTCCATTCCCCATCTCCCTATACTACCCCACTCCATCCCCCTTGGGGGCAGCACAGTGGTTAGCACTGTTGATTCACAGCTCCTGGGTCCCAGGTTTGATTCCCGGCTTGGGCCACAGTCTGGAGTCTGCATGTTCACCCTGTGTCTGGGTGGGTTTCCTCCGGGTGCTATGGTTTCCTCCCACAAAACCTGAAAGATGTGCTGTTAGGTAATTTGGACATTCTGAATTCTCCCCCAGTGTACCCGAACAGGCGCCGGAATGTGACGACTAGGGGCTTTTCACAGTAACCTCATTGCAGTGTTAATGTAAGCCTACTTGTGACAATAAAGATTATTCAAATTCATCTTCAACAAAGCACAACAGGCTGAGAGGAGACTTCATAGAGATGTTTAAAACTATAGGGTAACACGGTGGCGCTGCCTCACTGCGCCAAGGTCCCAGGTTCGATCCCGGCTCTGGGTCCGTGTGGAGTTTGCACATTCTCCCCGTGTTTGCGTGGGTTTTGCCCCACAACCTAAAAGATGTGCAGGGTAGGTGGATTGGCCATGCTAAATTGCCCCTTAATTGGAAAAAATGAATTGAGTACTCTAAATGGTTTTTTTTTAAATTATAAGACCTGGACAGGACAGATGGGGAGAAGCCGTTCCCACTTTTGAAAGGACCGAGCCGGAGGGCACATCAGTCTAAAGTCATCGGCAAAAGAAGCTGAAGCGACAAGCACAGAGAAGCTTTTTCACGCAGTGAGCGGTGAAGGTCTGAAATATGCTGCCTGGGAGGCTAGTGCAGGCAGCTTCAATCAATGCATTCTGAAGGGAATTAGATTGTTAGCTGACAAAGACACAGGATCACGGGGAGAATCGCACCTCGTGAATGGCTCATTCGGAGTGCCAGTGCCAATGCAATGGCTGAATGTCCTCCTTCTGTGCTGCAACAATTCTGTGACTCAAATCTTGCCCCACCCTGTCCCAACCCCCCGTCAACAGATCCTGCTCTTTCTTGCTCATCCCTTGTCCTGAGTTATGGAACATGGTACCAGAGTCGCTATGTTACTGGATGAGTCATCCAGAGTCATAGATTCATTTTTTTACCACAGTTGTGAGAATACATTTTATTTTCTAAAGATTACACTTTTGGGAAAATAAGCTAAAATGCCTACAGTTAAGTGATGTGTTTTATGTTGACAATTTTCCATTCGCTTTCCCTTTCATTTGAATTTTAACAATGCATTTAGTTGTGATCCTCATACCAGAGGAGCGTTCAAGTACCCAAGTTTGGGTTGCGCCAGGGACAGTCAGCCCCTATCCAAATGCAGCCTTGCTTCAAGCATGAACGAAAGAGCTGAATTCAAGAAGTGAATGACTGTCCTTGACATCAAGACAGCGCTTGGCCGAGTGTCAAGCATCAAGTAGTCCGAGCAAAAGTGGAGTCCATGAGAATCGGGGGATATCCTCCACTGTATGGCGTCTTATCGAGCACAAAGGAAGTCGCTGTGGTTGTTGGAGGTCAATCATCTCGGCTGCAGGGCATCACTACAGGAGTTCCTAAGGGTATTGCCCTTGGTTCAACCGTCCATGACCTTCCTTCCATCATGAGGTTAGAAGGCGGAACCTTCGCTGATGATTGCACAATGGTCACCATTTGTATCTCCTCCGATACTGAAGCAGACCACGTCCAAATGCAGCAAGACCTGGACAATATCCAGGCTTGGGTTGACAAATGATGAGCAACATTCGAGCTGCACAAGTGCGAATAAATGACAATCTCCAACAAGAGAATTTAACCATTTCCTCATGCCATATAATAGCATAACAATTGTTGAATCTCCCACTATCAATATCCTGAGGGTTACCATTGATCAGAATGGTAACTCGACTAGTCACTAAAATACTGTGGCTACAAGAGTATATCAGAAGCTGGGATTTCTGCAGCGAGTAACTCGCCTCCTGACTGCCCAAAGCCTGTCAATCATTGACAAGAGACAAATCAGGAGTGTAATGGAATACTCTCCACTTTCCTGGGTGAATGCAGCTCCAATAAATGAAGCTTGACACCATTCAGGACACAGCAGCCTGCTTGATTGGCACCCCTTCCACAAACATTCACGAACTGATACACTGCAGCAACTCACCACGACTCCTTAGACCTAATCTTCTATGCCCATGACCACTGCCATCTCAAGGGTATGGACAGCAGACACATTGGAATACTACCACCTGCAGGCTCCCCTTCAAACCAGTCACCATCCTGACTTGGCACTGCATCGCTGTTCCTTCGCTGTCATTGGGTCAAAACCCTGGAACTCCCTCCCAAACTGAACTGTGGGTGTACATGCACTACATGGACTGCAGCAGTTTAAGAGGGCAGTTCACCATCATCTTTACCGGATGGACAGTTAATGCTGGCCTGGTCAGCGAAGCCCACATCCTGTGAATTTTTTTTTTGTTGGTAACTAAACTCGAAATTTGAATCTGTAATGTTTTCCATCTTCTGTTATTTCTATTGATCATGGCCTTTACATCAGTAGGGTTTGCAAATATTGTGAATGTTGCCTGAGAATGCCTGTGTTCCTATTGTCCATTTTTTTTTGTCTTCTGAATTTTGAAGAACACATGTTGTTTTACTAGTTTCCTTCTTGTCGGCTAGTGTTTCCCTACAGTTGCGATCATTCCTGCTATATTATTTTTTTCCATTTGACCATTTCAACCCACGTTTTGATATTAGCATTCTACCTGTATTAGTAATTAAGTGAATCTCCATTTTCTTTTGCTACAGGTACAGTGGACCCTTGTTAGAAGAAGAAGCACTCTTGAAAGCTGTTGAGACTGGGCCATCCTCTTTAGAATTTACTAAACTCTGTGCGTGGTTATCAACACAGATTAAAACGTTGTGTAATTTGGAAGAAAGTATAAATGCAACTGCCAGTAAGTGCAGTCTATTCTCAGAACTTCTATTGTTTAAATACTGCTTGCTCTTGCTCAACTCCTCTGGGAAAGAAAATTATCATGAGACCAGATATGCTTGTTCCATGGCCCTGACTGGTTTTCTGAGAAATGTTTAGCTTGAAGTTTGCCTCCAGATGTTCCCGCTGATTAGAAAATAATAGCATCTTGTTATATGTGAATTCATAGGTAAGAACCTGTATCATATCATAGTGATTTAATTATCCTGATAATTTATCATTGGGAAGTTCAATTAATAATTAGCCAAATTATATCGTGCTCAATTTTTTAAAATCCTAGAAATTATGCTTGTTAAAATAAAGGAGGACGATGATTTGGTCAGTTTATTCCTACAGTTGCATCCAATAACGTTGCATAGGTGAAATCAGCTTAAATTCATTGCTACAGGAAGTAACGCATCTTGTCAATTTGCTACTTTCATAGAATCCCCTTGATAGATGTGGGGTGGGGTGCAGAACACATATAATTAGATACAAGGGAGGTATGGATAAGGACATATGAGGAGTATCACAGAAAGGTACTTTATGTAGATTCCAAGTCTTTTTAAAATGGTAACTGAGAAAATGAGTCGAAAATGGACAATCTTTATGAGTTCCACAAGGGATTGTCTATGGATGGTATTTCTATGGACTCTCAGAAGGCAGGTTCCACATAAGAGATTGTTAAACAGAAATGGGCACACGTGGAATGTTAACAGAAATGGGCACACGTGGAATGTTAACAAAAATGGTCACACATGGAATGTATGGCAACCTATTGATATTGGGGAAGATAAAAGCAAATTACTGCGGCTGCTGGAATCTGAAACAAAAACGGAACATACTGAACAATCTCAGCTGGCCTGACAGCATCTGTGGAGGGAAAAGGGAGATAATGTTGCAAGTCTGGATGACTCTTTGTCAAAGCTGATCCTAACCCTATTATTAGGGAAGAATTGATTAGGAGGCAACACACAGTAGGGAATTATATGTCCACGTTTTCTGTGACACCAAGTTGGGTGGGGCAGAGTAAGTCATGTAGATCAGAGGCACAGAAAATTGCACGGGGACACTGACCCTTGAGCCTGCTCCACCAATCAGTAAGATCACAGCTGATTGACTAACCTCAACACCACATTCGAGCTTCACATGTGCATCTTGATGCGTATGCGATTGGTAGTCACAGCATGGAGAGGATTATCACGCCTGTCCTCTGTATCACACAAGTGCCCACGTATACACACTCAAAAAAAAAGATAGGCAGTTGGGAGCAAAAACCTTTACATATTTTTCCCCCTTTAGAGTTGCGTTCATTGCGCATCATCTGATCTTATGGTCTTCATCTGATGTGTTTGATGCTGTCAGCCACAAATGTGGATTACTTGTATATAATCAATTAATAAGATTTCCTATGTTAAACAATATCAAGGATACCAAACTTTGAAATTATGGTTGAATTATTGAGTTTTCAAGCTGTGTTGGTTACCATGGCAAATTCAGCAAACATGGAAATGGGTTACAAGTTCAAACTAGAAAAGGATAAATTTGAGTCTCCAGACCAGGACTTTCTTCTTGTTATGCAGCATGATCAACTCGTGTAATGAACACGGTAGAATAGTTGAAGTGCAAACAGGAAAATTGAGTTTTCGCCATGGTGATTCTCGCCATGGGGTGATTACCAACTACATTATCATTGAGATTCAAATGAAGTATGGTCATGAACACCAGAAACAGGTTAGGAGATAAATAACTTCACACGATTTTAATGAGAAAATTTATAAAAACTTGTAAAACAAAGGATCGGTGATGGTCTTGTTAAATGACAGCAGGCGCGTGGAGCCATACGCCGTACACCCAATCCTATTTCTGACTGCCAGTGGTCTGCAATAGGAGGATAGTGTGATATCCCTTTTTACTTTCATTTCAGTGAGTCAAAGGCTTTTCGTCTTTTGGTGTCATTGAGTGCCACATTTAGCATGTCCATAGCTCAGTGTTAATTGTTCAGTATAGGAATATATATAGTGTATTATATATATTATAAATATTTATATATATTATATATAATATTTATATAAATACATAAAATTTGTCAAATTTCGTGTACACCATTTTGAGAAATGTTTGTGTTTTACTCCTGGCAATTGGATTGCATCAGTTAGTGAACTGTGATCAGTAAGTGTGTAGAACAGGGGTAGGCAAACTTTTCCGTGCAAGGGCCACATTCAGAAATTCACAATTTTAAAGGGCCGCATAGTATATTAAGTAAAATAATTATTATTTAAAATAGCCAAAATAAAAGGTTTTTAAAGAAAAAAAGCAATTAATTTTATTAATTAATATTTTAAAGTAGAAACTTCACATGAAACATATGTTGTGCCAAGCAATGATCACCCTACTCAAGTCAACGTATCCACCCTATACCAGTAACCCAACAGCCCCCCCCCCCCCCCCCCCCCCCCCCCCCCATTAACCTTAAAATAAATTTTAAAAAATTTTTAAAATTTTTTATGACTTGATCTTGGTGGGCCGCATAAAAGGGCCGTAGTTTGCCCACCCCTGGTGTAGAAGATTGTGTGCCAAAGAAGGTACTTCATGGTTCCCCAACCAGAAAACGTGGTTTAATCGGAAGATTCACTCTTTCTGAAGTCCGGATCTGAGGCTTTCGAGACAGGTGACCCTGACCTATACAAGAAATTTAGGTATAACCTCTGCATAGGCATCAGGGACTCCCAGGAAACAATACCAGACTAAGCGAGAGTCACAGACTCAGGATACGGACTTTCATCGGTTATGACAAGACTTAAACAATATAACAGGCTATAATGCAAAGCAGAGTAGAATCTCTGGCAACAGAGCACCTTTCCTTGATGAACTCAATGCATTCTATGCTCGTTTCGAGCAGGAAACCAACAAACTGTTGTCAACGGCCCCAGAAACCTCAGATACACCCATACTTACCATCACAGGATCAGACGTCAGATTGGTCTTATTGAAAGTGAACCCTCCTGATAGAGTCCCTGATCGTACTAAGATCCTGAACGGACCAACTGGCGGGTGTGTTCGCAGACATATTCAGCCTCTCCCTACTGCGTTCTGAGGTTCCCAACTGCTTCAAGAAGACCACAATCACACCGGTGTCAAAGAAGAACCAGGCAATGTATCTCAATGACTGCTGTCCGGTGGCCTTGACATCTATCGTAAAGAAATGCTTAGAGAGGTTGGTCTTGAGACACAACAACTCCATACTCCTAGAAAGCGTTAATCCACTCCAATTTGCATGACACCACAATCGGTCCACAGCAGATGCTACCTCCCTGGCCCTGCACTGATCCCTGGAGCATCTCGACAACAAGGACTCCTATGTCAGACTCCTATTCATTGACTACATCTCCACCTTCAACACGATAATCCAAACCACCCTCCTATCCAAACTCCAAATCCCAGGATTTGGCTCCTCCCTCGGCAACTGGACCTTCGGCTTCCTGACCTATAGAGCACAATCTAAGGATAAACAACGACACCTCCTCCACAATAGTCCTCAACATCAGGGCCCCACAAGGTGAGTATTTAGCCCCCGACTATATTCCCTATATACACGACTGGCAAAATTCGGCCCCAACTCCAGCTACAAGTTTGCTGATGATACAACCGTAGTGGGTCGGATCTCGAGCAACTATGAGTCGGAGTACAAGAGAGAGACAACCTAGTGGCATGGTGCAAGAACAAAAATCTCCCTCGATGAGCAGCTGGTCATTGACTTCAGGAAGCAAAATGTCGTGCACACTCGTGTCTGCATCAGTAGTGCAGAGGTGGAGATGGTTGACGGCTTCAAATCCAAAGGTGTGCACATCACCACCAATCTGTCCTGGTCCACCCACGTCGACGCTATGACCAATAAAGTACAACAGCACCTGTACTTCCTCAGGAAACTAATGAAATTTGGCATGTCCAAATTGACTCTTTCTAGACTCTTGAATGGTCCTCTTCTGGACTGAAGTGATCTCCCATGCATCGTCTCTACGGTGTAGTACTACACTCCATATGCTTCACCCAATAATTATGTATCTACATTGTTTATTTATGTTTGTCCTATGTTTTTCATGTATGGTACGATCTGACTGGACTGTATGGAGAACAATACTTTTCACTGTACCTCGGTACACGTGACAATTTATCAAAATCTGATAGCTAAATTTAGTGGCCTATATTAGAATCTGAGTCGATTCTCTTTTATGCAGCTGCTGCTTCTTTCTGTGAGCTTTACTTATGTGATATGTTACATTTGTAATATGGTGCCTCGGCATGGGTGAGAAGGTTATGTGGCCTCGAACACGCAGCTTTCTTAGATAGATTCAGCTTCTTGATAGGTGTTAATGGTAATAATTGCATTATACTTTTCTCTAATTAATAACTTTTTAATTCTACCGGCTCTTGCTATTGTTTAAGGTGCCGATGACATTGAAAGTTTTCTGCTGGAGATTAATGGCTTCCTAAAAGAGATGTCTTGCCCCTATTCAACACTTCTCTCAGGAGATTTTGAAGAGAGACTAAAAAAGAAGGAAGACTGCTTAAAACTTCTGTGTAAGTTAAATTATCTACTAGCAGGTAGAATGTTGATGTTGTCCATGCACTTGTTGCAGGGATTGCTACTGAAATCTTTTATAATTAATCAAAGGATTGCACATAACACATTCTAAAGACATAGGAAAATGGAAGCCAAAAATTTATGGCACAGAAGAATGGATCTACAAGTAATATTTGTTTGGTGTTGTGGGAGTGTTTTGAGATGATATCTGACTCACCACCATTCACCACCAGGTGTCCCCAAAATACCTTGTTACAGGAATTCAGTGATTTTTTTTCTTGGAGCTTGCAGGATCTTTGGCATAGGCAGCCTTATGGTGCCTTTTCAAAAAATAAATTCCAATTAAGGGGCAATTTAGTATGGCCAATGCACCTATCCTGTACATGTTGGATCGTGGGGGTGAGACCCATGCAGACGCTGGGAGAAATGTGCAAACTCCACACAAATAGTGATTTGGGTCCTCTGTGCCATGAGGCAGCCGTGCTAACCACTGCATCACCATACCACCCTTTTCAAAGTTGCTGTTCTTCACTGTTTACCTAGATATAAACCTAGAAAATCAATGCACTCGATAATGGCTGCAGGGCCATTAAGTCAACCCCACAGAGAATAGTTGATGTTAGCAGGTGCTCGCTGTGGAGGCAGCACATCGAGGATTGATCATGCCCTTCTCAAAATCCAGCTCTTCAGTGAGAGTCACTGGATTAGAAACTCCTTTCGTTTTTTCCCTTGCTCCATCTCCTGCCTTACTCAGTTGAGCAGGACAGAGAGATACTCAGTGGGCAGCTAACTCAGGAGAAAAGGAAATCAAACTTGATACTTTAAAGCTGGTCTTCCTTAAGAGCAATGGTAGCTCTGGTTATAGCCTTGTTGCTCTCTGACTGCTAATCTGCATAATCCCTCCCTTTCCTCGTCTCTACCAATGATCCATTGTCACTAAGATTCAGACCAATCCAGTTAACTGTCTTTGTTGCTCCTTATACCTATGAACCAGCATTTTTCTCGAGTTTCTCTGTTTCACCTCGTATCCTCTTCAAGCTCATTTTTTCAATGAGGCCTACTTTGTTTTGACCCCATTGATGCTAAATAACTGATAGTCCTGTACTAGCTGACATCGTAAACGGTTGCACCCCCTTTTTTTTTGCTCTTTCTCCTTTTTCAAAAGTACTGCCATATTCTCCTCCATTTGAAATCAATAGTTTTTTTGTTTCATTGGGCATTAATGGTCACAGAACCCAAGAAGGTAGATAGAGTTAAGATGCAGATCGGCAATGGTCTAATTGTATGGCATAACAGACTGAAAGAGATTAAAGCTTGCTGTTTCCCAAAGTTCCTTTTGGATGAGGCTGGGAAAGGAGATATATCAATGCCTGACCTGAGTTTAAGAACAATTAGTTCTAAATAAACATTGCCAAGAATAGTTTTTTTTTAAAAATCATTTTTAATATAAAACTGGATGTTTAAATAAGTGTTTGCGATGTTCTTTGCTAAAAATGGATGTTTTAATAATTTTATTATTGTCACAAGTAGTCTTATATCAACACTGCAATGAAGTTACTGAGGGCAGCACAGTGGCGCAATAGTTAGCACTGCTGCCCCACGGCGCCGAGATCCCAAGTTCGATCCCGGCTCTGGGTCATTGTACGTGTGGAGTTTGCACATGTGTTTGCGTTGGTTTCACCCCCACAACCCAAAGATTTGCAGGGTAGGTGGATTGGCCACGCTAAATTGCCCCTTGGAAAAATATGAATTGGCCTCTAAATTTTTTTTTAAAACAATGCTTTTACTGGTGAAAATCCCCTAGTCGCCACACTACGGCGCCTGTTCGGGTACACTGAGGGAGAATTCAGAATGTCCAAGCCGTCTTTCGGGACCTGTGGGAGGAAAACGGATCACCCGGAGGAAACCCACGCAGACAAGGGGAGAATGTACAGACTCCGTACGGACAGTGACCCAAGCCAGGAATCAAACCTGAGACCCTGGCGCTGTGAAGCAACAGTGCTACCCACTGTGATACCGTGCCGCTGTTGGGAGTACGCATTCTCCCTGTGCCTACGTGGGTTTCCGCCCCACAATCCAAAGATGTGCAGGGTAGGCAGATTGGCCATGCTAAATTGCCCCTTAATTGGAAGGAAAAAAAAGTACGTTGGGAATATTGTTGTGATGATGAACAAAACTTTGCTTCTCTTTTCAGTGAGCGATAAATCTAGTTGTCAACTTTAGATATATTTAAAATATACAAAAATGCAACATTCCTTTGTGTCTGTTTGTTTTCAGTATACCTGTCATCTGAGCTTCAAACTGCTAGGATCCTGCACTCTAAATCTCCTCAAATACCTAAAGTTGAAGACAATGAAGAAGTTCGGCAGGAAATTAAATCTATCTGTGCGACATTGAGTTTACCCTGTCCTGTCTCTGGTGTTGCTGATGCGCATTTATTTCAGGTTATAGAGGAAAAGGTTGGTGCTACAGTTTGTCGTTCTCAAACCTTGATGTGTATTAGCTCTGTTGGAAACATTTCTAAATAATCTTTGTTCTCCAGGTGAAAAATGTTACCTCCAAAATTCCCAAAAGCCATGTGGGAGAACCATTGCTGAAGTTAACACTAACTCCTGACCAGTGGGTAAGAGACTACTTTAAGAAATAAGAAAGCACCTCACGTAGAATAATCAACTTTGAATTGCAGTTGCTGTTATTTGGGTAAACATTACTGCTATTTTGTATTAATGATCTTTAATGTGTTTTTTTGGTGGCATTGCTTCAGGGAGGAATATTGATCTGAACACTGCCAGAGGAAGCTGTCCCTTTTGCATAAGGCCATGGGATTTTTAACATCCAGAGAAATTAAAGAAACATAGCAAGAGCTAGCCATAGTTATCTTCTGAGCGTTTGACCTTCAAATTACCAATGAGCTAGGCTGACACTTGAGCGTAACACAATGGGAGCGCGACGTGGCCGGTGGATTCCGGGGGAAGTCTCCCGCAAGCTTCTCAACAGCCACAACGTCTTGAGGGATCTACCCAAGGCCCGCGAGGCGTCGGGATTAGGATCCTGTGCACACTGGGTGGAACCAAGCCACGCTCTTATAAGTAGGCCTCAAACCTATTTAAGGCCTACTTACCTGGTATCTACTGGCCTCCCTAGGGAGGCTGCAGCCGGGCGCCGTTCAGTATTGGTCCACACAAATGTGGAATGGCACCCGGCGGGGGGGGGGGAGAACGGTGGCGGTTATCTCCCAGGCCTATGTGTGGGGAGTGACATTGCCATGGGTGGGGGATCCACAATCTCACTTGGAGATCGGGACACCCTTTGAAAATGGTAGCCTGATCTCAAGAGTTAAGCTCCTCGATGAAAACAATTCCGTGCGGGCTAAACTGGTGAGAAACTCCGAGAGCCCAAAAAAAGTGACTCATTGTCATTAGATAGGGGTGGGGACTGAAACTCCCAGCAAACTCTGCCTTTTAGAGACCTTTCTGTTAAATCGCGCCTGCCCATTTATTCATGGGGACCAGTGCAAAAGGGTAACAGAGTGTGAAGTTTAATCACAATGGGCATTTTCATAAAATTACTTTTGAGGGGTTAAGACAGTATATTGGGAGCAGGGAGGTGAGCGAGTGGTGAAGATAAAGGAGTAATGCGAAGCAGAGTTGGGAATGGAGATCAATAGGGGAGTATGGAAGGGCGGCGTGTGGCGCAGTGGATAGCTCTGGGACTGCGCCGCTGAGGACCCGGGTTTGAATCCCAGCCCTGGATCGCTGTCCATGTGGAGTTTCCGCATTCTCCCAATGTCTGCGTGGGTTTCACCCCCACAACCCAAATATGTGCAGGGTAGGTGGATTGGCCATGCTAAATTGCCCCTTATTTGGAAAAAAATAATCGGGTACTCTAATTTATAAAAACATAGGTGAGTATGGAGTGAGGTACTGCAAAGGATAAACGGGACCTCCTCTTGTGCAAGGATGAGCCTGATACAGGTTAAGGTGGTGCATAGGGTGCATATGACTTGTGAGAATGAGTGGGTTCTTTCAGGGATAGCAGATGAGTGGGATTGGATTGGATTGGATTTGTTTATTGTCACGTGTACCAAGGTACAGTGAAAAGTATTTTTCTGCGAGCAGATCATCAAGTACATTAAAAAGAAATACATAATCGGGCAACACAAGGTACACAATGTAACTAGGTAACACTGGCATCGGATGAAGCATACAGGGATGTAGTGTTAATGAGGTAAGTCCATAAGAGGGTCGTTTAGGAATCTGGTAACAGTGGGGAAGAAGCTGTTTTTGAGTCTGTTCGTGCGTGTTCGCAGACTTCTGTATCTCCTGCCCGATGGGAGAAGCTGCAAGGGTGAGTAAGCTGAGTTGGAGGGGTCTTTGATTATGCTGCCCGCTTTCCTCAGGCAGCGGGAGGTGTAAATGGAGCCAATGGATGGGAGGCAGGTTTGTGTGATGGACTGGGCTGTGTTCACAACTCTCTGAAGTTTCTTGCGGTCTTGGGCCGAGCAGTTGCCATACCAGGCTGTGGTGCAGCCAGATAGGATGCTTTCTGTGGTGCAGCCCGATAGGATGCTTTCTATAGTGCATCTGTAAAAGTTGGTAAGAGTTAATGTGAACATGCTGAATTTCCTTAGTTTCCTGAGGAAGTATAAGCGGTGTTGTGCTTTTTGGTGGTAGTGTCGACGTGTGACAGATGTGGGCGGGGGCCAGCGAATCACCCGCTCATGTTTTGGGATTGTGAAAAATTGGGAAGATTCTGAGTGGAGTGTTCGCGGTCTTCGCCAGGATAGTGGCGGAAGAGGTGGACCTGGACCCTTTGGTGGCGATATTTGGTGTTTCAGAGAAGCCGGAGCTTCAGACTATAGTTGATTGTTGGGAATTATGTTACTCGCCTTGATACATGTTTGTAATAAAATACGTTTTCAAAAAAATGACTATATTAATTTAAACTTTGAAAATGTAACAGTTTAGCTTAAATGTGCAGGAACAGCTGAGGCCTGTAATGTATGGTGCCTGTGTGACACTAGAGGAGTTGGTGCATTTGTGAGAATTGTCTTTCACTGTTTTCAGTTGAGCTCACAGATTCTGAACTTGAAAGGAGAAATAATCTGCATTATAGTGCGTTTTGCATTCTCTAAACAACCTCAACCACTTTACAGGCAATGAATTATTTTTGAAGTACAGTTGTGCAGGCAAACTGAAAACTTGTGCATGCTGAAATGCCACAAAGAAGATTAAAATAATGACCAATCTGTTTTTGGTGATAGCGGAGGAGGGGTGACTATTGGTTAGAAACTCCTTGGGCTAGATTCTCCACAGGTGGGATTCTCCATTCCACCAGCAGCGCACCCACACATGCGGGTTTACGGGCAACATGGTGTGGCCACAATGGGGAAATCCCATTGGCAGGTGGTGGGAATGGAGAATCCTGCTGCCGCCGAGGGCATGCTGCCGAGGAAAATATGTCTGGCGGACCAGAGAATCCCGCCCGTTGTTCTTTGTTGGAAAAAAATGCGGCGACATTTAGCGCTCACCTAAAGTGGAAGATATGACCTGGTTAACTTCTCAACAAAAGACCGACTTCCAAAAATGTGTCACATTCTTAGTGCAGTGAAGTGTTTGCCTAGATTTGCAAGGAGCAGGAATTGAACCTACAAATTTCTGGCTACGAGTTGCGAATGCTATTGCTGAACTAATCTGACAAAAAGTGGCAGCTTAGTACATTCAAATATCTAGTTTCTGCTGTGGGGCTTCCTGTCGATAATTGTGAGTGAATATGTTGTGTAAGATCTTTGAGAATGAAAGATCTTACAATTATAAAGTACCTCTATGCAATTGGCCTTAAGGCTTTTAGATAAGGGATACTTGGCCTGTTAGTTAATGATGGAAACTATCCTTTGCTTCAGTCATTTTTTTAAATGATGCCAATATTCGACAAGTCCATTGGTGCACTACTGAATCATGCAGAAATGTTCCATCTTTGTTCTTACCCAGGACAGTGTAACCATACTGCTGCTGAGTTCAACAACCCGGGATCTTAGTCTAAGTGACTGGTATTAATGTTTTTGGAGGTCACAATCTTGGTCAACAGTGGTGCATGTGGACAATAAGTACTCTTCAAAAGCTGTCTAAAATTGAATAATTACATCCTGTTTGCAGTTTAGGAGTACACTGGCACTGCTACTCAAGGAACCATACCACTGTACAAAGTCGCACCTTACAGTGGAGGAAAGTGGGGACAAAATAGATATAAATTGGGGAAAGACAAATATAGACATTAAGGAAATAATTGCATTGTTGATTATACCAAGTTGGATAAATGTGTTGCTAAGGAAATTAATTTGGGAATTGTCATTATTTCAGTTATTTTGGTGACTTTAATTGATTTAATTAGAATTTAGCGTGTAGTTATTTTTAATGGGAGAGCAATCAAGGCTGTTGTTTTCTGCTAGAAACAAACTTCAGTATTACATCTCCGTTTCCGGATCTGGACCTGTTGCCCATACCAATGTAGAATAGATCAGTCACAGTATGACAGACCAATTTGATCAACTTATTGAGTATACTAATGTCAGTAAGTAGCTTGTTTGGATTACTGAAGTTACTGTAGTCATTAATAACAGGCTTGTGTGCGAACTGTCATTGCTATACCCAAGAGCTAATAGATGGCCAACCGATCTTTCTGTGATGAACGACTAGATCAAGAGTATTAATAATCTCTCCGCTCTGCATTTCATTTACAACTGCAGAACTTGTGAACTGTGGATATAAGGCACTATTTATGTTTTCATATGCACAATCCTGTGTCAAACATCATGTGAACAGTTTCAGTCTGTCTTGAAACCAGATTGAGTGTTAGTTCAGAGAAGAATGTTCCTTGGCATGATGAAACACTTGCTTCATGGTGAATTGAATAATGTTCAAATGTGTCAAGGTCAATTAGGTTTGTGCATCTGGTCCATGATTTATAGTTGTTAAATGTGTACACTTGTATTAACTACGTATAGCTTGAGAACATTAGCAAGAGAAGGAGATGAACAGGAGTTGAGATTAAAAATATTTTTGCAGACTTAACAAGGACAATACCTTGTTGTGAGAGCAGCATAATGTGTTGGGCTATTTTTCCTCCAGGTTCTGCTTAAAAAACCATCAAAAATCAAAGTCTTAATTACATTCTTCTCTACAACTAGGATTTTATTGTGACAGTATTATGAATTGTGCTGGATAACTGATGTACTCACCATATTAGGAACAGTGTGGCTTCTTCAAATGTGATTCTTTGTGGCACCTGTTAACTCACAATGCCCAGGGCGGCAAGGTGTCGCAGTGGTTAGCACTGCTGCCTATGGTGCTGAGTACCCGGGTTCGATCCCAGCTCTGGATCAGTGTGTGGAGTTTGCACATTCTCCTCGTGTCTGCGTGGGTTTTGCCCCCACAACCCAAAGATGTGCAGCTTAGGTGGATCGGCCATGCTAAATTGCCCCTTAATTGGAAAAAAATAATTGGGTACTCTAAATTTAAGAAAGAAAAACTCTCAATGCTCAGCATTGCTTATTCTCAGAATATGAGAATATGCAGAATTACTTCTAACTCTACATCTCACTCCTATCTTCCGAGCCCTTCCAGTTCTTCACTGCTTCTAGCATAATTTCTCCCACTTGTATGTCTTGGCCCCAATCAGTGCTTTATTTCCTATGGGTCAGTTTTCTGGCCTCGATACTTGTAGCCTCCATTTCGGTTGAGATCCCAGCGTTCATCCATCTTCAGGACCGTATTGACCCCCGAGTTCCCATTGGTATGGCCCTCACCTCCTTTCCCTTAAGTCCAGGGATGCAAACTTTAAGAGATGTGGTGGACAATTGGTTTAGCCATTTCCTACCAGATCTGGCTCGACAGGATGAAACACTGAGGTCCTGCCCTTGTTTGCTGAAAATGGCTCACTAGATTTTTGGAATAAAGATAGTTCCTGGCGTCTTTACTGTCTTAAGTATCTTTCCTGTGTTGTCTCCAAAAATAGAAGGGAGGAGCTCATGGATTTGTTTATTACTAAAACTGAGACTATTCGATTAGCTATTTCTGCCTCGTCTGTCCTTTCCAATAGCTCACCACACCAATTTTCCCCTAAAGTTCCACTCTGCGCTAACGCTAAATTTGTAGTTTTTCTCTGCCTCTGCTCATGCTCTCTCTGAGTTCACCTTTTCCATGAGACTGTTTCTCTTTCCCCCCCCCCCCCCCCCCCCCCCCCCCCCCCATTGCTAACTGATTATTGTTAATGGGTCTCTTGTCTCTTCCTCATTTAAATATTCTGTCATCCCACTTTAAAAAAGCTCATCATTGAAATCATCTCCTTGCAGACTACCTGCTCACCTATCATTCCTATGCATGCTGACTGATATTGGCTTCTGGTTGAACACCATCTTGTTTCAATCTCCTCATGTGGTTTCTTGTCATTTTTTGGTTATAATGTGCCTGTGCAGTGTCTTGGGAAGGTTAATTATGTTAACGGTGATTCTATTGTACGGAACCAGATGGATACCCTCAAGAAAAGGGGGATTAAAAGAAGCAAAGACCAGCAAAATTGGAGATAAAGAAAATTAAGAACAGGCGTTGATGGAGTGGTACAGATGCTGGTGCATTAAATATGCTACTGTAAGGAAGAGGTGGACAAAGAGATCTGCAGCTGGTGGCGGGGGGTGGAACAGTATAATTATAGGACGATGTATAATTTGTCCTTTAGCACTTGTACCTCGATCAACCATACATTATTATATAACAGTGTAACTACTGTCATTGTAAGACTGCATACACAACCTTTGACTCCAATGCGAAGACACCACATGACCTCCATTTGTGTTAATCACATGATCTACATGAAATAACATCTCAAATTGATCAACATCACACAATCTGAAAAATAGCATTGTATCCAAAATAATGTAGAGTGTGCTGAAACTAGAGGAACCGGTACTTTGCGTATGTTCTGGATTAGATTTTTCTGCCAAATTGGTTTGCAACATCTGCCATCAATTTTCTCCTCTTCACTGCACACCTGCTAAAACAATGAGCATTTGTATTAGCTGTCTTTCTGAAAAATGAAACTTTGAAAGGTTTTTGATAAAATCCAGGCAGTTCACCTCTTTTGGTATTAAATAGCTACTCAGCCCATTAGTGTACAAGAGATGGAAAAATTCCTTTTCATAGTGGCATTAATAGCTTTTCCAAAAAAACTGCTCTTCTCGTGTCTTCCCATATCTGTCTCCACTCCGATTGTATAATATAATGTGGATTGATTGTTCAAAAATGCATTTTAAACAAAATGATAGGAAAAAGGATTGTGCTGATGATGTATTATACCTTGCACAGTAACTATTGCAACAGTTGCATTTGTTTAAATAATCAAATATCCATTATGACACCTTTTTAAGTGAGACTACGAAGTAATGCTTAATTATTGGCAGTTTTTGAGTTTTGTGCAACAGCCAGTACAAGTTATTGTATTCTGTGTTATCTTATTGTTTATTAACCTGGGCCACTTATTGTCCTGACCGTATTCAAATTTCTTTCCTTTATCTTTTAGTTCAAGTTGGTGGAAGTATTGTGTGGAGAGGCTTGGTTTGGGGCCAGAACTATTTCCAATTTGTATAAACAACCTGAATGTAGAAACTCAATGGAAAGCGGTCATATATGTCTACGGGGCCGGTTTAGCACAGGGCTAAAGAGCTGGCTTTGAAAGCAGACCAAGGCAGGCCAGGAGCACGGTTCAGGCCAGGAGCACGGTTCAATTACCGTACCAGCCTCCCCGATCAGGCGCCGGCATGTGGCGGCTAGGGGCTTTTCACAGTAACTTCATTTGAAGCCTAGAACATAGAACATTACAGCGCAGTACAGGCCTCATGTAAAGAATAGCAAAATTAAAAGATCAAGTAGAATATCAAAATACTGCTCAGAAATAGCATAGAACTGAACAAAGTATGCAAGTGGCAGAACAACTGTAGCTGAAATGTTATATTTATAGTACAACGCATGGGGGGAAACCATACAACTCGGCTAGCTGGGAAGTTGAAAGGAGCTTTGGCAGATTAAAAGCTAAATATGCTCATCTATAGCAGAGCAGTGAGAAATGGGGTGAATAGGATATTGAACTGCAGAGCTAAATAGTAGTCAAAAGGTAACAATTCAACTTTCTAATCCTCGGTTCAGACCCTATAGTTAGTACTGTCTGGTTTAGAATACTTAAGAAATGAGATTCAAGCTCTGGTAGTAGTCAAGGAAGGAGTATTGCCCAAATGTTGTAGTCGGCTCTGCAGGGAATCTGTGGCATCTGTCAGCGTGGCAGTCAGCTTGAAGAATCCTCAAAGATGACAAAAAAGGAAATAGCAATTCCAAGTAAATAAGTAAGCAAAACAAAGATTTGGGCGTATACATGGGATTAAGGGTGAAACCTAATGGAATGATGCAGGCTTTCAAAAACTACACATTATTTCCTTGAAGAATGACATTCTGCACTTAGTCATTTTTCAGACCGTGGGAGGTTGTTCATAAGTAATTTATATTTGACTGCACAGTTTAAAAACGTAATTACCCATGACTCAGGTTTTCATTGATCTTTGGTGAGGTAGTAGCGAGTAATTGGTTGAAGTTAATGCCTTAACAGTTTTGATCCCAAGTCTGCAACAGCACAACCTTTTTAAGCCAGTTGTTCAAACACAAAATTATCTTTAAATATTGTTTATCTGAATTAAGCGTTCAGCTGAGCTATTGTTGGACCATGTGTTTGGTGGGCATAACTTCTTTATCCTCTGGATAGTAACCTGTATTTGTATCTTTCTGCTCAGGAGAAGCTGTTGGCAATAAATGATGCTCTTGCTAATGACTATGAGTGCCGCAGAAGAATGTTGATCAAGCGTTTAGATGTGACTATCCAGTCATTTGGGTGGTCAGACAAAGCCAAGGTAGGAGTCAAAGTCTGAGGATATAGAAGATCATTAAATTGTTTTTGTAGCTTGCAGCTTGCCTCCCTAACCCTGACTTTCATAATTGAATGTACTATGGATTCAAGTAATACATAAACTACTGAATAAATTCTTTTTGTTATTTAAATGTGGTTTTTAAAAAAATTTAAAGTACCCAATTAATTTTTTCCCAATTAAGGGGCAATTTAGCATGGCCAATCCACTTACCCTGCACATCTTTGGGTTGTGGAGGTGAGACCCACGCAGACATGGGGAGAATGTGCTAAACTGAAGAAATTCTAAGAAGAAAGATGGGTTAAAATAAATCCCAAGAATGCTTAACATTTTGTCATTTCCTGTCAGCTTGAAAGTGCTTACAAACAAAAAATGTGTTTTGAGGAACCTAGAACTATATGAATGTTATTGTTTGTTAATGTTCTGCTCCTGTTATACACATTCAACCCTTCACTGAATTTCCAATATCTAAAGTTTCCGGCAGAAGATCACAACAGTAAATCAACAATTTACAAAATGAGTAATAAAGTAAGATGACTATTAGTATATGAAAAGGATGAGGGTTTGCATCCTGTTCAGCTCACTCCCAGTCTCGGTGCTAACTCGCTCACCCTCGCCCACTGTGAGTGTGCCTGACAGTGTGTCGGGGTGAAGGGGAATAAGAAACTGGAGAGTGAGCCAAACATGCTTGCCACCCTCTTTCCACCACTCCCTGCCCCCCTCTCTCAGACATCCCCGTCACTCATCCACTTCCACCAACTCTCATGCTCTCTCTCACTGACTCACTAAATTCCCGCACACTCTCCTAGCCCTAGGCAGCAAATATTGTGATCACACACCACATCCGGCCCACCTGTCCACCAAAGCAAGTCAGTTTCTCCCTCTCTCTACTCTCCTTTCTCACTCCAGAACCCACTTGCTGCTGCCCGTAAATGCTGGAGAGGAACAGCTTTTGATTGGAGGAGCACTTTATTTGCGAATCCTACACCGGCAATTTAGAAACGATCTCTAGGGGCCACATCGGGGCCTCGCAGACTGGGAGTTGAACATGACTTGTAGAAATAAACACAAACATCGCTTCCAAATATGAAACGTTTAGCATTTTCCATAATGCAATAAAAGGACTCTTCCGTTCTTTTCCTTCTGGTGGTTATTGGAAATGAACAGTTTATTGAGGCCTGTCTGGAATGCAAAGCGCACTGATCAGCTGCTGAGGATGAATGGTAGTATGTGTCTGTATCATATTTATTTTTCTTTCTAAAAAAAAATGTTCTGTTATTCTGAAGTAAATGAGTATCATGTAATGGCGGCACTTTCTGTTTCTCTGGCCATTAGATTAGTACATTCCTCTCATTGATTCTGGTGCTGTTTCTGTGATTGCCACCTTTGTCCTGCAATATACTTTGCACATTGGCTGAGCAGCACCTCTTATATTGTACACTGACCAACCATCTGGAGTTCAGATACTGGTGAATCACCCTGCCCATAATGAATACTGCTGTTAATTAAAGGGCTGCTAACAATATTGTTTGGAATAGGTTGAGTAAGATTAAACAACTTGTGCTGCTTAATGATTAAACTTAATTAATTGACTTTTTGATGCAATTTTAAATATTGTATATTTTAAGCTGATGTATACTGGAATGTTTCACAGCGCCAACTGATACCCTGAAGCTCCGAAAGAAGTTATGTTTAGCAGTGCATCTTCCCACCCCATTCCCCTAGCCTTAATTTGATTTGCACCCAATGATTGAACACTCCAGAGAATTCCAACCATGCTCGGGTCAGTGACCTGTTTAGTCCTGTAAATATTGTAATAAAACAGTTGCAGTTTAACTGTCCTGTATTTCAACTGAATAGAGCAACTACTTTTGATATACTGGAAACATAAGCAAACAACGTTCAAAATTTCAAGAAACCATTCTAACCAAGAAGGCCTGTTATTTTCCAAGAATCCAATAATATGTTCAATGACATTGACAATCAGAAAAAACAGTAATGAAACAAAAATAACACTTCCATTTTTTTTTAGGCAAATACAGACAATATGGCAAAGGTATATCAACCAAAAAGGCACAGTTTGTCCCTGGGATCTACTGTAACTCTGGCCAACCTTCTGGCTGCCCGTGCGGACTTATCCAAGATCTTAAAGACCAGCAGTGGTTCCTTAAGAGAGCGGACATCCTGTGCCATTAACAAGGTACAGTTGTTAATTTGAGCATACCGCAACAATGGAACTTGACTATGTGCAGCTGGTGATGCATTATTCAGTATGGTGCAGTAGGATCACTCAAGTCAAAAGGCAGTTTCACACTTGTAATTCCACATATTACATTTTGTTGGTTCACAGGGTGTGGGTATTGCTGGCACGTCGAGATCTATTGCCCTTGAGAAGGTGGTAGTGAGCCACTGCCTTGAACTGCTACAGGCCAGAATTTCACACTCCGCCACTGGTGTATTTTTGGTGGTTTGGGAGGGGTGTGGTTGCGTGAAATTGAAGGGATAGGATTCCCTCCAGGTTCCAGCACGCACTGCCCAGCAGCACTTTTTAAGCTGGCAGAAGGATTTTTTATGTGGCATGGGGAAGTTTGTAAAAGAACAGGCCTAGGTCTCTGGAGTGGAGTGGCCTCAGTTGGAAGCCCCCACACCTCGCCTCTAAGGTCCATTGGCCGCTGAATATCCTTCACCTGTTCCCTTTGTACACCCGCCCCTCATCCCTCAGATCCTCCCACCCTGGGACCCTCTAAACTTACCTTGTCATCCAATCCTGGGACTTGGGCTCAGGAATGTTGATGCAACTCTTGATGCTGCAGGGACTGAGGAGAGCTGTTGGCTAATCAGATTGGCTGACAGTTCTATAAAGCCAGAGTTCCTCCTGAGTGCAGGAGAGGAGTCCTTTTGGCAGCCAATTAACACCATTGAAAAATTCAGGCTGCAAACTGTGTGGCGAATGTGCTCGGATGTGGGTTGGTGTGTTTTGTTTTGGCAACATTCAAGGAAGACCAAGTTTCTTGAATGCAGAATTACAGGGATCGAGAGCAGCTTGAAAATCTAGTGCACAGTGGGCAATGCCACTGGTCATCCACACACTGTCAATCATGCATGCCTTTGGTGGTCAGTTAAGTTTTTCCATGGAGGTAACTGGGGTTGAAAGAGTTTTCCATCTCGGTGGTATGTAATGCTGACATCAGAAGGAAATTGATCATTGATAAGGTGAATAGCCATTGTCAGGTGAATTGAAATTATTACTGTGGGGCTATCCAGTCTTGCTTGAGCTCCGTTCCGGCTTTGACGGCAACTGTTTCAGATCTCCAATTTAAGACTGCTGCAGTCATATCATTATGAAGCTATTGTAGGTTTGCATTGAAATGTCTTGGACATCTGAGCCTTTGTTGCACAATCCACAGAGCCTCTCGGTTACTGAGTTAAATGCTTTGGTGAAGTCAATGAATGCAATGAAGAGCTCCTTCCAAATCTATAGAATGAGTGCATTGAGTTTTAATTTTTTTGAAAATTCATTTATGGGATGTGGGCATCGCTGGCTCGGCTTGCATTTATTGCTCACTGCCCTCCGTTTCAGAGGGAATTTGAGAGTCAACTATATTGCTGTGGATCTGAATTCACATGTAGGTCAGACCAGGTAAGGACAGCAGATTTCCTTCGTGAAGGACATTAGTGAACCAGATGGCTTTTTATGATAATCGACAATGGTTTCATGGCCATCATTAGACTTTTAATTCCAGATCTGCCATGGTGGTGGTATTTAACCTGGCTCCCCAGATCTTGCCCTGGGTCTCTGGATTATTAATGCAATGACACTACACCACTTTCTCCCGTAACCAGTTTTGAAGACCTCAGCTGGAATACAAGCTCTGTACTGTGGATTCATGGTTAGGAAGTTGTTCAAAATACTCTTTCCTGTGTTGATAGATGACATTGCCAGCTTTAAGGATGGTGCAGGCGGGAGGGATTCAGATTTCTGGATAACTGGGGCTCTTTCTGGGGAAGGTGGGACCTCTATAGACAGGATGGTCTACATCTGAACCTGAGGGGCACCAATATCCTGGGGGGGAGATTTGTTAGTGCTCTTTGGGGGGGGTTTAAACTAATTCAGCAGGGGCATGGGAACCTGGATTGTAGTTTTGGGGTACGGGAGATTGAGAGTATAGAGGTCAGGAGCACAGATATGACTTTGCAGGAGGGTGCCAGTGTTCAGGTAGGTGGTTTGAAGTGTGTCTACTTCAATGCCAGGAGTATACGAAATAAGGTAGGGGAACTGGCAGCATGGGTTGGTACCTGGGACTTTGATGTTGTGGCCATTTCAGAGACATGGATAGAGCAGGGACAGGAATGGTTGTTGCAGGTTCCGGGGTTTAGGTGTTTTAGTAAGCTCAGAGAAGGGGGCAAAAGAGGGGGAGGTGTGGCGTTGCTAGTCAAGGACAGTATTACGGTGGCGGAAAGGATGCTAGATGGAGACTCTTTTCCGAGGTAGTATGGGCTGAGGTTAGAAACAGGAAAGGAGAGGTCACCCTGTTGGGAGTTTTCTATAGGCCACCTAATAGTTCTAGGGATGTAGAGGAAAGGATGGCGAAGATGATTCTGGAAAAGAGCGAAAGTAACAGGGTAGTTGCTATGGGAGACTTTAACTTTCCAAATATTGACTGGAAAAGATATAGTTCGAGTACATTAGATGGGTTGTTCTTTGTACAATGTGTGCAGGAGGGTTTCCTGACACAATATGTTCACAGGCCAACAAGAGGCGAGGCCACATTGGATTTGGTTTTGGGTAATGAACCAGGCCAGGTGTTAGATCTGGAGATAGATGAGCACTTTGGAAACAGTGACCACAATTCGGTGACCTTTACGTTAGTGATGGAAAGGGATAAGTATACCCCGCAGGGCAAGAGTTATAGCTGGGGGAAGGGCAATTATGATGCCATTAGACATGACTTAGGATGTGTAGGTTGGAGAAGTAGGCTGCAAGGGTTGGGCACACTGGATATGTGGAGCTTGTTCAAGGAACAGCTATTGCATGTTCTTGATACGTACGTACCAGTCAGGCAGGGAGGAAGGGGTCGAGCGAGGGAACCGTGGTTTACCAAAGAAGTGGAATCTCTTGTTAAGAGGAAGAAGGAGGCCTATGTGAAGATGAGGCGTGAAGTTTCAGTTGGGGTGCTTGATAGTTACAAGGAAGTGAGGAAGGATCTAAAGAGAGAGCTGAGCCGAGCAAGGAGGGGACATGAGAAGTCTTTGGCAGGTAGGATCAAGGAAAACCCAAAAGCTTTCTATAGGTATGTCAGGAATAAAAGAATGACTAGGGTAAGAGTAGGGCCAGTCAAGGACAGTGGTGGGAAGTTGTGTGTGGAGGCTGAGGAGATAAGCGAGATACTAAATGAATACTTTTCGTCAGTATTCACTCAAGAAAAAGATAATATTGTGGAGGAGAATACTGAGACCCAGGCTATTAGAATAGATGGCATTGAGGTGCGTAGGGAAGAAGTGTTGGCAATTCTGGACAAGGTGAAAATAGATAAATCCCCGGGGCCTGGCGGGATTTATCCTAGGATTCTCTGGGAAGCCAGGGAAGAGATTGCTGAGCCTTTGGCTTTGATTTTTAGGTCATCATTGGCTACAGGAATAGTGCCAGAGGACTGGAGGATAGCAAAGATGGTCTCTTTGTTCAAGAAGGGGAGTAGAGATAACCCCGGTAACTATAGGCCGGTGAGCCTAACGTCTGTGGTGGGTAAAGTCTTGGAGAGGATTATAAAAGATACGATTTATAATCATCTAGATAGGAATAATATGATTAGGGATAGTCAGCATGGTTTTGTGAAGGGTAGGTCATGCCTCACAAACCTTATCGAGTTCTTTGAGAAGGTGACTGAACAGGTAGACGAGGGTAGAGCAGTTGATGTGGTGTATATGGATTTCAGTAAAGCGTTTGATAAGGTTCCCCACGGTCGGCTATTGCAGAAAATACGGAGGCTGGGGATTGAGGGTGATTTAGAGATGTGGATCAGAAATTGGCTAGTTGAAAGAAGACAGAGAGTGGTAGTTGATGGGAAATGTTCAGAATGGAGTTCAGTTACGAGTGGCGTACCACAAGGATCTGTTCTGGGGCCGTTGCTGTTTGTCATTTTTATAAATGACCTAGAGGAGGGCGCAGAAAGATGGGTGAGTAAATTTGCAGACGACACTAAAGTCGGTGGAGTTGTAGACAGTGCGGAAGGATGTTGCAGGTTACAGAGGGACATAGATAAGCTGCAGAGCTGGGCTGAGAGGTGGCAAATGGAATTTAATGTGGAGAAGTGTGAGGTGATTCACTTTGGAAAGAATAACAGGAATGCGGAATATTTGGCTAATGGTAAAATTCTTGGTAGTGTGGATGAGCAGAGGGATCTCGGTGTCCATGTACATAGATCCCTGAAAGTTGCCACCCAGGTTGATAGGGTTGTGAAGAAGGCCTATGGTGTATTGGCCTTTATTGGTAGAGGGATTGAGTTCCGGAGCCATGAGGTCATGTTGCAGTTGTACAAAACTCTAGTACGGCCGCATTTAGAGTATTGCGTACAGTTCTGGTCGCCTCATTATAGGAAGGACATGGAAGCTTTGGAACGGGTGCAGAGGAGATTTACCAGGATGTTGTCTGGTATGGAGGGAAAATCTTATGAGGAAAGGCTGATGGACTTGAGGTTGTTTTCGTTAGAGAGAAGAAGGTTAAAAGGTGACTTAATAGAGGCATACAAAATGATCAGAGGGTTAGATAGGGTGGACAGCGAGAGCCTTCTCCCGCGGATGGAGGTGGCTAGCACGAGGGGACATAGCCTTAAATTGAGGGGTAATAGATATAGGACAGAGGTCAGAGGTGGGTTTTTTACGCAAAGAGTGGTGAGGCCGTGGAATGCCCTACCTGCAACAGTAGTGAACTCGCCAACATTGAGGGCATTTAAAAGTTTATTGGATAAGCATATGGATGATAAGGGCATAGTGTAGGTTAGATGGCCTTTAGTTTTTTTTCCATGTCGGTGCAACATCGAGGGCCGAAGGGCCTGTACTGCGCTGTATCGTTCTATGTTCTAAGGAGAGTGATGCCAACCTGTGAGTGAAGGATAATTCAGTCCGTTTGACCGTGATCTATATTTGGCCCTGGTGGCTTCAAAAAACTTTGCATGTCTTGGTGGTCAGATATCAATGGTTAGTAAAAAATATTGGGAATGTGCTGCATTCTATCAGCATTTGAAAAGATAAATGTTCCAGGTGAACCTTTTGGCATTTTGTGAATATGTTCTTGATCAGCGGGAGAATACAGTTTAAAAATACTGAAACTGATAGATGTATTTTGGCTTAAGTTAGAAGCAAAATATTGGAGAAGCATGTTAAACATCAAAGTCTGCAAGCAGACATAGTGTGCACTGGGCCAACATGACACTTTCTAAAGCATGTTTCCACTTTATTCGTCAAACATGGAAAAATGCATTGGCGCTTATTGCACAGCTGAAATCCCATAGCAAACCTACAACCACTTGGATGGTTTTGGAGTTCAGCTTCCTACTTTGCAACAGTATCTATTGTTATGCAAGTTGTCATCCCGTTTGTGTTTTCTAACTATCTGACACAAATGATTGGAGAATTACAAGCAGAAACGATCTATTCCAGGAAACTGGCTCAGCATTTTTTCTGAACTTCAGAACATTTAACGAACTAAAGTTATTTAAAAGGGATTAATTTGTGATCGGCTCTTTTACCAGCAATACACAGCTATGAGTGTGAGACATTTTCAGTTTAACCTGTTTTTAAAAATGCTTCAATGGGTGGTCCCATTCACTGAGGATCAGCATCTGCTGGTCAATATTTCCTCTCAATTACTGCCACTAATAATAAGATTAACTGGTAATTCATCTTGTTGGTGTTTGGAGTGGAATACTATCATATTTAGATCACTGAACTTTGAAATAAATCTCCAGCACTTTCAAACACTGCCACTTGATGAAGCCTTCTAGATGTGTGCCAAGTGTTTGACATAGGGGAGATGCTTTGATGTTTTAAGGCATCCAGGTTATGAGTATGATTGATGGCCTAGCTACTTGTCTTAAGCAGGTACGGAATTTTCAAATTGATGAATTAGCTTCTCAATGATATCCAACATGGGCATTCTTTACCCTGTTGATTTCTCTCTAATTGGAATCACAACTTTATAATTCATTTATTTTGGCAGTTGAACCCTTAAAAAGCACAAGACAATAACAGAGGTGAAACTGCTTGACGGGAGGTATTAAATTCTAGTAAAACTTTTTTAAATAAATTTGGAGTACCCTATTAGACTTTAAGGGCCAGTTCACCTACCCTGCTCATCTTTGGGTTGTGGGGGTGGGCCTACACAAACCACAGGGGAATGTGCAAACTTTTAAAAAATATAATTTAGAATACCCAATTAATTTTTTCCAATTAAGGGAATTTAGCCTGGCCAATCCACCTACCCTGCACATCTTTGGGTTGTGGGGGCGAAACCTACGCAAACACGGGGAGAATATACAAACTCCACACGGACAGTGACCCAGAGCCGTGATCAAGCCTGGGACCATGGCACCGCGAGGCAGCAGCACTAAGCACTGCGCCGCTGTGCTGCCCTGGGAATGTGCAAACTCCATACAGTCAGTGACCCATGGCCGGGATCGAACCTGGGTCCTCAGCACTGTGAGGCAGCAATGCTGCCCAATTTCTAGTAAAACTCTACTTCATCTTCGGCCTTCTGGCTTGATAATTATAGTTCTCTGAGCTCCTATGTCATGAGTGCTAAAACATGCATCTATCATGTAATAATTAAAGCAGTCTCTGCCATAGGTTTTATGCCAAGTCTCATTTGTTTAATTCTTTGACTTCCCTACTTCCCAAATAGAGGGCCACACCGGCAGCTTTTGTCTCCAATTTGTATCCCCTTAACATGTGTATCGGTGAAACTACATCTGAGCAGTATTGAAAAAACTTGCTGTAGATTGTTTAAAGTCAAAATGGCCCATTCTTCATTGTTTTCATCCCACATTGTGCTTTATTTTGGCAGGTTATGATGGGGAGAGTGCCTGATCGAGGAGGTAGACCATCTGAGATAGAAGCACCGCCACCCGAAATGCCACCATGGCAGAAGAGACAGGATGGAGGAAGAGGTGGCCGTGGTGGAGGTGGTCGTGGTGGAGGTGGTTGGGGTGGTGGCCAGGGGGGTGGGGGTGGTGGAGGGAGAGGTGGCCAGGGAGGAGGTGGCTGGGGGGCAGGGGGAGGAGGAGGAGGAGGTGGTGGCTGGGGGGGAGGCGGAGGTCAAGGAGGAGGTGGTGGCTGGGGGGGAGGCGGAGGTCAAGGAGGCGGGGGTGGTTGGGGTGGAGGGGGTCATGGAAGTGGAGGTGGCTATGGAGGAAGAGGTGGCTATGGGGGCAGAGGTGGCTATGGAGATACGGGTGGGAGAGGTTATAGACGGTACTGAGTCTATAATACATCTATTGGTAATGCCCATATAGAAAATGGCCATTAAGTCACATTCATTATTCATTCTTCAAGTCACATTCATAAGTCACTGCAGCAATGTGTCATGGTTGAACCTGCAACTGTAAATTATTAATTTACCTATTGAATTGGGCGAAAGAAATGAAACATGTTGTTGTCCTTTAAGATAGATAATTATTGAAATTTTTTAATGCAGACTAGAACTAAAATGATAGAAATTGTTTACTACTAGAAACAATGATATCTTTTTTTTACATGTTCATTGCAACTTTTTTATGCGAATGTAATTAAAAATTGTTTTACTGTGCAAATGTTGGAAGGTTATGATGAGCTATGAGCAGTTGAGAATTTTTTTTTAAGTAGGAAGACTTTGGACATGTAGTGAATAAAAATTAAATAAAAAATTACTTGGATTCTGTATGGTTTTAGTTTTGAGGGTTAAATGTAGATGAATGAATGTCAAATTCAAACTGTTGAAGTATTATAACCGTTTTGATGCTTGTCTTGTGGCATTTATAATTCATGTCTTCTCACTGTTCACATGACGAGTTACTTCAGTCTTGCCCTGCCTGTAAGTTGTGACGCCTGGTGATGCGACCATCAATTCACTTAGAGACACGAGTTGGAGTAAACTGTGGCTTTAATCGGCTTACAACTGAGCCTGCCTGCGACTGTGCTGAACTGAGGGCGTGCTCGCAGGACCGCAGCACTTCTACTTCCTGAAGGGGGCAGAGCCCTGTACATGCTCCTCATCTCCCCCTGTGGGCAGAGCCGCGCAACGGCTCACAGATGGACCCCACAGGGACACAGTAATGTACAGTGTGAATTATAGTGGTTACACATTCACCACACCTGGGAAATTAATATTTCTCTTGTCCTAAGTGGGTATGACTGTGTAGATAGTAATCCACAACAAAGAGGCCTCGGCTCACCTCTGGAATATAGTGAATGTCATATATTTGAAAAGTGAGTTTGATTTTCTCTCCACATGTGAAACTGGGCAAGAGTGTTTCTACTTCAAAAATTGTATTCATCCATTTTTAGCAAAAGAAAAATATCTATTGTGATCCAAAATTATAACTTGAGGCGTATTTTAATATACATTGCCCTCCCTGTTTGTAGAATTGTGCAAACAGAAGGAAGCCGGTCGTGTTTTTGTCATCTAAATTTATCCACCTAGCCCCCTCTCTTTTCCTCATGCCATAAATATTCATAGAAATATACATAATGAAAGGAAGTAATTCAGCTCAATACAGTGATTGGGGTTGATGTAGTCATTCAGTTTAATTCCATTTTCCAGCTCTTGGTCTTTATGCCTCTACCATCCCTTGTGGTGGCAAGTTCCCGATGCCAATCACCCTCTGGATGAAAAAATCCCCCATCTTACCTACGTCTATGCTTTCTAGTTACAGATCCCTCAAGCAAAGGGAAATAGGGCTTTTCTGTCCACTCTGCCCCCTCTTCACTTGGGCCTCCCCTCAGTCTGCTCTGTTCTAAAGGAAAAGCCCAGGCCTTTCCAATCTTTTTTCATGCCTAACGTTCTTCAGTCCAGGCAACATCCTTGTAAATCTCTTTTGTGCCCTCCAGTTTAATTGCATCTTTCCTATAATGCAATAACCAGAACTGCGCGCACACCTCCATTTATGGCAGAACAGGTGTTGTGTACACTTGCAGCATAACCTCCCTGTTCTTAAATCCTATGTCACCGTTAATAAAGACAAGTGCATATCTACCTTCTTGACTACTTTATCTTGCCACCTACAGGGGTCTGTAGACATGAACTCGAGGATCCATTTGTTCCTGGACACTTTTCTGGACTTTATTGTGTATTCCCTTGCCTTGTTTGATCTTTCCTAAATGCACTTCCCATTTCTCTGGTTGAACTCCAATTGGTGTTGTTCTGCTTACCTGACTGATCCATTGCTATCTTTCTTGTTAATTATCTACCACATGGCTAATTTTTGCATTATCTGCAAACTTCTTCATCGTATCCCCTACATTCAAGTCAAATCATTGATATACACCATTAAAAATGAGAGACCTACCACTGCACCCTGTGGTACCCCACTGGAAACAACCTTCCAGTGACAAAAATGCCCATCAACCATGACCCTTTGCTTCCTGCCTCTGGCCCAATATTGGATCCAATTTGCCACTTTGCCTTGGATCCCATGGACTTTTACTTTCATGATCAGTCTGCCATGTGGGACTGTAACAAAAGCCTTGCTAAAATCCATGCCGTCAGTGGGGGAGGCACGGTGCAAGTGCAAACAGCAGGGGGGGACATAGGACATCCCTACCTACTCCCGCTGTGGAGAGAAAAGTATTGCGAGCTGATGTTATTTGTGCGGACACTCACCCTCGGCTCCTTATATAGCTTTACCCAGTCCACAAATCTTGGTCCAATCCCAAACCACTCCTGAACTGCCATCGTTCCCCCATTCTACCCGGTCAAACGCTTTCTCGGCATCCAAGGCCACACCAGCTTTGTTTACTTCCCTCCGCCGGTGCCATACCACGTTCAATGTCCTAATGTTCAAAAATAACTGCTTCCCTCACAAACCTTGTCTGATCTTCATCTATCACCTTCAGGAGGCACTCCTCCAGCCTACCTGCCAGTAGCTTCGCCAATATCTTTGCGTCCACATTTAAAAGTGATATGGGCCTATACGACCCACACTCTGTTGGATCCTTATCTCTTTTAAGCAACAGGGAAATTGGTGCCTGCTCCAAAGTTTGTGGTAACCCCCCCTTCCCTATCGCCTCCTCAAACATCCTCACAATCAGCAGTACCAGCTTATCTTTGATTTTTTTATAATATTCCATTGGAAACCCATCCGGCCCTGCCAACTTCCCCGACTGCATCCACCCAATTGCATCTTTTATCTCCTACTCCACTATCGCTCCTTCGAATGTAGCCCTGTCCCCCTCCCCTAACCTCGTGTACTCCGCCCATCTAGAAATTCCTGCTTCTCCCGGCCTCCCCCAGGTGGCTCTGACCTATACAACCTCTCATAGAATTCCTTAAAGACCTTGTTTGTTTTTTTTTAATAAACATTTCATTGAGATTTTTTTTGGTGTTGTAACAGCAGCAATATAAACAATGTACATGAAAATATAATCCCAACAGTGACCCTCTCAAGGTGAACTTAATTTTCTCCAGACAGAGAAAGCTAGCCATGTCCGACAGCCAGGTCTCCGACTTCGGGGGCTTTGAGTCCCTCCATGCTAGTAATATCCGCCTCCGGGCTACCAGGAAAGCAAAGGCAGAATGTCTGCCTCTTTCTCTTCCTGGATCTTGCGACACCCTAAAAATCGCCACCTCTGGACTCAATGCCACCCTTGTTTTTAATACCTTGAATATTATGTCATCCCTGCCAAAATCCCCTCAGCTTTGGACATGCCCAGAACATGTGGACATGGCTCCTGCACATTTTGCCCACCTATCTTCCACCCCAAAGATTCTGCTAATCCGGGCCACTGTCACGTGAGCCCGGTGAACGATCTTGAATTGTACCAGGCTGAGTCTGGCACAAGTTGCGGTCGCGTTGACTCTACACAACGCGTCCGCCCAAAGGCCCTCCTCTATCTCTTCCCCCCAGCTCCTCCTCCCACTTTCGCTTCAGCTCCTTGGTCTGCGTTTCCTCTGATCCCATAAGTCCCTTATAAATGTCAGAAACGCTCCCCTCACCTATCCATCCCCTGGAAACTACTCTGTCCTGAATCCCCCTTAGCGGCAGGAGTGTGAAGGTTGGTACCTGTCTGTGCAGAAAGTCCCGCACCTGCAGATATCGAAATTCGTTTCCCCCCCGCCAACGCAAACTTCTCCTCCAGCGCCCTCATATTCGAAAAGCTCCCCTCTATAAACACGTCCCCCATCCTCTCAATCCTCGCTCTCCGCCATATTCGGAACCCCCCGTCCATCCTCCCTGGGACAAACGGGTGTTTATCGCAGATTGGGGACCAGACCGATGCTCCCACATATCTCCTCCATTGCCCCCAGACTCTCGATGCTGCCACCACCATGGGGCTGGTGGAGTACCGCGGGAACGGCAGAGGTGCAGTTACCAGCGCCCCAAACTTGTGCCCTTGCAAGAAGCCGCCTCCATATGCACTTAGCCCCCCCCCCCCCCCCCCCACCACCACCAGCCACTTCCTAATCATGGCTATGTTAGCCGACCAGTAATAATTGCAAAAGTTAGCAGCGCCAGCCCTCCTCCCCGACTCTGCTCAAGCATTACCCTCACTCGCGGGGACTTTCCCCCCTCCATACAAAGCCCGCTATAACTTTATTGACCCACTTCAAAAAAAACTGGAATGAAGATGGAAAGACGTTGAAATACAAACAGGAATCTCGGGAGGACCATCATTTTCACCGTTTGGATTCTACCAGCTAGAGACAATGGGAGCGTATCCCATCTCTGGAAATCATGTTTCATTTGATCCACCAACCGGGTCAAGTTCAATTTATGTGGCCGGTCCCAATCCCGCGCCACTGTGATACCTAGGTAGCTGAAGCTGTCCCCTACCAATCTAAACGGCAGGTCCTCCAGTCGCCTCTGTCCCTCGCCTGGACCGCAAACATCTCGCTCTTCCACATATTAAGCTTACACCCCGAAAACCGGCCGAATGCCCCCAAAATTCCCATGATTTCTTCCATCCCCTCAATTAGATCTGAAACATACAGAAGCAGGTTGTCCGCATACAGCGAGACTCTGTGCTCCACCCGACCAGCCCCTTCAGGCCCTCAGAGCAATTGTCAGCGGCTCTATAGCCAGTGTAAACAGCAGTGGGGAGAGGGGGCATCCCTGTCTCGACCCCGAGTGCAATCTAAAATAGTCTGAAGTTGTCCTGTTCGTCCGTACACTTGCCGCAAGAGCCTGGTACAGCAACCTGACCCAGTGAATAAAGCCCCTCCCAAATCCAAACCGCCCCAGAACCACCCATAAATAATCCCACTCAACCCGGTCAAAGGATTTTTCCGCATCCATCGCGATCACTACCTCCACCTCTCTACTTTCCGGGGGCATCATGATCACGTTTAACAGCCTTCTTACATTGCCCACCAGCTGCTTGCCCTTAACAAACCCTGACTGATCCTTACAATGACGTTCGGTACACAATCCTGGAGGACACAATGTTGACCAACAGTTTGGCGTCTACGTTCAACAGGGAAATTGGCCTATAAGATCCACATAGCTCCGGGTGCTTGTACCATTTCAGGATCAGTGAAATCGTGCCTGTGACATCGTCTGGGGCAGAACCCCTCTTTCCCTTGCCTCGTTAAGCACCTTCAACAGCACCGGTCCCAATATCCCGGAGAACTTTTTGTAGAACTCCACTGGGTACCCGTCTGGTCCCGGGCCTTACCTGACTGCATGGCCTTCAAGCCCTCCACTATTTCTTCCAACCCGATTGGGACCCCCAGTCCTTTTACCCGCTCCCCGTCCACCTTCGGGAAAGTCAGCCCCTCCAGGAAGTGCCTCATCTCCTCCAGCCCCGTAGGGGGTTCCTACCTGTACAGCCTGCTGCAAAAATCCCGAAACGCCTTACTCACCCCTGCCCAGTCCCCAACTAAGTTCCCATCCCCGTCAATAACTTTCCCTATTTCTCTAGCTGCCTCCCTCTTTCTGAGCTGCTGTGCAAGCATCCTGCTAGCCTTCTCACCATTCTCGTAGATCGCCCCCCTTGCCCTTCTGAGCTGTTCCACTTACTCCCTGTGGTTAACAAGCCGAACTCCGCCTGTAGCCTCCGCCGTTCCCTTAAAAGCCCTATTTCTGGAGTCTCCGCGTACCTCCTGTACCACTTGTAGAATCTCTTATACCAGTCGGTCCGTCTCTGCCCTGTCCGTCCTGAGCGGTTGGTCATCGCGTTAAGAAGTTCGGGGGGGATAGAGCATAGAATATCCTTATATGCTGATGACTTGTTATATGTATTGGAACCGAGTGTGTCAATAGGGGGAATAGTGGAGCTGCTTCGGGAATTTGGGTCTTTCTCGGGATACAAATTAAATCTAGACAAGAGTGAGTATTTTGTGGTGTCTCGGCCAGTTGTAGGGGGCGCTGCCATTCTGTAGGGCAGGGGCTCACTTTAGATACCTGGGGGTGCAAGTTGCTCGGGATTGGGGGGAGGGGGGTAGGGGCTCCGTAGATACAACATTTTAGTTTGGCGGCAAGGTGGGATGGTCTCCTTCTGTCACTGGCGGGTCGGGTACAGGCGGTTTTAAATGCATGTGTTGCCGAGATTTGTGTTTATTTTTCAATGCCTGCCGATTTTCCACCCAAAGGCATTTTTTAGAGAGATTGAAGGGATGATTACCTCATTCACATGGGAAGGGTAGGTGGCCAGAATTAGAAAGGTGCTACTACAGAGAGGAAGGCAGGCAGGGGGTTTGCGTCTTCCGAACCTGATGTATTCTTACTGAGTGGCGAATGTGGAAAAGGTATAATATTTTTCGTCTTGAAAAAATATTAAGGTAGATAAGTCCCCAGGGCCTGATGGGATCTACCCCAGAATACTGAAGGAGGCTAGAGAGGAAATTGCTGAGGCGTTGACAAAAATCTTTGGATCCTCACTGTCTTCCGGTGATGTCCCGGAGGACTGGAAAATAGCTAATGTTGTTCCTTTATTTAAGAAGGGTAGCAAGGATAATCCAGGGAACTACAGGCCGGTGAGCCTTACGTCAGTGGTAGGGAAATTACTGGAGAGAATTCTTCGAGACGGGATCTACTCCCATTTGCAAGCAAATGGACATATTAGTAAGAGGCAGCATGGTTTTATGAAGGGGAGGTCGTGTCTCACTAACATGATAGAGTTTTTCGAACGGGTCACAAAGATGATTGATGCAGGTAGGGCAGTGGATGTTGTCTATATGAACTTCAGTAAGGCCTTTAACAAGGTCCCTCATGGTAGACTGGTACAAAAGGTGAAGTCACATGGGATCAGGGGTGAGCTGGCAAGGTGGACACAGAACTGGCTAGGTCATAGAAGGCAGAGAGTAGCAATGGAAGGGTGCTTTTCTAATTGGAGGGCTGTGACTAGTGGTGTCCCGCAGGGATCAGTGCTGGGATCTTTGCTGTTTGTAGTCTATATAAATGATTTGGAGGAAAATGTAACTGGTCTGATTAGTAAGTTTGCAGACGACACAAAGGTTGGTGGAATTGCGGATAGCGATGAGGACTGTCAGAGGATACAGCAGGATTTAGATCGTTTGTGGAGACTTGGGCATAGAGATGGCAGAGGGAGTTGAATCCGGACAAATGTGAGGTGATGCATTTTGGAAGGTCTAATGCAGGTAGGGAATATACAGTGAATGATAGAACCCTCAAGAGTATTGAAAGTCAAAGAGATCTAGGTGTACTGGTCCATAGGTCACTGAAAGGGGCAACACAGGTGGAGAAGGTAGTCAAGAAGGCATACGGCATGCCTGCCTTCATTGGCCAGGGCATTGAATAGAAGAATTGGCAAGTCATGTTGCAGCTGTATAGAACCTTAGTTAGGCCACACTTGGAGTATAGTGTTCAATTCTGGTCGCCACACTACCAGAAGGGTGTGGAGGCTTTGGAGAGGGTGCAGAAGAGATTTACCAGGATGTTGCCTGGTATGGAGGGCATTAGCTATGAGGAGCGGTTGAATAAACTCTGTTTGTTCTCACTGGAACGACGGAGGTTGAGGGGTGACCTGATAGAGGTCTACAAAAGTATGAGGGGCATAGACAGAGTGGATAGTCAGAGGCTTTTCCCAGGCTAGAGGGGTCAATTACTAGGGGGCATAGGTTTAAGGTGCGAGGGGCAAGGTTTAGAGTAGATGTATGAGGCAATTTTTTTTACACAGGGGTAGTGGGTGCCTGGAACTCGCTGCCGGAGGAGATGGTGGAAGCAGGGACGATAGAGACATTTAAGGGGCATCTTGACAAATACATGAATAGGATGGGAATAGGACCCAGGAAGTGTAGAAGATTGTAGTTTAGTCGGGCAGCATGGTCGGCACGGGCGTGGAGGGCTGAAGCGCCTGTTCCTGTGCTGTACTTTTCTTTGTTTGTACGGAGCTGGGACAGAGTGGTTGACTACCAGTGGGTCAGAATGGAGGAGAGTTTGTGCAGGGAGTCGGGATTGAAGGCGCTAGCGACAGCGCTGCTCCTGACGGCCCCAGGGAAATACTCAAGGGAGTTCGGTAGCAATAGCTTCATTGAGAATTTGGAGGCAGTTTCGCCAGCACTTTGGGTTGGGGGCAGGGTCAAGGGAAATGCCAATTCAGGGGAACCATAGATTTGAGCCAGGGAAGTGGGATGGAAATTTTCAGAGATGGGAGGAGAAAGGAATTAGGACACTAAAAGGGTTCCTGGGGGTTGGTTTACAGGATTGAAGGAGCTGGGAGCAAAGTGTGGGCTGGAGCAGGGGGAAATATTTAGATACATGCAGGTTTGAGACTTTGCCAGAAAGGAGATACAGAGCTTCTTGATAGAGCCGGCCTCCACATTGCTGGAGGAGGTGCTGATGACAGGGGGACTGGAGAAGGGGATAGTGTCGGTGGTTTACGGGGCTATTTTGAAAGAGGAGAAGGCACCTCTGGATGGGACCGAGGCAGAGTTGGGAGAGGGTATGGAGGAGGGGTTCTGGTGTGAGGTGCTTCAGAGGGTGAACGCCTCCACCTCGTGCGTGAGGTTGGGGCTGATACAGCTGATGGTGGTGGTATATCGAGCACACCTCACAAGGGCGAGGAGGAACCGGCTCTTTGAGGGGGCAGAAGATGTGTGCGAACGTTGCAGGGGGGTGAACCCCGCAAACCATGTTCATATGTTTTGGGCTTGTCCAAAGCTGAAGGAATACTGGAAGGAGGTGTTTAGGGTAATCTCTAAAGTGGTGCATGTGAAACTGGACCCGGGCCCCCGGGAGGCCATATTCGGGGTGTCGGACCAGCCGGGATTGGAAAGGTGTGCGGAGGCAGATATAGCCTTCGCCTCATTGATCGCCCGAAGGCGGATCCTGTTGGGAAGGCGATCAATCTCTCCACACTGTGCCCTGGCGTGGCGGGGGGACCTGATGGAATTTTTGACTCTTGAGGTCAAATTCGAACTGAGGGGAAGGATGGAAGGGTTCTACAATTCATGGGCGTTATTCATTATGCAATTTTAAGAACTGGATTATGTCGAACATTGGGGCCGGGGGGGGGGGGGGGGCGGGGAGCGTGCTGAGAGGAGGGGGACTGACTGCATGTTTTAATGGTGACTATGGGTGATTCCTGATTCCTTTTTGTCATTTGTTTATGTTAACATGCGGGCTAGTGTTTGAGGGTTTGGCAGGAGGATGGGATTGTCGTTATTTTTTTTTTTAACTAACAATATTATTGAGGTATTTTTCGGCATTGTAAACAGTTAGAGACAACAACAAAAAGAAAACAAAAAAGGCAAAAATGTGCAATCAACGTAGAATCAATACTTCAATCGAACCATACTGCACGGCCCGCTCCTCTCCCAGAGACACTACCCGCCTATTTATCCCTCCTACTCTACTCTAATCTCCGCCCGCCGTTGACGCTTACTCTCCCGCAAAGAAGTCGATGAATGGTTGCCACCTTCGGGCGAACCCCTGTACAGATCCCCTCAAGGCGAACGTAATTTTTTCCATACCCAGAAAACTCGACATATCCGAAAGCCATAGCTCAGTCTTCGGGGGTTTTGAGTCCCTCCATGCCAGCAGCATTCGCCGCTGGGCTATTAGGGAAGCAAAGGCCAGAACATCGGCCTCTTTCTCCCCCTGGACTCCCGGGTCCTCCGAAACCCCAAATATTGCCACCCCTGGACCCATCACCACCCTTGTTTTTAGCACCTGGGACATGATCCCCGCAAATCCCACCCAGTACCCCCTCAGCATCGGACATGCCCAAAACATGTGAACATGTTTTGCCGGTCCGCCCCGCATCTACCGCACTTATCCTCTACCCCAAAGAATTTGCTCATCCGAGCTACCGTCAAGTGGGCCCGGTAAACGACCTTAAATTGAATCAGGCCGAGCCTGGCACATGTTGCAGTTGAGTTTGCCCTACTTAGGGCTTCCGCCCACAGCCCATCTTCCATCTCCCCACCAAGCTCCTCCTCCCATTTGAGTTTCAGTTCCTCCGTCTGGGGCTCCTCCCCCTTCATGAGCACCTTATAAATATCTGAGACTCTACCCTCTCCTCCTTCCCCTCTAGAGACTATTCTGTCTTGGATCCCCATTGGCGGGAGGCGTGGGAAGGATGGGACTTGTCTGCGGACAAAGTCCCGCATCTGTGGATACCTGAAATCGTTTCCCCTTACCAGACCAAATTTCTCCTCCAAGCCCCTCAAACTCACAAAGCTCCCCTCCAGGAACATATCGCCCACCCTCCCCACCCCCACCGACCGCCATGCTCGAAACCCCCCATCCATGCTCCCCGGGGCAAACCAATGGTTATCACATATTGGAGCCCAGACAGACGAACCCACCTCTCCTACATGCCTCCTCCACTGGCCCCATATCCGCAGGGTCGCCCCCACTACCGGGCTGGTGGAGTACCTGGCCGGCGACAGCGGTAGGGGAGCCGTGACCAGGGCTGCCAAACTGGTGCCCCTGCACGAAGCCGCCTCCACCCACTCCCAGATAGACCCCGTACCCACCATCCACTTCCTTATCCTGGCAATGTTAGCCGCCCAGTAATAGTTGATCAGACTCGGCAATGCCAGCCCGCCTCGCTGTGGCTCCTCTCAAGCATCGCCTTCTTCACCCGTGGGGATTTTCCTGCCGAGACAAAACTCATGATAATTTTGCCAGTCCTTTTGAAGAAGGACTGTGGGATAAAGATAGGGAGGCACTGAAAAATTAACAGGAATCTAGGGAGGATTGTCATCTTTACAATCTGCACCCTCCCCGCCAGCGACAGCGGGAGTGCATCCCATCTCCGAAACTCCCTCTTCATTTGTTCCACCACCCTGGTCAAATTTAACTTGTGTAGCCTGCCCCAGTCTCACGCCACCTGTATCCCCAAGTACCGGAAACTTTCCTCAACCAGCCTAAATGGCAGCTCCTTCAGTCTGTTCCCCTGGCCCCTTGCCTGCACCACAAACATCTCACTCTCGGCCATATTTAATTTGTACCCTGAAAACTGGCCGAACCTCCTCAGTGTTTCCAGTATACTTTCCATCCCGGCCAATGGGTCCGACACGTATAGGAGCAGGTCGTCCGCATAGAGAGAGACCCTATGTTCCCCCCCCCCCCCCCCCCCCCCCCCCGTCATTCCCTTCCATCCCTTTGCGGCTCTCAACGCAATCGGCAACGGCTCTATGGCCAGCGCAAACAGCAACGGGGAGAGTGGGCATCCCTGTCTGGTCCCGCGATGTAGTCTGAAATAATCTGACTGTTCATCCTAACACTGGCTTTTGGAGCCTGGTACAGTAGTCTGACCCAATTCACCAGTCCCTCCCCGAACCCAAACTGTCCGAGCACCTCCCACAGATAGCCCCACTCCACCTGATCGAAGGCCTTCTCAGCGTCCATCGCCACCACTACCTCCACCTCCTTGCCCGTCGGGGGCATCATGATCACATTGAGTAATCTTCTCAAGTTAGCTGACAGCTGCCTGCCTTTCACAAACCCAGTTTGGTCATCCCCAATCACCTCCGGTACACAGTCCTCAATTCTAATCGCCAGGACCTTTGCCAGTAGCTTGGCATCTATATTGACCAGGGAGATTGGCCTGTTTGACCCACAGGATTCCGGGTCCTTGTCCTGCTTCAATATCAGCGAGATGGTGGCTTGCGACATCGTTGGCGGCAGGGTCCCTCTATCCCTTGCCTCATTAATAACCCTCGCCTAAACCGGTCCCACTAACTCCGAGAACTTCTTGTAAATCTCTACTGGGTATCCATCCGGCCCCGGGGCTTTCCCCGACTGCATGGCCTTCAGGCCCCTCAATACCTCCTCCACTCTAATCAGGGCCCCCAGCCCATCCACTAGCCCCCCGCCTACGTTTGGGAATGTTAGCCCGTCCAGGAACCTTTTCATCTCCTCCGGCTCTTCCGGGGGCTCCAAAGTATACAGCTTACTATAGAAGTCTCGGAATACCTTATTCAATCCTGCCGGGTCCTCCACTCTGCTCCCCTCCCCATCAATCACTCTATTTATTTCCCTGGCCGCCTCCCTCTTCCTGAGTTGCTGCGCTAACAATCTGCTGGCCTTCTCCCCATGCTCAGACACCACTCCCCTCGCCTTCCTAAGTTGTTCCACGGCCCTACTCGTTGATAACGCCCCCAGTTCCGCCTGTAGTCTCCGCCTCTCCCTGAGTAGGTCCTCCCCTGGGGGCTCCGCATGCTCCTCGTCTATCCGATACATTTCCCTAACCAATCTGTCCATTTCTGCTCTGTCCGCCTTGGCCCTGTGGGCCCCAATTGAGATCAGCTCCCCCCTCACTACTGCCTTCAGCGCCTCCCACAGGGTCGCCGCTGAAACCTCCCCCGTATCGTTCACCTGCAAGTAGTTCTGCATACACTTCCAAAGTCTGTCACATATCCCCTCCTCCGACAACAGTCCTACGTCTAGCCTCCATTGTGGGCGTTGGTAATTCTCCCCCCCCCCCGATCTGCAGGTCCACCCAGTGCGGGGCATGGTCCGAGATAGTGATTGCCGAATATTCCGTATTCTTTACCTCCCCTACACAGTCCCTGCTCAGGATAAAAAAAATCTATCCTAGAGTATACTTTATGAACATGCGAGTAGAACGAGTAGCCCCTTCCTGTCGGCTGTCTGGCTCTCCATGGGTCCACTGCCCCCATTTGCTCCATAAACCCTTTCAGCTCCCTTGCCATTGCTGGTAGTCTACCCGTTCTGGGACACGACTGGTCCAGCCCCGGGTCAAGGACCGTATTAAAGTCCCCCCCCCCCCCCCACCCCCATTGTCAACCTACGGGAAGGTCTGGGATCTTCCCCAGCACTCTTAAAGTGCACGTCGTCCCAGTTTGGAGCATATATATTCACCAGCACCACTCTTCTCCCCTCCAGTCTGCCGCTTACCATCAGGTATCTGCCCCCCCCTGTCTGCGGCTATGCCCTCCGCCTCAAATTGCACCCGCTTGTTGATCATGATTGCCACCCCCCTGGACTTAGAGTCCAAGTCCGAGTGGAAGACCTGGCTAATCCAGCCCTTCCTTAGCCTAGTCTGGTCAGACACTTTCAGATGTGTCTCCTGCAACATAATTACGTGCGCCTTCAGAGCCCGCAAGTGCACGAATGCACGTGCCCTTTTAACTGGCCCATTTAGTCCCCTGACATTCCAGGTGATCAGCCTGATTGAGGGGCACAACCCCCCCCCCCCCCCCACCCCCCCACACACACCCCCACGTCGGTCAGCCATTCTTGGCCCACCTCTTAGCCGCGTCCACCCTCGACCTTTCCATTGCCTACTGCAGATCCCTCCAGCAACATCCCCCCCCCAACAACATCCCCAGTTCGCCCCACCCCTGCCATTCATTGGCTGTATTCTCCCCCCCAAACTAACTCCCTTGACTAGCCAATCTGCTAGCCCAGTGACTCATCACTCCGGCGCCCACCTGTCTCACTCCCATTGTTTCCCCGTCCTCATCCCCTCTCCCCAGCACACCCTCCCCCTCTCCAACCCACTGGAGCAATCTCACTGGCACAGGAAGGCAAACAAAACGTAAACCTCACACCGCCCCGCAAGGTCGCTCCAGGTGCAATACAGTTCCCGACGCGTACACAGAAAAGTGTTAACCTACATCCCTTTCCGAGCATTAATAAGACAGCCCCGCAACACCCCATTACCCATACAGCCCCCACCCGGAAAGAAGAGCCCCAAATACCCCACATGGCACCTTTAAAACAGTAAACAGTTGTCCAGCAGTCTAGGCACATTCGGCGTCCCTTCAAACGGTAGTTCTCGGACCCTAGTTTGCGTCCGTGGGGCCTCTTTTCAGGACCAGCCCCTGATCCCTCGCAAAGTCCATCGCTTCCTCGGGCTCGGAGAAGTAGTGGTGTTGACCCTGATGCGTAACCCAAAGAGGGGCCGGGAACATCAGACCAAACTTCACATGCTTTTTGAACAGTACCTCCTTGACTTGTTTAAAGGCTGCTCGCCGCCGAGCCACCTCCTGGCTTAGGTCCTGGTAGATGCGAAGAACACTGTTATTCCACGTGCTGCTCCTGGCGCTCTTTGCCCACCGCAGCACCCGCTCCTTTTCCACGAACCTGTGGAACCATCGGATGGGGGGGTCCCCCTGGACGCACCTCCCTCACCTGCACTCTGTATGCCCCCTCCAGCTCCGGCGGTCGCGGAAAGGCTTCAGCCTCCATCAGCTGCATCAACAGGTCAGCCACAAGCGCTGTGGCATCAGCTCCCTCAGCCACCTCCAAGAGGCCAATGATCCTCAGATTTTGTCTGCGGGCTCTATTTTCCAACTCCTCCACTCTGTCCAGCAGTCTTCTCTGCCTCTCCTTCAACCCGTCGACTTCTAACGCCGCAATCGTCTGCGCATCCGCCTGCTCCTCCACCGCCTCTCCCAGCTCCTTTTACGTCCTGGGCATCCAGCCTCTGATTCAGCTGATCCAATGCCTTCTGAAGTGGGTCCAAGTTATCCCGCTTCAGCGACTCAAAACTACTTTTTATCACCTGCCGCATGTTTCCCAGCGCTTGCTGGATTGCTGGGTCCGAGGTTCGCAGGTCCGCCATCTTGGGTCTCAGGTCAGCTTCCCCTGCACCTTGTCTTTGTCCCTTTCTCTCCCGTTTCCGTTGCCTCCTGCTCTCCCGCGGTTCCATACAATGCTGCCCATTCCTCCACACCTCCGTGGCCGTCTTTTCACTGCTCCACCGTCCCGCTATCGCGGGGAATCTGGTCCTTAAGCTCCGCCGGAGTGAGAGCTCCCGAATGTGCGGCTCACTCGGTCATTGCCGCAACCGAAAGCCCGGATTGTCGTTATTGATATGGGGATTGACATTGCATTCGTTACTGATTATTGTTTATTGCTGGTGGGTGTAAATTTGGGAGAAAATGTGAAAAAGAGGGCAGCACGGTGGCCTAGTGGTTAGCACAACCGCCTCACGGCGCTGAGGTCCCAGGTTCGATCCCGGCTCTGGGTCACTGTCTGTGTGGAGTTTGCACATTCTCCCCGTGTCTGCGTGGGTTTTGCCCCCACAACCCAAAAATGTGCAGAGTAGGTGGATTGGCCACTCTAAATTGCCCTTTAATAGAAAAAATAATTGGGTAATCTAAATTAAAAAAAAAAAAAAAGAAAATGTGAAAAAGGAGAATAAAAATATTTTTTTTTTAAATTGAACTATTATGTAAAAAGGGATAGACTGGTTAATTAGACCAGTCAGGCTCAGTATTGGGAAAATTGGAAAATATTCTGAAGGACAGGATAAATTTTAATTCATAAAGACACGTATTAATTAGTCAGTACGGGATTGTTAAGAGAAAGTTATGTCTGCCGAACCTGATTACATTTTTTCAAGGAGGTAGCAAGGGATGCAAATGAGACTACTGTGTCTGATTAGAATCATAGAATCCTTACGATGCAGAAAGAAGCCATTCGGCCCATCAAGTCTGCACAGGCCTTTGGAAAGAACACCCTACTTAAGCCCACGCCTCCACCCTATCTCTGTAACCAAGTAACTCTGCCTATTCTTTTGGACACTTAAGGGGCAATTTAACATGGCCAATCCACTTAACCTGCACTTCTTTGGACTTGGGAGGAAGCTGGAGCACCCGGAGGAAACCCAGGCAGACACGGGGGGAAACGTACAAACTCCACACTGACAATGGCCTGAGGCTGGAATTGAACTCAGGTCCCTGGACTGTGAAGCAGCAGTGCTAACCACTGTGCCACCGTGCCTCCCCCACTGATGGCATGGATTTTAGCAAGGCTTTTGTTACAGTCCCACATGGCAGACTGGTCATGAAAGTAAAAGCCCATGGGATCAAGGCAAAGTGGCAAATTGGATCCAATATTGGGCCAGAGGCAGGAGGCAAAGGGTCATGGTTGATGGGCATTTTTGTCACTGGAAGGTTGTTTCCAGTGGGGTACCACAGGGTGCAGTGGTAGGTCTCTCACTTTTCATGGTATATATCAATGATTTTGACTTGAATGTAGGGGATACGATGAAGACGTTTGCAGATAATGCAAAAATTAGCCATATGGTTGATAATTAACAAGAAAGATAGCAATGGATCAGTCAGGTAAGCAGAACAACACCAATTGGAGTTCAACCAGAGAAATGGGAAGTGCATTTAGGAAAGATCAAACAAGGGGCAGCACGGTGGCCTAGTGGTTAGCACAACCGCCTCACGGCGCTGAGGTCCCAGGTTCGATCCCGGCTCTGGGTCACTGTCCGTGTGGAGTTTGCACATTCTCCCCGTGTCTGCGTGGGTTTTGCCCCCCACAACCCAAAAATGTGCAGAGTAGGTGGATTGGCCACGCTAAATTGCCCCTTAATTGAAAAAAATAATTGGGTAATCTAAATTTAAAAAAAAAAAAAAAGGAAAGATCAAACAAGGCAAGGGAATACACAATAAAGTCCAGAAAAGTGTCCAGGAACAAATGGATCCTCGAGTTCATGTCTACAGACCCCTGTAGGTGGCAAGATAAAGTAGTCAAGAAGGTAGATATGCACTTGTCTTTATTAACTGTGACATAGGATTTAAGAACAGGGAGGTTGTATTCATCTACACAACATGTACACAACACCTGTTCTGCCATAAATGGAGGTGTGCGCGCAGTTCTGGTTATTGCATTATAGGAAAGATGCAATTAAACTGGAGGGCACAAAAGAGATTTACAAGGATGTTGCCTGGACTGAAGAACGTTAGGCATGAAAAAAGATTGGAAAGGCCTGGGCTTTTCCTTTAGAACAGAGCAGACTGAGGGGAGGCCCAAGTGAAGAGGGTGCAGAGTGGACAGAAAAGCCCTATTTCCCTTTGCTTGAGGGATCTGTAACGAGAAAGCATAGACGTAGGTAAGATGGGGGATTTTTTCATCCAGAGGGTGATTGGCATCGGGAACTTGCCACCACAAGGGATGGTAGAGGCATAAAGACCAAGAGCTGTAAAATGGAATTAAATTGAATGACTACATCAACCCCAATCACTGTATTGAGCTGAATCACTTCCTTTCATTATGTATATTTCTATGAATATTTATGGCATTATGAGGAAAAGATAGGGGGCTAGGTGGATAACTTTAGATGACAAAAACACGACCGGCTTCCTTCTGTTTGCACAATTCTACAAACAGGGAGGGCAATGTATATTAAAATACGCCTCAAGTTATAATTTTGGATCACAATAGATATTTTTCTTTTGCTAAAAATGGATGAATACAATTTTTGAAGTAGAAACACTTTTGCCCAGTTTCACATGTGGCGAGAAAATCAAACTCACTTTTCAAATATATGACATTCACTGTATTCCAGAGGTGAGCCGAGGCCTCTTTGTTGTGGATTACTATCTACACAGTCATACCCACTTAGGACAAGAGAAATATTAATTTCCCTTAAAACATCAAAGCATCTCCCCAGTTTCAAACACTTGGCAACATCTAGAAGGCTTCACCAAGTGGCAGTGTTTGTAAGTGCTGGAGATTTATTTCAAAGTTCAGTGATCTAAATATGATAGTATTCCACTCCAAACACCAACAACATGAATTACTAGTTAATCTTATTATTAGTGGCAGTAATTGAGAGGAAATATTGACCAGCGGATGCTGATCCTCAGTGAATGGGACCACCCATTGAAGCATTTTTAAAAACAGGTTAAACTGAAAATGTCTCACACTCACAGCAATGTGTATTGCTGGTAAAAGGGCCAATCACAAATTAATCCCCTTTAATTAACTTTAGTTTGTTAAATGTTCCAAAGTTCAGAAAAAATGCTGACCCAGTTTCCTGGAATAGATTGTTTCTGCTTGTAATTCTCCAATCATTTGTGTCAGATAGTCAGAAAACACAAGTGGGAGAAGAGACAACGGGATGACAACTTGCATAACAATAGATACTGTTGCAAAGTAGGAAGCTGAACTCCAAAACCGTCCAAGTGGTTGTAGGTTTGCTATGGGATTTCAGCTGTGCAATAAGCGCCAATGCATTTTTCCATGTTTGAAACCGCCACCGGAGGCCTTAAAGACCTTGTTAATCTGATCTGGAGTTACCATCAACTTCCCTGCCCTGTCCCGCACCTGGACAATTTCCCTTGCCACAGCCTCCCTCCAGAGCTGACCCGCTAACATACGTCTTCTCTCCATGCTCGTAAACTGCACCCCTTGCTCGCCTCAATTGGCATTCCGCCTTCCTGGTAGATAGTCGGTCAAAACTCGCCTGTAGTTCCTTCCTCTTTTCCAACTTTGCCGGGTCCCCTTCTGCATACCTGTTATCTACCTCCAGCATCTCACATATTACCCTCTGGCGCTCCAACCTATCTTTGTCTAGCCTAGCCTTGCATGAGATCACCACACCACTGCCTTTAAAGCCTCCTGGACAACCGCCCTCGACACATCACCCGTGCAGTTGAGACCTACATATTCCTCGATTACTTTTTCAATTTGGTCACAAAACCCTTGGTCCACCAACAGTTGCACATCTAACTTCCACCCTGGTTTCTGTACCATCCCCTTCTCCAATACCATATCCACCCAATGCGGAGCATGATCTGATATTGTAATTGCCGAGTAGTCCGACCTCAACCCCAGCCAGCAGCGCCTTCCCCATCACAAAAAAGTCGATCCGCGAGTATACCTTATGGACCGCAGTGAAAAGCTAGTACTCCCGCTCCCTCAGGTGCAGAAACCTCCAAGAAGCCACCCCTTCCATTTCCACCATTAGTCCAGCCAGCGCCTTCGCCCCACCCCCTGACGGGACTAGCCAGCGCGGCCGTGACCTGTCCAATCTTGGTTCCTGCACCAAGTCCCAGTCCTCCCCTCCCCCCATATCAGTTTGTGTGAGTCGTAGTCAGGGACAGCACCACACACCTTCGCGAATCCCACATCGTCTCAATTGGGACCGTATACACTTACCAGCGCCACTAACCTCCCCTCCAGCTTCCCTGCCACAATCATATAGTTAGTTTCCCAATAGCACTAGGAAAACCTCTTGTGAGGATAGTGGTCCCAGCCCTATTAAGATGCAACCCATCTCGACTGTACCCCGAGAAGTGGTCTTAATGCTTCAGAAATCTGAAGCCCTCCATTCTGTATAATCTTGTCAGCCACATATACATTAATGATATTTTACCTTTTCTGCACTTAGTGGCATGTGAAATGAAATGAAATGAAATGAAAAATGAAATGAAAATCGCTTATTGTCACAAGTAGGCTTCAAATGAAGTTACTGTGAAAAGTCCCTAGTCGCCACATTCCGGCGCCTGTTCAGGGAGGCTGGTACGGGAATTGAACCGTGCTGCTGGCTTGCCTTGGTCTGCTTTCAAAGCCAGCGATTTAGCCCAGTGTGTACAGGGAGTAATCAAGGGATTGCTACCTTTTGAGGTTCTGCTTTTCAATCTTTCTTAGCTCCCTAAACTCTGCTTTCAGGACCTCATCGCTCTTCTACTTATAATGGTGCTGAGATGGGCCATGATATCTGGCTGTTTGTCCTCGCCCCTCCATGTCTTGGAGCTGGCCAGTGACAACCTTGACCATATTTTCAGGAAGACAACAAATCATGGATTCAGATGTATTGCTACTGAAATGCCTGTCTGCTCTGTTGAATCCACGATCATTATTGCCTTTCACTCTTCTTCCTTCCCATGATAAACTCTTTGCTTGGTCATTCATTCATGTTCTTAAGTTGTGCAGTGACCACCTCCAGGAATATGGTACCCACAAAGCTTTCAACCTCGCCACGGCACTGTAGTGACTCCAGTTGCTACTCAAGCTCCGATACCCAGAGCACGAACTGCTCTTTTTGGTGACACTTCATGTATGTGTGCTTGCCCAGGCTACAATAGACATCCAGGATTTCCCACCTGGTACAGGATGTGCATTTCATGGGGCTGAGGTTCACTGCCATGCTTTATTTTCTAGACTATGATCCAGAAACACTTACGAATCAGCTTCTTTCCTGCCTGGAATATTGTTGTGACTGTTTAGCAGGTATTGCTTTAGTTTGAGATTTCACTAGAGGCTTTCTTCCTGGCTTTGACTCCTCGGTCACTGCTCAATCTCCATCCAAGTCTTCTGCTGCTTCGTCTCTCTGTAATATAGATTAACGTTTTCCTGCTCGCCTAATTAATGCCTCTAGACATTATCAGCTCTTGGGTCTTGCAGTTTTGCACTGCTTCTCTCAGACTGCTCCTGGTTCTGTAAAACATCAGAATACCTCACCAAGTATTCTGTCAAAGCAATGCTCGGTCAAACTAAATGCCAAGTGGTTTACCGCCGCCCTCAGCGACCATAGAGTTTCCAGGATAACACACTGCATAGCACTTCGTGCCTGTTTTGGCTTATCTGCTGCACCCTCATTCACATTGTAACCTCTAGACTTGAATATTCTTACACATTCCTGACTGGCCTCCCAGATTCTACCCATCCAAAACATTATTGTCCATTTGCACAATGTCCTGTTCCATATTGCCCCTATGCTCGCTGACCTACAGTGGATATTGGTCAAGCAATGTCTTGATTTTAAAATTCTCATCCTTGTTTGCAATTCGCTCCGGGGCCTCACCCCTCTTATGAATTTCTCCAGCCCTACAACACTCCAAGATATCAGCACTCAACTAATTTGGACATTTAGAGCATCCCCGATTTTAATTGCTCCTTCGTTGGTGGCCATGTCTTCAAATGCCTGGGTCCTAAGCTCTGGCATTCCCTCCCCAAACCTCGTTTGATAGTATTCCTGTGAAGTGCCTTGTGTTGTATAGGTAGATATAACTGGTTTCACATTATCCATTGAGCCATCAGGGGGAGTTCCAGCTACTGATTTGCAGGATAAAAGCTCAAGGTGCAGCCAAAAATAATTCTTAAAAATTGCTGCACAACCCAAGTATTTGTATTGAAGATTAGATTTTTTGAATTCAATTTCTATTTATTGTGTGGCACTTTAGCTTGCTGGCCACATTTGAGAAGCTTTTTCTTTTATTCTTTCATGGGATTTGGCTAGGCCAACAGTTATTGCCCACCCATAATTGCCCTTGAGAAGGTGGTGGTGAGCTGCTTTCTTGAACCGCTGCAGTCTGATTGATTAAAGTACTTCCATAGTGCTGTTAGGAAGGGAATTCCAAGATTTTTGATCCAAAGAAGGAATGGCAATATCTTTCCATGCCAGGCTTGAATGTGACTTGCTGGGGAGCTGGTGGTGTTTCCTAGCGTCTGCTGCCCTTGTTCTTCTTGGTGGGAAAGGTTGTGGGATTTGAAGAAAAGGTCAAACATCCTGGCCAATCCATGGCAGATCCTGGCGTGAACACGACCAAATGAAGAAGGCTCGCCTGGGAAGTGACCAAATCCATCGACAGACTTCGCCAGGAACGTGTAGAAGTGAAGTCGAGACGTTGGAGGGAGTGCTCCAAACAACCAATCTACCCAACCCTTCAAGCACCATTGCCCCACTTGTGGCAGCGTCTGCAGATCGCACATTGGACTTGCCAGCCATTTCCAAACCCAACAAATTGGTGTGGAAGTCATTCCCCCATCCCGAGGACCTGCCTTAGAAAAAGGGAGAGAGCTGAGGAGTTCTTGGTTAGTTGCTGCAGTGCACCTTGTAGATAGTACACACTGGAGCCATGGTGCGATGGTGACAGAGGGAGTGAACGTTTAAGGTGGTGGATTTGGTGCTGATCAAATGGGCTGCTTTGTCCTGGGTGAGTTTGGAGTTGCACCAATCCTGGCAAATGGGCATGGCCAATAAATGTTTGCGTTGCTCACAGTCCAAAAACAAGGTGCATTCCTGACTTGTGCCTCATAGATGGTGAAAAGGTTTTGGGAATGATGAGGTGAGTCACTTACTACAAACTACCCAATCTTTGAGATACTTCCATAGCCACAGTATTTATGTGCTGATCTGGTTAAGTTTCTAGTCAATGGTTGCTGATGGTAGGGAAATTCAGGGATAGTACCCCTGTTTGATTGTTATGTGATGGTGGTGATCAGATTCTGTCTTGTTGGAGACCTTCACTGCCTGGAATTTATATAATGCAAATGTTACTTGTATCTGTACCTGTCTGCCTTCTCTATAAATAGAAAGGTTCTGGATATTTGGGATGGTGCTAAGTGGCTTGTGATGGCCTTGACGGTTGAATAGCCAGTAGACGGTGTCCAAAGTTGTAAGTGAAGAACGTCAGCTTTCCCAAAACATGGAAGAATGGTACTGCTCTTCAGGAATCATCACCCTGATGGTAAAACGGGGAGACGCAGATGATAGCATTGCTTTACATAGTTTCGTACGGTTTCCATACATTGGGAAAAGTAAGTTACTTTGTACCAAAAAGCAAATTTATGTTTTGTTATGAACTACATGTTTATACAGAGATTGAGAGAATCATGGAATTTACAGTGCAGAAGGAGGCCATTCGGCCCATCGAGCCTGCACCGGCCCTTGGAAAGAGCGCCCCCCACAATTCCACCCTATCCCCACACCTCCACCCTATCCCCGTAACCCCACCTAACCATTTTTTGGACACTCGAGACAATTTAGCTGAGTCAATTCACCTAACCTGCACATCTTTGGACTGTGGGAGAAAACCAGAGCACCCGGAGGAAACCCATGCACACAAGGTGAGAAACTGCAGACTCCTCGCAGTGCCCCAAGCTGGAAATCGAGCCTGGGACCTGCAGCTGTGAAGCAACTGTGCTAACCACTCTGCTACCATGCTGCCCAGAGTAGAGGAAAGATAAAAATTATACTGAGTACTGTCTAAAATCGGTGAACATTTATACATAGGCCCAGATTTTCTGGTCAGTTGGTGAGGGTTTGGGATGGGGGTTATTCAGCAAGTTTACCTCTAAAAATAAGGTCCTTCCCGATACAGCTTCTGCTGTAAATCACCCCCCCCCCCCCCCCCCCCCCCATCAAGCCTGGTGCTACCCCTGTGAGTACAAGTTCTAGGCAGAATCGTGTACATTTCTGAGCAACTTGAGGCATTGATCTCCAGTCAATGATGTCTGGTTCAGTGATGGGAGCATCAACAGAGTTTTGGCCCGTTTCAAAACAAAAAGAAAGAAGAAAACAATATCCCAAGAACCCCTCAACTAAAGGGGAAATATACTAACAATCACAGCGTAAATTAGACTCCTGCCCATGTGCAGGCCAGGACAGATAGCCCTGATATAACCACAGGGTGACAAGGAGAGGACCCGGCACCACCAAGCATCAATTCTAGCCAAACTAATCCCAGTCTTCAGCAGGATAACACAGTCTGCCTGGCCTGAAAAAGGAAAGGGTGCTAAACAACAAAAAAGGTTAGGTCTCGCTGGGAGGACCTTCCTGGGACTTAGTGAGGACAGAACTATTCCTATCAATCCAAACCTTCCACCCCTCCTCCCGAACTGGTTCTGCTCGTCCTCTCCCCCACCCCCCAACCCCCAACTCTCCCAGGATACATTAGAATAAAGATACTTCGCACAAATCACAAATTCAACATTCAGCTTAACATGATATAAACTTATTAAATCGGGAAAACCGGTGGTGCCGGACTTCACACCAGACTTACTCACTTCCCTGCAAAAAATAAATTGACGACATCAACAGACACCAAAATAATTATCAGAGAGCCAAGACCAGGATGACAACTGAGATGTGCGGCAATATTCAGGATAAAGACTTCTCCACTGGCGCACGGAGAAAGCAGAAATCAAGGATAAAGTTGGATCAAAGACAGCACGCTTCAGGATCTTCCAAGGATTCCAACAATCGAAGCATGAAACCGCATTGCTTCCAACATGCCTTCTCACCCGACAGCACAGACTCCAACGGAGGTGGATGACCCGCAGGCTCAACCATCTCCAACTCCTCTTTACCGACATCAGGGACAGGACAACATAGAACCAGGGGTCAGAAGGACAACATAGAACCAAGGGTCAGAAGGCCAACCCAACCCCAGGCCTCCAAGACTGGATTAAATGTGTTCCCTTGGTCCACCAAGGACAGTGCTCCCTTTCTTTAAAGAAGCACCTTGTGCGCCTCCAATTCCTCCATAAAAATGCTTTGCGACCTTGAAATTGGGCTTTAACAATCTGCAGCGCAGTGCCAAGACATTCGGACGAATCAACATCATTGTTAGCCGAAATCATCCGTTAGAATACCGTGTTTCATGAGGGCGGGAAGCCTTCCAGAAGCAGCTGCGCCACTAATGAAAAGGCCTCACCCCAATTCCTTCCAGCTGCCACGAATCAGCGAGGATTTAAGCATTTTGTCTCAATAGTGCTGAAACATTGATCGACCAAATCTCGGGACATAGTTTTTTACTATGTATGCCAAGAAAAGACATTTAAAAGGTGTGCAAACAGGTTAAAAGACGAGCAGAGCCGTAGCTCGCGAAAACTCAGCTGCTCCTGCGTTCACATTACATGGCCCCACCCCACCTTTTTGAACTTGTTAATATATGTTGAGACTTGTATTGCATTCCACCTTGACTTAGTGGCGATACCCTTGCTCCTGAGTCAGAAGGTCATGAGTTCACTTGTTGATTCCAGAGAGGTGAGCATCTAATCCATTCAGTGTCCTTTTCTCATGCAGTATAAGTTGTTTCTCTCTTTGAAATTTGGCAATCTTGTGTCTGTTCTGATGAGTGCAAGATGAAAAATTTTGACAGCATGTATTTTCTTTCTCAACAATAATATTTGAGATTTGTAGACTGCCCGGTTGGTTTGAACAGTTCTGTTAATCTATCTCACAAAGTAATTGGCTGTGTAGCTTTTGAGAGGTTTTGATAAGGGGTTCAATATACATGCTTATGTTATTATGGTAGTATATATATATATTAGAATAAACCTTCCTCCTTTCAGTAGGATGACAAAATTAATTAATAAAATAGAGTGTATCTACCTATTTGTCAAAGTGTTTAATAAAACGGATGCTAAAGGTGAAGTGTTCCATTTTCAAGTAGAATTGTGTGGTATATTTTCAAAATCGCTTGTTATTAGTGATAAGTGGCTCTTCCACTTGTTGTTTATTTCCCACTGCCGACATGGTAATGAAGGAAACATAGTCAAACTTAGCAGGGCCAATATTTCTCCTCTTAAACACACACATGTTAACGCAGAGTCTATGTTGGAGCCGCCATGTAAGGCTGCCCTGGGAATTCTGCAATTCTTAACAGCAGGTTGCCCTGGGAATTCTGCAACTTTGATATTTTAAGGAGGAAAGAGTATTAGAAGGATGCAACTAACGATTCAGGTGGTCAAAACCCACTTGCCTTTACCCTGGCACCCAGTCACCTGGATTAGCACAAAGAACGCTGGGGGCATGGACTCTCCAGGCCGGGACCCATGTCAAAATTATGGTTCCAGTCACAATTTTATCCACACCCAAACTACAGCACAGACCCCAACCTTCCACAGGCGTTTTAGCCCTTACCTTTCATGCCTCAGCCCTGTTGCAAGCAGAATGTATTGTTGCCTTATTGAAGGACAGGTAGCCTTCAAACTCTCCTCAAAACACTCCACCTTTCTAGCCAGGATGGCCTGGATCAGGGGTGGGCAAACTGCGGCCCGTGGGCCGCATGCGGCCCGCCAAAGGTCTTTATGCGGCCCACCAAGTCATTAAAAAAAAAAAAATTTTTAAATTTTTTTTAAAATTTTTAATTTTTTTTTAAGGTTAATGGGGGGGGGGGGCTGTTGGGTTACTTACTGGTATAGGGTGGATACGTTGACTTGAGTAGGGTGATCATTGCTCGGCACAACGTCGAGGGCCGAAGGGCCTGTTCTGTGCTGTACTGTTCTATGTTCTCTATGAGGCGCCAAGAATCATAACCGGGTGAAGTAATTATTTTACTTAATATAGTATGCGGCCCTTTAAAATTGTGAATTTCTGAATGTGGCCCTTGCACGGAAAAGTTTGCCCACCCCTGGTCTGGATACTGGGCCATTTCACCACTTGCCATTTGATTACATGTGGTGTCACTACACTGGATATCATTTGTGCCAGATTGCATCCCCCCCCCCACTGTGTTCTTCATCCAAGCCAAAGGTCAAATTCTTGTTGTAAGAACTTTTGCCTCTCTATGCAACTGGCTTCCTCTAATAGCAGCAACTCGGTTTTCTTTCCGGCTCCTGATCTCAAGCCCAAGGTGCGCTGGGAGCTGTGAATAATTACGTAACTGAACATACCCAAGAAATTGGCACGCTATTATTAATCTACACTTCTGGTTACTTCTTAATGATTCTGACTGAGTTTTGCAAGGATACAGAAAAACATCCCAGCATCTAAGCAAAGACAATCTCCTCTGCAAACACTTCCTATTATATGCCTTTGTTCTGCACTTCTGCACTGACATCACCATGACTTAAATTAGTGTAAAGGACTTGGCTTGCAGTTATTTTTAGTCATGCGTGTTCTCTAGTGAAGATACAAGCTGCAGGTTGTGTTGCCGTGGGAACGGTTCAATTCATGCTCAGTTCTCAGATATAAGTCATGAGCTGGAAAAATGTGAAGCTCCAAAGTTGTAGCTATGGCACTGGCTCTAACAGTGCAGAGATTAAGATCTACCCAGCCATTTACCTATGCCACCAAATCCCAAATCCTGGAGGCAGAGTTTTTTTTACCAATTGAGGTAGACATCTGCACCAGTACTTTTTTCTTTCTTAAATTTAGAGTACCCAATTCATTTTTTCCAATTAAGGGGCAATTTAGCGTGGCCGATCAACTTATCCTGCACAGCTTTGGGTTGTGGGGGCGAAACCCACGCAGACACGGGGAGAATGTGCAAACTCCACACAGACAGTGACCCAGGGCTCTGATCAAACCTTGGACCTCGGCACCGTGAGGCAGCAGTGCTAAATCAGCACCAATACTGGCACTGTTGGCCTGTGCACTTGCTGAGTTGATGGGGATTTTGGAGCACTATTTTATCACTTCATTGAGGGAAGTGACAAGGTAAGTACGACCAAACTTTTAAATCTGTGGAATCCTCCTCAAACCGGCCTCCTCCCTTCTGTACAGATATCCAAACTGCAATTGCAATCGCTTCTAGCAATTGTCATTTGGACATGGCATCATGAGGCCCAGCTGCCAGCATACCTACTGCTGGCTGTGCAGTGGGGCAGTATTGGCGGATCCCCATCCGAACCCACTTTGTTGCCTGTCACATTGCCAAAAGTGATGTGATCGAGGGAGCTTGGCAAATATAGCAGCTACCCTTTGAACGATGTCAGAAGAGAGAAAGAACATGACAGAATTGAGCTTCGACCACAAATTCTTCTCCCTCCCCTGCTGGATTTTCATCCCCCAGGACACATTTCGACATAATGGGCTTTTCACAGAAACTTCATACAATAAAAGGTTATTATTATTATTAATGGTCATTCTTCAAGTGTAGCTGCGCATTAATGGACTTTTCAAACATAGTGGCTACTATTGTCCCTTGATCCAATGTGTTCATATACACACTTTCCAACAGAGAATACTGGATAGCAGTCAGGAAAGAAATTGGGGAAATGCTTCTCCAAAACTAGTCCTGAGTACAGTTTTAGAGTTCTGACAAAAATAAATTACTGTGGATGCTGGAATCTGAAACAAAAGCAGAAAACGCTGGACAATTGGAAGGCTGAGATTGCCCAGCATTTTCTGTTTTTGTTTTAGCGTTCTGACATCTGGTTTGACCAAATTCAACGACTCGCCATCGAGTGAATTTCCCCTGGTCTGTACAGCTTACTGCAGTGTTGGTGAACATTCAGCCATCAGCGGAACATCCAGGCTAAAAACTGTGAAATATAGCTGAGTAAGTATTTTTGTGCTATTTTCTAATGGTCTTACAGCTTCATTCTGGATCCAGTCTAATGCTCTGGCGACACAGGTTCAAATCTCACTACGGCAGCTGGTGGAATTTAAATCCAATTCTGGACTAGTCTCAGTAATCAGAATTCTACAGTGCTGAAGGAGGCCATTCAGCCCATTGTGTCTGCACCAACCCACCAAAAGAGCACCCTACCTAGGCCCACTGTCCCATACTATCCCTATACCCAGTAATCCCACCTTACCTTTCAGACAAGAAGGGGCAATTTAGCATGGCCAATCTACCTAACCTAACTTTGGATTGTGGGAGGAAACCGGATTTTTTAAAATGTATTTTATTCCAAATATATTCAAAAATACAAAACCATAAATCAATAACATTGTCAACAGCCCCACAGTTCACAGTTTGTACAATTTTTCTCCTTTTCAGCCCCTCCCTCCTCCCCACACGACAAACAATTCCTCAACATTGTCATGAACATTCCACAACGTGTCTCAAAACCCTCGGCTGATCCCTCGACTGATCTTTCGCCGGGCAATTTGAGAGGTGAAGGCCACAACATCGGCCTTCCTCCCCTCCATCAGCTCCGGCATTTCTGATACCCCAAAGATCGCCACCTTTGGGTCCGGCCCGGCCTCCACCCCCACAATCTTCGATAGTGTCCCAAATACCGTTTCCCAGTATCTCTCCAACTTCTCATTACCTCAGAACATATGTGCGCGGATTGCTGGTCCTCACCCACGCTTCTCCCACTCGTCTGCCACCCCCTGGATGAAATGACCCATCCTCGCCCGGGTTATATGTTCCCTATGTACCACCTTAAATTGAATTGAGCTCATCCTCGCGCACAAGGAGGTCAAATTCACCCAGTGCATTGCCTCATTCCACACTCCCCAACCTATCTCCACCCCTCCCCAGCTCCTCCTCCCATTCTTGTTCCTCACCACTTGCATTCCCCCTTGCTCCCCCAGTCAACCCAACATAACCAATCCTGCCCTCCACATCCAGGAGCAGCAACTGCTCCAATAAGGTATACTTCGGCAGCTTGGGAAACCCTCTCCATTCCTTTTGCAGAAAGTCCCTCGCTTGCATATACCTGATCTTCCTTCCCTTCAGCAGCTCCACCTTCTCCCGCAGCTCTTCCAGACTTGGAAACCTCTCCTCCAGATATAAATCCCTTGCCCTCACCAGCCCCACCTCTATCCATCTCCAATTCATGCCACCGTCTCCCTGGCCTAAACGTGTGGTTTCCACACGGTGTCAGCGCCGACATCCCCTCCATTCTAAAGTGTCTCCTCAACTGGTTCCATGCCCTAACTGTGGACTGTACCACCGGGCTCACTGTGTACTTCCCCTGTCCCAGCAGAAGTGACACCATCACCATGACCCCAGGCTGGACCGTCTACAGGACTCCTCCATCCTAACCCGCTCTGACCGCTCTCCCTTGTCATAATATACACACATATAGTCCTATAAATATGCTCACATATGCCCCACATAGTCAGGAACATTCACATACCACACTATTTATTGCCACATACACACATGTTTTTTTAAAAAAAGGGGGATGTCATAATACACACACAAGTATATGATGGTGCATAGACACACACACTAACACACTGAAAGACTAATCAACACACAGAACACAGCAGCCAATCACCAGACAGGGCACGGTCACTATAAAGCCAGAGGGCACTAGTTTTCCCACTCATTCGGGATGCAGCCTCTGAGACAGACAGAGCCCACAGTAGGTAACACGAACATCTACCATGTGCCAGCAGGATAGTCTGGTCAGGTTAGCCTCAGGTCTTCGGTCAACCTAACATAGTGTCGACCCACAGTGCAAGTATGTTTAACAGCTCATAGTTAAATAAAATAGAGTTGTACTTCTACAAGTTGTACTTCTACAAGGGGGCAGCAGGGTAGCATGGTGGTTAGCCAGGGCCGGCCCAAGGCACCGGCAACTCGGGCAGTCGCCCGGGGCGCCATGTGCGAGGGGGCGCCAGAGACTCGGGTCCCGCGCATGCGCAGTTGGGCCGGTGCCAACCAGCGAATGCGCGGTGGCCGCCCTCCCCCAGGGCGGCCCCCTCCGCCCCCCCCCTCGGGCCCGCCCCCCGCCTCGGGCCCGCCCCCCCCCGCCTCGGGCCCGCCCCCCCCGCCTCGGCTCCCCCCGCCTCGGGCTCCCCCCGCCTCGGGCCCGACCCCCCCCCCGCCTCGGGCCCGCCCCCCCCCCGCCCCCGGCCCGCCCCCCCCCCCCCCACCTCCGGCACCGCCCCCCCGCCTCGGGCCCGCCCCCCCGGCCTCAGGCCCGCCCCCCCCCCGGCCTCGGGCCCGCCCCCCTGGCCCCCCCCCCCCGGGTTTCCTCCGGGTGCTCCGGTTTCCTCCCACAGTCCAAAGATGTGCGGGTTAGGTGGATTGGCCATGCTAAATTGCCCGTAGTGTCCTAATAAAAAAGTAAGGTTAAGGGGGTGTTGTTGGGTTACGGGTATAGGGTGGATACGTGGGTTTGAGTAGGGTGATCATGGCTCGGCACAACATTGAGGCCCGAAGGGCCTGTTCTGTGCTGTACTGTTTTATGTTCTATGTTCTAAGTGTTGGTAGCCTATCTATCTTATTGCTCTGGTAAACGCAGTCCTCACAGACCCAGCATACCCAACACATCATCCCTCTCATCACCATCTCACCTTCTCCACGTCCGCTGCCCAGTAGTAATGCAGCAGGTTTGGTAGCGCCAATGCGCCCTTTCTGCCTCTGTAACAAGGTCCTCTTTACCCTTGGGACCTTCACTGCCCATTCGAGATCATTATGTCCAATTTCTGGAAAAAGGTCTTGGGAATAAAGATTGGGAGAGTCTGGAATACAAACAGGAACCTCGGCAGCATGTTTATCTTAACCACGTGGGTTGTCCCCGCAGTGATAGGTGCAGTGTATCGCACTTCCTAAAATCCCCCCATACCTTCTCCACCAAAGTTGTCAGTTCCCGTACCAGCCTCCCCGAACAGGTGCTGGAATGTGGCGACTAGGGGCTTTTCACAGTAGCTTTATTTGAAGCCTACTTGTGACAATAAGCGATTTTCATTTCATTTTCTTTTTTCATTTGTGCATCGTCAACCACTCCCCCTTCACCTTGACCCCCAAATACATGAAACTGTCCCTGGCTACCCTAAATGGCAGCACCCCCAGATTGGCTCCCCAATGTTTGTAAACACTGACCACATCAAAGAGATGTAAGTGCATTCCAATAACTCAAGCATGTGATTTTACTGCACATAGCTCTCTGTGATGTGGTCAATGTTTGCAAACATTGGAGTTTCACCACTTAGGCCTAGAACCATAGAATTCCAACAATGCAGAACCAGGCCATTTGCCTATCGTGTTTGCACGGACCCCCTGAAAGAGCACTCTGCCTAGACCCACAACCCTGCCCTATCCCCATAACCCCACCTGCACATGCTTGGACACTAAGGGACAATTTAGCATGGTCAATCCACCTAGCCTTGGGTTGTGGGGCTGTAGAAAATTATAGAGATGGGGAGGGGGGTGGGGGCGCAAAGTCATGAAGTGATCTGAAATTGAGGATGTGAGAATTTTACATCCAAATCCCTCCCACATTTCTTTTTCTGTTGATCTAATTTGAATGTGTAAAGTGTAAGCATTCCAAACCCGTTCACAAAATGGCAATAAGGATCCCTCCAGTTGTAATGGAAAATATCCTGCAATAAGTATTTCAAATGTATTCTGGGAACAGTGGCAGCTTACCATAAATCATCAAGGAAATACTTTAAAAAACATCAGAGTTACTATGATGACAGGTAGCATTCGTCTCATTTCAGTGCTACATCTCACAGGGTAGTTTCCAAATTATGAACTGAGTGTTGTTATGCTTCAGAGATGTGGAGGGCGATTCTCTTGCCGCAATGCGCTCAAGTGAGAGCAAATGCACGATCTTCCGGCCTCATTACGCTCTCGCTCAAGCTAAACCAGGCCAGTGAATAGCGGGAGAAGCGAGAAACGAGAACTGTACCAGGCACCAAACAGTTTGCGATACAACAGGCCCCCTCCTGTAGGTGAACTTGGGATCTCGCCGTCGCCAGGTAAGAAACCAATTATCACCACTTAAGCTCAATTTCCATACAATTAACGAGAGCCACCCCATATCCAACAGCCTCCCGTGATTCATCGGCCTCCCCGGCTCACGATGAGCCGAGTGGCCGCCCGTCTTAGCCCGGTCTGGCCGGTGTAAATTACAACAGGTACTTACCGGCGGGGCCTGACTGCGCGGTCGGCCTCTGGGGTCCTCGGGGGGGGCGCGGGGGGATCTGGCCCTGGGAGGTGCCCCCACGGTGGCCTGGCCCGCGATCAGGGGTCCACCGATCCGCGGGCGTGCCTGTGTCGTGAGGGCACTCTATTCCTCTGCGTCAGCTGTTGTGGTCCTCTGCGATGGCCGACACGGAGATGAACCCCCAGCGCACGCGCTGGGATGGCGTCAGCACACGCTGGCGATCCCCTGCATACGCCAACTTGCGCCGGCTGGCGGAGGCCCTTCGGCGCCGGTTGGCGTGGCGCCAAGCCCATTCCGCGCCAGCTGGAGCGTCGCAAACCACTCCGGCGCTGGCCTAGCCCCTGAAGGTGCGGAGGATTCTGCACCTTCGGGGAGGCCCGACGCCGGAGTGGTTCACACCACTCCTTTGCTCCGGAGTTGCCCAACCCGTCGGTTCCCGCAGTATCCCGCCCCAGATTTGTAAGCAAAACATTAATAAACTATTCATGATTAAAAATGAGAAAAGATGAACGTATAAGAAAATAACAGGATAATCGTCTACCAGACTACCTAATCCCAAGATCCCGTCCTCCCCTCTGCCCAGACACACACAAGACAAACACCGGGTAAGGGTTGGCGAGGAATAAAATAAAACGGGGATTAAAGAGATAGTCTTCACTCTGCGGTTGCAGTCTCTGGGAAATAGGTCTACTCGAGAGGTTCAGGTTGGTGCAATTCTGTCCTTTGGCCACCAGATGGTGTTTCACCTAAGAATTCCAGGTCAGTGCAGTTCACGTTGCAGACCACCAGATGATGCTATACCTAGGAAGAAGTCTTACAACACCAGGTTAAAGTCTAACCGGTTTGTTTCGAATCACTAGCTTTCAATCTTCCTCAAGTGAATGAAGAGTTGGGTTCCAGAAACACATATACGGTACTTTGCAGCAAGACGCTACTTTGAATGCGAGTCTTTGCAAGTAATAAGTCCTTACAGGTCCAGACTGAGTGACTGGAGAGAGGGATAATCACAGGTTAAAGAGGTGTGAATTTTCTCAAGCCAGGACAGTTGGTAGGAGTTTGCAAGGCCAGGCCAGATGGTGGGGGATGAATGTAATGCAACATGAATCAAAGGTACTGGCTGAGGCTCTTGGCTATACGTTTCTGCTCGGCGATTCTGCGTTGTCGCGCGTCCTGAAGGCCGCCTTGGAGAATGCTTACCCGGAGATCAGAGGCTGAACGCCCTCGAATGCTGACGTGTTCCCCGACTGGAAGAGAAAATTCCTGCCTGGTGATTGTCGCGCGATGTCCGTTCAACAGTTGTCGCAGTGTCTGCATGGTCTCGCCAATGTACCATGCCTCGGGACATCCTTTCCTGCAGCGTATGAGGTCGACAACGTTGGCCAAGTTGCACGAGTATGTACCGCGTACCTGGTGGGTAGTGTTCTCACGTGTAATGGTGGTGCCCAGTTCGGTGATCTGTCACATCTTGTAGAGATTGCCATGGCAGGGCTGTGTGATGTCGTGGTCGCTGTTCTCCTGAAGGCTGGGTGGTTTGCTGCAAACAATGGTCTGTTTGAGGTTGCATAGTTGTTTGAAGGCAAGTAGTGGGGGTGTGGGGATGGTCTTGGCAATATGTTCATCTTCATTGATGACATATTGAAGGCTGTGCAGAAGATGTCGTAGTTTCTCCGCTCCGGGGAAGTATTGGACGACGAAGGGTACTCTGTCCGTTGTGTCCCATGTTTGACTTCTGAGGAGGTCGGTGCGGTTCTTTGCCGTGGTGCGTTGGAACTGTCGATCGATGAGTACAGCGCCATACCCCGATCATATGAGGGGATCTTTCAGCGTCTGTAGATGTCTGTTACGTTCCTCCTCATCTGAACAGATCCGGTGTATACGGAGGGCTTGTACATAGGGGAAGGATTCTTTAATGTGTTTAGGGTGGAAGCTGGAGAAGTGGAGCATCGTGAGGTTATCCGTGGGCTTACGGTAAAGCGAAGTACTGAGGTGACCGTCCTTGATGGAGATGAATTTGTCCAAGAATGCAACCGATTCTGGAGAGTAGTCCATGGTGAGTCTGAGGGTGGGATGGAACTTATTGATGACATTGTGTAGCTAATTCAGTGATTCTTTGCCGTGGGTCCAAAGGAACAAAATGTTATTGATGTATCTGGTGTATAATGTCGGTTGAAGTTCCTGTGTGATGAGCAGATCTTGTTCAAACATATGCATGAAGATGTTGGCGTATTGAGGTGCGAATTTGATCCCCATGGCTGTCCCGTGTCTGGATGAAGAACTTGTTGTCGAAGGTGAAGACATTATGATCCAGGGTGAGTTGTAGAATTGCATCTGGAGATTGGCAGTTGTCAGTGTTGAGTACTGAGGCTGTTGCAGCAATGCCGTCGTCATGGGGGATGCTGGTGTAGAGTGCCGAGACGTCCATTGTGACGAAGAATGTTCCTGGTTCAACTTGTCCATGGGTGCTGAGTTTCTGTAAGAAGTCCATCATATCGCGACAGAAACTGAGCAATGGGTTTCAAGATGCCCTCGATGTAGCCAGAAAGGTTCTCGCACAGAGTCCATTGCCTGACACGATGGGACGGCCTGGTGTGTTGGCCTTGTGTATTTCCGGGAGGCAGTAGGGATCTCCAACGCGGGGAGTACGTGGGATGAGAGCATGTAGGGTGCTCTGAATGTCTGGGTCCAAAGTCTTGATCAGTCTGTTGAGTTGGCAGGTATGTTCTTTAGTTGGATTTGAGGGTAACTGCTTATAGTGTTCCTGGTTGTTGAGTTGTCGGTACACTTCTTTGCAGGATACTCAGGTCGGTGCACTTCTGCCTTTCTACCACCAGATGGAGCTTTCACCTCCCTGTGGGAACAATACAGTCTGGTCCTGGAATTCAGCTGTTTTTAGTTGCCTGATTTCTTTACAAGACTGGATCTTCACCACAAATGCCACCTTAAGCTTTAATTCTTCAGCTCTTTCCTGACATACACAGTTTGAAGGATACTGACCGTTGGGAAAACTTGTACTCTCACACTCCAGATCTCTTTCCCAGATCTGTTGGTGTCTGCTCCTTTAACACAGGAACGCCTTCACAGATTTGGCTACAATGCATCTTAAAACCATCCAGCGCAGAGAGAGAGAGAGGAGAGAGGGAGACTTCTGGGTCCTTACTTCACTTGCTGCTTAACATAACTGAATAAAAGATGGCACTCTCGAGAAGACCCACCTTCTTCCCTGAAAGTTACTGACTGGCTTCACCAACCACAGGCCGCAATAGGAGAAAGTTGAAAGTATTATTTGTACTGACTGGCTGCTTGTCAAGTCTGTCAATCGAGATTGAACGTTCTGCCACAGAACCGAAAGAGGATGTTTCGGATCAGCCCACCTGAAAGGGTTTTTTCCCCCAGTGTCCAAAGACTCCAATTTAAACAGAAATGTGTATCAAAACAGGCAGCAGGATAGGCATTAAAAGAGAACACAGGACAGACAGACAATATCCTAACAGAATCAAAACTCAAACCTCAGTGGCAGAATTCCCCGTCCCTGAAAGTGATTAGTGCAGGATTCATGGACTTCTACAACAACAAAACTGGTGACGCACTGGAACGATTCAGTGAACGCTGAGGGGCTATCACGTGGAACACAATTCATTCCAATGAGAAACGGTGCCAGATTCTCCGGATTTGCAATTGACACTCAGGAGGCTGACAAGCTGCAGCCGCATATACACACCTCACTCCCCACACACACCATCCCAGCCAACAAGATGGCAGCGAGGAGAGCGGCACCAAGGTTCCGGGACGTCTAGCTCGAGACCCTGCTATACGCCATGGAGGAGAGGCGGGTGACATAGAATTTACAGTGCAGGAGGAGGCCATTTGGCCCATCGAGTCTGCACCGACCGTTGGAAAGACCACCCCATTTAAGCCCACACTTCCACCCTATCCCCGTTTGGATTGTGGGAGGAAACCGGAGCACCCGGAGTAAACCCACGCAGACACGGGGAGAATGTGCAGACTCCGCACAGACAGTGACCCAAGCCGGGAATCGAACCTGGGACCCTGGAGCTGTGGACCCACAGTACCCACTGTGCTGCTGTGACCCTATACTCAGGCCCGGGAAGGAGGCTGCCAGTCGCTGCCGTTTGTCGTGCCTGGTCGCAGGTGGCAGAGGCGGTCAGCGCCGTCAGCAACATTGTCCTGACCGGCCAGCAATGCAGAAGAAAACTACACAATCTCCTCAGGACAGCCAGGATGAGTAGGCAGCACTGTGCACCTGGCACCAACCCACACACCCATAACCCGACAACCCCTCCACCCCAACCAGGAGGGCAGCAGAACTCCCACACTGCACCACATGCCAGCACCCATGTCCAGAAGCCCTGGTCACTGAAGCCACCAGCTACCTACCCCAAGTTGCATGCATAAGATTGTCTAACACTGTGTGTTTTCTGTTTCCCTCCCACCCAGGAGAAGGCCGCCCATAACCGCCAGGAGTGGGAGAAGACTGGAGGAGGACTGCAGGACTTGCGGCCCCTCACCGCGGCAGAGCAGCCGGCCCTGGACATGGTCGGCGGGCCCGAGGAAAGGGCAGTCGCCGGGGTGGAGATCGGCGTTGGGTGAGGCCCTGCTGAGTTGTGGTTCTCCATGAAACGTGTGTCAATCCCGCCCCCCAACACCACCCTCATACCACCCTCATCCCCACACCACCCTCACACCACCCTCATCCCCACACCACCCTCATCCCAACACCACCCTCATCCACACACCACCCTCATCCCAACACCACCCTCATCCCAACACCACCCTCATCCCCACACCACCCTCATCCCCACACCACCCTCATCCCCACACCACCCTCATCCCCACACCACCCTCATCCCCACACCACCCTCATCCTCACACCACCCTCAACCCAACACCACCCTCATCCCCACCCTCATCCAAACACCACCCTCATCCCCACCCTCATCCCCACACAACCCTCATCCCCACACCACCCTCATCCCAACACCACCCTCATCCCCACACCACCCTCATCCCAACACCACCCTCACACCACCCTCATCCCAACACCACCCTCATCCAAACACCACCCTCATCCCAACACCACCCTCACACCACCCTCAGCCCCACACCACCCTCATCCCCACCCTCATCCCCACACCACCCTCATCCCCACCCTCATCCCCACACCACCCTCATCCCCACACCACCCTCATCCCCACCCTCATCCCCACACCACCCTCATCCCCACCCTCATCCCCACACCACCTTCATCCCCACCCTCATCCTCACACCACCCTCATCCCCACCCTCATCCCCACACCACCCTCACACCACCCTCATCCCCACACCACCCTCATCCCCACCCTCATCCTCACACCACCCTCATCCCCACCCTCATCCCCACACCACCCTCATCCCCACACCACCCTCATCCCCACACCACCCTCATCCCCACCCTCATCCAAACACCACCCTCATCCCCACCCTCATCCCCACACCACCCTCATCCCAACACCACCCTCATCCCCACCCTCATCCCAACACCACCCTCATCCTCACACCACCCTCATCCCCACCCTCATCCCCACACCACCCTCATCCCAACACCACCCTCATCCTCACACCACCCTCACACCACCCTCATCCTCACACCACCCTCATCCCCACACCACCCTCATCCCCACACCACCCTCATCCCCACACCACCCTCATCCCAACACCACCCTCATCCCCACACCACCCTCATCCTCACACCACCCTCATCCCCACACCACCCTCATCCCCACACCACCCTCAACCCAACACCACCCTCATCCCCACACCACCCTCATCCCAACACCACCCTCACACCACCCTCATCCCAACACCACCCTCATCCAAACACCACCCTCATCCCAACACCACCCTCATCCCCACCCTCATCCAAACACCACCCTCATCCCCACACACCCTCATCCTCACACCACCCTCATCCCAACACCACCCTCATCCCCACACCACCCTCATCCCAACACCACCCTCACACCACCCTCAGCCCCACACCACCCTCATCCCCACCCTCATCCCCACACCACCCTCATCCCCACCCTCATCCCCACACCACCCTCACACCACCCTCATCCCCACACCACCCTCATCCCCACCCTCATCCTCACACCACCCTCACACCACCCTCATCCCAACACCACCCTCATCCCCACACCACCCTCATCCCAACACCACCCTCATCCTCATCCCCACCCTCACACCACCCTCATCCCCACACCACCCTCATCCCCACACCACCCTCATCCCCACACCACCCTCATCCTCATCCCCACCCTCACACCACCCTCATCCCCACACCACCCTCATCCCAACACCACCCTCATCCCAACACCACCCTCATCCCCACACCACCCTCATCCCAACACCACCCTCATCCTCATCCCCACCCTCACACCACCCTCATCCCCACACCACCCTCATCCCAACACCACCCTCATCCCAACACCACCCTCATCCCAACACCACCCTCATCCCCACACCACCCTCATCCTCACACCACCCTCATCCCCACCCTCATCCCCACACCACCCTCATCCCCACCCTCATCCCCACGCCACCCTCATCCCCACCCTCATCCCCACACCACCCTCATCCTCACACCACCCTCATCCCCACCCTCATCCTCACACCACCCTCACACCACCCTCATCCTCACACCACCCTCATCCCCACACCACCCTCACACCACCCTCATCCCCACACCACCCTCACACCACCCTCATCCCCACACCACCCTCACACCACCCTCATCCTCACACCACCCTCATCCCCACACCACCCTCACACCACCCTCATCCCCACACCACCCTCAACCCAACACCACCCTCACACCACCCTCAACCCAACACCACCCTCATCCTCACACCACCCTCATCCCCACCCTCATCCCCACACCACCCTCATCCCAACACCACCCTCATCCTCACACCACCCTCACACCACCCTCATCCCCACACCACCCTCATCCCCACCCTCATCCCCACACCACCCTCATCCCAACACCACCCTCATCCCAACACCACCCTCACACCACCCTCACACCACCCTCATCCCCACCCTCATCCCCACACCACCCTCATCCCAACACCACCCTCATCCTCACACCACCCTCACACCACCCTCATCCCCACACCACCCTCATCCCCACCCTCATCCCCACACCACCCTGATCCCAACACCACCCTCATCCTCACACCACCCTCACACCACCCTCATCCCCACACCACCCTCATCCTCACACCACCCTCACACCACCCTCATCCCCACACCACCCTCATCCCCACCCTCATCCCCACACCACCCTCATCCCAACACCACCCTCATCCTCACACCACCCTCACACCACCCTCATCCCCACACCACCCTCATCCCCACACCACCCTCATCCCCACACCACCCTCATCCCCACATCACCCTCATCCCCACACCACCCTCATCCCCACACCACCCTCATCCCAACACCGCCCTCATCCCAACACCACCCTCATCCTCATCCCCACCCTCACACCACCCTCATCCCCACACCACCCTCATCCCAACACCACCCTCATCCCAACACCACCCTCATCCACACACCACCCTCATCCCACACCACCCTCATCCCCACACCACCCTCATCCTCATCCCCACCCTCACACCACCCTCATCCCCACACCACCCTCATCCCAACACCACCCTCATCCCAACACCACCCTCATCCCCACACCACCCTCATCCCAACACCACCCTCATCCTCATCCCCACCCTCACACCACCCTCATCCCCACACCACCCTCATCCCAACACCACCCTCATCCCAACACCACCCTCATCCCAACACCACCCTCATCCCCACACCACCCTCATCCTCACACCACCCTCATCCCCACCCTCATCCCCACGCCACCCTCATCCCCACCCTCATCCCCACACCACCCTCATCCTCACACCACCCTCATCCCCACCCTCATCCTCACACCACCCTCATCCTCACACCACCCTCATCCCCACACCACCCTCACACCACCCTCATCCCCACACCACCCTCAACCCAACACCACCCTCACACCACCCTCAACCCAACACCACCCTCATCCTCACACCACCCTCATCCCCACCCTCATCCCCACACCACCCTCATCCCAACACCACCCTCATCCTCACACCACCCTCACACCACCCTCATCCCCACACCACCCTCATCCCCACCCTCATCCCCACACCACCCTCATCCCAACACCACCCTCATCCCAACACCACCCTCACACCACCCTCACACCACCCTCATCCCCACCCTCATCCCCACACCACCCTCATCCCAACACCACCCTCATCCTCACACCACCCTCACACCACCCTCATCCCCACACCACCCTCATCCCCACCCTCATCCCCACACCACCCTCATCCCAACACCACCCTCATCCTCACACCACCCTCACACCACCCTCATCCCCACACCACCCTCATCCTCACACCACCCTCATCCCCACCCTCATCCCCACACCACCCTCATCCCCACACCACCCTCATCCCCACACCACCCTCATCCTCACACCACCCTCATCCTCACACCACCCTCATCCCCACACCACCCTCATCCCAACACCACCCTCATCCCAACACCACCCTCATCCCCACACCACCCTCACATCACCCTCATCCCCACACCACCCTCATCCCCACACCACCCTCATCCCCACACCACCCTCATCCCAACACCACCCTCATCCCCACACCACCCTCATCCTCACACCACCCTCATCCCCACACCACCCTCATCCCCACACCACCCTCATCCCCACATCACCCTCATCCCCATACCACCCTCATCCTCACACACCCTCATCCCAACACCACCCTCATCCCAACACCACCCTCATCCCCACACCACCCTCATCCTCACACCACCCTCATCCTCACACCACCCTCATCCCCACACCACCCTCATCCCAACACCACCCTCATCCCAACACCACCCTCATCCCCACACCACCCTCACATCACCCTCATCCCCACACCACCCTCATCCCCACACCACCCTCATCCCCACACCACCCTCATCCCCACACCACCCTCATCCCAACACCACCCTCACCCCCACACCACCCTCACACCACCCTCATCCCAACACCACCCTCATCCCAACACCGCCCTCATCCCAACACCGCCCTCATCCCAACACCACCCTCATTCCCACACCACCCTCATCCCCACACCACCCTCATCCCCACACCACCCTCACACCACCCTCACCCGTACACCACCCCCACACCCCATTCCACCACCCTCACTTCCTCTCGGGCCCGCGGTCTAATCATGCGTCTTGTCTTTGGTCTTGCAGGTCCTGCTGGTGATGGGACAGGACCTTCAAGTGACCCCAACTCCAGCCACAGCCAGAAGTCTAGGTGCTGGGCAGCGATGAAGATACCAAAAGGATTGCGAGCCACATACCCAAGACTCAGGACACACCAGAGTTTGAGTCCTATGGTGACACTAGATTTCCTGTCACAGCTGTCTCCAACACTCTCCGCCATTCCAGAGACACTCACCTCGGTTGGGCGTTTTAGTGAAGAGGCTCCTGGGACACTATCTGGTGCCCACCACACAGCTGATCCGGTACAGCAGGTGGAGATAGGAACCCCGAGGGGACGGATTGTCGGAGGATGGTCCGACCGCAGGGACTAGCTGCCGTCCAGATGGGTTTCAGGGTTCTGGAACGGGCTGCCACGTAGCCAGGAACTACACGAGGGGTTGGCGGCGAGGATCCAGGACCTGCAGATCCAGGTGGAGAGTCCAACTGCGTAAAGGAACACGAGGGGGTGCAGGCAATGCGTGCCACCCAGGTCAACACCGCATGGGTGATGTCCGCGTTGGAGCCTTGGGGTTTTGGCTATGGATCAGCATGTCCTAGGCCAGGGGCAATCTGTGCATGCGGTTGCTGAGGCTCAGGCCAAGGCTGCCCTCTCAAAGATATTGCACCTGCATTCCTGAGCGTGGCCCAGACGCAGCAGGCCATGGCTGAGAGCGTTGACGGCATTGCCCAGGTGCTGGCTAACGTGGCGCAGACACAGAGGGAGATGGCCCAGTCCCAGAGGGAGATGGCGCACTCACTGGCTGAAGGGACACAGACCCAGAAAGTGGTGACACAGTCACAGTGTGATGTGCCGCAGTCCCAGATGGAGATGGTCCACTCCCTGTGCTCCATGGCACCGAGCATGCAGACCCTGGTCAAGATGGCAGCGGGCCTCCAGGACTGGCAGCGCCAGGTGGCAGGGGAGCCTCTGGGGATTGTTCCGCTCGCACCCCCGTCCCATGGAATAGCCCAGGACACCGTGAGGGAGGAGGAGGTGCTGGAACAATGCAGCATCTCGGACTCCCCCACCCCCCATTTCCCTGCCGCATCTGGTAGGCAGCGGGCAGAACAGGGCAGCACCACGCCACCTGAGACACCCAAGCAGCAACCGGGCCCATCCAGGGCGGGCCATCCCAGTAAACGCCCACTAAAGGGGACCCAGATCGCAGGATAGGAATCACAGCAGGCTGCTTCATTCCTAATGTACCTTCTGGGGATCCACCTAAATATAGTGTTCGGGTTCATAAGGCCAGAAAAGTAGACACCGGTTAAGTTGGCTTAGGAGCAGGGCACTGTTCAGTGATAGGGGCTAGAGCACGTGTCTGTACATATGTTTTCACATTAAACATCTGTACACAATGTTACAACCTGCCTTGGTGCTTCTGTCTAATGCATGTGAGGTGCGGGCTGGACGTTGGGGGTGGTCTTAGTTCAGGACTGCAGTTCAGCCAGTGCTCACCACTCTGGTGTCCCACCGCCCTCCTACCGCAATACCCCCACCCCCACCCCACCCTCTGTCCCCACATTCGCCACCAAGGAATCGATGGGACCTTGTAATGAAATGGCCAGTTCACATGCAGTGATCACTCAGGTAGACGGTGCAAACTGCTACCGTGGGCAGGAGTCAAATGTTGTCAAACGATTTGCAGCATCAGAGATCAACCCAAGTGGGTTGTCAACATCCTCCATCACATAGACCATACCCGCTGTTCCTGCCAATTCAGGGCCCGCACCCCATAGTGTGGCAGGTACCCCTCACGGAAGGGGTTGCATAGGGGCTGGGGGAAGTGGGGTGGGGGCTGTGTGGGATGTGGTGTCCATCTCCTTGTTCAGTTCTCACCCCCCAGTCGGAGAACCTGGAGGCAATCAGAGCATCCCGTGCACATTGGCCCTGGTGTACATGTTGTGCGACCACCCTGTGCCTGCGAGGGCCTCATGCCCTGTCCATCCTTGACCTCCCCCACATCCTCCTCGTCGAATGAGGACTGCCGTTCATCCTCCTCCTCCTGCATGTCGCCCCTCTGCAATGCAATGTTGTGGAGGATGCAGCAGGCCACTTCGATGCAGGCGACCCTCCCAGCGCAATACAAGAGAGCCCCTCCAGAGTGGTCCAGGCTCCTGAACCGCATCTTCAGGATGCCGAAGCACTGCTTGATCACTCTCCTAGTGATTGCTCTATGGGCATCATTGTAGCGAGTCACCGCATCGGTCTGTGATCTCCGAATTGGTGTCATCAGGCACGACTGCAGTGGATAGCCTCTGTCGCCCAGGAGCCAAACCCCTTTGAGGTGTGCGCCTTAAAGAGGAATCATTGAGTGTGCCAGGTTGAAGGTGTCGTGCACCTGAAGGCATCCTGGCGGGTTTGGTCCACATTGAACTGGCTGTATTGTGCTGTCTAGGCAGATAGGGCCTCATGACGGCGCTGATGCATCTGTGCACCGAGGTCCGTGAGATCTCGGACAGGGCCCCGTGCCTGGAAGGACCCCATGATGTAAACGTTCAGGGTGATTATCACCTTGCCGGCCATCGGGAGTGGGTGACCTCCCCCATATTCCTGCGATGCCAGGTGTGCCATGATCTGGCAGATATGTCGCAGTGTCTCCCTGCTCATCCGGAGTGTTTGACAGCATGCCCAGTTTAACAGGTCCTTGAATGACAGGCACTGCCGGTACACACGAGGCCTCATGCAAAGCCTCTTTTGCACCTCCTCCTCCTCGGCCTGTTGGGCGGTCTTCTCTCTATCCTTAACAGCTGCCTCCTGTTCCTCTGCAGCAGGCTCCGCACCTGCACCTTCCTCCTCCCCCTCAAGCAACTTCAGCTTGTACAGCCTCAGTGCTTCCCCAGGGCTGTGGCCACTAGGAGGAAGGCCATTGCTGGTTAAATTCCAATATCTATTGTCTGCAAGGCGTGCAGAGTTCATAAGTTCAGTCTCTGAGGTGGGCGACGAACTCTGCTTGACCGCCTCAAGGGAGGGGCAATGGCTGGCCTCAGGAGCCGGGAGGGCTGCAGCACCGTCAGGGGCAGGCAGAGCGACCGGAAGCGCCACACAGTCCACGGCGGGATCAGTAGAAGCGCTGGGCGGAGGATCCCGTGACGACCCTGGAACCAGGCGAAGGGCACGCCTGTTGCGGCGCCGAATGGATCCATCCGGTAAGCGGACCAGAAAGGAGCGGGGGGGCCACCTGCTTTAGAATGACAACAGGCGCAGACCAGCCACCATCAGGGAGGTGGATGCAAACCTTGTCACGTGGATGGATGTCGGGAAGGTCAGCAGCCCGTGAGTCGTACAAAGTTTTCTGCTGCAGTTGAGACATGTGCATGCGGTGGAGCACGGGGACATAATCGAGGTTGGGAGTGAGAATCGATGGCACCGTCGTTCTGAGGGTGCGGTTCATTAGCAGCTGAGCAGGCGACAGGCCGGTGGAGAGCGGGGCGGACCGATATGCCAGCAGAGCAAGATGGAAATCTGAGCCGGCGTCGGCGGCCCTGCTGAGGAGCCGCTTAACAATCTGGACCCCCTTTTCCGCCTTCCCATTGGATTGGGGGTATAGGGGACTGGACGTAACATGCTCGAAGTTGTAGTGTCGTGCGAAGCCGGCCCATTCCTGGCTCGCGAAACAGGGGCCATTGTCTGACATGACCATCAGCGGAATGCCATGTCGGGCAAATGTCTCCTTACACGCCTTGATCACAGCCGAGGATGTGAGGTCGTGCAGCCTGATGACCTCCGGGTAACTTGAGAAGTAGTCGATGATAATGACGTAGTCCCTGCCCAATGCATGGAACAAGTCGATGCCCACTTTGGTCCAAGGTGATGTGACGAGCTCATGGGGCATCAGGGTCTCCCGTGGTTGGGCGGGCTGAAAATGCTGGCAGGTAGAGTAGTTGAGCACCACATTGGCGATGTCATCATTGATGCCCGGCCAGTAGACGGCCTCTCTGGCCCTGCGGCGGCACTTCTCGATCCCGAAGTGCCCTTCATGGAGTTGCTCCAACGCTAGCTGGCACATGCTTTGTGGGACAACGATGCGATCCAATTTCAGGAGCACCCCGTCGACAACCGCCAGGTCATCGCGGACGTTGTAAAATTGCGGGCATTGGCCCTTGAGCCACCCGTCCGACATTAGGCGCATCACCCGCTGCAGAAGTGGATCAGCCGCTGTCTCGCGGCGAATTTGCATCAGTCGTGCATCCGAAGCTGGCAAATGAAAGGCTGCAAACTGGACGTGAGCGTCTATTTGGCAAATGAAGCCGTCATTATCACATGGAGTTGTGATTGACCTTGAGAGGGCATCGGCAATGGCAAGGTCTTTACCCGGGGTATAGATCAGTTGAAAGTCGTACCTGCGCAGCTTGAGTAGGATACGCTGGAGGCGAGGCGTCATGTCATTCAGGTCCTTCTTGATAATATTTACAAGGGGGCGGTGGTCTGTTTCAACCGTGAACTGCGGAAGCCCATAGACGTAGTCGTGGAACTTCACGACTCCGGTGAGAAGGCCGAGACACTCTTTCTCGATTTTCGCATAGCGCTGCTCTGTTGGAGTAATCGCCCGTGACGCATACGCAACAGGGGCCCATGACGAGGCCTCGTCTCGTTGGAGGAGCACAGCACCAATGCCCGATTGACTGGCATCAGTAGAGATTTTGGTCTCTTTTGTCGGGTCGAAAAAAGCCAACACTGGGGCCGTGGAAAGCTTGGCCTTCAGCTCCTGCCATTCACGCTCGTGAGCAGGGAGCCATTGGAAATCTGTGGTTTTGCGAATCAGGTCTCTGAGGGCCGTGGTGTGTGAGGCGAGATTCGGGATGAACTTCCCGAGGAAATTCACCATACCCAGGAACTGGAGAACCGCTTTCTTGTCCTCGGGCGTCTTCATGGACGTGATTGCTCCAATCTTGGCCTCATCTGGACGCCCCCCCTGGTGGGAGATGTGATCCTCCAGAAACTTGATACTCGGCTGGCCGAAGGAGCATTTGGCCCTATTGAGGTGGAGGCCGTGTTCGTGGATGCGCCTGAAAACACGCTGAAGGCGGGCAATGTGTTCCTGCGGGGTGGTTGACCAGATAATAATGTCGTCGATATATACCCGGACGCCGTCGATCCCCTCCATTATCTGCTCCATGATCCGGTGGAACATTTCGGACACAGAGATGATGCCGAATGGCATCCGGTTGTAGCAGAACCTGCCAAAAGGTGTGTTGAACGTACACAGCTTCCTGCTTGACTCATCTAGTTGGATCTGCCAGAAACCCTTCGAGGCATCCAGTTTTGAGAATAGCTTGGCGTGGGCCATCTAGGACGTGAGCTCCTTCCGTTTCGGAATCGGGTAGTGCTCCCGCATGATATTCTGATTTAAATCTTTAGGATCAATACAGATCCGCAGCTCGCCGGATGGTTTCTTGACGCAGACCATGGAGCTTACCCAGTCTGTTGGTTCCGTGACCATAGAGATGACTCCTTGGTCCTGGAGGTCCTGGAGCTGTTGCTTGAGGCGGTCCTTGAGGGGCACTGGGACTCTGCGAGGTGCGTGAACGACAGGCGTGGCGTTGGGCTTGAGTAAGATTTTGTATGTGTAAGGGAGCGTGCCCATGCCTTCGGCAACATCATGGTATTGTTGGATGATGGAGTCGAGCTGCACCCTGAAGTCTGTGTCAGAGGATGCAGGTATATTGCTTGAAGAGAGAGAGTGTACTCTCTGCACTAAGTGGAGCAGCTTGCATGCCTGTGCACCAAGCAAGGAGGCTTTTGAGGCAGCAACAACCTCGAACGGGAGAATGACTGTGTGAGCACGATGTGTCACCTCAAGGCAGCAGGAGCCACTGGCGGCGATGGCATTGCCATTGTAGTCCAGCAATTTACAGGCAGATGGCAGGATAGCAGGCTGTACGCAGAGCTTGCGAAAATCAGATGACGTGATGAGATTGGCAGAAGTGCCAGTGTCCAGGCGGAACCTGGCAGGGGACCGGTTGACCGTAAGGGTGGCACACCACTCATCATCCTGGCTGACGCTGTGGACTTGGACAGGTTCAGTGCCACGGTTGGGGGACACCCTGTTGGTAGTAATGACGCCGATTTGGAACAGGACCTGTAGTTCATTGCAGGCACAGTCGGAAGCAAGGTCTGGAGTAGGTTAATTGATGGCAGGCTGGATAGTCCTGACGTCTCTGTGGGGCTGGGTGGACCTTCGAAAAGCAGTAGGCATGGAAGATCTGCACATTGCAGCGTAGTGGCCTCGTTTGCCACACTGCAGGCAGCGTCGGGACTTCGCAGGACATTGCCGCTTTAAGTGGGCGGAGCCGCAGTTGCTGCACGCCGGAGCATTGTTGGGACGTTCGTCGCGCCACCGCGCATGCGTGGGGTGATCCAGCGTAGCGCGTACCTGCGCGAAGCGGTCTGTGGCGTCAGCGCACTCGCTGCGTGTGGGTGCGGGACTCCGCAGAAAACGTGCGAAATGGCCGCCATCATTCAGGTCCAGAGCCTGAAGAGATTTTATCATCTGGACCCGTTCTGCCTCGTAGGGGGCTTGTCGCGCTGTTTCAGCAGCCTGGATACAGGAGTAACGCATGGAGGCATGTTCATGAAGCACACAGATCTCAATGGCCGTGGAGAGAGTGAGCTGCTTTACTTTTAGTAGCTGCTGGTGCAGGGGCTCAGATTGAACACCAAAAACAATCTGGTCACGGAGCATGGAGTCAGAGGTGGATCCGTAGTTGCAGGACTGCGCAAGATCGCGGAGGTGGGTAATAAAGGACTGGAAAGGCTCGTCCTTACCCTGAATTCGCTGCTGAAACATGTATCTCTCAAAGCTCTCGTTGACCTCGACCGCGCAGTGGCTGTCGAACTTCAGAATTATGGTCTTGAACTTCGATTTGTCCTCCCCCTCATCGAAGGTGAGCGAGTTGTAAATGCGCAGAGCATGGTCACCGGCTGTGAAGAGGAAGAGAGCAATCTTCCGTGCGTCCGAGGCAGCTTCCCTGGCTTTGAGGTACAGTTGGAAGCGCTGTTTGAAAAGTTTCCAGTTGGAGCCCAGATTCCCTGCAATGTGGAGAGGCGGCGGCAGGCGAGCGGAGTCCATTCTGTAGGATGGCTGGAGACTGGTGGAAGGCAGATCACTGAAGGGTAGGTCTCAGAAGTGCGAGCATTCCTCAACTCCTGGTACCATGATGTGTTGGCTTATGTAGGCTTGAGAGATGAACAGACACTTCCAACACTGATGAAGGTTTAACTCAATTTTATTAACTACTTCTAACTAACTAACACACGATGACTGTGGGTCTAATTAATGCTAACTTGAACTAGAGACCTAAGCCTTGTCCGAACCAGTTGATTCTCTCAGCACGTGTTGTAAGTCTGTGCTGGGCTGAATAAGTTCCTGTTACACTCAGAGGCAGCACCCAGAATGAGAGGGCACCATGGTTCCCGCTGCCTTTATAGTGTGTGTATTCTAACTGGTGATTGGCTGCGGTGTTTGTACATGTTGATTGGTCCCTGTGTGTGTCCATCAGTGTGTGTCTGCACCATGATATATTGGTGTATATTATCACACCAGGGCCAGGATAGAATCCTGAAGTGGGTAAGACAGACAAGTCCTGCAACTGGTACGCTCACTCGATTTGGGTGTATCAGGACATCGGGGCAGACCCGGCCAAGCTCTGGGCAGAATTCAACAGAGCCTAGGCAGCACTTTATAAGAACAAGGTCGGAATTGAATCCGGGTCCCTGGCGCTGTGAGCGGATGACTTTAATTGTGTATAGGACCCACGGACACACAGATCTATCCCCATATCAGGGTGGGGCGGGGGGGGGGTGAAAATCTAACATGGTGAAGGAACTAGGGAACTAGGCACATTCATGGAACAGATGTGGGCAGTGGACCAATGGAGATTCACACGCCCAGGGGAGAAGGAGTTCTCCTTCTTCTCCCAGGTACACAGGGTCTGCACCAGGATCAATCTCTTTGTAATGGGGAAATTGGTGCTTCCAGGGGTAGTATGAGCGGAATACTCCGTAATTGTGATCTTCGACCATGCTCTGCACTACATGGATATGAGGTTGGAGATGGGCTGAGCCCAACGCTCCCCATGGAGGCTGAACACGGCCCTCCATGCCAATAAGGCATTTTGCAAACGATATCACAGGCCATAGACGGGTACATTATTAACAAACAGAATGGGGAGGTTTCATCCTCCATGGTCTGGGAGGCGCTGAAGGCTGTGATTGGAGGAGAAATTATTGCATAGAAGGATTGCAGAGATAGGAAGGAGAGGGCAGATAGGCAACAGCCATACTGAAGGTGGACCGGCAGTACTCCACAGCTCTGTAGAACTACTGGCAAAGAGGAAAAATGGACTTTGATTTGCTCTCCACTAGGAAAGCAGTGCCCCATCTCTACCAGACACAGGGGACCTTTTACGAACAGAGAGACAAAGCCAGCCACCTGCTGACTCACCAGTTGAGAAAGGAGGAAGCCACGAGGGAAATAGGCCAGGTTAGGGACAGCAATGACCCGCTAGTCGCCGCGCTGGAAAGGGGCAATAAGGCCTTTGAGACCTTCTACATGGGGCTGTACACCTGGCCCTGAGGGGGACTCGGGGACTGGACATGCCAGTCATGGAGGAAGATAGAAGACGGGGCCTGGAAGCACCGTTAGAACTGGGGTAAATCATGGAGAATATCAACTCCATGCAGATGGGGAAGGCACTGGGACCAGATGGATTCCCGGTGGACTTCAACAAAACTTTGCAACAGCACTGGCTCCGCACTTGCGGATGATGTTCACAGACTCACTGGTTAGGGGCACCCTGCCACCACCACTGACACAGGCCTCAATATCGCTGATATCCAAAAAGGACAAAGACCCCCCGACTGAGTGTGGGTCCTACAGACCCATCTTGCTGCTCAATGTAGATCGAATGTCCTGGAAAAAACACTGGTGAGGTGGCTGGAGAGATGCGTGCCGGAGGTAGTCGCGGAGGACCTGACGGGCTTTGTCAAGGACAGGCAGCTAACATCAAACAGGTGCCTGCTGAATGTGATAGTGGCCCCATCCCAAGAGAGAACACTAGAGGTGATCATCTCCCTGGACGCAGAAAAGGCCTTTGACAGAGTTGAGTGGAAATATCTCATAGAGGTACTGGAGCAGTTTGGGCTTGGCCTGTACAGTACTCCCATGGTGAACGTACGGACAAACACCAACAACTCTAAATAATTCCACTGCACAGGGGCATAAGGCAGGGATGCCCACTGTCCCCACTGCTGTTCGCCCTGGCAAACTAGCCACTGACAATTGCCCTCAGAGCAGCGAAAGGCTGGAGAGGTATTTTGGGGGGTGGGGGGGGGGGGGGGGTGGAAAGAGAGGATAGAGTCTCACTGTCTGCGGATGACAAGCTCCTCTATATCTCAGACCCACAAGCCAGCATGGAAGGGATCATGAAGCTCTTAAAGGAGGCTACAAACTCAATCTGAGCAAAAGCAAAGACTTCCTGGTGAACCCACAAGGGAGAGAAGCAGAGCTGGAGGAACTACCATTCAAACAAGCCCAAAACAAATTCTGTTACCTGGGGCTCTAAATAGCCCACAACTGGAGACAGATCCACAAGTGGAGCCTGACGAGTCTGATGGAGGAAGGTAAATGGGACCTGCAGAGGTGGGGCCCACTCCCATTCTGGCTGGCAGCGAGAGTGCAGATGATCAAAATGGACGTACTGCCCAGGTTCTTCCTCTTGCTCAGATCCCTCCCAATCTACATCCCCAAGGCCTTCTTCAACAAATAGACAAATTAATCATGACATTTGCGTCTGTGTGTGTGTGTGTTGTGGATGGGAGATGGAATCTGGGGTTCCAATAAAGGAAAAGAGGTCAGGGAGGCCTGGTCCTCCCAAACCTACAGTTCTACCACTGGATGGCCACAGCAGAAAGAGTGAGGGGCTGAGTGAAGGTGCACAGGGACATCCCTCCGAGCCCTGGTCATGACCATACTCCCCCCCCCCCCCCCCCCCCCCCCCTCCACCAGTCATTGAAGATACCCAGTGGTAGTAGCCGCTCTCCGAATGTGTTGTCAAATGAAAAACAAAGAACAAAGAACAAAGAAAAGTACAGCACAGGAACAGGCCCTTCGGCCCTCCAAGCCCGTGCCGACCATGCTGCCCATCTAAACTAAAATGTTCTACACTTCCTGGGTCCGAATCCCTCTATTCCCATCCTATTCATGTATTTGTCAAGATGCCCCTTAAATGTCACTATCGTCCCTGCTTCCACCACCTCCTTCGGCAACAGGTTCCAGGCACCCACTACCCCTGTGTAAAAAACTTGCCTCGTACATCCCCTCTAAACCTTGCCCTTCGTACCGTAAACCTATGCCCCCTAGTAATTGACCCCTCTATCCTGGGGAAAAACCTCTGACTATCCACTCTGTCTATGCCCCTCATAATTTTGTAGACCTCTATCAGGTTGCCCCTCAACCTCCGTCGTTCCAGTGAAAACAAACCGAATTTATTCAAATGCTCCTCATAGCTAATGCCCTCCATACCAGGCAACATCCTGATAAATCTCTTCTGCACCCTCTCTAAAGCCTCAACATCCTTCTGGTAGTGTGGCGACCAGAATTGAACACTATACTCCAAGTGTGGCCTAACTAAGGTTCTAAACAGCTGCAACATGACTTGCCAATTCTTCTATTCAATGCCCTGGCCAATGAAGGCAAGCATGCCGAATGCCTTCTTGACTACCTTCTCCACCTGTGTTGCCCCTTTCAGTGACCTGTGGACCTGTACACCTAGATATATCTGACTGTCAATTCTCTTGAGGGTTCTACCATTCACTGTATATTCCCTACCTGCATTAGACCTTCCAAAATGCATTACCTCACATTTGTCCGGATTAAACTCCATCTGCCATCTCTCCGGCCAAGTCTCCAAACAATCTAAATCCTGCTGTATCCTCTGACAGTCCTCATTGCTATCCGCAATTCCACCTACCTCTGTATCAACTGCAAACTTACTAATCAGACCAGTTACATTTTCCTTTAAATCATTTATATATACAACGAACAGCAAAGGTCCCAGCACTGATTCCTGCGGAACACCACTAATCACAGCCCTCCAATCAGAAAAGCACCCTTCCATTGCTACTCTCTGCCTTCTATGACCTAGCCAGTTCTGTATCCACCTTGCCAGCTCACCCTGGATCCCGTGTGACTTCACCTTTTGTACCAGTCTGCCATGAGGGACCTTGTCAAAGGCCTTACTGAAGTCCATATAGGCAACATCCACTGCCCTACCTGCATCAATCATCTTTGTGACCTCTTCGAAAAACTCTATTAAGTTAGTGACACACAACCCCCCCCCCCCTCCCCTTCACAAAACCATGTTGCCTCTCACTAATACGTCAATTTGCTTCCAAATGGGAGTAGATCCTGTCTCGAAGAATTCTCTTCAGTAATTTCCCTACCACTGACGTAAGGCTCACTGGCCTGTAGTTCCCTGGATTATCCTTGCTACCCTTCTTAAACAAAGGAACAACATTGGCTATTCTCCAGTCCTCCGGGACATCACCTTAAGACAGTGAGGATCCAAAGATTTTTGTCAAGGCCTGAGCAATTTCCTCTCTAGCCTCCTTCAGTATTCTGGGGTAGATCCCATCAGGCCCTGGGGACTTATCTACCTTAATATTTTTCAAGACGCCCAACACCTCGTCTTTTTGGATCTCAATGTGACCCAGGCTATCTACACACCCTTCACCAGACTCAACATCCACCAATCCCTTCTGTTTGGTGAATACTGATGCAAAGTATTCATTTAGTACCTCGCCCATTTTCTCTGGCTCCACACATAGATTCCCTTGCCTATCCTTCAGTGGCCAACCCTTTCCCTGGCTACCCTCTTACTTTTTATGTACGTGTAAAAAGCCTTGGGATTTTCCTTAACCCTCTTTACCAATGACTTTTTGTGACCTCTTCTAGCCCTCCTGACTCCTTGCTTAAGTTCTTTCTTGCTTTCCTTATTTTCCACACAGGCTTCGTCTGTTCCCAGCCTTCTAACCCTGACAAATGCCTCCTTTGTCTTTTTGATGAGGTCTACAATATCTCTCGTTATCCAAGGTTCCCGAAATTTGCCGTATTTATCCTTCTCCTGCACAGGAACATGCCGGTCCTGAATTCCTTTCAACTGACATTTGAAAGCCTCCCACATGTCAGATGTTGATTTACCCTCAAACATCCGCCCCCAATCTAGGTTCTTCTGTTCCCACCTAATATTGTTATAATTAGCCTTCCCCCAATTTAACACATTCACCCTAGGACCACTCTTATCCTTGTCCACCAGCACTTTAAAACTTACTGAATTGTGGTCACTGTTCCCGAAATGCTCCCCTACTGAAACTTCTACCACCTGGCTGATCTCATTCCCCAATACCAGGTCCAGTACAGGCCCTTCCCTATTTGGACTGTCTACATATTGTTTTAAGAAGCTCTCCTGGATGCTCGTTACAAATTCTGCCCCGTCCAGGCCCCTGGCACTAAGTGAATCCCAGTCAATATTGGGGAAGTTGAAGTCTCCCATCACAACAACCCTGTTGTTTTTACTCGTTTCCAAAATCTGTCTACCTATCTGCTCCTCTATCTCACGCTGGCTGTTGGGAGGCCTGTAGTAAACCCCCAACATTGTGATTGCACCCTTCTTATTCCTGATCTCTACCCATATAGCCTCGCTGCCCTCTGAGGTGTCCTCCCGTAGTACAGCTGTGATATTCTCCCTAACCAGTAGCGCAAATCCTCCACCCCTTTTACATCCCCCTCTATCCCACCTGAAACATCTAAATCCTGGAACGTTTAGCTGCCAATCCTGTCCTTCCCTCAACCAGGTCTCTGTAATGGCAACAACATCATAGTTCCAAGTACTAATCCTAGCTCTAAGTTCATCTGCCTTACCTGTAATACTTCTTGCATTAAAACATATGCACTTCAGGCCACCAGACCCGCTGTTTTCAGCAACATCTCCCTGTCTGCTCTTCCCCAGAGCCATACTGGCCCTATTCCCTAGTTCTCCCTCAATGCTTTCATCTCCTGACCTATTGCTCTGGTACCCACCCCCTGCCGTACTAGTTTAAACCCTCCCGTGTACACTAGCAAACCTTGTGGCCAGGATAAACACTTCAACCTAGCCGAAATATCCCCTATGACCCCCATCTGTAAAGTCACAGGTTCACGGCTGCAACAGTAGACGCCATCTTCAAAAGGTGGAGAGACGACTAGGGAATACTGACCGTTAGTGACATGCACATACGACAGACTAGCGACCCTGGAAGAACTCCCTGAAAGTTTCTGGCTACCTAAAGAGAATGAAATGAGGTATATAGAGGGTGATATCATCCGTAGAGAAATGATGATATACCCCCAGATACCAGGACACTCGCTAGTTGAAGAACTGTTGGACATGGGCGACCTGAGGAAGAGGAACTGTGGGGACCAGTATGGATGACTGTTGGAAGAGGTATGCATGCCCCCCCCCCCCCCCCCCCCCCCCCCCCCCCCGATGAAGCAAGGAAAGAATGGGAGTAAGAACTGGGCTCAGAAGTGTGTATGTTTGGGGGGGGAGGACCTTGGATTGAAGCACCACAGAACGAACTCCACCTCCACATGCGCAGGCTGAGCCTAATGAAGCTAAAGTTGGTGCACAGTGCGCACCTAGAATCATAGAATCACTACAGTGCAGATGGAGGCCATTTTGCCCAAGAAGTCTCACCTTGGACCTCTGAAAGAGCCTTCATGCCCCACCTTGTCCCCATAACCCAATGACCTCACCTACCGTTTTAGACACTAGGGGAAATTTAGCATGGCCAATCCACCTAACCTGCACATTTTTGGACTGTGGGAGGGAACTGGAGCACCCGGCGGAATCCCACGCACACACGGGGAGGACGTGCAGACTCCACACAGACAGTGACCCAAGGCTAGAATTGAACCCAGGGCCCTGACGCTGTGAGGTAGCAGTGCTAACCACTGTGCCACCCCAGAACCCATGTTCACCCAGAACCGGTGGTGGAGGACAAGTGCGATCGGTACCAGGGATGCCTGGCCACCCACATACCCATGCTCTAGGCCTGCCCCAGACTTGTCGGGATCTGGATGACTTTCTTTGAGGCAATGTCCAAATTTGTGGGGGTCTTCGGGGTTTCAGATCAGCCAGAACTCCTTATAGGGAGGGGGGCCAATGTCTTAGTCTTTGCCTCCCTGCTTGGCTGGCGATTGGCAGCACCAGCAAAGCTGCAGACTGGCTGTCCGACCTGACTGAATTTCTCCAACTGGAGAAGATAAAATGCGCCATTCCGTGGGCCGGAAAAGGGCTTCCACATCAGAGGAAAGGGGTAGGGGGGAGTGGGGGAAAAGTCCATAAAAAAGTTTGTGGGGCATAGTTGCAGGGGACAGGCCCAAGGGCAAGTGGAAAACCAGAGGGAGAAGCAACACACTGGGTAATACTCGCTAGGGCCAACACTAGGCAGTGCAACTGAGGCAGATCGGCCAAATGGGGCCCAGAACTACAGTGAGAGGGGAAAACATGGAGATATAAATATTTATAACTGATCTTTGTTTGTTTGTGTTTTGTTTATCTTGTCCTTTGGTCCATCTCTTTTGTCATTTTAATTTCTCCTTGGTTACTTTTATTTGATTGCATGCGCGTTATGACACTTGTAATTTAACATACGAACTGAACAGTGTACCATAAAAATTGTGAAAACCAATATAAACATTTAAAAAAAAAAGATGTAATGACCAAAAATAAACGAAAGGGAAAATAAGGGAATAAACAGGAAGGATCCGTCCATCATATTTAGAATTTTGCTTCTTGAAATTGTATCAGTGAACAGTGGAAAACAGAGTGCAAAATATGCAAACCGTCATGGCAAAGCCACTCCACTAACATGTCAAAAAACAGTGCAGAAAAGAAAATGCCAAAAACCAGAACTCCTGATTTCACAAGCAAGCACTGTCAATTACCTTTTAAGATAACAAGTTGCACAACTAGGGCACATATCTTTACAGAACCACCTGTGTCAAACGAATGCTATAGGCGCTGTGCCTGTTCTCCGCAGATATTCCAGAAATGTACGGGAAATCTCAGAGACAAGCCTGAGCTTGTGCCCGGCTGCCAAGGACTTCTGAAAAGATTCACCTGGATGTTCTGTGGAAATGTTAGCTTACCATTCCAATGTTTCAGAATGGAATAGACCAATTCATCCAAACAAGTTGACGTTGGCATCAATCAGTTCATTGTGACCCATTGGGACTGTGCTGAAACAAATTAGGATTGGCCCCTGATTGACGTTACAGAGAATGCTGCGATTGGTAATCTTACCCTCTAGGTTAAGGCCAGATAGGAACTGTAGCCTAATGGGCCCCAGATTCTCTCTGAAAGAATAACAGACTGGAATAAATAGATTTTTTAACATTTTGTTTAATGTTTGCTACTTTAAACAAAAGAATTCATCTTAATTATTACATCATGCTACAGATTACTTACCATCACAAACGAGACAAGTTACAAAAACAAATATTTATCGTACAATTATACATATATACATTCACTAAAAAGCACAACTACTTGCTTATTTTATTTTTTAAAAGTTTCTTAACAGAGCCTTAAAGCTCTTTGGGCCTTTAAGGGGTGATTCAATGTGAATGGCATCAGACCACTTTTCATTTTACATTACGATCTGAGTAAAATTACTGCTGACATCTTTACCTACATCTTGCCGATCTGACAATTTTAAATGTACACTTTAAGGTAAGTCTGAATATACAGGAGCCTCATAGTTTCCAAATGCCAATCTAATTTACTGCAATGCATACTCATTAATAACATTAGCTGATATAAACTGTAATACACACAGAATGAAGTGTCGGTTTATTGAGCTAATGGAATATCTTTTTGTTGCTGCTGTGGAGTTTACATTCAGATAACAAACACAAAGTTACATTATTCAACTATGTACATGTCTCTTAGTTTTGTTGTATCAGCCTGTGCTCTTACCTGAGTTGATGCAGGCAGACAAAAATCATGACATTTGTTTTCTGACAAATCAAACCTTATACCATTTAATTCTAAACGCTAAGGACAACTTCTTTGTTGATGCTGCATCAGAATTATGACTGGACAACAAGGATCTTTTCATTACGTTGACATAGGCATTGCAAACATTCATGGGTGCTTCTCGGCTAAAATGTCAGCATACTTGTTTTATAACTCAAAAGGCTTGTGGCTTGAATGAACTGGAAAATGTTATGGCTAACCATCAGAGAGATGTATAACATGCAGTAATTAAACAGCGTGGTTTGGTTATAAACTGGTCAGTATAATCAAACAAGTTACGTCTATTCCAGTTCAAAATACAGAGGCCGTTCTTGCTGACGGGATCTTTCAGTCCCACAGGTGGCGGTGCAAAGAACGGGAAACCCCATTGGCGGGCAGCCTTAGCCGCCACAAAACATGATATGGGGGTGCCTGAAAATCCCGATGAGAGTCTTCATTTGTAGGGACTTGTGAATGAATATTTGAGCTATTGCTGAATGTGCTACTGTACACTTACTGAATTTAACCACTGAAACTGAATGTGTTTGAGCTGTGAGAGATTGCAACATGTAGCAACTTTAAGAACAAAAGATGGGTGGCCTAGTGTGGGGCAGGGAGGTTTGCATTAAGGATACACATGTATGGGATATTAAAAAAGGGGGAGTTTAAGATGGAGGACAAAGGTCAGAGTCTGAGTTGCCGAACTCAGCATTGAGAACCGAGGACTGCCATTCTCCAGCATCCTCTAATCTTATTTCAGATTCCAGCATCAGCAGTATTTTGCTTATTTCATTAACTCAGTTCTGAAGACAGTGCCAACAATACGAAAGCAAATACTGAAGATGCTGGAAATGTGAAATTAAAAAAATAAAATGCTGGATGAAAGGTCATCAAGCTGAAATGTTAACTCTGAATATGGCTAGTTTGTTTTTGTGTGTTACGTGACCATAAACACCCATAAAAATGAAAAGTGATTGCATATGTTGACTGAGATTTTCTCACAATAGCTGTGACATTCTTAGGGCTATAACTGTGAAGCTTCTGAGTAATCCTACCTCGGGTAACTTCAAGTCATTATGATTCATCTTTGATGACTTGATTATGCCTGTAAGGTTTATCAAGTATAAGTACATAGATTGAGAGGAATGCAATAGATAGCTTTAGGTTGATAATTGGCCTTGTAACATCTGTAGCTTTAAATAAAATCTTCATGCCAATCCATTATTTGGGAGGCTTTAAAAGTACAGTATTCTCATGTTTTTAAGAAGTTTCTGGGTGAAAGAAAAAAAGTACTTGTACTAAGAGAACACCTTATTGTGTCTCTCCTGACATTGCAAACACAAAGGTCATATGAAGTGCAGTTACTGTTGTTATGTAGGTGAGTATAGTGTGCAAATCGTTGCCCAAAAACTTCCTTGCCCAAAGGCGATGCAACTGTTTCAATATAGCTTTTCACAACTTTCAGAATTTTTCGTTATATATCAAGAAATGTGGCTGCAATGCATTGTGTTTATTTAAAATAGTCACAAACACATTTGAAATGTCTATAAATTAGAGGCTGGTTCTCCCTTTCAGGAGCTGTGTCCCCACGCTGCCGTAAAAACTTTGACCTTTCATGCCAGAAAAACTGGCATCAAAAGGCCCCATATTCATAGCCCTGCAGAGGGCTAGCAGGGACCCGTTGTGAATCTGGCAGCTTTAGCACTTCCGGTCAGAGGCCATGCATGCACACGGCGGCAGCCTCCCGCAGCCGCACCGTGCTCCATGGCGGACTCAAACCGCAGAGCTGGACCATGGAAATAGTGTCCCAGATCGGCCATGCGTCTGACCCGGACCACCCGCCCAAAAATAGCCCGGTCCCGTATGAGGCCCCCCATGCCCTCTGATTGGCCCGTCCCCGACCATGGCGGCTGCGGACTGCAGCTGCCATGCAAGCATTCCGAACGGCAGGACCACATTAGATCCACGCCTTTGGGACTTCGGCCGGTCAGAGGCAGGGCAGGCCTCCAGCAAAGGCCACAGGTAGAGGATACACGGCCCGGAGAATCAGTTAACTGGCACCGATCCTGATTCCATGCACGAAAGTGGATTCTCCGCCCTGGCGCTGGATGCGATTTCGGCGTCAGGTTGCGGAGAATCCAGCCCCAGACTTGAGTAACACAAACCAAGGTGATAAATTTTTAGCGGTAGTATAAATGAGTGATTTTGGAAAAGCTGCTCGTTATCCAACTCTCCTAATTATCAATAAAAGATGTATAATAGGCAGTAAATCTGATCAGTTGTTTTATCCTAACTCCAAAAATTAACTCCATTATGTAACTCTTAAAAACATTATCATTTTTAGCTTTCTTTGAAGTGATCAATTGCCCATTTGCTCCCAATCTCAAACTCCTGTTCATTTGATTCTTTATAAAGTTGATGTTTTTTGTTAATAAAAGTGTCTAGTGTTTGTAGTAATGCTTACTTCTACGTATTCCAATTTAAAAACTAGCTACGAGTTCTTCTTGATGAGAAAACACAGTTAAGTAATGTGAAAATGTCCATCAATTTTCACCAAAAGTCCTCGTATTTTGTTCACATTTTACATAGATCCCAGTACTGTACAGAAATACTAGTTACAAACAGTCTACCTAATTTTGTACATTTATTCTTGCGTCAGTGAGGAATTTCTTGGTTCCATAATCATATGCTTTCGGAATAAATCTAGTTGTTCAGTGAGAGCTTTAATCTCTTGCTGTGCCTCCAATAACTTTGTCTGCAGACCTGTGTTTTCAATGTGCAGCTTTTCTTTCTCCTCTCGAAGCAGAGTTCTTTCCTACATCAGCAAAAGAACAAAAACATTATTGCATATAACAGTAATTTGGGCTGTCTGGCTCAGACATGTTGAGGGCGGCACGGTAGCACAGTGGTTAGCACAGTTGCTTCACAGCTCCAGGGTCCCGGGTTCGATTCACAGCTTGGGAGTCTGTGCGGAGTCTGCACATTCTCCCAATGTCTGCATGGATTTCCTCCGGGAGCTCTGGTTTTCTCCCACTGTCCAAAGATGTGCACGTTAGGTGGATTGACCATGCTAAATTTCCCATAGTGTTCAAAGAGGCTGGGTGGGATTACTGGGTTAAAGGGACAGAGTGGTGTGGGCTTGGGTAGGCTGCTCTTTCCAAGGGCCGGTGCAAACTCGATGGGCCGAATGGCCTCCTTCTGCACTGTAAATTCTATGACTCTATGATTCTACACCTACAGCAACGGAGCTTTGTGAGGAGGATATTCTTGGATTTCCCGGTGTTGCCACCTTACTGGAGGGGATTCCCTCCTGTTCGGGAGCAGAGGAGGGCAGTGCACCCGGAATGTATGAACGGATCGAAGGGGAAGAGTTGAGTTCGGTGGAAGGGATAAAGGCTAAATGGTTGGCGGAATTGGGGCCAATATTGGAGGAGGAGGTATGCAGTGAGGCAGTGCAGAGGATGAACACCACATCGTCGTGTGCGAGACCGAGCCTGATACAGCCAAAGGTACTGTTTCAGGCACAGCTCACCAAGTCTAGGATGAGTCAGTTTTTTGAAGGGGTGGAGGATAGGTGTGAGATCTGTTCGAGGGCCCACGCATCATGCTCATGCTGGTCCTGTTCCAAGCCCGGATGGGTTTTTGGAGGTCCTTTTTTAGAACCATGTCAGTGATCCTAAATATTGAGCTGGAGCCCTAATCCTTTGGCGGCTATATTTGGAGTCTCGGATGTGTCAGCGCTATGGACGGGTTCTGGGGCAGATGTCCTTGCCTTTGCTCCATTGGTGGAGTGGAAGCGGATCCTGTTGGGTTAGAGGCTAGCAAAGCCGCTGAGTGCTTCTGCATGGCTAGCAGATTTAATGGAATCTTTGCAACTCGAAAAGGTCAAAGACACTATGAGGGGGTTGATTGAAGGGTTCTACCAGAGATGGCGGGCATTTGTATTGTATTTCAGAGAGTTGGTCATTGTTAGCTGGTAGAATCATAGTATTTACAGTGCAGAAGGAGGCCATTCAGCCCATCGAGTCTGTACCGGCCCTTGGAAAGAGCACCCTACTTAAGCCGCACACCTCCACCTTTTCCCCTTTATCCCTGTAACCCAACCTAACCTTTTTGGACACTAAGGACAATTTAGCATGGCTAATCCACCTAACCTGCACGTCTTTGGACTCTGGGAGGAAACCGGAGCACCCGGAGGAAACCCACGCAGACACGGGGAGAACGTGCAGACGCCACACAGACAGTGACCCAAGCCGGGAATCGAACCTGGGACCGTGGAGCTGTGAAGCAACTGTGCTAACCACTATGCTGCCCGGTTAGAGGGGGGTAAGGGTAAGGGTGGGTATAAATGGAGAGGAGGTAAGTGTGGGGTTCTTGTTTCTTGAATTGCAGGGTTGTTTTGGGAGGTTGCGCTTGGTAGCGTTTATTGTTTCCAATTTTTTGTAATTTTGTATAAAATGCTAAAACTTGAATAAAATATATATATTTTTAAATCATTGCATGTAATCCTTCAGATGTTTGGATTTAACATGTTGTAGGGATAACTGTCGTCAAAAAGTCCTTTTTGTGTCCGCGTTGTATCTTGCTGATGTTAATGCAATTGTTATTTGGAGCAAGCAATGTTATTGCTCTGAATCAGATAATGTTCACTATAAGGTTGTAAATGAACAGATGAGAGTCACAGGAACTCATGGGGCTGGATTCTCCGATTCTGCGGCTATGCGCTGCCCCAGCACCAATCCACGCCATCGGGGACTGAGCCCATCGGGGGCGGAGCATCAGGGGAGGGCCTCAGGTGATGTCCTGAGGCCGTCCCGATGGCGTGCGCGTACTCCCCGAGTATGCTGTTTTTGAGGAGGTGAAGCATCACAAAAATGGCGCCGCACCGCATTCCAGCATAAAAGTGGATTCTCTGGCCGATCGCTGAACGCGATTTTGCACCGCGGACCGGAGTATCCCGCCCCTAATAACATTGATGCACTATTAATTACAATGAATGAGAGTAGGATGTAATCAAGGCTATATTACACAGAGATGTGTGGCCTCCTACAGCAGCTGACGAAATGGCTGCTATACAGAGAGCACACATATTTATACTCCGCCTACTGGGCGGAGCCAGCAGGCAGGGATCTCCCCTGTACCTGTAGTACAGGTGCCTTACCGTAAAACCATATATATACACAGTATAATACATCAGTGGTGACTACCACATTCACCCCCTGTTAAAAATGAGTCCAGCAGGGGCGTGGGTGAACTATATACAGACAAGTTGCTTTTTAAAATCACAGGAAATATTACAAATTTAGGTGGTCTGGTGCCTTGATCTGTCGTCGAGAGCGTCGCAGTGCTGGTGGCGACTCAGCCATCAGCTTGGTCTTCGGTGACTTCGGGAGCGTGTCGAAGTCCTCTTCATCCCCGGGTGTGAGCAAGGGGAGAATGGATTGTCCTGGAGCGGGGGCTGTGGTGGGGTGCGCCAGGGGAAGGGAGGGTGGCGCCAGGGCAGAGGGGGGCGTGTGTGGGGAACCAGCTGGTGCCAGGTCCCTGAGGGAGACTGTGTCTTGGCGGCTGTCGGGGTACGCTACGTAAGCGTACTGCGGGTCATCTCTGTGTAATAAATTTATGCACTATCAATTACGATGAGACAAGAGTAGAATGTAATCGAGGCTTTATTACACAGAGATGTGTGGCCTCCTACAGCAGCTGACGAAATGGCTGCTGTACGGAGAGCACACATATTTATACTCCGCCTACTGGGCGGAGCCAGCAGGCAGGGATCTACTCCTGTACCTGTAGTACAGGGGCCTTACCGCAAAATACATATATATACATTATAATACATCAGTGGTAACTACCACAAACATCAGAGCTAAGATAACGGGCAAAATTCTCCCAAAGGGAGACAAAGTGCCGACGCCGGAGTGAAACCTGGAGTGTTTCACTCTGGCGTCGGAGGCCGTTCCTCGCCCCCTATTCCCCCCCCCCCCCCCCCCCCCCCCCCCCCCCCGGGGGGCTAGGAGCGGCGGCGCGTCAATCTCACGCGCCGGGCCTTGACGCTCGCGTCAAAGCGGCGCGGCCTGAATGACACGGCCGGTGGCGCCTAAATAACGTCACCCGCACATGCGCAGGTTGGCCGGCGCCAACCCGCGCATGCGCGGTTGCCGTTTACCCCTCCGCTGCCCCGCAAGACATGGCGGATTGATCTTGCGGGGCCCGACGATCGGTGGGCACCGATCGCGGGCCAAACCCCTCCTGAGCACACCCTTGGTGCTCGATCCTCCCTCCGCCCCCCACAGGCCCCAAACTCTGCGTTCGCGCGATGTTCACGCCAGCAGCGACCAGGTGTGGTTGGTGCCGGTGTGAACCGGTCGAATTCGGCAGGCCGCTCGTCCCATCCGGGACGGAGAATCGCCGGTCACCATTAGAAACAGCGAGCGGCGATTCTCCGAGCGGCCTGTCGCATAACGCGACACGCCGTTTTTGGGGGGGGGGGGTGGGAGAATCGTGTGGGGGTGCCAGGGCGGCGTGGCGTGATTCGCCCAGCACTCCCGCGATTCTTTCACCCGGCGTGGAGTCGGAAAATCACGCCCAATATTCTTGCATAACTCGTGTTAATGGCCAAACAGTAAAACTTAAGTCAAATCTCAATTGGTTTCTCCACTCCTGGGCAATCTTCACACCAGCATTACATCTAAAGGATTGAAGTTTGAAGACAGGCTGCATTTTATTTCTATTCTATTACCTTTGGGTTTAGAAGGTCGGAGGATGATCTAATGCAGTCATTGTCAAACCCGGGGGTGCGACCCGCATGTGGGTCGCAGGAAGGTGTTGGGTGGGTCGTGGAGCCGACTGTCGTGGCGCTCCTGATCACGCAAATCTGCGCGCAACAGCCGCAGCAGCCGGCTGTTAATAACGGCGGCTGCAAGCGGCCTTCAAAATGGCCACGAACATGTAAAAAAATGCGGCCGCACTACGCATGCGTGCCAGATCATCGGTGCGCATGCGCAAAACGATGTGCATCGGTGATCGGGCACACATGCTCAGTGCGGCTGCTTTTTAAAAAAACGGACGCAGCCTTTTTTTACAAGTTCGGTGGGGGGGCTTTATTCATTTTATTTTGTTCATCTATTTTATTCATTATTTTTTCATTTATTTTAGTCATTTTATTTCAATTTTTTTTACATGTTCGGCGATTTATTTTGATAAAATTTTACAGGAAAAATATGCAGAACTTTGGACAGATACTTTCCGACACCGGAAGGCTTCACCTTCATCCAACAGGTTCCATTGGAGGACCGTGTACGAGAGCCAAAGGGACCCCAAACCATTTCCTCCATTTTTGTCAGCAGCAAACAAGCTAAGAGAAAATGGTGGGTTGGGCAGGTCAGCCGGCGTAGGCAGCGAAGGCCGGCCGGCGTGGGTCCCGAAGATTGGCCGGTTGGTAAAAATGGGTCCCCGGAAAAAAATGTGAAAAACACTGATCTAATGGAGGTATTTAAAATGATAAAGGGATTTGACAGACTACACAGAGCAGCTATTTGCTCTGGTGGTGAAATGCCAGCACACAAAGACATAGGCCTAGATTTTTAGGCCTAGAATCTAGGGGGCGCAGAATCAGGATATTTATCTGCTTTCGCGAACACAACCCAGGAAAAAGTGGCACAGAAGGTCGGACTTAAGCTCTGGGGTGGCAGGTTTATCTGGGTTCAGGTCTGTTGAATCCAGACCGTGCGCAGACGATGCCGGGTGCAAAGGTGTGCCGGGACGAAGGCCTGCCTCAGTGCACCAGCACTGCATCAACACTCATCCCCCTTCACACTCCTCATGCCTTATCCATGCCAACTAATGTCACCTCATGCACTCAATGCTAACCTATATCCCCTGCCCATTCTCACGGCATTTTAGAGCCTCCATGCCAACTTATGCCACCACCCACTCCCATGGCCCTTTAGAAACCTGTATGCCAACAATGCCATCACATGCCCCACCCACCACACTTTGCCCTTACACCAACCACGCCAACTCACCTAGTATCCGCAATAGATAAACCACAGGAACCATGCTGAGATTAAATATATGTTCCAAGTGTCGATAACAGTCTTACCTCTGCTGGATAGAGGCCAAATGTGAATTTTAGATGACCACGGGAATGTGTTCACCTCTGATACCCCCTATGGTCTGACTAGCCTGACATTGCTGGCACATAGGTATGTACATAAGAGATAGCCATTTGGTTGAGGCAGAGTCTGGTTGGCTTGTATATCTGCGGGATAAATTACTGCAATAGGAAAGGATGAGAAGAAAGATAAATGGGAACAAAAGCTAGAAAATACGGATGCTTATCCAGTGAATAATTGGGTATGGCCCAGAGAAATCCCAGGTCTGATTCACAGTCTCTGTAAAGTTATTTGTGCGAATGGTGAGGAGCTGGGGCAATAATGAGGTGCTGAAATTGTCCCCAGAATCCACATATCAGGGAAAGGAAAATTTGGACACAGTTTTTGCTTCTGCTCACTAAACAGCAGCAATGGCCAAATTAAATCTCCACATGTTTTGAACGTCTAATTATTTCACATTAGCTTTGTCATGTGCTCAAAGATGTTAGTCTGCAGCAACCCAACAGCTGCGTGAGTGGAGTACATCAGCAGATGCTAACCTTTGCTGATGTGAAGCTAAAACTGGGACTTCAATAATTTACTTTGTGAAGCTGCTTCATTAATCAGAAGCAAGTACTTTAATGTTTTAAAAAGCCACCATTTACTGTACTTAACAAGGAAGAAAATGAGAGGGAAAAGGAACATTTGTTCAAAGTATCCCTTCATCATCTGTCCCTCGCTACCACTGCACGTTTGCAGTCAATTGTCTCCTGTGCTGGTTTGAAATTGCCACATTTTGGTGTTTCTCCAGATTAATAAAACCACTGGATTAGCCAGCTGTCAAGGGTCTTCTGAAGTTTGATTTTAAAGGATTGTTTTAGTTCGAACAGATGAGGTTCATGCCAAAATCTTATTTTGCTGAACAACAGGGCTTTTGAACAAAACATATTGTCCAGATTTTACTCTGCCTTTTAATTACCTATTACATTGCACAACTGTGATAAATGTTCTGAAATAAAAATGTGTCTGTACCTTGTCTAGTTGATATAGTCGATGCTCCTTGCTAAAGTCATCACTTTTAGGTTTGTGAAAGGATGCCATATTTTCCCATTTTACACAGGGTCTTCTGCGAGCTGGAATGGGACTTGGGCACAATGGAAGTATGTTTGGGGATAGCATGGAGGCATCTGGTGTCTTCATTCTTCCCAAAGAGGTTGTTTGATTCCCTGAGATATCTGTGTCCAAGCCAGCTGCATCAGTCTGTGTAGCCTTATGCATTACAATGGGCTTCAATCTTACTGAGATCTTCTGTGCTGAGCCCCCCATTAGTACAATAGTGCGGTCTTTGCGTTCAGAATCATCATTCACTTCCTCATTGAAGTATGTAAATGGTCCATCCTCATTTCCTGCAAAATTGTTAATATGAAAGGTGTCATAAATTTTTAAAATAAGTGATTGAGATTTAGAGTGTTTGAACTGCAAGTAAACCTCTTTATTCTTACATGCATAACTTTCAGGAAGTAAATGACCTGGTTGGGTGTGCAATTTGGAAAAGAAAAGGTAGAGATTACATTGAATACTGAATACAGCACAGGCTAGGGATCCTGAAACAGCCCATGCTGGAGACTTGTGCTCCAGAACTAAGATAAACTGTTTCAGTATGGCTGCAACATAGGAACTACCTCCACAAAAAGCAGGACAAATCCAACCAGGCCACTTACAGATTTAGATTTATTGTCACGTGTACCGAGGTACAGTGAAAAGTATTGTTGTGCGATTGTCCAGGCAGATCGATCCATAAATGAAAAACATAGAACATACGATAAATATACAATGTAAATACATAGACATCAGGTGAAGCATACGGATTGGAGTACTACTCAATAGAGAAGATGCGTGGAGAGAACAGTTCCATCCACAAGAGGGTCATTCAGGAGTGTGGTAACAGCGGGGAAGAAGCTGTTTTTGAATCTGTTTGTGGTCTCAAGACTTTTGTATCTCCTGTCAAAGGAAGAGGTTAGAAGAGAGAATAACCCAGGTGGGAGGGGTCTTTGATTATGCTGCCTGCTTTCCCAAGGCAGTGGGAGGTGTAGACAGAGTTAATGGATGGGAGGCGAGTTCACGTGATGGACTGGATTGTGATCATGACGTTCTGTAGGTTTTTACGGTCTTGGGCCGAGCAGTTGCCATACCAGGCTGTGATGCAGCTAGCTTCTATGGTGCACCTGTAAAAGTTGGTCAGAGTCAATGTGGACATACCGAATTTCCTTAGTTTCCTGAGGAAGCATAGGTGTTGTTGTGCTTTCTTCGTCGTAGCATCAGCATGGGTGGCCTAGGACAGATTGTTGGTGATGTGCACCCTAGAGATTTGAAGCTGTCAACCATCTGCACCTCAGCACCATTGATGCAGACTGGAGTGTGTACGATATTTCACTTCGTGAAGTCAATGACCAGCTCCTTAGTTTTGCTGACATTTAGGGAGAGATTGTGTCGTCTCCCTCGTGTACTCTGACTCATCATTGTTTGAGATCCGACCCACTATGGTCTTGTCATCAGCAAACTTGTAGATGGAGTTGAGACAGATTTTGCTACACAGTTGTGTGTATATAGGGAGTATAGTTCGGGGCTAACAACACCATTTTGGAAATAGGAGTTTTGTTTGGGACATTAATACCTTTATGCTATTAATGTCCCAACAATCTCAAGATTGTTTTGGCTCAAATGCCTTTAACATGATTAATTCTGTAAATAAGCTGATATTACATTAAACTCAGTTGTATAATATACCCTGATATCCACTTGCTGGCTGAAATCTGTTGCCCGTGTCAGTTTTTGATGGTGATCAGATTTGATTAGTCAAAAACTGCAATACTGTTGTATCATTCAGCTAGCAGGATAGTAAAAAAACAACTAGATCAAGCTTAATCTTTTCTTGTCCAGCAATTCCTATGTTCCTGTATTAAGACAGGAGTATCCAAGGACTGGTCGAGGCCGTGGTAAATTCCCTTTTGTTCATAACAAATGAGATAAAGGTCTCAAATTGACTTTGTTGTATTGGGCGAGATTCTCCCATCGGGAGACTAAGTCCTAACGCATGAGTGAAAACTGGAGTGTTTCACTCCGGCGTCGGAGGCTGCTCCTCGCCCCCTATTCTCCCACCCCCAGGGGGCTAGGAGTGGGGCTGTGTCATTTACGCGCACTGGGCCTTGGCGCCACATAAAACCGGCGCCCCGTAAATTGACGCCACCCGCGCATGCGCAGATTGGCCGGCGCCAACCCGCGCATGCGCGGTTGCCTCCCTCCCCTCCCCACAGGCCGCCCCCCCCCCCCCCCCGCGTTCCCACGCTGTTCCCACCGGCAGCGACCAGGTGTGGTTGGCGCCGGCGTGAACCCCTCGTATTGGGCAGGCCGCTTGGCCCATCCGGGCCAGAGAATCGCCGCTCGCCCGTTACAAACAGTGAGTGGCGATTCTCCGAGGGGCCAGCCATAAATCTCGGTGCGCCGGTTTGGTGGGGGGTGGGAGAATCGCGTGCGGGTGCCGGGGCGGCGTGGCGGGACTCGCACGGCACCCCGGCAATTCTCCCACCCAGCGTTGGGGGGGGGGGGGGGGGGGGGGGGTAGAATTGCGCCCATTATCTCTATTGGTCATTGAACGATAACTTTGGACAACTATTGAAGATTAATTTTGTCTAGCATTAAGTCAGCCCAGGGAACTAGGATGTCTTTACATTACCAACACAGGCTGATTAGAAAGGGCTCCTGCTCCCTTTCCAATATTGCCCTTGTTCCCAAAGTTGGCTGCATTACCTGTGCAAACAAGAGGGAAAGTCAGGCTAAAACAAAACCACTTCTGTGCATCTCGAGAAACTATTTTCAGAATGGCACTGACAGAGATCTCAAAACAAGTCACCCATGAGCTTGGCTTCCTGCCTGGTGCCAGTTTGTGACCTAGAAGGGCCAAGAAGGGCTGAAAAGCTATTGAAATAGCATAATTGATTATTCTCAGATAATTTTAAATGATAATATAAAACATAACAAAATGGAAAATAGTATAATACCCATATAATACCCATCATTAAAACCTTCTTAAACATTTTTGTAGGTGTTTAACAAAGAAAAGTACTTACATTTTGTCAAGTGCCAGTATTCAAAATCAAAGCTTTAGATTTTTAAAAATAAATTAAACGTTCGATATTGCTTTCCAGATTGCTACTTGCTAATCTCAGCATCTATAAGATCATAATCCCTACATCTTTTATCCTAATCAATTTAAAGTATATTATATATTAATGTAGAGAAATGGTTCTGATTTTGTTTAAAGTGTAACAGTACAATGCTGTGGGAAGTGTAATATTACCAGTATTGTGACCTTTGGTTCCTGCAGGACAGAGTGCCGTGGGCGTGGAGCTTGATGTTGGACTAGCATCTGTGGTCTTGGGTTTATTTTTGCATTCCAGGACTACCAGGTCTCGGCACTGTTTGTGGCAGTTCATACCACAATCTGCAAACAGAAAAGGAACTATTTTACATCCGCATAAACTCACTGGACGTTCCTCGGAAAGAGGTTGGGAGCATGGATAGGAATTTGATGCTGCGTTAAAATGTTCTGGAACAGATGCAAGACAAAAATTTACTGTTGCGATAAATTCTCACTTTTTCCTGCTCAGTAATGAGTAATTGCAAAGCCAAATATGTTGCTTTGAGGAGCTACAAGAATACAAATCATAGAATTTACAGTGCAGAAGGAGGCCATTCTGCCCATCGAATCTGCACCGGATCTTGGAAAGAGCACCCTACCCAAGGTCAACACCTCCACCTTATCCCCATAACCCAGTAACCCCACCCAACACTAAGGGCAATTTTGGACACTAAGGGCAATTTATCATGGCCAATCCACCTAACCTGCACATCTTTGGACTGTGGGAGGAAACCGGAGCACCCGGAGGAAACCCACGCACACACGGGGAGGATGTGCAGACTCCACACAGACAGACAAATGATGTTTCTGATTCTATTATGGCAATAGTAATAATGTTGTTCCATACCATGCTGTACGATTTTAGAACAAAACTTTAGATTTTTAAATGTTCAATATTGCTTTGCAGATGATCTACTTGCTAATTTAGAGGCAATTACACAATCTCAGCATCGATAAAATCATAATCCTTACACGTGCATACTTTGGGAGTGATATTGGTTTTTTTTCTTAAAGCCCAGCCCTCGTACCCTCTTGAATGTAGAAGTACTTGCATATAAAGCCACCGCCCCAAGGTATTCTGAAAACATTACTCGGATTTATTTTTTACATGCTAACTGCTGGCTTACTTTTCAGCCTGGATTATCTATTGACATCCTGCTGAGTGCATTAATGGATAGTCCTGAGTCACAAAAGTTAAAATTGGATTGAGACCACTTAATTTTATTTTACATGAGACTTTCGCCCCATCAGCGTGGTCTGCACTGCAAATTCCTAACGTTGAGGTGAAAAGACTACACCAGCTTGAGCACACATTTTAATCCCCCCCGCCCCATTCCAAGTGATCTTAAACCAACATTTTCAGCATCATTGCGACCAACTTGAAGGCAAATTTTGTTTGACTCCCTTCACCCAAAGTGTTGCATCTAAATCCCCAGTTAGGGAATTGTTCACATTCAAGACCACATTAAGATTGTTCAAAAAGTTAGATATAGCTGGCCTGGTATAATATATTTTTTTAAAATTTAGAGTACCCAATTCACTTTTTCCAATTAAGGGGCAATTTAGCATGGCCAATTAACCTACCCTGTAATCTTTGGGTTGTGGGGGCGAAACCCACGCAGACACGGGGAGAATGTGCAAACTCCACACAGACAGTGACCCAGAGCAGGGATCGAACCTGGGACCTCAGCGCTGTGAGGTAGCAGGGCTAACCCACTGCGCCACCATGCTGCCCTGGCCTGGGATAATATGAATGGTACAAAACTCACCCTTTCTAACTTAAGGATCAGTACTCAACTCATCGGCCAGCCTAACTGTCTTTTCAAAGTCTTTGCAACAGCTGTTTTGAATTTATAATTCCATTTAAGAAACAGAAATCCTTCTTTTAATGTTGGTAGTTACCCTTAGGATCCAAAAAGATTAGGTGGGGTTACTGGGATAGGGTGGAGGTGTAGGGTGGGTAGGGTGCTCTTTCCAAGGGCTGGTGTAAACTTGATGGGCTGAATGACATCCTTCTGCACTGTAAATTCTATGACAGTTAGGATTTACATTAAGTTGTTGGATAACATATTAAGCATTATTTGTGTGGTTGGTTTGGGTTTTGTGATATTGCTGAAAACATTAACTGAAGGTTGTGGTAAAATGATGGTCACCAATTCTTACTACATATGCTTTATGTGAAAGTTTAGTACTGTTTTAAGCATTCACAAAAAGGTTACAAGTTGTACATTGTTTGATTTCAGTATGTACTTCAACAAAATTCATTTTTCTGGAGGAACATCATCTAGAAACAGTCTGGATTCTGTGTTAGAGCAAATCTAACAACTCTGTATATAAGAAAGTTGGAAGTTGTAAAAAGAATTGTTCAATTGTTTGTAATTGTAAATCTATTAATTCAGCAATATTACTGATTCATCTGAATTAATGTACCATGAGTTTGATATGAAATTCATCAGCTTCTTCGGCATAATTGAGACATTTTAATATGTCATTTACCTCTGCATCTGTAGCCTTGTTTTATAACACCCCAGATCTGAAAAGGAAAAAAATGCAGATCATTTTACTTTTGAGGATATTGCAATTTGACAAAACTGAGAGTATTTTTTTTCAGAAAATTGAACGTAATAAAAGTTTTTAAAAATTGTATCTTGGGATCTGGCCACAACCATATATTGCCCATCCTTATTTGCTCTGAGATATTAAACATCAAATATTTGGCTCGAGGCCAGACAGATTACATGTGATAGATTTCCTTTCGTGAAGGCCAACATAAAATCTTACAGCTCGCCTGGCCATTTTTAGGGGCCAACAAATGATCTGATTGATTAAATTCAATTTGGGGCGGCATGATGGCACATTAGTTAGCACTGCTGCCTCACAGTGCCAGGGACCTACGTTCAATTCCCGCCTTGGGTCATTGTCTGTGTGGAGTTTGTATGTTTTCCCCAGTGGGTTTCCTCCGGGTGCTCCGGTTTCCTCCCACAGTCCAAAGGTGTGCAGGTTAGGTGGATTGGCCTTGATAAATTACCCCTTAGTGTACAAAGGTTAGGTGGGGTTATTGGGGTTACGGGGATAGAGTGGCTTGTGGGCCTAGGTAGGGGGTTCTTTGAGAGAAGATCGGTACAGACTCGATGGGCCGAATGGCCTCCTTCTGCACTGTAGTGATTATATTCTATTTTAATCTATTCTAATTTCCCCCTACTTGCCATGGTGAGGTTTGGCCTTTGGGTTTCAAGTTCAGCAGCATTTAATTACCATACCCATTACACAAAGATACAGAAAAGCTACCTTCTCCAACACTATTACTTTTATAGCTACATTCACATAAAATACTTGTAGAAAATGTATGAATAATCAAGAGTGGCTACTGTTTGGGTGGCATGATGGCGCAACGGTTAGCACTGCTGCCTCATGGCGTTGTGAACCCGGGATCGATCCCGGCCCTGGGTCACTGTCCGTGTGGAGTTTACACATTCTCTCCGTGTCTGCGTGGGTCTCATCCCCACAACCTAAAGATGCGCAGGGTGGGTGAATTGGCCATGCTAAATTGCCCCTTATTGGAAAAAAGAATTGGATACTAAAATAAAAGAGTGGCCACTGTACAACTGACACTGTGAGATCTTACAAGCCGGGAGACTATACAGTAGATGAATGGAACTTACGAATCCAGCACAGTTGTCACAGAAAGTTGGTTTCAGATATGTTGTCTCCTGGAAATTATGGAGAAAGCCTACGACTGACTTGGAGAAGATAGAGCTGGATCTCATGAAGTAGGCTGTTATCTCCTCTCTGCTTATTAGTCCTTCACTGTAAAATGAGAATCTTTCATTTTATACGTTTTCTACATACGTGGAATGACACAAATATAGTAGGTCTGTAAAAACTATTTTGGCAAAAAGTGGTTTTGGATAGAGAATGGATCATCATTTCAGTCTTCACTATCCAAAATGTAATGGAAAATGAAAAATAATTTACTCCTCAGTGATCACTATGTTTTTCACAACATTTTAAATAGTTCACAACTGACAGCAATGTTGGTACAATACTGAATACAATCGAAGAATTCTTCCACAGGCAAACCTGTAATTTAGCAACTGTTTGTGTTCATACTCAGGAAGCACCCTGTTCTGCATGCTGATGATTTTGATTTTTTCTGGGGAGGTATCAATTATGTACTTCAAATATATCGTATATGTCTCTTGTGAGAGAAAGGACCATTTGGTTGCATATATAACTGGCTGCAGTCAGCACCAGTTTTGATGGGTTCAGTGTAATATGAATGAGGTGCTGCTCGTGCCTTGGTGGCATGGCGTGCTATTTTGTATCCCCCTGTGGTGATGGAGGGTCAGTGTCATTAGGAGCACACCTAACAACTGAAGTGTGGCAATTGAAATAATTCAAAATTGCTAACTTAAAGTAGGCAAATGTAGGTATGAGCATTAACAGGTCTAAAATAAGTTATTAGAGCCCTTTCTCAGCATGTTGGTGTGGGAAGTAACAATCACAAACTTAATGACCTTCACAGGACGGGTAAGAAAAAATTGTAATAAGAATAAAGACTTTAGCCTTCGGTTAGTTAAACTGCAGCTGCAGCCAGTATAATGCTTCTTATGAGATTTACAAGCACGAGGCCTACAGGATGGGAATGATCATCTTCCCCGTTCTCCTTGCCGAGTATGAGTTCTCCCGCTAGGGGCAACTCCTGTATAAAAGGTCAGCCAGCCAGAACAGGAACCTGGTAGGGATCTACCAGGCAGTAGATATATCGGGCTGGATTCTTTGGCTGTGCCCGCCGCAAGATCGCCACGGACGGGATGCAGACCATGTAAAGGCTGATTGATCGCGGGCAGGAATTTCCGGTTGCCAGGCAGGCGAGGCCGAAGAATCCCGCCCATTGTGTTGTAAATAAATTGGCGTTTATTTTAATCGGTGTGGTCTCCTGTGTCCTTATTAAAAGGATGATAATCAAAAGATATAAATATGTTACACAGCCTTAGTACCAGTGAGATATTTTGTAGGAGTTGGGCTATGTCTCTCAAATTTGTTCAGAATAAAGTCTTAGTTACTGCAACTTACAGACTGGAGTGGTTTCAATCTTTAACCACAACAGAACACTGACTGGAGCCATTGATACGACTCGTGGTCACAGGTGGACTTAGATTTCAGACCGTCCATAAGGCTAGAAATTGGTTTCCACCATGTCAGCCTACATAGCTCATTCTCCAAAACTGACAATGTCTGCAACCCAAGAGCGTATCATGCCTTTTCAACAGTTGCTCATGCATTGTAAATGGGCTATGTTCCTGGGCATGACATTCTGGGAGCTGTATCAAGAGGTACTTCTGCATTACAAAGAGAACATTAGAAAATCCTTTTAAATGCATTTCTGATGGCAATAGTCTTTACAATGGTGATTTGCTTACTGATAACATCTTTAAAATACATACTTAAAGATTTTCTGTTAAATATATTCCTATTCCAGTAATGCCAAATAACAGAGAATGGATTTGTTATTAGACTAATAAATGATGCGCAAGAACAGAACATTAGGCTGGCAGTGGTGTATTTCTAAATCTTTTTTTCTCCAGTGTCAAGCATTACAATTACAAGCCTATGAGTCATGTGCCCTGCAAAATATTCTCTCCTCCAGTGTGTATAAAGAGTTGGTTCATGTTAACTAGTCAGCTAGTCCTTTGTTAATTTAGTCTGTCTTTTTGTTGCTTTGCAGATAAATTAGTTAATTTTGTAGGGTTAGAATCTTCTGTCGCAGCGTTGGTGGGATTGGTGAGTCGTGTCTATATTTGTGATTTTTAGGAATTAATACTTTGTCATTTAGTGCTCCATAACATTACAGAAAGGATATATGCATAAATCACCTTGATTTCAGTGTTTTATCTGTTCTAGCACAAGCAATTTAGAAATAAATACAAGAATGGAGAGACTAAAGAAGTGGATATTGTTTTCTTTAAGACAGAGGAAATTTAATAGAGGCATTCAAAATTCTGAAGAGTTTTGATTAGCAGTTAGGGATAACTAGAGGGCACAATTAAGCTGATTGGCAAAAGCGCCAGTGGAGGAAACGTAGAGATAAAAACAGAAAATGTTGGAAATAATCAGCAGGTGGCGAGAGAAACAGGGTTACTGTTACAGGTCAATGATCCCTCAGCAGGAGGATGAGGAGAACTTTTTAAAAAACATAGTGAGTTATGATGTGGAATGCACTGCCTGAAAATATGCTGGGGTTGGTATGGGCCAGAATTTGTTGGAATGAGGCATTTCATGAATTGTCCTGCGGGTCGGGTTGTTTTTTCCTCACCATTCAGTTCATGAAAACATTTCCGGCTCAAATTGTGAAAGAGTGAATTGATAATTGGACATCTGGGACCCTGGTCAACGATGGAAACAATTTTCTTGAGCAATGGAGTTTAAGGATGACAAAAGAAACAGAGTTGCAATGGAGAAGCAAATAAGGTGGATTATAATCAAATTTGATGCAGAAAGAGAAATAAAGAGAATAAATGAAAAGATTCAGATAAGAGGCAGAGATACAAGGCAAAAGGAATGTAAAAAATGTATTAAAATACATATTTTAGAAAACCTCGAGGAACAATTTAATACCCGCAGGAGTGAACCTCTAAATTGTTCCCTTTCTGGGCTGAAAAGGTGGGCGAGATTCTCTGTTTGGGAACTATGGGCTGGATTCTCCGATTTTGAGGCTATGTCCAGAGGAAGTGTCTGGTTTCATGACAAAAACGTTGGTGCCCCCCCGCAACGATGCTCCGACCGGTGAGGGGCTAGCAGCCATGCCACGTAAAACGCACAGCCTTACCGATATAAACGCCTGGAGAATTGCCAGGTCGTTGGCCACGCATGCGCACGGTGACAACCTGCAGCAATCGTGCTGTATAAGATGACGCCGGCCGAGCATGGACCCAATCTGCCAAACAGTGCCTCCCTGAACACCCCCTCCGCACACCCGACTAGTCCCCCCAGCCCACGCCGAAGCCCCCCCCCGGCCAGCAGCACGGCACCCCGCCCTCGATGGTGGCAGCACTGGACAAAGTCCGCAGCCACCACGCCGGGTTCCCGAAAACTGAGAGCACACGTTGCCCGCGGCGTGTGGAATTTGGCCTATCGGGGGCGGAGCATCGGGGGAGGCCTTCAGGTAAGGTCCTCGATGATGCCATTTTGGCGGGGGCGGAGTATCCGAAAACAGACATTATCTCCGATTCGTATGTAGCCAGGGATTCTCCGTCCGATTGCCGATTAGGATGTCAGCGTCGGACAACGGAGAATCCCGCCCTCTGTTCTCCCACCGGAGGTGAACTGTAACTGATTCGCGCTCCTATCAGGAAGCAATCACTATCCTTCACCATGCAAATTTATGCAAAGCGAGGATTGCGATGGATTCCCTAACTTCTAATCAAAACTATCGGGCTGCCGTTTTGAGCTGGCCACCGCTCCCGCACCCACATCATAATTTAAACATCCCCCACCCCCATCCCCCACATCACTATTCAGGCCCCTATCTCTGGATTTTTCAGGTCACCCCCCCTTGTCTCAAGTACGGGAGTAACCCAACCCGCACCCCCTCTCCCCACCCCAGAGACTCCTTTAAATAAAGAGACATCAGCAAAGACCTCCTAAATAAAATGAGATTCTCCCCACAGCAACTTATTGAAACATGTTGGGATGTTGATTGTAAACTATCAATACAATCTCATAAATTATCCAGCAATTTATCATGTATCTCTTCTTGCTGCAAACTGCTGGATTTTTTTTTAAACAGACTAATAACAGCTTGCACCTTTACCTTGCTATTACATTGCCAGCAAACTCCAGTACTAATTTTTGAAAGGGAATTGATGTACACTTGAATAGGGGAAATTTGCAAAGCAATAGTGAAAAAGCAAGCGAGTGGGCTTAATTGAATCAATCATTCAAATAGTTAAACAGGTGTACTGGGAAAATGGCTATCTTCTGTGCTGTATGATGCTCTGTTGTGGGCAAAAGTGCATCTAAATTCAATAAGCTTACATTTGAGAGATGACTATACCACTCTTCAACAGCCATGCTGTTTGATCCATGATGCCTATTTATAACATGTGATTCTGTTCCGATGTTTGCTGTCACATCATTGTAATATTTTATACCATCCTGAAATTGCTATACCTACCAATCTTTGTCCATCACGCAGAAGGAAAACGGAAAACTGGCAGCAATCTTTTCAAACTCCTCTTGGGAAATATAGCCATCCTGGTCATGGTCATAATTTTTAAACACTGACTGCACAGATTAAGAAAAAGAATAAATGCATCAATTGATCTATCAATGGAAATGAGCAATCATGAGTACTAGTCATTTTGTTCATGTAATTGTTGATGGACTTTGTTGTCCTGTTAAAGGTATTTGGAAAGCTTGCTCATTTTTGTATATAACTAGATGTACCCAGTTCATCCATCTCGCTGCCTCCATAACAATATTTTCCCCTTGTAAACTGGTGTGCTGTTCCATCAAGATGCCTTTGAACTAACTGCAGCCACAAGTCACTGTACAGCCACACAAAAATTACTTTTTATTATAATATTCTATCGCTGTTTGTACTCTGTCTGAATTCACAGCTCTAACTTTGCTGTCGTGCGGTGAGAGTGCTGGTTCCACTGATGACTCATGGCAGACCTCGTGCACTATGTATGTGCACTCTCCTCCTCTTCTCGACCACTGAAGACAAGTCAAAACTGTTTGCTGAGAATGTTGTAATGCCAATTGCTAGGGCAACACATTTCATGAAATCAAACTTTACCATAAATTCAGCTAAAATGTGGCTTGAGGGGCCGAATGGCCTACTCCTCCTCTTTCATATGTTTGCAAACATCAAAAAAGTGGAACAGTGGCTAAAACCTGTCTTTACTGAATGCAGGCAGTATTATTAATTGACGCAGCAATCCACTATGGCAGAGATGATTGCATTGTGCCTTTCTACACTCATCTTTAGTGACTGTGAGAAAACAATTGAATTACTTCACGCAGGATTTAACACATATAAATACTATTTGTGGGGCAGCACGGTCATGCAGTGGTTAGTGCTGCTGCCTCACAGCGCTGAGGTCCCAGGTTCAATCCCGTCCCCAGGTCATCGTCCATGTGGGGTGTGCACATTCTCCCCGTGTTTGCGTGGATTTCACCCCCAGAACCCAAAGATATGCAGGGTAGATGGATTGGCCACGCTAAATTGCCCCTTAATTGGAAAAAATTAATTGGGTAGACTACATTGTTAAAAAAATTAAACAAGTAAAATAAAAAAATAGTGGGCGCGATTCTCCACTCCCCACAGCGGGTGGGAGAATCGCGGGAGGGACGGGCGACTTACGACATGCCCCCCCAGCCCCCCCCCCCCCCCCCGCGATTCTCCAACCCCCTGCTCGGAAGAATCGCCGCTCGCCGTTTTTCACGGTGACCGGCGATTCTCCGGCCCGGATGGGCCGAGCGGCCTGACGTTCCCGACTGGTTCACGACGGCGGAAACCACAACTGGTCGCTGCCGTCGTGAACATGGACGCCAAAGTGCCGTTTGTGGCTTGTGGGGGGCGGAGAGGGGAGTGAGCACCACGGCCGTGCTCGAGAGGGGACTGGCCCGCGATCGGTGCCCACCGATTGTCGGGCCGGCGTCTCAAAGCGACGCACTCTTTCCACTTCACCGCCCCGCAAGATCAAGCCGCCACGTCTTGCGGGACAGTGGAGGGGAAGACGGCAAACGCGCATGCGCAGGTTGGAGCCGTCAGCCATCGTGACGTCAGCCACGCATGCGCGGGTTGGAGCCGGCCAACCTGCGCATGCGCGGCTGAAGTCACATAGGGGCCACCGTCACGTCATTCTCGGCGCGCCGCCTTGACGCAAGGCCCGGCGGCCGAGAGTTACGGAGCGCCGCTCCTAGCCCCCCGGGTAGGGGTGAATAAGGTGTGAGGAGCGGCCTCCGAGGCCGTCGTGAAACTCGGCCGAGTTCACGACAGCCTTCCTGATTTATCGCGGGAGTGGAGAATTCCGCCCAGTATTTGTGATAGTGATCACAGGAGATGAATCTTACATAATGGCACAGGTGAGTTTGGCCAACTCACTGAATTGTTTCTGCCAAATTTCAAACCAAAAATGCACTTTTGTTCATTAATTAGAAAAATACACAGCTTATTTTGCCGAGCAGACAGCAGTTGTGGAGCAATGAATTAAATTGTGGGTTGGCATCCAACAGGATACTTGTGTCCAATGAATATCGATACCTTCTGCAACATATGGGCTGTATGTACTCATTAAAACTCTCCTCCATATAGGACTAACCTATTGGCTGATTTTAAATGATTACATCTGTTAAAGATATGTTTCACATCATAGCCTTTCAGATTGTTAATCAGTCAGTGCATCCTCCCACTATTTCCTACTGTGCTCCAAGGAAGGAGTGTGAAGATATAATAAAAATTGGAATTTCAAATAAAGTTTCTGTAACCAGGCGCCTGATTTTTAGGCCCCACAGGAGCCAGGAATAGAAGCAGATGGGAGCTCATAATACCAAAAATAGTGGCACTTTTCTGGAGGAAATGAGATGCAGCTACCTGCCCGCATGTGGTGCATACAGCAATCAAACTTATTAAGGGCCCCCATGTTCCACAGGCACTGGGGGCCAGTTTAGCTGGCTAGAGGTGGCCTCCTTGCAGCAAATCGGAGAACCAGAGTTGCAGGCAGGCTTGCCCATCCTTGTTCCAAAGAATAGTCATATTGGACTTTGAAACGTTAACTCTGTTTCTCTCTCCACAGATGTTGCCAGGTCGGCTCAGCTTTTCCAGCACTTTCTGTTTTTATTTAAGATCCCCAGCATCTGCAATATTTTGCTTTTATTACAGTCCTGTTTAGATGTAGCACTTCCTCCCACCACCAGAGGGGTAGTCCAGCTGCAGATGTCACTTTTTATTTTAAATTTGAAGATGTTTGGAGTGAGGGCATCTCCATTTTGCAGCACTTGCTTTCCATGGAAACCGACTGCTGCTTTCAAGCTAGAAGTCTCTGATCAAGAAGGCCCTTCTGCTTTGAGAGCCTACCGGCTATACTTTGGATGCGGCACCCACTCTCAGTTAATGCCTCTCTGGGAAAAATCACAATGAGTGATTGGGTGAGTGGGTGTCACTGGCTGGCCAGCACTTATTGTCCACCCCACAGGGCATTTGAGTCAACCACAATGCTGTGGATCTTGAATCACATGTAGGCCAGATCAGGTAAGGACGGCTGATGTCCTTCCCTAAAGGGCATTAATGAACCAGCTGGGTTTTTTTTACGACAATTGACAATGGTTTCATGGTCCAGATATGTCAACCAATTTCAACCATCTACCCACAGCGGGATTTGAACCTTGGCCCCCAGAGTATTACCCTGGCGCTCCGATTACCAGTCTGTGAGAATACCACTATGCCACCACCTCCCCTGTTTTACACAGAACTATTGACTCCCATTTGAATTTGACAACGGGTTCAAATGTCCACAGAAAAATCCGATGTTTAGTACCCGTGTCTGATATTCCTTCTCTTGTTGGGAAGCTTCTCTCATTTTCAGTGCTTTCCTTAGACTGGAAGCTCAGTACCTGGAAACATTGAGCATTCTTTCTGTTCAATCTTAATAAATAAAATCAGTCCCTTTTTGAGAATAAATGTTTTGGAAAGAAAGGGATCTCTGATGTAGCTGTACTGTCCCTTTTGAATTTGAGTCAGTTATAACAGCTTGTTATAATAGTAAAACAAAAGCTAATAACTAGATATATGACATTGCATTGTCATTGGGAAAAACTTACATCAACCATCCGCTGAACATGTTTACTGATGGTCTTGGGATCAGGCTTTGTTGACACTCCGGGGGCCCAGTCTGCTACAACAGGTGGCTTGCAAGGAGTTGCTGGCTAAATGATACAATCATAAAGAGCTATCAATTACTTTTGATCTGCAAATCATCCAATGCAAAACATTTTTTTTCAAATGATTGTTGGATGCTTTTATCATCAGTAGTTTGGACAATCTGGCACAATTTCAAACAAATTTGTTTTCTGCATTAGTTATTGGATGTTAACGTTGTTCAGGTTACTTGTGTCAATGTCAGTATACTTTCTGTATCTTCCCTGTTCTAAGCTGATTAACTGTTGACAAGTAACAAAGCAGGTTTTCTTTTCCATGACATTGTGTTTTAATTATTAAATTAACGACAGATGTATTTGTTACTTATTTGATGTAGAAATTAAATTATCAAGGAATATGAAGAGATAGTAAATTGTTCTTGTTTACATTTTTAAAAAAAGAGGACTGAGACAAGGCCACTAATGGTTACACCTGGTAAACGCATTAGTATTGACAGTGAAATGCCAGAAATCTTAAATAATTACTTTGCCTTGGAATTTAGCAGGGCGGCGATTAACATTTTGGACACAACAGTAGTAGATGACATTAAGAATTATTTAAAGATACACAAGGTAGAAAGGGGCAGATTGATATACTGAACAGGTGGTCCAGGTGGATTGTGTGATGAAAGAAATTAGGAAAGAGATAGCTACAGTACTATTACATAGATCAATAATTCATTAGAAAAGGAAAGAGCAGCAGAGGACTGGCAAATAGTTAATGCGATTCTTATATTTATAAAGGGGATAGGACAAGTCCAAGATAAGTTAAGGGAGCTATCGACCAATTAAATTAATGTCAGTGGTAGCAAAGGACCAAAGGGGTCTGGAGGGTACAGATACACAAATCACAAAGTTGAGACAGAGGTTAATAAGGCCAATTAAAAAAAAGCACAGGGGTTATTTTCTAGAGGAACAGAATTGAAAAGCAGACAAGTTGAGTTATACTTTTGTAGAAGTTAGACCACATTTGGAGTGCTATAAATAGTTCTGGTCTCCATATTATTAAAATAGTATGGAGGCAGGATAGCACAGTGGGGCAGTGGTTAGCACTGCTGCCTCACAGCGCCAAAATCCCAGGTTCGATCTCAGCATGGGTTTCGCACCCACAAACCAAAGATGCGCAGGGTAGGTGGATTAGCCATTCTAAATTGCCTGAATTGGAAAAAATGAATTGGATACTCTAAATTTATTTTTAAAAGAATATAGTATAGAGGCACTAGAAAAGGTGAAAATAACATTTGTTCGAAAGTAACCAGGAATGAGAAGTATCAGGAAAGATTTTAAAAAAAAATTTAGGGTAGCCAATTATTTTTTTTCTAATTAAGGGGCAATTTAGCGTGGCCAATTCAGTTAGCCTGCACATCTTTGGGTTGTGGGGGTGAAACCTACGCAGACAAGGAGAGAATGTGCAAACTCCACACAGACAGTGACCCGGGGCCAGGATCGGACCCGGGTCCTCAGCACCGTGAGGCAGCTGTGCTAACCACTGCACCACCGTGCCGCCCTAAGTATCAGGAAAGATTGAACAAGCTTAGGACTCTACTCCAGAAAAGGAGACACTGGGGTGACCTGTGGAGGTTTTTGAAAGGTTCTGATAGGGTAGCGGTTAAAGAATGTTATCACCCATTGTGAGAACAAAACTAGAGCCCATAGATATAAGGTTGCCACTAATAAATGCAACAAGGATTCGTACTACTTGGAGAGAGTGGTTAGAATGTGGAATACACGACTGCTCGGAGCAGTTGATCGGCATGGTTGCATTTAAGGGGAGACTAGATATGTGCATTAGAGGGAATGGAACAGAATGCATAGTTTTATTAAACTCTGGTAAATGAAGAACAATAAAAGCACAACAAGCACATTTCTTAAAAACGTTTCATTGGCAATAAATCAGGAGAAACTTCTTTTCTGGAAAGTGGCTAAAATGTGGAACTCACAACCCCAATGAGTAATCGAGGTGACTAGCATGGATTCACTTAAGGATTAGGGTGAGGAAACTGGATAAACACATGAAAGAGAAAGAAGTAAAAGGATTTATTTAGGGGGTTAGATTAAGAAGGTGTAAGGAGTCTCACATGAAGTGGAAACTCTGGTATTGAACTGTTTGCCAGAATTGTAACATATGTGATGTATTTGGAATTTTGTAGACCTCTAAGTTGGGTCTCTGAGATCTGAAACTGAGGCCATTGCACCACTAGGCATGGGCATATTATTCATCAGACTGTCTAAAATGTATTCATGACAACACTAGCAGGAATACAGTGTAAACACCTACCCAATACAGCCTTAACAATAGTCACCAGAGATTTATCACTAACCTCTTAACTAGATTGGGAAGCAGTGCATGTACACCATTTCTAGATCCATAACAGTTATACTGACAATTGTAGACCCTATAATTAAGTCAAGTAGAAAATTCCTACGAAGGTTGGTAAAATATCATTTATGCAGAAACATCTGTGCACATAATCATTCTATTTTGTTTGCAAGACGACAGACACTTTGAAACAGATAATCAGTGAATTATTCTAAAGTGGCTTAACTGGAGCACTCCTGTTGGACAGGAATATACACACAAAAGAGGGCCAGGCAAGTATTGCCGTGTTATTTAAATAGCCAGACATATCGGAACTTTAAATAACCTGGGAGTAATTTTGATATTGGCTGATAGAATATTGTCTGTTTTACACTACCAGCTACTTATAATGTACCCGTACTGATAACAGGTGGCTGATCCAAAGTCAAAATGATCCAACCCTCCTTTAATCAGATTCAGATGTTTTGCAGAGAAATCCAAAATGACTAATTTCAGGTCACTTTGCTTCTCAACTGGGATTAGCATTGACCCTGTACGATATTTATAAATGCTGAGATGAAACTGTTTGTGTTATAGGTTTTGGTTTAACTCCCAAATTGTATGAATGTCTTTTCTTTCAACTAAAATGTTTCCCAGAAAAATTCACAGCTGCTTCCAAACTGAAATCAGTTACTAACGTCTTAGGAGCCATGGAGCATCTGATTTGAATATAATCCAATCTGATTGTCTTTCAAATTTCTCCATCTGCGTGAAATTAATTGATCACTCTGACAAGATGATCACAGCTATAATCAGCATTAAAGGGTGTCACAACATGGCATTTAGTGTGAAATACCAAACATCATTTGATAGAAATGGTCTTACTGGAGCTTTATTGTTTCTTGGCTCACGTGCATATGAAAGCTCATAAATTTCATCTTCCGAATAGTAGAGATCCAGTGAAAGCTGAAATAATGCAGAATACCAATTACATCAGCAGTTTGAAATAAATATTTTAGATTTTACTCACTGTGCTATATATATGACTCATTTTCGACATGCATCTTCTATTAGCAATTGACAGGTTTGCTAATTCGGAAACATTATACTCATTCATTTCAATTAATGATTTAATGATTACTGATTATTCAAACCACACCTATTGCCTAACAGAAAAGACCAGTAACCGTGGTTACTGATGGCTTATGATAGAATGGTAGTTGCTGGAGTCACGCTTCATTTAACTGCACCAAACTCTGCTTTTAATATAGCTCAGATTCAGAATATTTCAGAAAAAGATCTCTATTGTGACCAAACATTTTGATTTTGCTTCTGTTTTCTTTCTTGTATTCCTCCTTTTGACTATCTCACTGGGGTACGACTTTGCAAGCACCTTGTCCCAGGCCATGAAGACCTTACCCCTGTGAGCATTGTTCATATGAGCAGTAATGATGATCGGCATTGGGCTAACTGCAGATAGACTGACAGAATGAGGAACTTCATTTAGATAGATTGTAAAGGTTGGCATTGCTAAAGCAAAGAGAACATTTGATGGGGGTATTCAAAGTCATGAGGGGCATGGGAAGAATAGATAGGAAGAAATTGCTCCAACTGGTGGACGGATGAAGAACAAGAGTGCAAGGGCTTAAGGTAATTGATAAAAGAAGCAAAGGTGATACGAGGAAAGTTGCTTTTCACATAGCTAATAATTATGGAATGCAACATCTGAGAATATGGTGAAGCCAGGTTCCATCAAGGCATTCAAGAGGGAATTTAATTATTAACTGAAAAGAAACAAGGCTATGTAGAAAAGGTGGGAGAGTGGCACTAGGTAAATTGTTCCTTCCAGATACCCAGCACAACATGATGGGCTGAATGGCTGAACCATCCTATGATTCAAGGTCTTATCCTATTCGCACCTGCTGTTTATTAATGCGCTAGTTAGGGGATCAGGATCCTAACTGTAGTCTTTCCTAATCCAGAAACAGTGTGGCTAACTGTAGTGACTCTATTGCCGGACCACGGAGATGAGCAAGAAATTCAGAGGTGGAGGGCAGACCTGAACTATTGGAGTGGCTCCTTGGGATTTTTTTTTCACACATTGAAACATTGTGTTTAGCATTAAGACATTCCTTAAGGATCACTAGTAAAGCACATCGTAACCAGACAAAGCAAACAGTAAATTATTGTCCAGTAAGAGCATTCAAGAACCCTCGCGGGAAACAAATAACCTTCCTGGAAAACAAGTGCTTAATACACACATGATAAATGTATGACTCTTCCCTAATGCATTGTTATGTGAAAGGAAACTTTCACTTGTTACAATACTTATCACGAGCAATTCCATCCTAGTACCAATATCAAGGTCAATGGGTATCCATCTCTTTATTTCTCCACCCCACCCCTACCCCATTCCAGAGTTATGACCAAGTAAACAGGCAAGGTGATTAACATAATCTAGTCTTCCATCAATGCTGCAACTGAGCATGCAGCTAGGTGTTCAGGTATTCTGATGACCGCTCATGTTCTCCACAACCTTGAGAAATGGACTACCCCCTGTCCACCTGACTACCTCTCGCCCCAAGCTGACTACTCCCAACCTGAACTGCCTATCCCCCAGACCAGACTACCGCATCACTCCTCTGCCACCTCACCCAAACTTTTCACCTACCTCACCCACCCTACCCACTCACGGATATTTAAACTGGACCTTTAAACTTACCATACATCAGCTTGTGCTATAAAAAGTGGGTGTGCCCTGCTTTTCCCCAACTCTACTCCGCTGGCTATGACTGACCTCTCTACAGGTCGCTGTACTCCACACTTCTGGGAAAACTGGATTTGGAAGGTCCCGGAAGAAATATGGAACTGTGTTGAGTCAGGGCAATGTCCGACGGAGCAGTAATCAGACAATGATTGTTGCTCCTCGGAAGAATTGATTTATGTTAGATATTATGTTATTTAATAAATAGACTGATATCTTTGGAGAAAGATAATATTCAAAATATAATGCAGGTGCAATTTAACTCGATCCCACTCTGAAGTTGCAGGGCCTTAAGTGACTGATTAACGTTTTGATTTATTATCAGTAATTGGATTCTATTTCACATGTCCTAATGGGGCTGCCCAGAGGGTAATAATCCCTCATAACGCCCTGCATTTAAGAACACCATTTGAATTTGTATGATTACATCTAATAATGGTCAAGGAACAGGCTCCAGGCAGATCATGGGAATCTGTGCTAATACAAGCTCTCCGCTGCCATTTCAAGCATAGTACCTCCTGCCGACAGAACTACAAATACAAAGGGGAGCTAGCTGGTTGAGTGTGAGTGAACTTGCTGAAAATAATGGCTGCTGGAAACAGTGGAATCAGATTAATGCTCATCTGCTTTAATTTAAGTTCACCAATTTTCAGAGAGCATTATTACTGAGTTCTGCTCAGTTCAATGCTATCGGTATAACACAAAGGAAGTGGTGTGGTAAGATTAAAGAGAATCAGCAATGTATAATGTGTATTCTATATTCTCATTGCATTGCCTTTCATAAGTTATTCAATTCATTATTGGCCATGCACTTTAGACAAACCAAAGGAGGGAAAGGTTGCATGCTTTTAAAGGACTCGATCCTTATGAAATGTGTGCTTAGCAAAGCTTTTTTAAAAAAATTAAAGAAAGACTTACATAAAAACTAGGAGCAAGGGTAGGTAATCCAGCCCCTCGAACCTGCCCCACTATTCAATACAATCATAGTTAATCTCATCTCGCCTCAACTCTACTTTCCTGTCCGTTCTCCATGACCCTTTAGCACATTACTATTTAAAATTTTGTATCTCTCCTCCTTAAATTTACTCAATGGCCTGGCATCCACCGCACTCTGTCGTAGCGAATTCCACAGATTCACGACCCTTTGAGAAAAGTAACTTCTCCTCATCTCGGTTTTAAATCTGCTATCCCTTATCCTAAAACTATGACCTCTCGATCTATATTACCCCACAAGGGAAAGCATTCACTCTACATTTACTTTGTCAGTATTTTTATCATCTTATGTACCTCATTCTTCTAACTCGAGAGAGTATACGCCTAAACTGCTCAATCTCTCTTCAAAAGACAAACCCATCATCTCTGGAATCAATCCAGTGAACCTCGCCTGAACTACCTCAACTACATCCCTCCCAAATAAGGGGACCAAAACTGTACACAATACTCCAGGTGCAGTCTCACTAATGCCCCATACAGTTGCAGCAACACTTCCCTACTTTTACTTGTGACAATAAAAGATCATTATTATTATTATTATTATTCATTTAGCTATGAAGGCCAAATTTCCATTTGCCTTCCTTGTTGTCTGCTGCACCTGTATGCTAGTTTTCTGCAATTCACAAAAAGATACCCAGAGCCCTCTACATCGAAGCACTCTGAGATTTTTCTCTATCGGTTGCCTTTCCATTTTCCGGACCAAAATGGATAGCCTCACACTTATCCACGTTAAACTCCATATGCCAAATTTTGGCCCACTCACCTAACTTATCCATATCTATTTGTAAATTTCTTATTTCCTCATTGCAACTTACTATCCCACCTATTTTAACACAATCTGCAAATTTGGCTCTAGTACCTTCTATCAAATTATCAAAGTCATTAATATAGATTGTAAATAGTTGGAGCCCAAGAACTGAACCATGTGGCACCCCACTAGTTACACCTTGCCAATCAGAATAAGACCCATTTATCCTGACTCTCTTTCTGCCTTCTGGTGGTTAATCAGTCCCCTACCCAAGCTAATAAATTAACCCTAATTCCATGTGATCTAACCTTGTGTATTAACATTTGGTGCGGCTCCTCATCAAATGTCTTCTGGACCAGAATGATAGCTTGATCTTGGTTTCGGACAATGCTCGGCACAAAATCGAGGGCCGAAGGGCCTGTTCTGTGCTGTACTGTTCTATGTAAGTCCAGATGTACCACATCTATGAGATCCCCATTATCCACTTGGCTTGTTACATCTTTGAAGAACTCTATGAAATTAGTCAAACATGATTTATTCTTCATAAAACCATGTTGACTCTTGATGGATTGCATTTTGACTTTCCAAATTCCTATTATTACTTCCTTAATAATGGATTCTAACAATTTCCCAACGACTGATGTTATACTAACTGGTCTGTGATTTCCTACTTTATTCCTCCCTCCCTTTTTGAATAAGGACATTGCATTAGCATTTTTCCAATCCACTGGAACATTTCCCGTGTCTAGAGAATTTTGGAATATCATGACCAATGGATCCACTATCTGTGCTGCCACTTCCTTTAAAGCCATAGGAACTAGGGCATCAGCCCCTGGGGGCTTGTCTGCCTTCAATCCCAATAGTTTGTACAGCACTTTTTCCCTGTGGATAGTGTTTGTACTAAGTTCCTCCCTTTCTATTACTTTTGCATTACCTGTTATTATTGGGATGGTACTCGTATTCTCCACCGTGAAAACTGAGGCAAAATATTGATTTAGCGTCTCCGCCATTTCTGTGTTCATTTTTTTGGGATGAAATCATGTGTAAGTGATTTGCTGATATGTTTTGATTCAACACATCAAAATTAATTATATCCGTTTAAATACATGAATAAGAAGATGGCACCTCCTTACAGTTTTATTTTGCAGACTTTAATAGTAAAATTATCAGATATAAAATCTAGACGCAGGCATTTTCACATGGAATGCATAGGTGAAACCAAACTACCAACAGAATGGTCGTTTCTCACCTTGTAGCTTTCAGGCTGATTTTTTTTTGAGGGGAGTTGGTTTCAAAAGGATAGTTTTTTTCCCCCAGGGAACAACAGATTAGAAGACGAGACAAAGAGTTTTATTAATAGTGTCCACCGCTGCAGATCCAGAGATTCTGAACTGGTTGCTTGTGACCAATGACTAGATCCAAAATCAATAATTTAGAATATGGGCTAAGGTCAGTTTAGCACCAATAGTCACCAGTCTGCGAGATATATTAGCACCAATCATAGGATTGTGCAGAAAATGACATTAGCAATAGCAGCACGGTGGTGCAGTGGTTAGCACTGCTGCCTCACAGCACAGTGAACCTGGTTTCGATCCTGGCCCTGGGTCACTGCCTGCGAGGAGCTGCCACATTCTCCCCGTGTCTTCCTAGGTCTCACCCCTACGACCCAAAAAGATGTGCAGGGTAAGTGAATTGGCCATGCTAATTTGCCCCTTAATTGGGAAAAAAAAGATTTGGGTATTCTAAATTTATATTTAAAACATAAATAGCAAGGGCTGAATTCTCCGTCGTCAGGATGCTCCGTTTTACCGGCAGCCTGGGGGTTTCCCGATGGCATTGGGCTGCCCCAGAATGGGAAACCCCATCGATTAGCGGCAAAATCTGTGTCAGGGTGGGTTTCCTCCAAGTGCTCTGGTTTCCTCCCGCAGCCCAAAGATGTACAGGTTAGGTGGATTGGCCATGATAAAATTGGCCCCCAGTGCCCAAAGATGTGCAGGTTAGGTGGGATTATGGGATAGGGCAGGGTAGTGGGCCCAGGGAGGGTGCTCTCTTGGTGGCCAATGCTGCTCATTGCTTCTTCTGCACCATAGGGGTTCTATGGTTTTTTGAGGATTCAAACTATTTTATCCAAATGTTAGGTTTCTCTTAAGTATTCTGCATTATTAGTATATTTTCTCAAACTTCCCTTCTATATTCTTTGAAGAAATAGTGGGCGAGATTATCCGACCCCACGCCGGGTGGGAGAATCGCGGGAGCGCCGGGCGAATCATGCCACACCGCCCTGGCACCCGCACGCAATTCTCCCACCCCCCCCAAAATGGCGTGTCGCATTTTGCGACAGGCCGCTCGGAGAATCGCCGCTCCGGTCGAGCGCCGATTCTCCGGCCCGGATGGGCCAAGCGGCCTGCCGAACCCGACCGGTTCACGCCGGCGCCAACCACACCTGGTCGCTGCCGGCGTGAACAGCGTGCGACCGCTGCATGTGGGGCCTGTGGGGGGCGGAGGGAGAATCGAGCACCGGGGGGGTGCTCAGGAGGGGTCTGGCCCGCGATTGGTGCCCACCGATCGTCGGGCTGGCGTCTCTGAAAGGCGCACTATTTTCCCTCCGCCGCCTCGCAAGATCAATCCTCCATGTCTTGCGGGGCAGTGGAGGGGAAGACGGCAACTGCCCATACGCAGGTTGGCGCTGGCCAACCTGCGCATGCGCGGGTGGCGTCATTCAGGCGCCACCGGCCGCGTCATTCAGGCAATGCCGCTTTGACGCAAGCGTCAAGGCCCGGCACGCGAGATTGACGCGCCGCCGCTCCTAGCACTCCAGGGAGGGGGGGGGGGGGGGGATAGGGGGCGAGGAGCGGCCTCCGACGCCGGAGTGAAACACTCTGGGTTTCACTCCGGCGTCGGCACTTTGTCTCCCTTTGGGAGAATTTCACCCAGTGTTAATCAGCTTGTTTCCACAAGAACTTGAATTTATATAGCACCTTTTCCATAGTAACATGTCCCAAGGTGCTTAATTAATGAGCCAAATTGGGTGATTTGGCTATCCTTATCTTGGCATTTTTGAAAGACCTATGTCCCAGTGATTGAGGTGCCATAAGACCATTAGACATGCAAGCAGAATTAGGCCATTTAGCCCATTGAGTCTGCTCCGCTATTCAATCATGGCTGAAGCAAATTCTCCTACCTTCTCCCCATAACCCCCGATCCCCTTATTAATCAAGAACATATCTATCTCTGTCTTAAAGACACTCAGTGACGTGGCCTCCACAATGCAGCAATGAGTTCCACAGATTCATCATCCTCTACCTGAAGAAATTTCTCCTCATCTCTGTTTTAAAGGATAGTCCCTTCAGTTTGAGACTGTTCCCTCGGGTTCTAGTTTCTTCTACCAGTGAAACATCTTCGCCACATCCACTCTATCTAGGCCTCTCAGTATACTGCAAGTTTCAATGAGATTCCCCCCTCATCCTTCTGAACTCCATCAAGTACAGACCCCGAGTCCTCAACTGGTCCTCCTATGACAAGTCCTTCATTTCGGGGATCATTCTTGTGAACCTCCTTCGGACCCTTTCCAAGGCCAGCACATCCTTCCTTAGATACAGGGCCCAAAACTGTGCACCATACTCCAAATGGGGTCTGACCAGAGCCTTATACAGCCTCAACAGTACATCCCTGCTCTTGTATTCTAGCCCTCTCAACATGAATGTTAACATTGCATTTGTCTTCCTAACTGTGAACTGAACTAGGACTCAAGTCCCTTTGTGTTCCTGATTTCCGAAGCCTTTTCCCATTTAGAAATAGCCTATGCCTCTATTCTTCCTACCAAAGTGAATAACCTCACACTTTTCTACATTGTATTATATCTGCCACTTCTTTGCCAAATCTCCTAGCCTGTCCACACCCTTCTGCAGCCTCTCTGCTTCCTCTACACAACCTATCCCTGTGTCTTGTTGTGTCGCCTTGTTATGTCTGGGAATTCAGTAGTGATGGCCACGCTGAAGGAGGGCAATTTCAACAGCATTTCAAGTTGAGGACAGGGTCGGGGGGTTATGTCTTTAAGAGGGAATTATGAGGCAGCACAGTGGCACAGTTGAGTAGCACTGCAGCCTCACAGCGCCGAGGTCCCGGATTCGATCCTGGCTCTGGGTCACTGTCCGTGTGGAGTTTGTACATTCTCCCCCTGTTTGCGTGGGTTGTGTCCCCACAAATCAAAAGATGTGCAGGGTAGGTGGATTGGCCATGTTAAATTACCCCTTAATTGGAAAAATTATTGGATACTCAAAATTAAAAATAAAACAGGGAATTATGGGTTTGAGCTGGAGAGGAAGAATGCCAGGTACCAGGATGGGAGGAGAAAGGGAGTGAAAGAGATGAAGCATCTGTTTCTGGAGGGAAGATTTCAAGTTTAGAGGGGTTAGGGGTGAAGAATGGGCTGCAGTGTGAGGAGGGAATTAAGATTTGCAGGTGCGGAATTTTGCAAGAAAGACTTTTCCGAGTTTCTCAGTGGTGCAGCCCTCCTTATTGCTGGAGAAAATACTGTTGGTGGGGGCTGGAGAGTGGGGTTGTCTCAGTGATTTATGGTAGGATTATGGAGGAGGAGAAATAGTCAATTGAGAGGATTATGGCAAATTGGGAGGAAGCGTTAGAGACAATGCTAGAGGATTATGGTTTGAAGTGCCTCGACCTCCTGTGTGATTCTGGGGCTGATTCAGCTGAAAGTGGGTATAGGGTGCACTTGACAAGGGCAAGGACTTACCGGTTGTTTGAGAGGGTTGGAGGATAGCGGTGAGCAGTGCGGGAAGGGCCCAGTCAACCATGTCCATATGTTCTGATCCTGCCCGAAGTTGGAGAGGTATTGGAGGTCAGTTTTCAGCACCATGTCCGAAGTTCTGCACGGAGGCCATATTTGGGGTGTTGGACCAGTCAGAGTTGCAGTCGGGAGCAGGGGCCTTCACCTCGTTGATCACTTGCAGGTGGGTCCAGTTGGGGTGGCGGTCAGCTTCTCACCACCGTGTCTTGGTGTGGCTGGGGGACCTGCTGGAGATTTTCGCCTTGGAAAAGGTAAAATTTGCACCAAGAGGGGTAGAGGAGGGGGTTCCAGCAGAAGTGGTGGTTGTTAATTTTGTGTTTTGGAGGTGCTGGGTTTGTGTAAAAATGTTAAATAAAAAATGTTTTCAGAAAAATACAACCTGTCCCTCTACAGTTCTTTGTATCATCTGCAAACTTAGCAACAGTGCCCTCTGTTCCTTTTTCCAGATCATTAATGTATATCGTGAATAGCTGTGGTACCAAAACTGACCCCTGCGGAACACCACTAGTCACCGGCTGACATCCTGCCTTGTCTTGTCTCAGTCAGCCAAGCCTTTATCCATGCCAGTACCATGCCCCAACACCATGGGCTCTTATCTTATTAGAAGCCTCCTGTTCGGCACCTTGTCAAAGGCCTTTCGGAAATCCAAATAGATCATGTTCATTCGTTCTCTTTTGTCCAGCTTCCTCATTACTGCTTTCAAAGAATTCTAACAGATTTGTCAGGCATGATCTCCCTTTGACGAATTCATGCTGACTCAGTCATATTTTACCATGCACTTCAAAGTACTTCAAAATCTCATCCTTAATAATAGACTTTAAAATCTGACGAATTCAGGCTAAACGGCCCATAATTTCCTGTCTTCTGCCTCCCTCCCTTCTTAAACAGCGGTGTTACATTAGCCATTTTCCAAACCTCTGGGACTCTCCTTACCTCCAGTGATTCATGAAATAAATCTTTTTGCCTCTACTAGTGGTCGACCTTAGATTGTTTATCACCAGATGAGTTAAGAAACTATCAGAGTAAAGGGAGACGTACTGTGAGCAAATGCAACAGGTCCTTGTTTGCATCCAGTGGAGGTGCAGTGTTCTGAAGCTGGACAAGCTCATTGATGTGGTTGTAGAGAGTCTGCAGTTTGTGTACATTAATCTTGTTATCTTCAACATAGTCTGGCAAGGCTTCATGTAGTGAGATAAGATCTTTCAGGTGGACGCCCAGAATAGGGATCTTGAAGTCTATGCATTCACTGTACACGCGTCGGTAGTTGTTGTAGTTTCCACTGGACGAAAGCAGCTCAGTCATTTCATTCATCACCTATATTGGAAAAACCCAGAGTTACAGACAAGTGTGTTTGAATGTCATTACCTAAATAAATCTTTTATCTTTAGCATGTTTTCCTTTTAATTGCTGTGCGGTACAAGTGTCCAACAAGGGGGTAGAAATTTGTCTCAAGAGGGAATACAAATGGTCAGTATCACACCAGCTGCCTGAGATCGTCCATCATTATACTGTATTTGACCAGGATGGTATGGCCTTTCTTTGCTCTGTTGGTTGTGGAACTGCTTAATTCAGCCTAGCTGCTTTATTTATCCTATGAGTGTTTATAGCAACTCAATTCAATCTAAAACATGCTTGCTACTGATTCTGGCAGGCTCTTTTAAACTCCCCACTGTTTTTGTCTTCTGGGTTGATGCAATGCTGGAGTAAGGGATTTGTCGGGCTGGGAGATTACAGATTGTGACAGTATATAAACATGCTGCTACTGAGCGCCGACAGTGGTTGTTTCTACTCTTGTTGACATACATTGAAGACTACTATCCAATGTATATTCTGTGCTCTTGCTACCCTCAATGCTTCCTCCAAGTAACCTTCAATATGGAAGAGTATTGGCTAATCAACTTGGGGGAGGAGGTGGCGTAGTGGTATTGTCACCAGACTAGTGGTCCAGAGATCCAGGTTACTGCTGTGGGGACCCGGGTTGAAATCCTGCCATGGCAGATGGTGAAATCTGAATTCAATTTTTAAAAAACGAAACCTGCAATTAAAAGTCCAATGATGACCATGAAACCATTGTCGTACCATGACCCCCACACCCACCTGCGCTTGCCTGTGGCCTGTAGCCCTTCCAAGCCTCTATATGGATCCGTTACAGGCAGAAGCCACCACTCCTGATGGCACCTGCCTGTAGCATTTGGCTGACATCTCTCAGCAGGCGGGATTTCTATCCCTGGGGTCCTGAATCCCAGTGACAGGCACTTCATCTAGTCAGGCTTCCCCCTCACATGTGCCACAGGTTTCCCACTGGCTCTCCAACCGGCATGCTGAACATAGAACATAAAACAGTACAGCACAGAACAGGCCCTTCGGCCCTCAATGTTGTGCCGAGCCATGATCACCCTACTCAAACCCACGTATCCACCCTATACCCGTAACCCAACAACCCCCCCCCCCCCCTTAACCTTACTTTTTTATTAGGACACTACGGGCAATTTAGCATGGCCAATCCACCTAACCCGCACATCTTTGGACTGTGGGAGGAAACCGGAGCACACAGGGGGAGGACGTGCAGACTCCACACAGACAGTGACCCAGCCGGGAATTGAACCTGGGACCCTGGAGTTGTGAAGCATTTATGCTAACCACCATGCTACCCTGCTGCCCCATCAATTACATGAAATTTCACCCACTGTTCTTAGGAAGATGTGAACATAGGTACAGGAGTGAGACTAACATAGAAGTCCTTTGAATAGAATACTAATCAAGTTGCCTTCATTGTGAAAGCATATGCTGGATGAGCTGACTGTTCTTTTCTGATTTTCCACTTTATGCAGCCATGTTCTGGTGGAAATAGACAATTTGAAACTGAAAGAGATTTTCAGAAAATGGATGACACTAATTCTTTAACAAGGTGTAATTTTTCACAGAGGGTATATGATGTGGAGATTTTTATAGTTGCACAGAAAAACAGGGGAAGAACATTTAACCTATCATTTCACTGACACATTGATGCCATATTTAGCACTGTTTGTATTCGATATCCTAATCAGAACAGCTAAACCCCAACATTCCTATCAAGACAAAATTATTTTCTATTACTTTTTGCTTTACTTCTTTATTTCCAACTGACTGACAGCTTCTAAGGTACATAGAGAACATGGCATTTCATTTATGCTTGAATGGAACAACTGTATTGTACTGGCTGCAGATGTGAACCTGCCAATTACAAAGGGACCAGATTGCTTGATGCCTTTGGAAAAAAGTTGTTGGCCCCTTGGAATGTTGCTGTCAATTACTAGAGAAAAGCTGTCAATGGGATGGCAATAGGGGCTGCAAAAAGTTGACCAAGGACTTCCGAACTCGGAAGGGAAAGTCAGTCAGGGTTTCGAATACTGATTACTATTCACTGACTGCTGCTCGAAGCTCCATATCAACGGGTATCTGGTGATGACACCATTGAGCTTTCCGGTAATGTCTCCCACAGTCCAATAGCCTGTACCTATATTGTCTAGGCTTAAACACGAAGAATGGCCACAAGATATCAAAGGGTACTTGATGCCCATGGAGTTACACCCCAGCATGAGTCACACCCTGAAGAGATGGGATTTGGGGGGCGAGGGGTGGGGGTTGGGGGGGGGGGGGTTGGGGGGGGGGGGGCGAAATGAGGTTGTTGCAGTCAGAATTGCAATATTCAACAAATTTGCATTAGTTGATTGCTGCCTTGCAACGTCACAAAGTGATATGAAAACCAACCTCTGTAACAAGCGGCTGACAGACAAGAAAACACCAACCTTATTAACATCATGAGGGACACAGGCACTAGTTTCTTTGAGTCTGGAGATCGAGCTATGACACAAACCTCCAACTACAGCCATTAGTGTATTAAAGTTCTGCAACTGCTGGAGTTTCTGTGGAGAAGGTAAGATGACAATGCATTCTAAATCAAACAAGTAGAATAGTACAACAATGAATGATTCAGATCTACAGTACCGCAACCCATCATTAACACCTCCACCTGGATTCAAAATAGTAATTGTTGAAATATGTATTTTCCTATGTGTGTGGTCTTAAAGAAAAATTCCCTTACAAGTTATAATTATGATCAAATGGCAAATTAATATTTTATCTTTTGTTGAAATCTTTGTTTGGACAGCATTTTTCATAGTTTTACATTTTGTACTTGGTTCTCAAAGTTGCATGAGTTTCTGACTCAGTATGGTCTGCCACTGCATTCCTGTGAATAGATAACATTGAATAGCACTGTTGTAAGTGTAACCTTGGATCATTATAGTACCTCACAATACTTCAAGATATAGCCAAAACATGGATAAAACAAATTTTAATTGACTTATTTGTCTCAGTCTCATTTATGATACACAAAGGTGGGGAACAAGTAAAACAAACTAGATTTATTATTTTCTTTACCTCAGGGACGACTGGGTTAACAGTGTGATAGTAAATGTGACCAAACAACGCTGACAGTATTATTTGATCAAATGAGCTCGTGCCAGCCATACCTGAGCCACACAAATAAACTTGGTGAAGACTTCAGCCCGTAGCTGTGGTGTAGGTCTACTGAGAACCATAAGCTGGACCCACTGTGAGATACCATTACACAAAGCAACAGAGCGTTCCATCGTGGGATTGTCTTTTACACAACCAGTCAACACATAATTTTGATAATCTGAAAACTGGACAAAGCAAAGGCCGGTTATATTCGAGTTGTTATAAATTCATACCTCGTTGTCTCAATCTACCTTAAATTGCAAAATTGAAGTGCACAATTGTTGAAATCACAATTACAGCAAATTGTTTGACTATGGACCTTCCCATATGTGACAGAAATATTTGTACAGCTCAATAGCAGTAAGAAATTCCACCAATTAAACTTATTGAGCACACGAACAACCAGCTGTGAGAAAATAAAAATGGCCAATATTTTTGGCTCTGGTTATCCGTAGAATCCCTACAGTGCAGAGGAGGTTATTCAGCCCATCGCGTCTGCACTGACCCTCCAAAAGAGCATCCCACCCAAGCCCACTCCCCAGCCCTATCCCCACAATCCCACCTAACCTGCATATCCCTGGACATTAAGGAGCAATTTAGCATGGCCAATCCATCTCATCCGCACATCTTTGAACTGTGGGAGGATACCGGAGTACCCGGAGGAAACCCATGTAGGCAAGGGGAGAATGTGCAAATTCCACACAGAATGGCACCCAAGGCACTATGAGGCAACCGTGGGAGGGGGGGAGGGTTCAGTTGGAGGAGATACTAGAAAACCCAATTTAAAGGAGGAGATAAGAGTGCAGGTTAGCAATGTGGCGGATGGGGCGGCAAGGTGGCACGGTGGGTTAGCACGGCTGCCTCATGGCACCGAGGACCCGGGTTCAATTCCGGCCCTGGGTCACTGTCTGTGCAGAGTTTACACATTCGCCCTGTGTCTGTCTGCGTGAGTATCACCCCCACAACCCAAAAAGATGTGCAGGGGAGGTGAATTGGCCACGCTTAATTGCCGCTTAAATGGAAAAGAATTGGGTACTCTAAATTAATTTTTTAAAAGCTATGTGGCGGATGGTTCCCAGAAAATAAAAGTAAGGGACAGAACAGGTGAATGTCTTTATGCACGAAGGAATTTTGGAAGAGTAGGGAAATTTTACATTAAACAAATTTAAAAGCTTTGTATTTAAATGCAAGAAGCATTCGTAACAAACTTAATGAGCTAATGGCGCAAATAGAAACAAAAGGTTATGACTTGGTGGGCATTACTGAAACGTGGTTACAGGGAGACCAGAGCACGGATTCTCCCCTACCCGGCGGGGCGGGGGGGTTCCAGCGTGATGGAGTGATGTGAACCACTCCGGCGTCGGGCCGCCCCAAAGGTGCGGACGTCTCCGCACCTTTAGGGGCCAAGCCCTAACCTTGAGGGGCTAGGCCCCTGCGCGGAGTGGTTGGCGCCCCGCCAGCCGGCGGGAACGGCCTTTGGTGCCATGCCAGCTGGGGCCGAAGGGACTTCGCCGGCCGGCGGAAGTCCGCGCATGCGCAGGGGAGGGGATCACTTTCGCCTCCGCCATCATGAAGACTATGGCGAAGGCGGAAGGAAAAGAGTGCCCCCATGGCACAGGCCCGCCGGCCGATCGGTGGGCCCCGATCGCGGGCCAGGCTACCGTGGGGGCACGCCCGGCGTCAGATCGCCCCGCGCCCCCCCCAGGACCCTGGAGCCTGCCCGCGCCGCCTGGTCCCGCCGGTAAGGTAGGTGGTTTGATTCGCGCCGGCGGGACCGGCATTAGCTCACTCGGCTAAATCGCTGGCTTTTAAAACAGACCAAGCAGGCCAGCAGCATGGTTCGATTCCCGTACCAGCGTCCCCGGACAGGCGCCGGAATGTGGCGACTAGGGGCTTTTCACAGTAACTTCATTGAAGCCTACTCGTGACAATAAGCGATTTTCATTTTCATTTCATTTTCATGACAGCGAAGGGACTTCAGGCCATCGCGGGCCGGAGAATCGCCGGGGTGGGGGTGGGGGCTTGCCGACAGGCGCAGCGCGATTCCCGCCCCCGCTGAATCTCTGGTGCCGGAGACTTCGGGAGACGGCGGGGGCGGGATTCACGCCGGCCCCCGGCGATTCTCCGACCCGGCGGGGGGTCGGAGAATCCTGCCCCTGATCCTCAGATCTTAGCATAAACAAGTTCTTCTGTAGTTCAGGAAGTGTGCTGGAGGCAGGTTCAATGTTGGTTTCCAAAAGGGAATTAAATAATTAGGTGTATAGAAAATTGGCCCATGAGGAAAAGGCAGAGGAGTGAGACTAGCTGAGTTGTTCTTGTAGAGGGCAGACAGGGACACAACGGACCAAATGGCCTCTTCCTGACATGCAACCATTTTATGATTTTATACTATGAGGGTAACCTTGAGCAAAAATGTAGCAATACTTCAAGTTGTATTTTCTGGAGATAACGTGAAAAATATTTTTAATTGCTGCAAAATTACCCAAACTTGGACAGATATACTGTTTCCACAGAAGGATAAAGATGTCACCTGGCTAACAAACTACTAGACATTATGATGGGATTTTGGAGGTGCCAATATGAATCAATCCTTGAAATTCAAAGTGAAACTGAAAGAGATTCACTCCAAGTTTGATTGATGGAATATGACTGCATTGTAAATGGAGTGCGTGGATCATTGTCTTCACTCCTGCGCTGGTGTTGTCAGCTTTGTCAGAATTTAATGATGTCCCACACACCATCAATCACTGCAGTATCACTGCAGTATCTATCACAATTTTCTACTTTGTAATTTATCTGTAAGTGTGTGAGGCTTAAATGAATAACCTGATGAAGGGTTTGTCTCTTTCCGTATAGTAAAGGGAAGACATCATTTTAAAATAGAGATCTGATCTTAGTACTTTCCCTCCAATATCTCAATTTTGTTGACAGCACACTTACTGAAATCCTGCGGAAGGACTTGAACTCGAGGTAAGTTAGGTGTTCGGCCAGCTCTCCTGGCTCCAAGTGATCAAATAGGAGGGAAACTTTACGTTTTTTGCTACAGTTTGGTTTGATCCGTTGAGTGATTTTCCGTGACCAGTCACGCGTATTTCTGCCAGGTAAGCAAAAAGAGGTCTAGATATTGCTTCCAAAAGTGTTCATCATACTAGGCAAGATGAGGCATGTGTTGGAATGCCCCAAGACCTGTTCTGTACTTCTGAGAATCTGCTGCCATGTTTGCACCATGGTAATTAAATATTCTCTTCTCCTCTCCCCTTATCTTAGATCGATATCTCATTCTGTTCCATTGAAATATCAACATTTTTATCTGTATATAGAATAGAATAGAACAGTACAGCACAGAACAGGCCCTTCGGCCCTCGATGTTGTGCCGAACAATGATCACCCTACTCAAACCCACGTATCCACCCTATACCCGTAACCCAACAACCCCCCCTTAACCTTACTTTTTAGAACACTACGGGCAATTTAGCATCGCCAATCCACCTAACCCGCATATCTCTAACCACATTCCCATACTTTATATTCCACTTCCAAGTTTACTGTTGCCAGCCTGTAGATCTCACACCAGCTTCAAACCAGCAATTATTCTCAGAATTAACGAATTCCCCTTTTAATCAATTCCAATGCAGGAAAAGTCCTTCCCTTGTTTCTGGCTCTTTCCTTACATGTAATGATGCCAAATGATATTGCTACTCCCATTCCTTCAGTAAAGCACTCTGCTGAGTGCTGTAGGGCTGTAATTTTAGAACCTACTGTGGAATAGCAAGTATCATAAATGTTTTACAAGACTAGAATCCCAGTCCAAATTCAACTATCATCTAAATATTTTGTTGGGGATCTTGAAGCTGTTCAATTTTAAGAAGGCAGTTTGGAAATTGGAACCGAATGGTTAAAATAAAGAATAGACAATTGAGATCCCCAAGAGTGTGTTAGACAGAACATGGGGAGAGAGTTTGAAACCACAGAATGGATAACGTAGCTTCAGCAAATTCACATTAAATGAAAAATTATGTGTTATCAGTTATTTGTACCACAGACAATTGGAATTTCTTTTCTCCACACTTGGATTTTGGAGCAGAACTTGAACAAACTGTATATTATTTTATTGTCTTTCACATACTGAACAGACATTTAAAAATATATATGAATTGGGTATTGTGGGAGATACCGGTTGAGCACAGTGTCATTTTTCTTCTGGAAACTGAGCGGCAATACAGTTACAATGATATGATCAGCGTTGGTTTTCTCTTATAGCTCGAGCGTCCTCAGTGAAATAGGTTCAGACAATCGTAACCAGCTCTCAAAAGGACCCTGGCACAAAACTGCTTAGAAATTACCAATTTTAAAGAAGCCACAGGAATGTCTGATACTAACAATACGGAGAAAAACATCCCCAATGAGGCAAAGGATAGTTTAAATTTAAGGTGCCTTGTTAGGGCAAATTGATTGACTTCTCTTCACACCATGAATCTTTTACCTAAATGTCAGAGGTGTTTGGTTAAAAAAAAGGAATAATTGTTGCTACCACGTCACTCTATCCTGACCTTCCAACAATTGATCGTTCTAAAATAGGCATTTCTTTAAACCACTTTTCTTCAAAACACAATAAAAATGACTTTCCAACTGTCAGCACTTCTCATCACTGATGTGAAAAGTCATGAATTCTTTAATAAAGAACAGGACTACTGTACTGTTGAGTCACCTGTGCATTGCATGCATCACATTATTTGCCAGATGTATTATATTATATAAGCAACCAAATAGCTTATATATCATTAAATATGTGATCATGCAGCACTGAGGGCATGCACCACTGTCGGAGGGGTCATCTTTCAGGTGAGTTATTAAATCAAGGCGGTGGTCTCTATCGGGTGGACATTAAAGATTCAAACAAAGGCACAGGAGTTTTTGTTATTTATAGCATTACTGTTTTTGGGATCTTGCTGTGTGTAAGCTGAATGCCAAGATTCCCTGCCTTACCACAGTGACTACTCTTCAAATATCTCATTGGTTTTGAAGTATTTGGGGATATCCTGAGATCACACAAGATGCTTTATAAATGCAATTTATTTTATCAAACATTAAGGGCAATGCACTTGATCAAGTTCATTTTCAGACATACTGGGCGGGATTCTCTGACCCTCCGTGCCGGAATCACGCTCGGCGCGGGGGCGGAGAATAGCGTTCATGCAGGAAATCCAGCAAGACAGTGCTTCCACGATTCTCCACGGGCCCGCCAGTCGCAAGCGGGGCTGACGCGGCGCCAGTCGCGGGCCGTTGAAGGCAGCCCCCGCGGCAATTCTCCACGCTCGATGGGCCGAGTGCCCACCAAGTCCCGCTGGCGTGGTTCACATGTGGTCCCACCGGTGGGACCTCGGCGTTCTGGCTCCGGGGGCCGTCCTGAGGGTGGGCGGGGGGATCCGACTCCGTGGGGGCCTCCACGGTGGCCAGGCCCGCGATCGGGACTACCGATCGGCGGGCGTGCTCATTCCGGGCGGTGGCTATGTTCCTCCGCGCCGGGCCCCTGTAGGGCTCCGCCATGTTGCGCGGGGACCGGTGCGGAGACAGCCGTCACGCGCATGCGTGGATCTGCGCCGGCCGTGCAGGGCCGCCATTCGGCACCGGAGCAGCGCGCAGATCTCCGGCACCATGCTAGCCCCTTAAACGTTGCTGGGCCAGGAGGCTGGTGACGGCGGCATACACCACTCCGGTGTTTACGTCGGCGTCAACACTTGGCCTGGATTTCAGAGAATCCCGGCCGACTACTTCGTGCGGCACCTGTCTGGTGCTGCGACTCCAAGGCTAGAATTCATAGGTTAGCTGAGAAATATTGGCCAAAATTTTCCCACCTTATCCACGGTTTAGATTTTCTAATGGCGCTGACAGTGAATAAAGTTTTGGCTGGAACACCAAATTTTCCATTTTCACTCGCAACAGGTCCCATCACGTATGAGACCAGAGAGATTATGTTTCAATTTTCTTCCAATTTTCTCCCTTACACTTCATATGTATTTCTCAATACATACTCGTAAAACACATGTAATAGTTCTGGTGCTACTTTAACAGTTTTACAAATGGAATTGCTTTATATAGGAATGGGGTGAAAATGTTTTTCTCACATTTGAGAGGTGTCGATGAATCGGGAGTGAGACTCTTCGCCTATCTTTTGGACCAATTCCTGAAAATGTTCCATTGTTTCTGAAAGACTTTTATCCATTTTGAACATGATCCAGAACTCTTTTATCCAATACCTGCAATAGGAATCAATTAACTTTCAATGAAGCAGAAACATCAATGCCTTTATTTTGTTAAAATATATTGACTTATCAATGCTAAGAGACACATTCCCTGATTTGATCCATTGAAACAGTTCCCAATAAAATCTACAACATTACTGATAACAGAAAAAAACTCTACAGCTATGGGTGCGATCCAACGGCCACGCTGTGCCTGAAAAGCAGCTCGGCGTGGCGCAGCGTGACCGATAAAAGGCGGGAGACTCCGCTCCGGGGATGTAACCAGCTAGGCAAGCCTTGTGAGATCTAACGAGATCTCACGAGACATTGCAATGTAAATCCCACCCATAGGGTGGCACGGTGGTGCAGTGGTTAGCACTTCTGCCTCACGGCGCCATGGTCCCTGGTTCGATCATGCCTCTGGGTCACTGTCCATGTGGAGTTAGCACATTCTCCCCGTGTTTGTGTGGGTTTCGCCCCCACAACCAAAATATGTGCAGGGTAGGTGGATTGGCCACACTAAATTGTCCCTTAATTGGAAAAAATTAATTGGGTACTCTAAATTTATTTTTTTTAAAGATGTAAATCCCACCCATTGTGGGCAGGATTTCTTTTTAACAAATCTGCAAATTAGAGTGAGACAGCTAGTCTCACTTTAATGTGCAAATTCCTGAGTTACCTGAGGGGTGGGATCTATCTCCTTTGCCTTGGAGACTTTGGGCAAGTGCTGTTCAGCACTGTTCTCCACAAATGGGGACCAGATGGAACAGCACTTTTGTGGGGGTCTCCTGGGGAATTGGAGGCCCTGAAGGTGGTACTCTGGCAATGTTGGTGCCACCTGGGCACACTGACAACCTGGCACTGCCATCTGGGTGCCAGCCTGGCAGTGCCAGGTTGCAAGCTGGCATTTTTGTTGGTGGCAATTGGGCTGGGGGTGCCCTGTGTGGGTGGGCTGGGGACCCTCCCATGGAACTTGGGGGTGGGTCAGGTGCCTTGGTGATCCGAATGGCATTTAAAAATGGCATCCTGGTCTCTCACTATACTGAGGAGTTCCGGTGAACGGAGCTCCTCGGTGTAGAAAACGGGGCTGCGTGTGGCCGTGCGATCACCTGAATTACACCCGAGTGGTGTTTTATAGCTATGTGTTTCTTGACACTGCAAACACCGTGGCTAAACGTGCTCGTTATAGGACTTTGTTCCAATTTACTTGAACTGCGGCCATCGTCACTATGAGTCCAGTTATATTTCCTTTTTTTTTGCCCAATTATTTTTTTCCAATTAAGGCGCAATTTAATGTGGCCAATTCACCTAACCTGCAAATTTTTGGGTTGTGGGGGCGAAACCAAACCAGCAGATATGGGGAGAATGTGCAAACTCCACACAGACAGTGATCCAGGGCCCGGATCAAACCCCGGTCCTCAGCGTCGTAGGCAGCAGTGCTAACCACTGTGCCACTTTGCCGCCCTGAGTCCAGTTATATTTCCGATAATGATCTCAGAATATTATCTACATAGTGTAATACAGGCCTGGCAGAAAGGGCTAACATTGCTCTCATCTGTTACTTGACACCACATTGAACTGGAGTTATACTGCAGTTGCTGTGAAGACGATGCTGTGTGAAACTACTCCTGAATGTACTGTCATACCACTTTTTGCATGTAGTGTGGTTGCGAGTCAGGTAGTAAGCTGATCTTTGGCATTATGACACATCTCTAGTGGAAAATTGCGATCTGACCCTCATTATTAAGGCTGTGCCTCCCTTCTCCAGACTGCAGGAAGTTAAAATCCTACTTTGAATTACAATTACTTAATTAGACCACTGATCCTTCAGGCAGTCTCAGATGTTACATGGTATAGCACTTGTCGCTGTGCTTGGAACAAGCTTAAGAGCAGTTCAAAGTCTGAATAGATCAGTCTGACCTAGTTTAGATCTACTTACAATTTGAAAGAAACTCCCATCTGCTGACTATTGCATCTATTTAACATGACAGCAAAGATGGTTATTTAGAAAGGTTGACTGAAGATAGGACTGTAATTCCCATTTTTCAATAACTCTTCAATTCTATTTGCCTCACTTTCTGGTGGATAATTTGCTTTGTTTTGATTTTTAATTAATGCTGATGAATACATTTGATTATCTGCAACACGTATAACATTAAGTGCCCTTGCAATCTTAAATAACTAATGTAAACAAACAAAACACCAAGCAGTGCTTTGTCTCCTTCTACCCTGTCACAGTCAAGGTTTCTTGAGCAGTTGCAACATAACCTGCAAACAAAGGTGGAATTATTGGTGCAGGCAATATTAACGCCCAATAACTGGGAAGTATAGTCATATTTAAAATGAATCCTTGCTGCTTGTCTGTATAAAATATATGTGTAAAACAAAATAATGCAATTATTTGCATCTTCAAAGAGCTAGCAGAAACACGATGGGGTGAATAGCCTCCCTCTTCGCTGTAAGTTCTATAATTCTACGGCTTAGTGACAAATTCCATTGGACCATATACATAGCAACATACAAAGAAAGCAAAATTAAAAAGCAGAACTAAAAAGGTAGTAATCCCTGGATTGTTCCGAACAGTACTGTTCCGAAGGGACGGTCTTCATCTGAATCATGCTGGGACCCATGCATAACTAGGCTGCAGATAGGGCATTAAATTAAATATGGGGGAGGGAGGGGGGGAGGGTTCAGTTGGACGAGATACTAGAAAACCCAATTTAAAGGAGGAGACAGGAATGCAGGTTAGCAATGTGGCGGATGGGGCGGCAAGGTGGCACGGTGGGTTAGCACGGCTGCCTCATGGCACCGAGGACCCGGGTTCAATTCCGGCCCTGGGTCACTGTCTGTGCAGAGTTTACACATTCGCCCTATGTCTGTCTGCGTGAGTATCACCCCCACAACCCAAAAAGATGTGCAGGGGAGGTGAATTGGCCACGCTTAATTGCCGCTTAAATGGAAAAGAATTGGGTACTCTAAATTAATTTTTTTAAAGCTATGTGGCGGATGGTTCCCAGAAAATAAAAGTAAGGGACAGAACAGGTGAATGTCTTTATGCACGAAGGAATTTTGGAAGAGTAGGGAAATTTTACATTAAACAAATTTAAAAGCTTTGTATTTAAATGCAAGAAGCATTCGTAACAAACTTAATGAGCTAATGGCGCAAATAGAAACAAAAGGTTATGACTTGGTGGGCATTACTGAAACGTGGTTACAGGGATACCAGAGCACGGATTCTCCCCTACCCGACGGGGCGGGGGGTCCCGGCGTGATGGAGTGGCGTGAACCACTCCGGCGTCGGGCAGCCCCAAAGGTGCGGAAGTCCCTGCACCTTTAGGGGCCAAGCCCTAACATTGAGGGGCTAGGCTTGCGCCGGAGTGGTTGGCGCTCCGCTGGCTGACGTGGACGGCCTTTGGCGCCACGCCAGCCGGGGCCAAAAGGACTTTGCCGATGTAAGTCCGCACATGCGCCGGAGCATCAGTGGCTGCTGACGTCATCCCCGCACATGCGCAGAGGAGGGGGTCACTTCCGCCAGGCCAGGCCACCGTGGGGGCACCCCCCCCCCCCCCCCAGGGGCCAGATCACCCCCACGCCCTCCTCCCCCCCCCCCAGGACCCCGGAGCCCACCTGCGCCGCCAGTCAGGTAGGTGTTTTGACTCCCGCCGGTGGGAGAGGCTTGACAGCGGCGGGACTTCGGCCCATCGCGGGCCAGAGAATCGCCGGGGGGGGGGGCCTGCCGACCGGCGCGATTCCCGCCCCCGCCGAATCTCTGGTGGTGGAGAATTTGGGACACGGCGGGGGCGGGATTGACGCTGGCCCCCGGCGATTCTCCGACCAGGCGGGGGGTCGGAGAATCCCGCCCCAGGTCTAGGAATTGAATATCGAAGGGTACGCAGTATTTCGGAAAGAGAGAGTGAAGGGAAAAGGAAGTGATGTTGCCCTGCTGGTGAGGAAAGGGATCAGTGCTGTAATGAGAATTGACATAAGCACTGGAGATCAAGATGTGGAATCGGTCTGGGTAGAATTAACAAATAACAAAGGTCCCTGATAATAGTAATCTATAGGTCCCCAAACAGTAGTTCTACAGTGAGTGCAGTATAAACCAGGAAATACTAGGGCTTGCGAGAAAGATATGGCAATAATAATGGGGACTTTAATATGCACATAGACTGGAGGAATCAAATTAGTAAGGGTAGCCTGGAGGCAGAGTTCATTCAATGCATTAGAGATTGTTTCCTGGAACAGTATGTAGGGAACCAGCCAGGGAGGAGGCTACTCTCAATTATGTATTCTGTAATAAGGAGGGATTAATTAATGACCTCATAGTTAAGGATCCACTAGGGAGTAGTGACACGAGTGCCATTCCTACAGGAACGGACAATTCAGAGGTAATAGAAAGTGTGGAACTTGGAACAATCAGCATCAACAAGGAAACAGTACTCAACAAACACTTGGGATTGAGGGCAGACACGTCCCCAGGGCCTGATGGCCTACATCCTAGGGTGTTAAAAAAAAGTAGCAGCAGAGATAGTGGGTCCATTGGTTATAATATTCCAAAATTCCCTGGACATGGGAAAGGTTCCAGTGGACTGGAAAAATGCTCACGTAATGCCCTTACTCAAAAAGAAGGGAGGCAGAATGTGGGAAATTACAGACCAGTTAGTTTAACATCTGTCGCTGGAAAGCCAAAATGCTATCCATCAGAATCAGCATGGTTTTCTGAAGGGCAAATCATGTTTAACTAATTTGCTCGAGTTCTTCAAAGATGTAACAAGCAAAGTGGATCATGGGGACCCTGTAGATGAAGTATATCTGGACTTTCGGAAGGCGTTTTACAAGGTGCCACACAGAAGGTTAATACACAAGATTAGATCACATGGGATTAGGGGTAACTTATTAACTTGGATAGAAGACTGGCTGACGGACAGGAGACAGAGAGTTGGGATAAATGGGTATTTTTCTGGAAGGCAAGATGTAAATAGTGGGGTGCCACAGGGTTTGGTCCTTGGACCCCAGCTATTTACAATCTATATTAGCGCCTTGGATCCAGGGATAGAAAGTTCTATAGTCAAATTTGCAGATGACACTAAAATAGGTGGGACAGTAAGTTGCAATGAGGAATTAAGAATTTTTACAAATGGATATAGATAGGTTAGGAGAGTGGGCCAAAATGTGGCAGATGGAGTTTAACGTGGATAAGTGTGAAGTCGAAAAAATGGAAAAGCAACTTATGATATAAATGAGGAGAAACTTCGGGCTGCTCTGATGCAGAAGGATCTGGGTGTCCTCATGCATGAGTCACAGAAAACTAACATGAAGGTACAGCAGATAATAAGGAAAGTAAATGGAATGTTGGCATTTATAGGAAAAGGAATTGAGTATATAGGTAAGAAAGTGTTGTTGCAACTGTACAAGGCATTGGTAAAACCGCACCGAGAGTATTGTGCACAGTTTTGGTCTCCCTATTTGAGGAAAGATGTAGTGGCATTGAAGGCTGTTCAGAGGAGGTTCACTAGATTGATTCCAGAGATGAGGGGTTTGTTGCATGAGGAAAGATTGAATAGTTTAGGCCTAGACTCTCTAGAGTTTAGAAGAATAAAGGAAGATCAAATCAAGGTATACAAGATGCCAAAAGATGTGGATAAAGTAGACGTGGAGCAGATGCTACTTCTCCCAAAGGGTTGTGAATCTGTGGAATTCGCTACCCCAGAGTGCAGGGGATGCAGGAACAGTGAGTAATTTTAAGGAGGAGTTAGACAGATGGTTAATTGGTAATGAGTTGAAGGGTTATGGAGAACGGGCAGGACAGTGGGTTGAGGAAAGGATGGGATCAGCCATGATCACATTGAGGGTGTTTAGGCACGGGAGGAAACCTTAGTCCTAAAAGGTTTACCCCCCTATCCTCAAACTATGGCCCCTAGTTCTGGACTCTCGTGCCATTAGGAACATTCTTTCTGAATCTACCCAGTCTAATCCTGTTAGAATTTTATAAGTTTTCTATAAGATGATCCCTCACTCTTCTAAAATAGTATTATAAAATAACTTTCATCTCAAGTAAACTATAGGTTGAAAAAACAGCACAGTACACTCTGCACACACACACAAAAACAGCTTTTCTCATTTTCTATAAAGCATTTGCAAAACTAAACCACATTCTTTCCAACTGAGTAAAATGAGATGTGCAGCTTCTGCAGGTAGTCACTTTGCTTTTCGTCTTTTCATAGATGTGGTTGCTATTTCCAGGAAAAGCCTCACCTTATAAAGTAACAGATCTTCAGGCAGGCTGCAGCACAGTTTTGTTCTAGAGCATTCTGATATGTAGGTCACCATTAAGGAAAACAGTTCTCATTTGAAGTGTCCAAGAAACACTATTTATATTCAACAAGAGAATTACTGAGTCCAGTATGAAAGACTTCTTCTGTAAGACAACTGCTGGACAAGATAGCACTTTATAGTTTACTTTGGGCAGCATTATCCCTTTGCACATCTCAAATATCTCCCCACCAACACCAAAAGATTCCCTGAAATTAATTTCAGATCTCCAATGGTGAGCATAACAGAGGCGATTATCTGCAATGTTAAGATGTATTTAAAAGCAGTGGTTAAAAATATACAATATATTACCAGGTCACAGTTGAGATCTGTCTGAAATCAGTCACACATGCTGGTCAAAGAAATTGCCTTTTATGCTGGTTATGATTCGTGAGGACTAATGAGAGTAGCGGCATTTATTTACTTGCATGGCTAGTCAGTTTTAATTTGTCTTTCAGACTTTGTTTTTATTCACTGGTGCATTTGATGTTGCTTCCCTTCTTGCTGTTGGGCAGGAAGTTGAGCAACAAGAGAATATTGCAACATCTTCTTTAGAATTAAATAGAGCATTCGGTGCAAATCATCTTCAGGCAGAATAACAAAATAGATGCCAGAATGCCAATGACAATGCAAACTCTTTTACTACATGCACAAATCATTCAAATTTCTTATTGAACACAATTGAAACATTTACTTGAAATTAAGACTTGTTTACCATTAGCATTTGGTAACCCTTGCTATTCACAAAGGTTGTTTTCATGGCCTGAGAAAACACCCTATCTATAATTTTCTTGTTCAAGGCATATTAGATCTTTAAGACTCTCTGGTTAGTGTTTGACGAATATTTGATTGGTAATTGGTAATTATCTAGTGTAGACTAAGCACTCCAGAACAGATAGGCCCCAGTTATGGATTATGCTAATTTCAGGTGAGCAAGAGTGAGACTGATCCTGAGCTGAAAAGGAGACTATTTTTTTATTTTAAGATATGTTTATTAAAAATGTTCCATATTAAACAAAATCCAATGCAATCAGACAAAATACATAATAGAAGAGAAAAACAAAAAAAAAAGCAAAAACACACAGAACACCTAATTAACACAAAAACTAAACTGAACCCCCTAACAGCTGATGGTGACTAACTCCTTAAAAAAGGAAATGAATGGTTGCCATTTTAAGTAGAATTCTCCCCACTGACTGTCCCCTCGATGGTGTACTTGACCTTCTCCAAATGCAGAAAAGACATGAGGTCACCTAAACAAGTCGAGGCATTAGGCAGAGTAGGAGGCCTCCACCCGAGCAGAATTCACCTCCGGGCTATCAACGAGCCTTCATCTCAGGCTGAAGCACTGGCGAATCCGACACCCCAGATATGGCCACCAGCGGATATGCATCCAAATCTACGTGGAGTATCTCATGCTGTTAAAGAAAAGGGCCCAGAAGCCTATCAACTTGGGACAGGACCTGAAGTTTTGTATGGTTAGCTGGCCCACGAGAACAGCACTACACTTATCTTCAACCCAGGAAAAAAATCCGCCTATCCAAGCTGTGGTCAGGTGTGTCCTATGCAAAACCTTAAATTGAATCAAACTCAGCTGAGCAGTTTATGATCATTTGAGCTTGGGAGTATGTGTTAATGATTGTGCAAACGTACAAATAAGCAATCACCACTTGTAGATATTAGTCACTGGAGAATCACACTCTTCATGATTATGATCTTGGGGTGCTCTGGTTTGGGTTCTAAGCTAATTCACTTTCAGAACAATTTTACAAAGCGATCTAATGATTTGATTAAATTACATCATCACCCCAAGGGTCAAAACGGACGAAAATTCTATGATATTTGTCTTCACCGACAAGTGAAAATGCCTGTACTGTGGGTTTATTTTCTTTATAATCTAAAATGAGGGCAACAGCGGAAAACAATCTTTTGTTCTCAACATGATGTGTGTCATATAAACCAATATCATGCGGTGTCACTCATACGGAGTACTTCACTATGATTAGCTGCATGGTTGTGTCCTCTTCAAGTATCTGGGAAGCTTTTCATCCCTCTACAAGCCTTCTATTCATTCTGTGGGATGGCAGGCTAATTATCATAATGGCTAATGCATCTTCTGAAGTAGCTTTTGCGGCTTAGGTTATTTTAAACACTGGATATTTCATTGATTAGGGTCTGTTTTTGAACAAAGTTTCAATTGGACACATTGGGAAACAAAAAATTAGTGCAAGCACATTCTGCAATGTTAAGAGTTTAATAGATAAAATAGATATTTATAATGGGTATCCATCATCATTTCTATAACACAATATAATTCTAATAGCATGAAGTTTAAACATTGCATCTGTCGTAAGACTCCTATTGGATAGATACCCATGTAGATTTAGTCGAGACAGTCTGATTTTCCAGTAGAATGTTTATAAGTTTCTGAAGTTGAAACCAGATACCATTAGCTTGTTGTTCTGTAGAAGTCTATTTTTCCCACTTATTCATATCAGGCCTCATTTTCAATATAGAATGGTTCAGTTGAGCTATGGGGCTCTCATTATTTTGATCTGGGATCAAAATCCTCCCTGGTGATCTGATATTGCTCTGCAATTGAATATCTAATTTTATTAAATTCTGGTTAATGATAAAAATAAAAGCACAGAAAACAATTTTGTTTCAAAAGACCTTCATTGGTAATAACAAGGCAATGAAGACCGCTTGAAGTATTCAACATTTACACAGAAACTACTGTATTCCTTAGCGAGCGATGAAACTTTAGGATGATGGCCGGAATCTTCCATTCTAGAGTCTAAATTTGGTGACCGGTGCTGAAGTGGGGCTGATTTCCACTGTGAGGCAGGACATTGACCACCCGTGATCTTGTGCTGCTCAGCTCTAAGAGGGAAATGCACTGGCAACTCACTGTTAATCATGGAAGTAAGATACCATGCTATGTGCACTTCTGTGCATGAGGAAAGTGAATGTTCTAATTTATTGTTGATGGGTCACTTAATTTGGGATGGGAGCTGAATTTCGGAGAGGTGATCTTTTAATGTGCATGCATGACTTACTAAAGGATGCAAAAGTGCTTCCAGAAATTGATGGGTAGCTCAACCCAACTTTAACCGGCCTTTAAAGTCCTGAAATTGATAAAGTTCATCCCGCCATCAGGAAATCAATTCATAGCCTCACGCCAAATTGTTACCCGCTCGCCAAGCTTCCCACTGCTGGTGGGACCAGAAGACTCCGCCCAATATATAACTATAACCTATTACTGAATTACTGTTTGATAATATGGGCCTCTAATCAACTGTGGAAGTGAGTAAGAGTGCAAAATTGAGAACGGAAGTGAAAATTACTCTATTGTGACAAACTTCTCGGTGGGGGGGGGGGGGGGGGGGGGGGGGGATCAGTCTCAGCAGGAGGGAATTTCACAAAGTTTGCTTTGCATTAATGCATAACTGCACAAAATGTTTTTCCTTTTTACTTTTGCTAATCTGGAATGAAAACCCTCTTTTCTACCAAAGAGGAGACATTTGCAAAAACTCCTAAAAGATATGGAAATGTCAACCTTCTTTTCACCAACACAAAGGTAAAATCAATCAATTTTTTTATGTCTTAAAATGAAACACTGATAGCTTTATTTAAATTTGGATACATTAGTACTGGCTATATGAGTTGCATTTGTTGGTGATATGGGTAAAACATAGGCTGATTAGTGAATTTGAACTTTCGTTACCAAACAAAGAGATTATTCTTATAGTAGACCATAATCAAAAAACAAGTTTGCTTTTAAACATTCTAAAGGAGAATAAACCTGTTGACAAGTCACTAAATTAAAATTCATCTTATTCTGCCACTCGGCTATTCCGTTTAATATGAATGGTTTGCCACCCAGACGTTCCGTTTCACTTCGGTGCTGATGTGCAGCTCAATTGATATCATAGCAAAAGGATATAGTGTGATGAGCTTCTGCAGCAGCTCTGTGGATGACATGTTGAAGCGGTGCATAGTCAGTATAACTTCCAGCAGGTAGCTGTTTCGACATAGGTTCCCATCCGCATCTGTCAGAGAGGGAAGGTCACACAAATTGGAATGCCAACTCTTTAATCTCTGTGTACTCCCATTTTGCTTATGTAAACATTCCTATTTTCCTGCAGTCATAAAGTCTTGGAATTTAACCACAATTATTTTGGTAATTTGTTCCATACTCAGATCATGCCAATAATTTTATACAGAAGCTGCTTTGAGAACGGCACATTGTTCAGTGGTGAAATATTTCACTTGCCAGACCATGATGTCAGAGTGTTGGAAAGAGTCAACGTCAGGAGCACAAAAACACACTGATAATGAATTGACACCTTGTTTTACACTGTTTAGTGCTATTGGTGTTGGCCAATTTCACAGTCAAAAATACAATCTGAAGTATAGATTTCATGGGACTCAAAGAGAAGAGGTCTTGTTTTATCACAGATGTGCAGAAAGTTTCTATTTATATGTAGTTTGGGCTACATCTGTCTGCACCACCATTCTGTTACTCATTTATGATTGACCAAAGCTATTGTAATGTCAGGGATTGTAGCTCACAGCTCAGGTAAATCCAATTTGCAATTATCATAAAAATCAGTTGTGAACTCAATTTTGGAACTTTACTCATTTAGGGACATGACCTTGCATGTTTTAATATTTCCTTAGCAATTGGCATGATATCACATACTCTAAAAATACTCTGCTGCATTGTCATGGATTCAAGGATCAAGGAATGGGCACAGGAGTTGAATGCTCTGGTCTACCTTCACCCATCTGGAATAGTTTCAACATGTGGACTTTACCAATTCTATTCATAGTCATTTGGTAGTACAGATCTTGAGTATTGCTGAAAAAAGACATGTTGTCAAAGCTTTTCAGCTTGCACTCAGCAAGGCAATTCACAAGAATGACTGATGTAAAGGGAACAACAATTTATACTTCATGAACAGAGAGTGCTGTTTGGTTGGCAAGTGAACTCTGTTTGGCAGAGGCATTGATATGGAGGATGCACCAATTAACTGATGAATGATGCAAAAAAGATGGCAGACTATTAGCTAAATGGCCATAAATTAGGAGAGGGGAATGTGCAACGAGACCTGGGTGTCCTCATACACCAGTCACTAAAGGTAAGCATTCAGATACAGCAGGCGGTAAAGAAGGCAAATGGCCTTCATAGTGTGAGGATTTGAGTACAGGAGCAGGGATGTCTTGCTACAATTATACAAGGCCTTGGTAAGGCCAGACCTGGTATAGTGTGTGAAGTTTTGGTCTCCTTATCTGAGGAAGGATGTTCTTGCTCTAGAGGGCCTGCAGTAAAGACGGATTCCTGGGATGGCGGGACTGGCATATGAGGAGAGATTGAATTGGTTAGGATTGTATTCGCTGGCATTCAGAAGAATGAGGGGGAATCTCATAGAAACCTATAACATTCTAACAGGAATAGACAAGATAGATGCAGGAAAGATGTTCCCGATGATGGTGTGTCCAGAACCAGGGTTCACAGTCGGAGGATGCAGGGTAGGCCATTTAGGACAGAGAAGAGGAGAAATTTCTTCACCCAGAGAGAGTGGTCGGCGTGTGGAATTTGATACCACAGGAAGTAGTTAAGGACAAAACATTACATGTTTCAAGAAGCAGTTTGATACAGCACTTAGGGCAAAGGGGATCAAAGAATATGGGGGGCAAAGCGGGATTAGGCTATCGAGTTGGAGGATCAGCCATGATCACAAAAAATGGCGGAGCAAGCTCGAAATGCAATGTCCTCCGCCTGCTCCTATTTTCTATGATAGTTAACTCCTAGCTTTGTTTAAATTGAAACCAGAAAGGTGGACTGATTAATCAAGGTATTTTCCTGCATCATTTCCAATGGTAATACCTTAACCAATCAGTAAGAAGTCTTACAACACCAAGTTAAAGTCCAACAGGTTTGTTTTGAATCACTGGCTTTCGGGGCACAGCTCCTTCCTCAGGTGAGTGAAGAGGTGGGTTCCAGAAACTTGCATTCAAAGTATCGTCTTGTGTCATTGGCTTTGTCTATATATGTGTTCCTGGAACCCACCTCCATTGGCCTGATGAGTGCAAGATGAAAAGCTTTGACAAAATATATTCTTTCAGTAATACTCAATTCCATTAGAGCTGGCACAAAAACGCTACATCAAAGGGTCAATCCAACTGAGTGTAGTCTTGTCACATGTAAGATCAGATCAATTGTCATTAAATTCTTCCTAAAATTTTACTTGTTCAATGAAGGGCTTTTTATTGAACAATGCACCGCACAATCTACTCATTAATTATTTGGGCTAGAAAATCATTTCCTGTTGTAAAAATTTGGGATACCTGATGCATTGGTTATACAATGTGTCCAGTCAATTGGTTGGATAAACCAATAGTCACATATCAATAATTCAGCCACAGTTATATAGAAAATAAATAAGGTGACATTTATGTGGTGAGTTTTACAATACCTCTAATTATCACCATGAGAAAATGGTTAATTACTCCCCATTTAATTTTAAAACAATTCCTTGTGCTATATTGATAAAAGTTCCAATGTATTTATTACAATTGCTGGGATTAAATCAAGAAGTGTTGTAGGAGGCCCATGCATTGTATAAAGGACCAGCAAGGACTTGTTGAGCCAAATGGCCTGTTTCTATACTGTGTTACAGATGACCCAGGGAGCCTGGGTTGCTGTGGCAACATGTATTTTTTAATACACTTGTTGAAATCTACTTGTAACAATAAAGATTATTATTTTAAAATATCTGGAATTATAGATACTGATGGATCCAACTTTCTTTCCAAGATCGCTCTCAATCTTACCGTCTGACATTGGTGTGTTGGATGGATTTGCAGGTTGACAATCAGCCTGTTTGGCCACTTTATGAATGCACCTTCCATAGCCATCAAAGCCTAGAGTGGAACCTTTGCCCGGAACTTCTGGATCAGAGACCGGGACACTACCCATTGTTCCATAAGACATCCTCCTTGTGCTGTAAATACTGTGTAATATATTGATAATTAATGGAGTTGTTTTTTTCTAAATGTTTCCAATTAAGGGGAAATTTTGCGTGGCCAATACACCTACACTGCACACCTTTGGGCTGTGGGGGATGAGACCCACGCAGACACAGGGAGAATGTGCAAACTCCACACGGACAGGGACCAGGGGCCAGGATCGAACCCAGGTTCTTGGCGCCGTGAGGCAGCAGTGCTAACCACTGTGCCACTGTGCCGTCTTTGAGTGGAGTAATGGTTACCCATTATTACATAGAACATGTATTAACAAGGAAAATTTTCAGTTATGAAATTCCAGTATTACACTAGTCACTGAGACAACTGTTGTTCCACAGCATAAATATTAACATCATGTGTCCATTTCCCATGCGACTTGTCACATGAAATAGTCAGTGTATAGCTCTCTTCAGTGATCAGCCATATCATTAAGTGATGTTCTTTGCAGCCCATTTAACCAGAAAAGGACCAGCAAACAAATTAACCCATCCATGTTGCCTCATTGTATATTTACCTCCCAGTAGCAACTGTAGTTGTTGAAAGACAAGTAGCCTCGACATGATAATTAAGAATAAATAGGTATCACAACAAATTTTATGTCTCTTAACTTAACAAACATATCTTATGGCTCAAATGAACTTTTGGAGCGCATTCGAATATATACAGTTTAAATGCCGGACTTCCAATGGCGGCCATGAAGTGAGTGGTCGCATATTTGGGCAGCACGGTAGCACAAGTGGCTAGCACTGTGGCTTTACAGCGCCAGCGTCCCAGGTTCGATTCCCCACTGGGTCACTGTCTGTGTGGAGTCTGCACGTTCTCCCCGTGTCTGCGTGGGTTTCCTCCGGGTGCTCCGGTTTTCTCCCACAGACCAAAGACATGCAGATAAGGTGGACTGGCCAAGCTAAATTGCCCTTAGTGTTCAAAAAAGGTTAGGAGGGGTTATTGGGTTATGTGGATAGGGTGGAAGTGAGGGCTTAAGTGGGTCGGTGCAGACTCAATGGGCCGAATGGCCTCTTCTGCACTGTGTGTTCTATGTTCTATATTTGGCAGCTCCCACTCAAGGTTGTTTTTTGTGGCCTTTACGCTGGTTTGTCGCAGGAATTTTGTAGGAAAAAGGTGCAGAAGTGAGAGCAGAAGAGAGTGACCCTAGTTTATGGCGCCGCTGCGGTCCAAAAGTGCCCGGGAAAAAGCGAACCAGTTGGTTGAGGAGAGTGAGGAGCGGACAATGCACGCGGAGATGACGGATGGGCAGAGTCTGGCCCCGTCAGCTCAGTGGTCGATGGACCAGTTGGTGAGTTTCCTGAATGAGAAGTTCACCCAACAGCGAAAGGAAAGTTCAGAGGACCTGGCCTGGGCGGTGGACTCGATCAAGGCGGTGGTTGACCGCGTGGAGATGAGACTGGCAGCCTAGGGACAGGCGATCCAGAGGTTGGGGGAGCTGGCGGGGGAGCATGAGGAGCAGTCCACCTCGATGGCAGCAGAGATTGGGCTGATGCGAGACCAGCAGAAGTGACTGCTTGAGAAAGTGGAGGACCTGGAGAACCGTTTTTAGAGGCAGAACATCTGGATCGTGGGTCTGCCGGAGGGAACTGAAGGATCGGATGCGGGTTGGGAATATGCTGGAGAAGCTGCTTGGGGAAGGTGCGTTTGACCGGCAGTTGGGAGGTGGATCGGGCCCACAGGGCACTGATGCGCAAACCCCAATGTGGTGAGCTGCTGAGGGCGATGGTGGTACGATTGCATCATGAGGTGGGCCAGGCAGACGAGATGCACTTTGGAAGACTTTGAGATTGAAGACGTGTACCAGGACCTGAGAGCAGAGCTCGCAAAGAGCAGGGCGTCAATATTGTCAAGTCGGCCCTGTACAAGAAGGGTGTTAAGTTTGGCCCCCCATCGGTCAATCATAGGCGAGTCGGGTACAGTACTTTGGCTCAGCGGAAGAGGCAGCAGATTTCATGAAGGAGAATGGACTGGCATGGGATGGTGGACCTTGAACTTTGATTGAGGAGAACTGAACTATGTTGTGAAAAACGTTAGGTTTTTGTTGTTTGGGTTTCTTTCGTTTTTCTTGTTTTTCAGTTCTGTTTGGGGTTAGGCTGGTATATGGTGCTTTGTTAAGGGATGAGGGGTGGGTCTATGTGTTCGGACCTTGGGAAGGATTGTTTGTTTGTTTTTACTTCTTGCCTTTGTTTTGACTGTTTGCACTAAGTGTGGGGAGAGGGGAATCAATGAGGGGGTAGGATGCTAGACGTCATGGGCGGGGGCTGCCAGGCTAGCTGGGCGGGCTAGTTCACGGAAGCAAATTGGGGGGTGAGCTGAAGATCGACTTTGGGGGATTATACTGCTGATGGGGAGGGGGCTTGCAAAGTGGAGGAGGAGGAGGATTGATGAAGGTGGCTGCCTGAGGGTGGGCCAGGGGAGGTGCAAGGCATGGGCCACTAGGAGAGGTTATGGTTGATCAGCAGGGGAGGGGGCGGGGTGCCCCCTGACCAGGCTGGTCGCGAGAAACGTTCGGGAACTGAATGGGCCAGTCAAAAGGGCCCGTGTGTTTGTGCACTTAAGGAAAACTGAAGGTGGAAGTGGCCATGTTGCAGGAGACACATCTGAAGATGGGGGATCAGATTAGGTTAAGGAAGGGATGAATTGGTCAGGTGTTCCATTCGGGATTGGACTTTAAAACGATGGGGGTGGCAACCTTGGTTAATAAATGGGTGGCATTCGAGGTGGGGAATATAGTAGCGGACCTGGAGGGTAGATATGTTATGGTCTGTGGGAAGCTGAAGGGAATGGCCGTGGTATCGGTAAATATATATGTCCCGAACTGGGATGACGTTGAGTTTGTTAGGTGGTTTGTGGGGACGATCCAGGACCTGAATTCACATTGTCTGATTATGGGGGGTGATTTCAACACGGTCCTTGATCCAGGATTGGACCGGTCGATCTTTAGGTCTATCAGCCAAGGCAAAGAAGCTCCGGGGGTTCATGGAGCGCATGGGGGGGGGGGGGGGGGGGGGGGGGGGGGGGAGGGGGGGGGGGGGGGGGGGGGGTTGATCCGTGAATATTTGGGAGACTGAGGAGTATGGAGTTTTTGTTCTACTCCCATGTGCATAAGGTGTATTCCCTGAAAGACGTTTTTGTTATGGATAAGATGCGGCTGGCTGAGGCGATAAATGCTGAATATTCAGCAATAGCGGTGTCAGACCACGCCCCGCACTGGGTGAATTTGAAAGTTAGCAAAGGAAGGCCCAGTGCTTGCAATGGAGGTTGGATGTGGGGCTGTTATTGAAGGAGGAGACATGTGAGCGGATGAGGGAGGACATCCGGGGACATATAGGAATCAATGACACTGGTGAGGTTTCGGTGGGGGTTGTTTTGGAGGCACTGAAGGGGTTATTAGTGGGGAACCCATCTCAATTCGGGCCCATAAGGAGAAGGCTGAGCGGGCGGAGTTGGACAGATTGGTAGGCGAAATTTTACAGGTGGACAGGAGGTACGTGGAGTCTCCGGATGCCGGGTTTTTGAAGGAGCGTCAGAGACTGCAGCTGGAATTTGGGCTCCTGTCCACAGGTAAGGCGGAGGGACAGCTGAGGAGGGTAAAGGAGGCGGTGTATGAATATGGGGAAAAAGCCAGCAGGATGTTGGTGCATCAGCTGAGGAAACATGAGGCAGCGAGAGAGATTGGGAAAGTGAGAGATATAGGGGGTGAAGGTAATTCTGGATCCGGCGGGGGTGAATGTTGTGTTTTGGGAGTTTTATAGTAAATTTTATAAATCGGAAACCCCCAGCCAGGGAGGAGAGTATGAAACGATTTCTGCGGCGGGGGGGGGGGGGGGGGGGGGGGGGGGGGGGGGGGGTTGGAGTTCCCGAGGATAGATGAGGAATTGGTGGAGGATTTGGGAACCCCAATTGGGCTTGGGGAGGTTATAGACGGGTTGGGGGCGATGCAATCGGGTAAAGCCCCAGGACCAGACGGATACCTGGTTGAGTTCCCGAGGATAGATGAGGAATTGGTGGAGGATTTGGGAACCCCAATTGGGTTTGGGAGGTTATAGACGGGTTGGGGGCGATGCAATCGGGTAAAGCCCCAGGACCAGACGGATACCTGGTTGAGTTTTATAAAAAGTTTTACGGGCTGTTGCCGCTCCTGGTAAAGGATTTTAATGAGTCGAAGGAGGTGGGAGTGCTCCCCCCAACGTTATCGCAGGCATCGATTTCCTTTATTCTGAGGCGGATGGTTCGCATAGACCAATCTCCCTGTTGAATGTGGATGCTACATTGCTGGCAAAGATCTTGGCCACACGGATAGAGGATTGTGTTCCGGGGGTAATAGGGGAGGACCAGACGGGATTTGTTAAGGGACAACACATGACGTCCAACATTAGGTGGCTCCTAAATGTGATAATGATGCCTGTGGAGGGGCGTGAGGTTGAGGTGGTGGTGGCCATGGATGCAGGAAAGGCCTTTGATCGAGTGGAGTGGAAGTATTTGTGGGATGTCCTGGGAAGGTTTGGGTTTGGGGAGGGATTTGCGGATTGGTTCCAGTTGCTATATCAGGCACTGGTGGCAAATGTAAGGACAAACCGGGTTCGATCGCAATATTTTAGTATGTGTCGGGGGACGAGACAGGGGTGTCCACTCTCCCCACTACTATTTGCCCTGGCCATAGAGCCTTTGGCAATGGCGCTGATAGCATTGAACATTTGCCGGGAGATAGTGAGAGGGGGGGTGGAACAGAGGGTCTTGCTCTATACGGACGATTTGCTCCTTTATATAACAGACACGTTGGGGGGAATTGCAGGAATTATGGGGATATTGGAAGAATTTGGTCGGTTCTCAGGTTACAAACTGAATATGGGCAAGAGTGAGGTTTTTGTGATCCAGGCAAGGGGGCAGGAGAGGAGACTGAGGGAGAAACCGTTCAAAGTGATGGGAGGAAGTTTTAGGTACCTGGGGATTCAGGTGGCAAGGGACTGGGGTCAGCTTCATAAATTAAATTTGGGCAGATTGATTGAGTAAATGAAAGGGGAATTCCGAAGGTGGGACATGCTCCCGCTGTCATTGGCGGGGAGGGTACGGACTGTGAAAATGACAGTCCTCCCGAGAGTGCTGTTCCTGTCTCAGTGTCTTCCAATCTTTATCCACAGAGCCCAAGGCATTTTTTAGGAAGATGAATGCGGCGATCTCGGATTTTATATGGGCCAGGAAAGCCCTGAGGGTGAAGAAGGTCCTTCTTGAGCGGGGGCACAGGGAGGGGGACTTGGCCACTAATTACTACTGGCCAGCTAATAGCTAATTTATTGATGGTTAGCAAATGGTTAGTGGGGGAGAGGTCGGTGTGGGAGCGAGTGGAGGCGGCATTTTGTAAGGACACGAGTCTGACGAGGGTGGCGGCAATGGAGGCAGCACATGAGACTGGAGGGGTTGTCGATGTGGTCACCGATCTGTGATAATCACCGATTCGCTCTGGGGTGGGGGGGTGGGGGGGGGGGGGGGGGGGGGGGTTGGGAGGTGGCAGCAGGCAGGGATATAGAGATTTGGAGATCTCTTCATTGAGGAGGGTTTCTCGAGCCTGGAGGGGCTAGAAGAGGAGTTTGAGTTGCCGGGTGGAAATGAGTTCCGGTATCTGCAGCTGCAGGTTCGGGATTTTGTTCGGAGGCAGGTCCCAAACTTTTCTCGCCTCCCACTAAGGGGACTACAGGACAAGGTGATGTCAAAAACAGGGGTTGGGGAGGGGAGGGACTCGGAAATATACAAGGAATTGATGGTGTGGGAAGGGGTCCCAATTGGGGAAGTGAAGAGGAAGTGCGAGGAAGAGCTGGGAAGAGAGTTGGAAGTCGGGTTATGGAAGAAGGCCCTGAGAAGAGTCAATGCATCCTCATCGTGTGCCAGGCTCAGCCTGATCCAGTTCAAGGTGGTTCACAGGGCTCATATGACTGTGGCCCGGATGAGTAGGTTTTTTGAGGAGGTGGAGGACAGGTGTGGGCGATGTGGGGAAGTCCTGCGAGTCATGTACATATGTTTTGGGCGTGTCCGAGGCTGAGGGGATTTTGGCAGGGATTCTCAGATGTCATGTCAGAGGTCCTGGTAGGGAGGGTGCTCTCCCGAGTCCAGAGGTGGCAATGGCTGACGTCTTGGCCTTTGCCTCCCTGGTGGCCCGGAGACAGATTTTGCTGGGATGGAGCGACTCGGAGCCTCCAAAGTTGGGGGTTTGGGTCAGTGACATGCCAGGGTTTCTCAGGCTAGAGGAGATTAAGTTTGCCTTAAGGGATTCATTACAGGGTTTTGCTCGAAGGTGGCAGCCATTCATCGACTTCTTCAAGGAGAATTGACCGTCAGCAGCGGGGGTGCATGGTAGTGACGAATAAGGGCAGGGAATCTAATATATGGGTAGTTAGGGTTTAGGGCTGGAGGGAGTTGGGTATGTTATTGTGGGGTGTTTGTGTGTGTCGGATCTCTGTTTAAAATGTTAAAATTATAAATGCCGCAATAAAATATTTTCTAAAAAAAAAATAAAAATGCAAATGTTCGCCATGCAGCGTTAAAGGGTTTGTGTTGATAATTGATTTGGTTTATTTCAAATGCTTCCATAGCCCTCTGATTTGGAATGGAAACGATGGCAGTTAGGTAAAATGAATTGATTGTACTTTATTTTCATTCCAAACATCCTTATATTGTTGATCAGATTCTTTTCACTTGTGAGTAATCCATTAGCCTTTCTGGCTGGATATTTTGTTCTGATCTGGTTGCCTCCTCCTTGCTACCTATGATTATTTGTAGGTCAGTTTTTTAAAAGGCTAATTTACAGGTTGTGGGCATCACTGGCTCGGCCAGTATTTATTGCCAATCCCTACTTACCCTTGAGTGGTGATGCTTCAGAAGCATTTTTACAGTAGCCTCTCAACATCAATATGGAGTTGACATTTATTGTTGAGACGATTGGTTCAGTGAGTCAACCCCAAACCCATCCTCTTGCTCAGTAAAGATGTTAGCTTCCAAAAGAACTTCAGATATTTAGGTAGATTTTTGAGCAAAGGAAGTGATTTATTAAATACTACAGAAAATGTCAACACTCGAACACAAACCAAACTCAAACATCTACAAATGAATGAAACGGGAGCATTTGTTAAACTACAAAACTTTCAGCTTTGCCTTTTATTTGCTTCCACTATCACCTCTGACTGTACATTAATCTGCAGGAAAGTATACACACACACGTGCACACTCAGTGTCCTAGACAGGTACTAAACATCTTGCCGGGCCTTTCTGTTGGAAAACTAAATACATGAATGAATGGCAAAATTTAAGGTAATCATCACCCTCCAAAAATCAACCCTCCAGTCAACCTCCGTTCATGAACTTTGATATATCTTATTTTTAAATAAATTTAGAATACCCAATTATTTCTTTTCCAATTAAGGGGCAATTTAGCTTGGCCAATCTACCTACCTTGCACAGCTTTGGTTTGTTGGGGTGAGACCCATACAGACACAGGGAGAATGGACAAACTTCACACAGACAGTGACCCGGGGCCGGGATCGAACCCGGGTCTTCGGCGCATGAGGCAGCATGCCACCCGCTCCGCCATTCATTATGATCATGGCTGATCATCAAATTCAATAGCCTGAACCCATCTTCCCTTCATACAAGTCCAATTTCTCATGTGCATGCTTCAATTATTGGTAGAAAAGACATGTTGAAAGACAAATGCCATTGACTCTGTATGAATGGACTTCCCAGTGTAGTTTAGAAGCATACAGAACATGTGCATCTTGGGTTTCATCTCTGGTGACATCAACTGAAAACACAACATCTCTTTCCACAAGTACGATCTCGTCACTCACCAACTCTCTCGACCCATCCCCTCAATCTGTGATTTATCAGACTGCTTATCCAACATTTAGTACCGGATGAGCTGAAATTTCAAGCAAATAAATATTGGGGAGTAGAGCCATTCTCTTCAGTCTTGCCACAAACTGTGTTCATTAACTCCATCTCTCTCCCCGGAAGCTACTTGAAGTTGAACCAAACTGTACAGTTATGATAACTTTCTGACCACAGACCCACTCCTGATCACTAAGATTGCCTATTTCCACCTTGTAATGTCACTTGACTCCGTTCATTGTGATGAATGTAGAAATTTCAGATATATTGTATTATATGTATTTGTGCAGTAAGGGTTAAAAGCGTGGGTTAGTGTGTGTGTGTGTGCATGACCACTGCAGTAATTTTTTTAAAAAATCCTGGTGTGGGGCTGCCCACAATGGGAAACCCCATTGACCAGCTGGCGGGATGGAGAATCCCGCCCATTGTGTTTAGTTTCATGTAAGATGATGTAGTTAATGGGAGGAGCCAGGGGCTGAAGCAGTCAGGTGTTGAGGTTCAGTTCAGTTAAAGATTTGACTGTGGCAGACCAGCAGCTTCTCTCAAAAGCAGTTTAGTTAAAAAGACTTTGCCTGTGAGCAGAACTGTAGTTTCCAAAGAGGCTGGCATGTTAAACTGTAGTTTGACACAGGCAAGAATCTGCAAGCTAATTCCTGAAGACTCTCTCTCTCGCTCAAAGCAGTCCATCCAAGACATCTCTTTACAGCAAGTATTTCTGGGTCTGCTAACTGGATTTTAACCTGAAATGGGTTTTGCTTGAGGGGAGATAAAGGATAGCAGCTCGGAGTTAGCATTTCATTTCGTTGTTAAGCATTGTATAAATGATAATTATAGGCTATTTTCTTTATGATGTTAAAGTTAGTTTTAAGACTGTGGGAATAATAAAGTTTGTTTTAATACACCATATCCTTTTGGTGCTTAAATCACTCCTGGAGTGAAGTAGCCTTTCCTCACAATCTTAGAAATTAAATAAAATATTGGTGTTTCTGTCCGGTATACTATCAAATGTTGGGATTTGGCCCGGGATCATAATATAATCTTCTGTTGAAAGTACCATCATGCATTTGTGATCTCTAAACCTGACCATTACAAAGTAAATGGAAAAATATGGACTAATTATGGAAGGCCAGCGTGGATTTGTTCAGGGAAAACCATGTTTAACTCATTTGATTGATTTTTGATGAGATAACCAAACGTGTGATGCGCATAGTTCAGTTGTTGTGGTCTACATAGATTCCCAAAAGATATTTGAATAAGTGCCACATAACAGGCTCGTCAGCAAAGTTGAAACCCATGGAATAAAAGGATATTGATAGAATGGATTTGAAATTGCTGAGTGACAAGAAACAGAGAGAAGTGGTGAATATCTGTTTTTCGGACAGGAGGAAGGTTGGGCTTCCGTGGTGTGGTAGAATCATTGTGTTTCTTGATCTATGTTAATGACCTAAATTTGGGTGTGCAGGGCACAATTAAAATATGCAAAGAACAGAAAGTTTGCAAATAGTTTGAACTGTGAGGAGCATAGTGATAGACTTCAAAAGGTCATGCGTCGTCTGGGTGGAATGCATAGACATGTGATGGATGAAATTTATATCAGAGGAACTGGAGTGGTACACTTTGGCATAAAGCATTAGGAAACGCAACATAAAATACAGGATACAATTCCACAGCAGGGGCAGTGGGTCTTGGGGGTATATGTGTGGAAATCATTGAAGGCGTCTGGGCAAGTTGAGAAACTGATTAAGACAGCATACAGGATCCTCAGCTTCATAAATGGAGGCATAGAGGAGTGCAAAAGGAAGCAATGATGACGTTCACAAACACTGGTTTGACCACGGCTGGAGTAATGTGTCCAATTCTGGGCACCACACTTTAGGATACGGTCCAGACAAGCTTTACAAGAATGGCTCCGGGAATTAAAGACTTATATGAATAAAGTGATGCATCTGGGACTGTTCTCCTTACAGAAGAGAAGGTTGCAAATACATTGGCGGAAGTGTTGAGGATTCAAACTAGTGTCAAACTATAGTTTAACATGCCAGCCTCTTTGGAAACTACAGTTCTGATCACTTTATGCTATAACCTTTGACTGGGAGTGAAGAGTTTATCAAACCAGGGAATTAGAGAGCACACCTGGTTTCAGCAATCATTGAGTAAGTGAGCTATTTTGAGAAGCTTTGAGAGCCATTTTACTTCACAAGAAAAATTGTAAATTGACTCCATCATATCAGATGCAAATCCCACATTATTAGGATTTTGATATCATATTGTGCACTTACTGTTTTTATAAATTTAGAGTACCCAATTCTTTTTTGTCCAATTAAGGGGCAATTTAACGTGGCCAATTCTTTTTTCAAAATATATTTTATTCCAAACACATTCAAAAGTACAAAAACACAAATCAGTAACACCTCCACAGTTCACAGTTTTCCCCCTTTTCACCCCGCCCTCCTCTCTCCCGCCCACGACAAACAATTCCTCAAACATGGTCATGAACAGTCCCCACTGTGTCTCAAAGCCCTCCGCTGATCCCCTCAACTAAAACTTGATCTTTTCCAGCAGTAGGAAGCCATGCAGGCCCCCAATCAACGATATCCTTCCCCGGGCAATTAGGGAGGCAACGGCCACCACATCGGTCCTCCTTCCCTCCATCAGCTCCGGTATTACACTAAAGATCACCACCATTGGTTCCGCCCCGAGCTCTACCCCAACAGTCTTAGCTAGTGTTCCAAATATAGCATCCCAGTATATATTTCTCCCAGTATCTCTTCAGCTTCTCGCTGCTCCAGAACATGTGCATGTGATTCGCTGGTCCTTGCCCACGCTGCTCACACGCGTCTGTTCACAATGTTCATGATTCTCTTAAGGTTAACGTGCAGGCTCAGTCGGCAGCCAGGAAGGCAAATGCAATGTTAGCATTCATGTCGAGAGGGCGAGAGTACAAGACCTGGGGCGGGATTCTCCAACCCCCGGCCGGGTTGGAGAATCGCCGGGGGCCGGGGTCAATCCCGCCACCGCTGTGTCCCGAAGTCACCGGCACCAGAGATTCGGCGGGGGCGGGAATCGCGCCGCGCCGGTCGGCGCCCCCCCCCCCCCTCCCCCCCCCCCCCCCCCCCCCCCCCCCCCCCCCCAACGATTCTCCGGCCCACAATGGGCCGAAGTCCCGCCGCTGTCATGCCTCTCCCGGCGGCGTGGATCAAACCACCTACCTTACCAGCGGGACCAGGTGGCGCGGGCGGGCTCCGGGGGTGCCCCCACGGTGGCCTGGCCCGCGATCGGGGCCCACTGATCGGCGGGCGGGCCTGTGCCATGGGGACACTCTTTTCCTTCCACCTTCGCCATAATCTTCACCATGGCAGAGGCGGAAGTGACCCCCTCCCCTGCGCATGCGCGGGGATGACGTCAGCAGCCGCTGACGCTCTGGCGCATGCGCGGACTTCCGCCGGCCAGCGAAGTCCTTTCGGCCCTAGCTGGCGTGGCGCCAAAGGCCGTTCCCGCCGGCCGGCAGAGCGCCAACCACTCCGACGCGGGGACTTCCACACCTTTGGGGCGGCCCGACGCCAGAGTGGTTCACGCCACTCCATCACGCCGGGACCTCCCGCCCCGCCGGGTCGGGGAGAATCCCGCCCCAGGGCTGTACTTCTAAGGCTCTGGTCAGACCTCATTTGGAGTATTGTGAGCAGTATTGGGCCCTGTATCTAAGGAATGATGTGCTGGCCTTGGGAAGGGTCCAGAGGAGGTTCACAAGAATGATCCCTGGAATGAACAGCTTGTCATATGAGGAGCAGTTGACGACTCTGGGTCTATACTCGTTGGAGTTTAAAAGGATGATGGGGGTATCTTATTGAAATGTACAGGAGACAGCGAGGCCTGGATAGAGTGGACGTGGAGCGGATGTTTCCACGAGTAGGAAAACTAAAAGCAGAGGACACAATCTCAGATGAAAGGGATGATCCTTTAAAACAGAGATGAGGAGGAATTTCTGCACCCAGATGGTGGTGAATCTGTGGAACTCTTTGCCATTGAAGGCTGTGGAGGCCAAATCACTGAGTGTCTTAAGACAGAGATAGATAGGTTATTGATTAAAAAGGGGATCAGGGGTTATGAGGGGAAGGCAGGAGAATGGGGATGAGAAAATATCAGCCAGGATTGAATGGTGGAGCAGACTCAATGGGCCGAGTGGCCTAATTCTGCTCCTATGTCTCAAGGTCTTATGGTGTGCCATTCCTGGGAAGAAAACACTCATCCTCGCCCAGATCATATGTATCCTGTGCACCACCTTGAATTGAATCACGCCCATCCTCGAGCACAAGGAGGTCCAATTTACCCTATGCATAGCCTCACTCCACACTCCCAGTCCTATCTCCCCCCCACCCCCACCATCTCCCCCCAGCTCTAGCGTGGCCAGTCCACCTAACCTGCACATTTTTGGGTTGTGGGGGTGAGACCCACGCAAACACGGGGAGAATGTGCAAACTCCACACGGACAGTGACCCGAGGCCAGGATCAAACCCGGATCCTCGGCGCCGTGAGGCACCAGTGCTAACCACTGCACCACGGTGCTGCCCTATTATATATACTTATTAACAAACCATGCACCAGACATTATTTCATAAAGTTATGCCTTTCCAGCACTAATGCAACAAAGTACTTATTTAAAATGCAAAGATAAATCAGATGGATCTGGATGAAAATTCTAATGGATTGACTGGTGCATGCTAGATTGGCAGTAATTAGTTGACAATCTAACTCAGTGTACAAAGATGCTGCAAAACATTGTAATAATGACCATCTTATACTGCTGTATGCATAAAAGGTATAGTAGCAGGAATGTATTATGGAGAGTGCAACAAAAAAATAAAAGCTGTGCTGTCATTTTATAAACTCTATCTGAACTTTATAAAGTATTTAGAGCCTTGGACCCGGTTGCTGCATTGGTATGAATAAAACTTGTTTTTGTCAAGTTTGTATTGGCTGGGGTTTTGGTTGCACAGCGAAATGGGGAGTGCTAGTCAGTGGAAGCCTGAGTACCACTGCGTGGGAGTGAATTGGTTGTCACTGTTGCATAAGTGATGCCACGTGACTCATGCTAGGGCACTGTATTTCTATTTTTGCCAAGACACTGAACAGTGCAGCACCTTGGATTGTATTGAAGTGAGCAGGCTTTTGTCTTTGACTTTAAACATCCCTGTACCTCAGAGTGAAGAGAATATTTTTGCGATCGTCAGGAGTACCGAACTTCACTTTATAATTCACTGTTCAAGAACAGTTAAATAATAATAAAAATCATCAGGTTTCTTTATCCACTTCAGATTTATCCAAAAGCAATAAGAAAAAAAAATTGTTGTGTAAGTGCATGATAGTAATAATCCTACTTGTCATGCTTCTACTCTTAAGGATCAGCAATTTTGTTAATGCAAGCTACCTGCCTTTGTTGTAATTAATGTATAGTATTATTAAATGTGGGGAAAATCGAGCTGTTTGTCCTGCACCCGGGGGGTCAGGAGAGGGCGATAGGGGAACTCCTGTTGAGAAGGGCTGAGGGGAGCTTTAGGTATCTTGGGGTCCACGTGGCTAGGACCTGGGGGGCTATGCATAGGCTTAACGTTTCAAGGCTGGTGGGGCAGATGGAGGAGGAGTTCAGGAGGTGGGATGCGCTGCCGCTCTCGTTGGCGGGCAGGGTCCAGTGGGTTAAAATGACAGTGCTCCTGAGGTTTTTGTTTATTTTCCAATGCCTCCCCATGTTGATCCCGAAGGCTTTTTTTAGAAGGGTGAATAAGTCGATTCTGAGGTTGCGTGGGCGCGGAAGGCCCCGAGAGTAAGGAGGGTATTTTTGGAGCGAAGAAGGGAGGTAGGGGGCCTGGCGCTGCCCAACCTGTGTGGATATTATTGGGCGGCGAACGTGGCGATGATTTGCAGGTGGGTGACGGAAGGGGAGGGTGACGCATGGAAGAGACTGGAGGTGGCGTCCTGTGTGGGTACGAGTCTGGAGGCCTTGGTGACGGCCCCACTTCCACTCCCCCCGGCAAAGTACTCCACGAGTCCGGTGGTGGTTGCGTCTCTCAAAATCTGGGGACAGTGGAGGCGGCATAGGGGGGAAGTGAAGGCCTCAGTTTGGGCCCCGATATGGGGCAATCACCGTTTTGCGCCAGGGAGAACAGGTGGGGGATTTGGGAGTTGGCACAGGGCAGGCATCAGACAGTTTGGGGACCTCTTCGTGGATGGGAAGTTCGCGACTCTGGAGGAGCTGGTGGGGAAGTGGAACCTCCCCCCTGGGAACGCTTTTAGGTATATGCAGGTCAGGGACTTTGTTAAGAGGCAGGTGGAGGAGTTTCCACGGCTGCCGCCAAGGGGGGTGCAGGACAGGGTGCTTTCGGGGACGTGGGTCGGGGAAGGGAAGATCTCGGCTATTTACCAACTGATGCAGGAGGAGGAGGAGGCCTCAGTAGATGAGCTCAAAGCGAAATGGGAGGAAGAGCTAGGGGAAGAGATTGAGGATGGGACGTGGTCGGACGCCCTGGAGAGGGTGAATTCTTCCTCCTCTTGCGCACGGCTCAGCCTAATTCAGCTGAAGGTGCTGCACAGGGATCACATGACGGGGGCAAGGATGAGATGGTTTTTCGGAGGGGAAGGCAGGTGTGGAAGGTGTTTGGGTGGCCCGGCAAATCACACCCATATGTTTTGGGCATGTCTGGCTCTGGAGGGGTTTTGGAAGGGGGTGGCGGGGATATTGTCGGAAGTGGTTGGGTCTAGGGTCAGGCCGGGCTGGGGGCTCGCAATCTTTGGGGTAGCTTCGGAGCCGGGAGTGCAGAAGGCGAGAGAGGCCGGCATTCTGGCTTTTGCGTCTCTAGTAGCCCGGTGCAGGATTCTGTTACAGTGGAGGGATACGCAGCCCTCGAGTTCGGAGACCTGGGTCAATGACATGGCTAGGTTCATCAAGTTGGAGAGGATGAAATGTGCCCTGAGGGGGTCGGTACAGGGGTTCTTTCGGCGGTGGCAGCCCTTTCTCGATTTCCTGGCGAAGGGGTAGAGTGTGGTCGGTCTCTGCAGCAACCGGGGGGGTGGGGGGGGGGGGGGGGGGGGGGTTTGCGGCGGTGGGTTTGTTATGTTATTTTCTTCTTTCATGTATTGCTATTTGTTATTATTTATTTTGGGGGGGAGAGTTCTTTTCTTGTTTTGTTTTGGCGTGGAAACACGCTTTGTTTGTTTTAATTTGCGGGGAGAAAATTTGTTATTGTTATTAAAAAACTTGAATAAAAATTATTTTTTTTAAAAATGTGCAGTATTATTTTGCTTCACCTTCAACAGACATCATGTCCTACATTTGAAATGAAATGAAAATGAAATGAAATGAAAATGGCTTATTGTCACGAGTAGGCTTCAATGAAGTTACTGTGAAAAGCCCCTAGTTGCCACATTCCGGCACCTGTCCGGGGAGGCTGGTACGGGAATCGAACCGTGCTGCTGGCCTGCTTGGTCTGCTTTAAAAGCCAGCGATTTAGCTCAGTGAGCTAAACCAGCCCCTGTCCATTTATGTCCATGCTGCTTAAACATATTTGTTTCTGATGTTTCAACATTACATAGAATCTACAGAAACAAGCTATTCAGCCCAGCTGATCTACTTGGTGTTTTTACTCCACACATTTAGGGCGGCATGATAGCACAGTGGTTAGCACTGCTGCCTCATTGCGCCAGGGACCCGGGTTCAATACCGGCCTTGGGTCACTGTATGTGTGAGTTTGCACGTCCTCCCTGTGTCTGCAGGCGTTTCCTCTGGGCACTTCGGTTTCCTCCCACAGTCCAAAGATGTACGGGGTAGGTGGATTGGCCATGCTAAATTGCCCCTTATGTCCAGGGATGTGAAGGTTAGGTTATGCGGTTGCAGGGATAGGTTGGGACATAGATCGGTGCAAACTCCATGGGTCAAATGACCTCCTTCTGCACTGTCGGGACTAAGCTTTCCCCTCCTGTCTACCCAATATCCCACTAATCCGGTCTCTGCGGTGCATGTACCAAGCCTACCCTTACATGCATTAATTCTATCTGCTTCAATTACTCCACTTGTCACAGAGTCCCACATTCCTTTGACATTCTCCTTTAGTGTGTAAAGAAATTATTCCTCAAATCTTTATTTATTGCTATCGTCAGCAATATCTCTATTGCTGACTATCTTATATTTATTTCCCTTTGATTTTGACTCACCGACAAGTGGAAAGAGTTTCTCCACAAATACCCTATCATAGAATCATCAAATCCCTATAGTGCAGAATGAAGCCATTCAGCACATGGAGTCTGCACTGACCTTCTGAAATGACCCAGGTCCACTCTCCCACCCAATCCCTGTAACCCTGTCTAACCGTTGGACACTACGTACGGCCAATCCACCTCACCTGCACATCTTTGGACTATGGAAGGAAACCGGAGCACACGGAGGAAACCCACGCAGACACAGGGAGGATGCAAACTCCGCACAGTCAGTGACCCAAGGTTGGAACTGAACCCGGGCCCCTGGTACTGTGAGGTAACAGTGCTAACCACTGTGCCACCCATGTCTTCATGACTTCATCATTTTAAAGACCTTCGTCATTTTTCCCCTCAGTTATTTCTTTGCCAAGAATCTCAGCCAGCTCATTCTATCCCACTTGTTGGAAGATTTTGGGGCTAGCTTGATTGAACAAATGGTACAGATTGCATTTGCAATCTGGTCAATATATCTGTCTCTTGAACCCCCCTGCTGAAGAAACATTGCCTGCCTGGTGGTGGTTGTTGACATCCAGAAACAATGGAGAGGACTATTAGAATTATTATGTACAAAAGCTTTGTTCTCAATTCCAAAAATATGGTGAGAAGGCTTCCATCTGGTCCCCTGTTCCCATCAGCTCACGCTCTCTGGGCTACCTTGACAGGCGGAACAGTTAAGCTTTGATGCACGATCAATTACACAAAGGCAAGAGTTGGATGCAATCGAGGCTTTATTACACTAAAATGTGTGGCCTCCTACAGCAGCTGGCGAAATGGCTGCTGTACAGGGAGTACACATATTTATACTCCGCCTACTGGGCGGAGCCAGCAAGCAGGGAACTACCCCCGTACCTGTAGTACAGGGCCTTACCACAGAACACCTACACCAACATCCTCTATATACAATATATACATCAGTGGTGACTACTACAAGCTTCATGATCCTGATCCAATCTATGGATAGTGAGACGTTGCTGAAGGCATTCAAGAATTGAATACATGCTGCAAAATGTCTCCGTCTCCCTGGGACAACTACAAGAAAGTGACACAGAAATGTGAAAGGGATACTGATACTTTCCTTTGTTTTGTACCTTTCAGCAGGATCACCCACGTTTTCTGTCATCCTCGGCTATTTAGTTGAGTGTCAAAAAGCCTCACACATCACAGAAAGTTTAAATAAAAGGTCCTACTCATTTGCACATCTCAAGCTTCCAGGGATAACAGATTTCAGTCCTCACGTTTAGAATATATCCACCAGTGAAAGCAGCACAGAATATTTCTAAACCTCAGACCTGCAAATTGAAACAGTTGCAAGCAGTGGAGTAAGAAATACAAAGGCAAACGTTGGGTTGTATCTAGTCTGTAGGCCATAGTTTAGTCTATAGTCAATAAAAACAATGCTTAGCAATTTGTTAGCACAGTCGACAATACCCTTGTGTCATTACTGCATTAAATAGATGCTGTGGCACAAAGTAGCAAGATACTGGTTAGAATCTGGAGGTTTCTATGTGGGAAGTTCCATTTCATACTCAGGTTGCGGAAGAGGTTGTAAGAAGACCTAGATTTGCATGGAAAAATTGGTAAATAATCATCACAGATTTCCTATCCCCTGATGGCGAAATCGAGCTTGGCATCAGCAGAAATTTGGAAGGTTGTCAGTTAATTCTCCTCAGAAAAATTAAATGCAGTGTGGTGTAGGGACTGAAAGCAGAGCAGATTAATGGGGCAAATCACACTGTTTTTGCAATACTAAATTGTAAAATGCCATCTGCCATCCGTCTGATATTCTAAACTACATTTCCATTGGTAAAGTTATTGTATGTGATTTATTTCTAAACAAGTAACCCATGGTTGGTCCTTTATCCCACATAAAGATAATGTTGACATGAATGGGGAATAATCAGAATTTAAGACTTTGGTGGCTAAATTTGACGGCGCTCGAAAATGGGTGCCGGGAATGCAATGCTTGACTAATCTGCATCTGTTGCATCCTATGTAGCCAGCACATAAACATCCTGCTGCCTGCTAATTAACATGATTGCAGTATGCAGCCTGCATTAACTGTATTGAGGAGTGGTGGCATGCCTCAGCAGAGGATCTAAACCAGGAGAGGTGAGTATGAGGTAAATCTCACTTCAGACTAACACCTCTCAAAGCAAGGAGCATCATGGCTGAAGCAGGTGTTGGAGGTCATTCTACAATTGATATTAACCAGGGAAGTACAGAGGAATGGTACAATACGGGGGAGAGTAGACTCCAAGATTTGCCAATGCTACACGAGCACCATGGTTGAGGAGTTGCGAGAAGGAGCAATGTGCTCTATACATAAGAGGCCAGGATGCCCTTCAGAGACATTCTCAGAGGGCATCGGGACCAGGTGTCCATGGCTGTCCATGTCAGGAGTCAAGCCTAGGATCAGAGCCGGATTTACAATGAAACAGACTGTCCTTAGGCACAGGGCCCTGACCAATGGGGGGGTGGGCCACGCCAGCCGGCTCACTGGGCATCCAATCAGAGCCTGGTTACTCTGCATTTGCTGATCAGGAGGCAAGGCAGAGCAAATTCAGACTCGGATTAGTGAGTCTGAAAGAGTGGGGAAACACTGGTCTGAATTGTATATGGTTTTGAGACATGACCAGGGAAGGCCAGCAACAGTGAGATACCTAAGTCAAACCACCATGAGATGAGGTCGGGGTGAGCAGGTGACTTGACACAGGGTTAAGGGCAGGCCAGCAATAGCAAAACGCGAGGCGTCACACCCCAAATTCAGCCTTATCCACGAGTAGACAACAAGTGAGACAGGAGGCGCCTTGAAGACCCCAGACGAGCGAGGTAAATGAGATTGTGAGAATGGGAGAGACTGAGGAGTGGGAGGAGGGAGAAAAAGTGCGAGGACCCCAGAAATGAAGGTGAACATGGGGTCTTACAAACTGTAAATCCGCCTCTGCATGGGGTAGTACTGTAAAATGTGGAATTACGCGTATGTGCTTAATGTCAGTGAATGAGTCTGAACATGTTATATCCCACCATCTTCTTTTCTTGTATTTTCTTGAATTTTGTTTAATTCCCTTTTCTTCCACGTACTGAATGATCTGTTGAGCTGCTTGCAGAAAAATACTTTTCACTGTACCTCGGTACACGTGATAATAAACAAATCCAATCCAATTACCAGCCTCAGGCACTGTTCAATTCACCATACCCTTCTCACTCACTGAAGAATGTTCTCGCTCAATCAGAACCCATACCTCACATTCATTGCTATACCTCGTCCTCACACACACAGCACTACATCAAACCTCACAACTCCCAGCTTACATGCACTGCCAGCTGTACAAGCATGACAGCCACATCTCCCAAACAGATTGCACCAGACTCACTGGTCTTGTCTAATTGCAAGACAAATAGAGGGTCGGTAAAAACCAGAAAGGATTAGGGCTGGCTGAATGTCCTAAAACCCCTATGGAGGAGAGAGTGTTGGCCATTATCAGAATGGCCACTGCTGAGGCCATGACCAGTAGCAGGGCTGAATCCATTGAAGATGATGGTGTCCTCACACCTTAACCTCCGCCTCACATCCTACTTCTCCATCATCCCACAATCTTTTCTGATTTATGAACTACAGGTGGTATAAGCATGCAGCTCTTACCTCCCAAATCTCCTCCTCACACTTGAAGATGAATACCATCACCGGCTCTCACACTCGCCATCTACTCAAATACTGGGCTGGATTCTCCAGTCCCCCAGCCGCATATTGCTCAGTCGTGCGCCGTTCGCTGTCTGCGGGATTCTATCTTCCCACTGATTTCCCATTGTAACCACCCCACCTCACTGGGAAACTCACGGGCGGGGGTGCGCTGCCGGTGGGAAAAGTGAATCGCAAGGACCGGCGAATTTTGCCCACTGACACAGCACATTAAGGATAGCTTCAAACTGCTATCTACATAGTGAGACACCAGGAGTCCATGTGGCTGCAGGCAGGGCAAGGGTGGTGCAGGTGTCAGCTTGCCAAATGAGGTGGCACAGAAGTTCTACTGGAGAGGATTCAGAAGACTGCATATATAAGGGTTATGGGCATGCACCATGTATGCCAGGGCTACCAGAAAGCTTGAGGAGAATGTCAAGAAGTATGCAGGAGCCTGGCAACAACTTGGCATGGTGTTTTGCACAGACCTTGGAACCAATCTTCGCTACCATGAAAGTGGTGGGCACCTCTATTAGTGCACTTTTGGACCCAAGCATGATTCAGCATCCGATGGCCAAAGAAATCTTACCTTCCACTGCAAAATAGTAAACGCCCCCTAATATCATCCACTCAATATTATTGGAAACTCAGACTTCTGTCATGCAAAGTCAGCTTGCTCTCATGTAAGCTCAGCTTCCACTCATGCTAGTTCAAATTGCTGCCATGATAACTGCAGGTACTATTGTTCAAAGGGGCCTAGGTCAACAACCTGTATTGCAACAGATTACTTGAACTGCTGAGACACCAGCCAAGGTGTGGTGACAGTAACTCTGTGGAGCAGAAACTGTGGATGACAGTATTTGTCCTCCCACCATGCCATCACCCTTTCTCTTACCGGTCTGCTGCTGTCAATGATTCTGTAGTCCCCCAGTCAGACCTTTTAGGCCCAGAGTTGTTCAAGGTCGTCCTTCAAGGTCATCTGCAGTCTCCCTACAAACTTCAGCAGCGTTCCACCAACCACATTGTCGGAGACTGGACAGGCAAAGGCACACAAAGGACAGGTACTAAGGGAGTGCACAACTATGATTAGTTAATGTTCGTGTGCAACATGCTTTGATTTATAAATTTGGTTTGAAACTGTTTAACTTGCTTTGGCTTTTATTTTTGCATTGTGACCACACAGACGCTGTGATGATCTGTGACAGCGGGAAGGTAAGGTTGACAAATATGGAATTGTGGATGCGTTTACTGGTATCAGTTGTCAGACAGCCCCACAGTGTTGGCTGTCTCCTCTCTTCCACTTCGTCTCTTCCACTTCCTGCTCCTCAGCTGTTTGAAGTAAAGGTCGTGGCAGAGACTGTGTCATGCTGATGCTGAGGCTATGCAATACAACAAACCATCATGAATCTTAACACCTACTCTGCCAAATACAGGGCTCCTCCAGTGACCCCGGAAGTGGAATGATTTTTCAGCTCTATCACGCTTCATGTGGCAGAATGGCTTTCACCGAATGAGTGCTTCTACATGTGCGCAGGTTGTGCACTGCAATCATCAGCCCCCATGTGGTAAGCTGATAACCCTTGCTGTCCAGGAGAATTATGGGCCCAATACGCTAAGCCACCTGGCCTCCTGGTGAGAATCTTTCGCCCCTTCCTCCTCTAGCAGCTTATTCTGCTCTGCTGGCCTCCTCTCAATCTTCCTGTCATGCTGTATTCCAAGAGCCTCCAACTGAACCCATGTCTTGGAACAACTGGATTGTGCAGAACTCCTGAAGTTAGGGCCAAGTCCTTCTGCACGTGCCATATCACCCCCTGCAGACTTTATCAACTTCACACAACACTGGGGAGCACCGAACACTTTGACAATTGTTACAACAGCCAAAATAAATCAATCAGCAACTAATCAAAAAATGCTTGATTATCCCTTCAAGTAGAATTGGTGAAAGGGTCCTTTCTGGAGCTAACCACATGTTCGGCAGAGTGGATTAAGACAGGACATTAACTGGATCATTGAGCTCCAAAATGGCAGGACTGGCATCAAATCAGCGTTACATGCTAAAGCAGCACGGTAGCACAGTGGTTAGCACTGTGGCTTCACAGCGCCAGGGTCCCAGATTCGATTCCCGGCTGGGTCACTGTCTGTGCAGTGTCTGCATGTTCTCCCCAGGCTTCCTCCGGTGCTCTGGTTTCCTCCCACAAGTCCCAAAAGACATGATGTTAGGTAATTTGGACACTCTGAATTCTCCCTCTGAGTACCCGTACAGGCGCCGGAATGTGGCGACTAGAGGCTTTTCACAGTAACTTCATTGCAGTGTTAATCTAAGCCTACTTGTGACAATAAAGGTTATTATTATTATGATGTCATGATCTGCTTTCTCTGGATTCTTTTTAAAAATAAATTTAGAGTACGTAATTCAGTTTTTCCAATTAAGGGGCAATTTAGCATGGCTAATCCACCTACCCTGCACCTACATCTTTGGGTTGTGGGGGCAAAACCCACGCAAACATGGGAAGAATATGCAAACTCCACATGGACAGTGACCCAGAGCCGGGATCAAACCTGGGACCTTGGCACCGTGAGGCTGCAGTGCTACCCACTGCGCCACCGTGCTGCCCGCTCTGCATTGTTCCAGTAGAATGCACACTGTGGTTGTGCTGATGCTCTCACCAAAATGGACTCTGGCACGACTTGCACCAGAGGTCTGTGGGCAGGCCACAGCCACCAGGCCACCATGGCAATCAGGAAAACAGTTGCAAAAAGGAACTGCTTTTCGAAACATTGTCAACTGATGTGATGGCGTCTGACTGTAGGAATGTTTACTTTAATCCTTGCGGCAGCTAGGAATTTTCTATATTTGTAATAATGTTTTCACCATCAGCTTTACTGTCTGTTAGGTCAGCACGGTGGCACAGTGGTTAACACTGTTGCCTATGGCGCTGAGGGCCCAGGTTCGATTCCGGCTCTGGGTCACTGTCTGTGTGGAGTTTGCACATTCTTCCTGTGTCTGCGTGGGTTTCACCCCCACAACCCAAAGATGTGCAGGTTAGGTAAGGATTGGCCATGTTAAATTGCCCTTTACTTGTAACAAATAATTGGGTACTCTAAATTTATTTTTAAAAAAGCTTTACTGGCTGATTTCTTGCATCCTGTGTGTCTAATATCGTAAGAAATCTCTCCTCCCCAATTACTCACCATCATGTTCAATTAATCTGAATATATATTTTATTTTTTCTGCTGATTAAGGTGTTATCACTCGAGAGCGGATCAGTTGCCAAGTTAATATAGTCCAGGTATCCAATAAAGAAGGACAAGACGGGCAGAAATAGCTGTGAATAAGATGCTAATATTATTTTTTTTATATTACAACATAAGAATGTGCAAACTCCACACAGACCGTGACCCGGGGCCGGGATCGGACCCGTGCCTGGATCGAACCCGGATCCTTGGTTCCGTAAGGCAGTAGTGCTAACCACTGCGCCATCGTGCCGCCTCAGATGCTACTATTACTGAACAGGATTATTGTGCATGGCAGAATCTGCTTCTCTTTCCAATTCTAATGATGCCTACCTTTGCTAAGGTGCAGCTTTCCATTATTAATTTGCACCTTTGGCTAATGAGTTGGGGCAACCAACTCTTGGTTGATACTTCCTGGTCTTTACGGCTACTTGGTAGGGCGTGGAGTGGGGCGGGAGGTGGGAGCCTTCCCAAAATTCAGCTAATGCTTGATTAGGAGAGTAGTTGAATGCAATATTTGAAAAGTTAAGAGATTTAATTTTGGACAGAGAAAAGCGAGGAAGTGAATATAGAAACGCTAACCGTAAAATACATTTTTCATGAAGTACATTAGTAAAATATAATGCTTTTCCAAGTCACAAAAGCTGGTGGCAAATGCAGAGAACTAAAAAAAGGAAATATCCTCTTTCTCCTTTTATGCTTGGGAGCAAGGAATAACAATGATGGTAAACTGCCCCAGGTTATGATCTATAATGTTGTTTATTGTCCTGTACTGCTGTGGGCGATGTAAAAATAATAGTTGCTAATAGGGAAAGACTGGAATGTTCCATGAGTGGCACAAGTACTTCAAATGGTCCACTTTTTAATAAAAGCCGTGTCCATCCAAAACCACTTGGCTAATTCTAATGAATAGCAATGCTTGGTGCAAGGAATGAAAATGCAAATATAGTTTATTTCCCTCTTGAAATTTCAATTTCATTTTTGAGCTGTTCTGAATAGCATTCTCTGAAGTGCTGTAAGCCACAGCATGTTACTTGAATGGCTGTTTTGTATTACCATGGAAACCTTTACCAATTGCCATTTTGTTCCCCCTCCCATCATTCGGATGAAACTTCAGCTGGCTCCTGTGCTAAATATTGGCGCGGCCCTTTCAGTTCAGCAAGAGCCACAAGAAATCTTTGCAATCTTTCCATGCTCATAGAAACTGTACCTTGGTGTAATGCAACCAAGGTTGCTGCTGAAAATTCAAAAGAACGGCAATTTTGCAAAGCACTTTACATCCTCGAGTATTGTAGTCGCACAAAAAAGCAAGCTGCTATGGCAACCAGAACTATTGTCAATGTGCCACTTAGGATGCATTTTGTTCAAGATTAAATCTGAAAGTGTATGCTAGTTTACATTTATAGACCATAGAATATGAGGGTAGTTATCTCATCAGTGGTACTGACAATCAATGTGCAGATAAAATTGTTTTTGAACACCATTTAGGAACACATCAGTGCTATCAGTATAATGACTGGACAGTGAATGTTTTTCAGGTACTGAGACATAAGTCGCGCATTTTATAATGGGAATTCCCATGTGACTGTAAGATAGCATTTAAAACTACAAGCATATTACAAATAATTTCTAAGTATTAGTTATATAACATCGGTTTCAACAATGCCTGATTGTCACCATTTAAAAAATAATAATATTTCATGTCAAATCCAAATGTACTCCAAACTCAGATCTTTTCATTACAGAAGCTGCTTTGCAATCCACAGGTTTAAGTTTGTAATTTTATTTGCCGATTTCTACTTTCATTCCTCGCCCCTTTAATTTTCCAAAGGCGCTGAGATCATGAAGGTATGCTTCCCTGGGTAGGGACTGTGGTCCAAATGACCAGTCTTCATGTGCAAGCCTGGACAGTTACACTGTTTGGTTGTACAATGACCTGGAAATACACCCGACCCTGATCCTTTTGGAACAGCGACTTTCCTTAAGCATACATTTTCTTCTGCAAGGTCGAAATTGTACTGAAAATATATATTTTTTAAAAACGGTTATTTTATTCCAAACATATGCAACATAATAACACACCTTAACATCCAACAGAGTATAGTTTGTACATTTCCCCCCCCCCCATTTACTCCACAACCCCCACGACAAACAGCTCCTTTAGGGGCAGCAGGGTAGCATGGTGGTTAGCATACATGCTTCACAACTCCAGGGTCCCAGGTTCGATTCCTGGCTGGGTCACTGTCTGTGTGGAGTCTGCACGTCCTCCCCCTGTGTGCGTGGGTTTCCTCCGGGTGCTCCGGTTTCCTCCCACAGTCCAAAGATGTGCGGGTTAGGTGGATTGGCCATGCTAAATTGCCCGTAGTGTCCTAATAAAAGTAGATTAAGGGGGAGGTTGTTGGGTTACGGGTATAGGGTGGATACGTGGGTTTGAGTAGGGTGATCATGGCTCGGAGGGCCTGTTCTGTGCTGTACTGTTCTATGTCCTCAAAATATAGCCACGAACGGCAACCACCGTACCTCGAAGCCCTCCTCCGACCCACTTAGAGCAAATATGATTCTCCAACCGGAGAAACGCATACAAGTCTTCCAACCATGCTGCAACCCCCGGCAGAATGGCCAACCTCCAATTCAAAAGTATCCATCACTGGGCAATCAGATAGGAAAAGGCCATGACATCGGCCCCCTTCCCCTCCAGCAGCTCCGGCACTTGTGACACCCCAAAGGTCCCCTCCATAGGGTCCGGCTTCATCATAACCCTTACAATCCTCGCTAAGTTCCTGAACATCATCTCCGAAAAGTTCTCTAATTCCTCATACCCCCAGAACGTATGGGCATGGTTTGCTGGCCCCCTCCCACATCTCTCGCACCCTTTCACTACCTCTGGGGAAAAAAAACAACTCATCCAGGCCCGAGTCATGTGGATCATGTGCACCACCTTAAATTGTATAAGACTCGTCCTTGTGCAGGAGGAGATTGAACTCCCTTGCCGCATTACTTTGCACCAAAGCCTCCATCCTATCTCCCTTCCCAACTTAAGGCTGGACCCTGCTCCCCTAACCACCCATATCATTCCCCAATCCTACCATCTACCCCCACATCCGGGAGCAACATTTTCTCCAGAAGGATACACTCCGGCACCTGAGGGAACGAAGGCAGCTCCTTGCACTAGTCCCGCACCTGCCAATATCTAAACTCCCTCCTTCCTCAGCTCCTCTAGCCCAGCAAACATCCCGTCCACAAACATGTCCCTGACCCGCACTAACCCATCCTCCCTCCATCTCCATCCATCACTTCCGACGTAAACCTATGAGTCCCACACAACTGAGTCAGAAAATTATTTGAGTCTGATGATTTTTTTTTTGATTTTTAAAAATAATTTAGATTACCCAATTATTTTTTCCAATTAAGGGGCAATTTAGCATGGCCAATCCACCTACTCTGCACATTTTTGGGTTGTGGGGGCAAAACCCACGCAGACACGGGGAGAATGTGAAAACTCCACACGGACAGTGACCCAGAGCCGGGATCGAACCTGGGACCTCAGCGCCGTGAGGCGGTTGTGTTAACCACTAGGCCACCGTGCTGCCCCTTGAGTCTGATGATTAACACACTCGTATAAACTTTCTCCATGAGATATTTTAATTAAGTCACCTATTTAAAATAGATAGCTTTGCAAAAATAGAGCGCAGTGGAGTGTTTTAACAATGCACCAAAAGCACCACTCAGCAGAATTTAAACCCATTAGGTTCTGGATATTCTCTTACATTTTTTTTTTAGAAAATATTTTATTGAGGTATTTGTAACAGTTTAACAATTTAACATTTCTTAAACAACCGAGCGGGCCGACACACGCTGCAACATTAAAATAACATACCCTATTACTACCCCCCCAGCCCTATCTCCTGATTACCCGCATATTAAGTTCTCTGTCCTTGTCTTACACTACACCAAGCCTCCCATTTTCCCCCCCCCCCCCCCCCACTTTTCCCCTCACGCCCCTTACTGGTGACGTTTAATTTTTCCTAAAGAAGTCGATGAACGGCTGCCACCTCCGGGGGAAACCCCCGAGTTGAACCTCTCAAGGCGAACTTAATTTTTTTCCAGACTGAGAAACCCTGCCATGTCACTAACCCATATGCCTGACTTTGGAGGCTCCGAGTCCCTCCATCCCAACAAAATTCATCTCTGGGCCACCAGGGAGGAGAAGGCCAGAACATCGGCTTCCCTCCCCCCGCCGGGCCCCCGGATCATCCAATACCCCAAATATTACCATTTCCAGACTCGGAGTCACCCTGTCTGACATGACGTCCGCAAATCCCTCCAGAATCCCCTCAACTTCGGACACGCCCAGAACATATGTACATGATGCGGCAGGCTTCCCCAACAATATCCTCACCTATCCTCCACTTATGAACCACCTTGAACTGGATCAGGCTAAGTCTAGCACACGGCGAGGATGAATTAACTCTCCTTGAGGCCTTTTCCCATATTCCGACTTCCAACTCCCCTCCCAACACTTCCTCCCACCTCCTCTTCACCTCCCCGATTGGGACCCCTTCCCACTCCATTAATTCCTTGTCTATCTCCGAGACCCTCCCCTCCCCAACTCCTGATTTTGACATCACCTTATCCTGTAGTCCTCTCAGAGGGAGGCAATGAAAGCTTGGAACCTGCCTCCGAACAAAGTTCCGTATCTGCAGGTTCCAAAATCCATTCCCACCGGGCAACTCAAACTCCTCCTCCAATGCCTCCAGGTTCGGGAAACCCTCCTCAATGAAGAGATCCCCAAATCTCTCAATCCCTGCCCACTGCCATCTCCTAAAGCCCCCATCCAGCCCCCCGGAGGAAAACGGTGATTATCACAAAATCGGTGACCACACTGACAGTCCCATGTGCTGTCTCCACTGCCCCCACACCCTCAGGGCTGCCACCACCGGACCTGTGAAGTACCAAGCCGGCGAGAACGGCAGGGGCGCCGTTAGTAAAGCTTCCAAGCTCGTGCCCTGACAAGATGTCGCCTCTACTTGCTCCCAAACCGGCCCTTCCCCCACTACCCACTTCCTGACTACCGATATGTTGGCCTACCAGTATTAGTTAATAAAACTCGGGAGGGCCAAGCCCCCCTCCCTGCGACCCCGTTCCAGGAGTGCCTTCTTCACCTTTGGGGTTTTACCATCCACACAAAATCACCGCATTCATTTTCCTAAAAAAGGCCTTCAGGAAAAAAATTGGGAGACATTGAAAAAATAGCAGCTTCGGGAGGACGGTCATCTTCACCGTCTGCACACTCCCCGCCAGTTTCCGCGGGAGCATAATCCCACCTGCGGAAATCCCTTTTCATCTGATCAACCGCTCTACCCAAATTTAACTTGTGAAGCTGCCCCCAATCCTTAGCCACCCGAATCCCCAGATACCCGAAACCCCTCCCCATCACTTTAAAAGGTAACTCCCTCAGTCTCCTTCCCTGCCCCCGTGCCTGAATCGTAAACACCTCGCTCTTTCCCATATTTAGCTTGTAGCCTGAAATCCGCCCAAATTCTTCCAGTGCCTCCATAATTCCAGCCATCCCCCCCCCAACGGGTCTGTGATATAAAGGAGTAATTTGTCCGCCTAGAGCAAGACCCTATGCTCCACCCCCCTCTCACTATCCCCCGCCAGACATTCGATGGCCTAAGGGCCATTGCCCAGAGTTCTATGGCCAGGGCAAACAGCAGTGGGGAGAGCAGACATCCTTGTCTTATCCCCCTACAAAGACTGAAATATTCTGACCGAACCCAGTTGGTTCTTACATTTGCCACCAGAGCCTGGTATAGCAACAAATTCACAAATCCCTGCCCGAACCCAAACCTGCCTAGAATATCCCATAGATACTTCCATGCCCCTGGTCAAAAGCCTTTTCTGCATCCATGACTACTACCACCTTAACCTCACGCCCCTCCGCTGACATCATTATAACATTTAAGTGCCATCTAATGTTGGACGTCAGGTGCCTACCATTCACAAATCCCGTCTGATCCTCCCCGATTACCTCCGGGACACAGTCCTCTATACGTGTGGCCAAGATCTTTGCCAGCAATTTAGCGTCTACATTCAAAAGGGAGATCGGCTGTATGATCCACAGCTCTCTGGGTCCTTATCCCGCTTCAAAACGATGCTCGTGATAACGTTGGGGGAGCACTCCCAACTCCTTTGACTCATTAAAAGCCATAACCAGGAGCGGCCCCAGTAACCCAGAAAACGTTTTGTAGAACTCCACCGAGTATCCATCAGGTCCCGAGGCCTTACCCGATTGCATCGCCCCCAATCCGTCTATCACCTCCCCAAGCCCAATTGGGCCCCCCAGGCCTTTCACCTGCTCCTCATCTACCTTTGGGAACTTTAGCCCCCCCAGAAATCACTTCATACCCTCCTCCCCGGCTAGGGTTTCCGATTTATAAAGTCAACTATAGAATTCACAAAACACATCATTTACCACCCCGGGTCCACCACCACCTTCCCCCTCATATCCTTTACCTTCCCAATTTCCCTCGCCGCCTCCTGTTTCCTCAGCTGATGTGCTAACATCCTACTAGCTTTCTCCCCATGTTCATACACCACCCCTTTACCCTCCTCAGCTGCCCCTCTGCCTTACCTGTGGACAGGAGCCCAAATTCCACTTGCCGTCTCTGATGCTCCTTCAGGAGCTCCTCATCCAGAGAATCCGCATATCTCCTGTCCACCTGTAAAATTTCCCCTACCAGCCTGTCCAACTCCGCCCGTTCTGTCTTCTCCCTGTGGGCCCAAATCAAGATGAATTCCCCTCTGATAACCGCCTTCAGTGCTTCCTTATATTCTCTTAAATTCTTGTCTATTATTGTTGCTCCCTCTGTTACCTACACATGAAATAGATTTTATTAGCAGTTGGAACAATTGTTTCCTTTCCCTCCAGCAATACAATAGTGTCCTCTGTGGTGTTTAAAAGCCTCTCCTGGCTGATGGCAATGTTCACAGATTGCAGTGGTAGTTAGCAAGTATGTACGTGTTTGGGTGGCAAGATGTCTCAGTTGCGTAGCTTCCTGGGAAAGCATTCTAATTCATGAAAATCAGGCAGAAAGGGTAGCATGTGGTGCAGTGGTTGGCACTGGGACTGCCGTGCTGAGGACCCAGGTTCAAATCCCGGCCCTGGGTCACTGTCCGTGTGGAGTTTGCACATTCTCCCCATGTCTGCGTGGGTTTCACCCCACAACCCAAAGATGTGCAGGTTAGGTGGATTGGCCACGCTAAATTTGCCCTAATTGGAAAAATAAAATAATTGGATACTCTAAATTTAAAAAAAAGGGATGAATATTAGGCAAAGTCATAAGTCATTCCTGTAGTGATCTTTATGTGTGCATGTACACAAGGGGTTAATGTGTAATCAGTAGCACCACATGATCACTAGAGGGCCGGACCAACAGGGGTATAAAAGGCAGCCACATTGGGTCTCTCTCTCTCTTGGGTGCACTGTGACCAAAGCAATAGCAGACTAGTTTAGATGGCTAGTGGAGTTACGTATAGTTACCGTAGTTAGATCTTGTTAACCTTATCACTACAGTAGTATCAAAGTTAAAGTAAAGAACTCATGTAAATATTGTTGTAGTTAATCAATAAACCTTTTGTTACTACTGGGCGAGTTTGAATCTTCTTCATCGAAATTCAGAATACCTCATCACTAACCAAGGATTGAGTAGCACATGTTACCTACCACACAGGTAACAAAACAATTCCAACTGGTATATGTCACAAACACATCTACCCCCATTTGTCATCCATTTTACCACAGGGGAAGGCTGAGATCCTTTGCAGCTAACTGACAGATGTGTAAACTGATAAATTGCCAAGGAGCTTGTTCTCCAATAGGTCAAATAAGGCTAGTGTCTGCAGCGATTACCAAAGTGATCTTATTCTTTTGTCTGCTATTTGTGTGGCCGAATGCAGTACATATCTAACGGTGAGCTTTCCGGACCGCAGTTACATCTCCCAGGGATGGATGGAGCATTGTGGGGATTCGTATTATCTTGAGCTGACCAGATTTTAACACCTGGCAGTAATGATGTGGGTGGTAGCTGAGGTGAAGGGAAGCCATCGGTCCTCCACGGAGCGCATTCCTGGAATCTAACTCATCCGCATGAGACCAGCAGTGTGCCACCCAGGCCAAGTGGGAAGTGCCTGTTTATGGCCTCAGGAGTTCAGCATTGGGATCCAAAGGAATGGTTTCTGGTAGTCAGATATGTTCTTAAGAGGGGTGAGTGGGAAATATGGGCCAGTGTCGGTCCAGGGTTTCCCTATGGAGTCCACAGGACTGTTTCAATTTCACCTGATCCAAAAGGAAATTTTATAATTGAAAAGTGACTTAATTTTCTAGGCTTCCTCTGGCCCTGGATCCATTTGCTGAATAGGATTTCTAGTTTCTGGCACTGAACGAGACTACCATGACTTGTTGGTAAAACTGTGTTGTGGTCCCTAATTGCAACGTGGGACCCAAACTAATACGTTCATGTGGTCTCCATCTGACTGTAACAGGTGCATCTGCCATCTCCGAAAAGTACCTGTGCAAAATAGTGGCAACAGGAGCACATCAGAAATGCAGTGGGAAATGGTCTACCACTGTTTTAATCACCTGCTTTCAGTCCAATCAGGCAGGCAGGGTCAAATTCAGGACTTTAGTATCAGCGATTGATCCACTTCATACAACCTCACTCACAGTCACACACAGACCAATAACTATTTGTTTATATTCTTCCACAGTGCTAATAGTTAGAATAACATAATGCACAAAAACTCAAAGATAGTTCCATTTGTTCTGTTGAGGGGAAGTGTATTATTTCTGCCAAAAAGTCAAAAGTGACAGCAGCGTAACTGTCAACAATAAATATTCTTTAGCCAATTGCAGCATTGCAATATTAATTGTTGTCAGCTGTCGTTCAAAATTATTGTCAAAGAGACTTTAATGTGTGCGAAGTGGAGCTTCAGAACTAATTGTGCACAAAATATGGTGTCCTGGGTACTGCACAGAGATAGCTAAACATGGGGAAAGGGAGATGTAGAAATAGTTACGGTTTCTGCATCAAAAGATTTGACCAAACAAACGGAAATAACACAGGAATCTTTCTCCTATGTTTTTTTGTGGTTGTTTGTACTTTCATTATGTGGGATTGAATTTGAGCTGCATGAGAAGACATTTGTTTAAATTTCTGTGCATCTTTTAAGAATTAAATGTACCTTCATGATTCTGAATCTGTACTCTGTAACTGGGACTAACCACATATTCTGTCAAATCAACCACTAAAATGTAGATGGAATAAATAGCTGCCGTTTGTGGCAAGAACAGCTTACCCACCAAAGTTACTGTTGTAGAAAACAGAATGTGCTTTTGAACTAGAATAAGAATCCAGCTCTAGTTTTAAAGATCTGATGGGGCGTGCATCAAATTATATGGTTGACTCTTGTGTTTGAAACAAAATACATTCTAATGGCCAAAATGTATTCCATCATCAGCTTGGTTGTTAAAGTTCAGAGTGTGCGTGATGCAGAACTCTTCTGTCGAACATTATTGATCCCTCCTCTCAAAGAACTAAACATTTCAAAGCAATGTACACTACTCCGAAGCCTCATTTGGAGATGTGACATTTCGGCTCTGCATGTGTTAGATCGGGTAGTGCATTATCCCCACAAATAGGTAGCGATTGGAGCTTGTGTACGTCTCAACTTCCAAAGGCAGCTTGGCCCCTGGACTTCTGAGGGTAGCTCTGATGTGTAGGAGCACAGCAGGAAAGCTTTCCTCTTAAAAGCCATCATGTATTTATCAGTCAGGCATTTTGTTTTTCCTTAACCCTTTGCTCTTATCAAATGAAGCTCTTCAATGTATAACCCTGTGAAGATTCAAGTGGAAGAGCAGGTCCAGTTTAAATCCTAGGTTTCACTTGCATTTCAAACTGACTGACTTTCATTGATAAGTCCAAATAACTTTTGGCCAACAACATCTGAAACTTACATTTCTATAGTGCCTTTAATAAAATGAAATGTCCCAGGGACCTTCACAGGAGCATTATAAAACAAAGTCTGACGTCAAGTTGTAAGACGTCATGGCAACAGAAGGTATAGAAGTGGTGGGAAGCAAGTCAGGCCACGAATTAGCTCCATACTGAACATGTATGAACAAGCTGGGACAGCTCCAGGGTCCCAGGTTCGGTTCCCGGCTGGGTCACTGTCTGTGCAGAGTCTGCACGTCCTCTCCGTGTGTGCGTGGGTTTCCTCCGGGTGCTCCGGTTTCCTCCCACAGTCCAAAGATGTGTGGGTTAGGTGGATTGGCCATGCTAAATTGCCCGTAGTGTCCTTAAAAGTAAGGTTAAGGGGGGTTTGTTGGGTTACGGGTATAGGGTGGATACGTGGGTTTGCGTAGGGTGATCATTGCTCGGCACAACATCGAGGGCCGAAGGGCCTGTTCTGTGCTGTACTGTTCTATGGTCTATGGTCTATGTTACATCGGCACATCATCACTTGACTCAACCCAGAGGAGCACATGAACATGGAAGAGTTCTTATCTCAAAATCTCCTCTCCCAACTACTGGAGAAATAAGAGTAGCATGGGGAAAGGAGAGGAAAGCCTAAGTGGGTGGAGAATTAGGAGAGTATTTCACTTCAAGTCTTTTTAGGGAAAAGTCTCCCAAGAAAATGTTAAAACATAGAATCACAATACAAGCTCTTTGATTGTGTGATTATACTGCCCCCCACCCCCCCCCCCCCCCCCCACAACAGATCAATAAGGTTTTTTAAATGTCCCAACTGCTTAAATAGAGTTACTTTGTGACCCAGGAATTGATCTTTAAGTACTGACTTTTGGGCGCTATTCAGAATACTAAGATCCGAGTCTGGCAGGAAGACCTTTTGCATTTGTATTTGAGGCTTTGTTGAGGCTGTGCACAAATAAATAAACATTTCATTTTGCAATCATCTGCAGTCAGCATACAGACAGACCAATGGCAGCATTTCCAACTGAACGTTTATTGATATCTTCTGACGAAAAAAATGCCGTCGGGATTTAAGCTTCAAGCACTATCCTTTTTTAAAAAATTTAGAGTACCCAATTATTTTTTTCCAATTAAGGGGCAATTTAGCGTGACCAATCCACCTAGCCTGCACGTCTTCTGGGCTGTGGGGGTGAAACCCACGCGTACACGGGGAGAATGTGCAATCTCCACACGGAAATGACCCAGAGCCAGGATCAAAGCTGGGACCTCGGCGCTGTGAGGCACCATGAACTGTGCCACCATGCTGCCCTCTTCAAGCACTATCCTGAGGTAGTCCCAGAATGCATGAATGTTATGGAAAGAGCAAAAGCTGATTTTAGTCTTCCCAACTCATCTTGGGCTCTTGGGCTGGATGTTGGACAAGCAGTTTGAGAACACCTATGGAGGGCTCGAGAGAGAGAGAGAGAGAGAGAGGGAGAACAATGCAGGAGAGGTAGTGCTGGATATAAACTGCTTTTACTACTCTTACAAAACTGACTGCAAAATCACAGCGAAACAGTTTGCAGATCTGTTGTGGAACTGCTCATTAGAAAAACAATCTTGCAAATCTGCAAAATACTAGTGATAGAATCTTTTTTATCTTTTCATCTGTGTTACATATTTTAACCTATGAAACTGAAACTATAGAAGTTAGCTACATAGAGAACATGCACACTGCACAAAAGGAAGATAATTCTGTCGTCGAGCTCGGTCTGACTCCAATAAACGAACAGAATGTTGTTACAACATCCTGGGCTAGTTGGAGTCATAACACAAGTGAATTAACCAACAATTCTTATAAACCGGGAATAAGCAAGAAGGACCCTTACAATGTAAAAGGAAGAAATGACATATACATCCTCGTGAGATCTTTCAGTCCCAATGGTGTATGGCACCATGAAGATCACACCCTCCTGTGTGTTACTGGAAAGTTCATATCCATAGCACAAATGAGTATAGTTGTGAAGTTTAGGTAAAGTGGCATGAGACAAAATACCAACCTGGGCAACAGAATGTCACACCCAGTCCTGTTGATCCTGCAAAGTTCTCCTTACTAACATCTTGGGGCTTGTGCCAAAATTGGGAGAGCTGCCCACAAACCAGTTAAGCAACAGCCTGACATAATCACCAAATCATATCTTATGCCACCTTCACCTTCCCTGAGTATAGCCTGTTCTACCAGCAGGACAGACAGCAGAGGTGCCAGCACAGTGTTATACAGTCAGGAGGGAAATGACCAGGGACTCCTCAGCATTGACTCTGGAGCCCAAGAACTTTCATGGCATCAGGTCAAACTTAGAAGAATCATAGAATCATTACAGTTCAGAAGGAGGCCACTTGGCCCATCGAGTCTGCACCGACCCTCTGAAAGAGCACCCTACCTAAGCCCATCTCCATTACCCAATGACCCCACGTAACCTGTTGGATGCTAAGGGACAATTTAGCATGGCCAATCCACCTAACCTGCTCATCTTTGAACTGTGGGAGGAAACCAGAGCACCCAGAGGAAACCCACCTAGACACAGGGGAAAAGTACAAACTCCAAACAGGTGGTGACTCAAGGCTAGAATTGAACCCAGGGCCCGAGCACTGTCAGGCAGCAGTGCTAACCACTATGCCACTGTGCCATCCCCCCGGGTGGTGGGGGGGGGGTCGACATGGCATGGCCAAGGAAAGTTCCATTCTCCCTCAGCTGAGGAGTCAGTACTCTTCCATATTAAAAAAGGACTGAGACTAGCAAGAATGCACTGTGGTTGGGGAACTTCAATGCCCATCACCAATAGTGGCTTAGTAACACCACTGACTGAGTTGGCCGGGTCCTGAAAAACAAATATGTCAGCTTAGACCTATGGCAGGTGGTGAAAGAACCAATGTATTGACCTCACCCCTGTATCTGCCACAGGTACATCGTCCATGACTGAACAGAAATTTCAGCTCACACCTGAGCATGAATAAGATGTTGTGGGCCACCAGTAGCAGCACAACTGTGGCCACTCACTACCTGTAATCTTAGGATTCAGCATATCACTTCATTCTACCATTACCATAAAATCAGGGGATCAATTCTGGTCCAATGAGGATCCCGGCCCTGGGTCACTATCTATGTGGAGTTTGCACATTCTCCCCATGTCTGCGTGGGTTTCGCCCCCACAACCCAAAGATGTGCAGGTTAGGTGGATTGGCCATGCTAAATTGCCCCTTAATTGGAAAAAAAAATAATTGGGTACTCTAAATTAATTTTTTTTTAATTCAGGTCCAATGAGGAGTATAGAAGAGCCAGGCATACCTAAAAATTAGGTGACAACCTGGTGAGGCTACAACATAGGCTTCATGTTTTCAAACAACAGAAGCAGCATATGCTAGGCAGAGCATAAATGATCCCACAACCAATGGAGCAGATCAATTTTCTGCAGTGACATCCAGTCATAAATGGTGATGGATAATTAAACAACTAACTAGATGCTGGATGAGGAGTTTCCACAAATATCTTCATCTTCAATAATGGGGGAAGCGCATCAAGTCCAGTAAAACAACAAGGCTGAAGCATTTTCAACCATCTTCAGCAAGAAGCGCTGAGTGGATGAACTACCTCAGCCTCCAAGATCACCAGCATCACTGATGCACTGCACAGGATATGAAGGCGCTGGATCCTGAAAAGGCTATGAGCCCTGACAACATCCAGCAACAGTACTGAGGATATGTGCCCTACCAAGCTGTTCCAGTACAGTTACAACACTGGCATTTACCCAAAAATGTGAAAAATTGCCAAGATATCTTATTCACAGGATACAGGAAAAATCCAATCCAGCCACTTCCTGGCCCTAGCAGTCTACTCTTGATCATCAGCATAAGTGAATGTTGTCATTGGCATGCTGTCAAATGGCACTGATCAACAACCTGCTCACCAATGCTCAGTCTGGGTTCCACCAAGGCCACTGAGCTCCTGGCTTCATTAAAGCATTGGTCCAAGCATGTTCAAAACAACTGAACTAAAGAGGTGTGGTGAGAATGCCTGCCCTTGACATCAAGGCAGCATTTGACCAAGTGTGGCATCAAGGAGCCCTGGCAAAACTAAATCAATGGGAATCAGGGGGGAAATGTTCCCTTGTTGTAGTCATACCTCGCACAAAAGGAAGATGTCTACTTGTTGGAGGTCAAACATCTCCATCCCAGAACGTTACTGCAAGAGTTCCTCAGGGTAGTTTCCTAGGTCGAACCACCTTCAGCTGCTTCACCAAAGACCTTTTCTCCATCATAAGGTCAGAAGTGTGGATATTCTCTGGTGATTGCACAATGTTGGGCACCATTTGCGATTCCCCAGACACTGAAGCCGTCCACATGCGAATGCAGTAAGACATGGACAACATCCAGGCTTGGGCTGACAAGTGGCAAGAAACATTCATGCCAGGCAATGACCATCTCTGACAAGAGAAAATCTAACCATCAACCCTTGACATTCAATGGCATTACCATCATTGAATCCCCCACTATCAACATCCTAGGGGTTACCATTAACCAAAAACTGAATTGGATCAGCCATGTAAATAATGTGGCTTCAAAAGCAGGTCAGAGGCTGGGAACCCTGCGGAGAATAATTCACCTCCTGACTCCACAAAGCCTGTCCACAAGGCACAGACAAGAGTGTGAAGGAAGGGCAGCATGGTGGCGCAGTGGTTAGCATTGCTGCATCACGGCGCTGAGGTCCCAGGAACGATCCCAGCTCTGGGTCACTGTCCATGTGGAGTTTGCACATTCTCCCCGTGTTTGCGTGGGTTTCGCCCCCACAACTCAAAGATGTGCAGGGTAGGTGGCTTGATCACGCTAAATTGCCCCTTAATTGGAAAAAATGAATTTAGTACTCTAAATTGAAAAAAGAGTGTGAAGGAATACTCTCAACTTGCCTGGATGAGTGCAGTTCCAACAACATTCAAGAAGCTCGACACCATCCAGGACAAAGCAGCCCACTTGATTTGCACCCCATCTACCACCTTCAACATTCACTCCCTCCACCAATGAAGCAGACGCACAGTACAATATACAAGATGCACTACAGTAACACTCCAAGGCTCTTTCGACAGTACCTTACAAATCCAGACCTTTACCACCTAGAAGGACAAGGGCAGCAGATGCATGGAAACACCACCACCACCGCAAGATCCCTTCCAAGCCACTCTCTATCCTGGCTTGGAAACATATTGCCGTTCCTTCACTGTTGCTGGGTCAAAATCCAGGAACTCCCTACCTAACAACACTGTGGATGTATTTACACCACATGGCCTGCAGAGGGACTGCAACGGTTCCAGAATACAGCGCACCGGCACCTTCTCAAAGCTATTTAACGATGGGCAATAAATGCTGGCCTAGCCAGCGGTGTCCACATTCCATGACAAATAAAAATAAATAGGGATTACACAGAAAATACTGGCCATGTCAGTGATGCTCACATCCAATAAACACACGTATTTTAAATATGCAAAGTACAAATACACTTTTTTTTAAAATTAAACCATCATTACGTTTCTAGATTTTAAAAATTCACTTCAAAATTGCCAGTCCAAGCAATTTCAGACTTGTACCAACTCAAAATAGTTAAAACCTAATCCAATCCCACAGTGCCCAAAAGTCTGCAGAGTTGAAATCTGCTCCTGACAATGGTGTCCCAACATTGGGGTGGGGGCGAAATCCAATTGGCGGAGGTGATGCTAATTGAGCATTATCGCATGGGATGCCTGTTGCAATTCAATCCAATGGAAGTCAACAGGAATGTTCGGGAGGATAATATAGAGCCGATGCACCAATGCCCCATTTGTGCTATTGTGCAATACAAATTTCTAAACTTTGCACCTGTTTGTTGGAATCCTGGAAATCTTTTTTAACTTGGTATGGAATCTTTTTATTCTCTCATAGCATCAACTTTTTCTGACCAGCAAAGCTCTGGCCATACATCCAACGATGCAAGCACAGAGCTCCTTTGTCACCAAGTTCAGTCTGAGATGCAACAGGTAGTCTAAATCTGGGTGTCCAGTTAGGTGTCACGATCTACGGGTGGAATTCTCCGACCCGCCCGGGCCGACGGAAATCCCGCCCCTGCCGTGGCCTGAATTCTCCGCCAGCCGGGAATCGGCGGGGGTGGGAACTGCGCCGCGCCAGTCGGCGGGACTCCTGCGCCGATTCTCCGTCCCGTGATGGGCCGAAGTCCCGCCGCTGTCAGGCCTCTCCCGCCGACGTAGTTTAAACCACCTCTGGTGCCGGCGGGAGCAGGCGGTGCGAGCGGGCCCCTGGGTCTGATACCGGGGGAGGGGGGGAGGGGGCCACGGTGGCCTGGCCCGCGATCGGGGCCCACCGATCGCCCGGCGGGCCTATGCCGTGGGGGCATTCTTTTTCTTCCGCCTCCGCCACAGCCTCCACCACGGCGGAGGCGGAAGAGACCCCCTCCACCACGCATGCGCCGGGATGACTTCAGCGGCCACTGACACTCCGGCGCATGCGCGGACTCACGCCGACCGGCAAAGGCCTTTTGGCCAGCCGTGGTGCCGGGGCACCAAAGACCGTTCGCGTCGGTCGGCGGGGCGCCAACCACTCCGGCGCAGGCCTAGCCCCTAAAGGTGCTGAGAATTCCGCACCTTTGGGGAGGCCGACGCCGGAGTGGTTCTTGCCACTCTGGTACGCCGGGACCCCCCGCCCCGCGGGGTAGGGGAGAATCCCGGCCTACAAGTCATACATTTCTCCCACTGAATTGGCTCATTTCAGCCATCTTTCTTTGCACTCAATCCACATGAAGCACTAGAAGCTCTTACATGTAACTTGTAACATCCTGAAAGCTTACAGAATCAATAATGTATAATATTAAAATGATCACAATCATGATTACTTTGACATCAACTAATTAGAAGAACCGTTTTAGTATATCTCAATCAGGCATTAAAGTGCTTGCCAACCTGAGAGTCGGTGCATAATACGCAGCGGCCGACTCTTAGAAACAAACTGCCATTTAATGCTGAATATTGATTAGCAGTGGGCTAGACTTCCATTCGCCCTTGGAAGGAAGTCCTGCTTTGGAACTGTCAGCCAGTCTGATTAGCTGACAGCTCTCCAATCCCTCCAGGAACAGTGCTGCAGTGGCCAGAAGAGGTACTGCAGCGCGCAGTCTGGTCCTATGTCCTGGGACCATTCCCAAGGTAAGACCCAGGGGTCTTGGAGGCAAGATAGTTGGAGATTTTCTGGATCGTCGCGGGGGGGGGGGGGGGGGGGGGGGGGGGCACGAGTACTCAGGTCCTGGAAGAGAGGGTGCCCCACATCTGAGGGGCCTTCTGATTGGAAAGCTGCCCCCTTTCCATCCGTGATTGAAAAGTGGAAAAATGGATTGTCCGCCTGAAGAGACGGACTTACAATGAAACACACAGCGCTGCTGAATGGGGCGCCAGAAAATGGGGGGGCCCATACTGAGAGGTGACTGTGATCTGAGAGCACAAATCAGAGCCTGGTATCTCTGAATTTGTCCGATGAGCCTATCAGCAGGCAATGCAGAACAATATCGAGCTGATTGGCAGACTCCCTTTTGGAGCGGGAAAACAGTTTGCCAGATGTTGAGAGGTGCTGGAGACTGAGAGCACTTCAGATAGACCTCCTGAATTGGTGGAAGGTTTCTGAACTTTGAAGGAAGCAGCAGCCAGCTTTCTAACATTCGGCCCAGTGGGCAGCCGGAGGCAAAATTGAAGTCGCCGACCTAACTTTGGGGTGCGAGGCGGCAAAGCTTTAAGCGAGGTGAGGTGGTGGTGCTAGCCAACGGCCATTGAGGGGAGCAGCAGGTAGACGCTTGACCTCTGGGCCAGGGATGAGGAAGGCTGGTGGGAAACCACCCAAAGGATAGAGGCCAGACAAAGCCATCAGCCAGGCGGCCAGGCAGGAGCACACACGTGGTCACAGAGGTTTGAGCCCTGGCCACCAAGCCAGGGCCAAGACGTGAGCAGTCAGGAGGTGCGAAGGTCAGCCAAGCACCAGCATCATGGTTCTTGGGGGGGTATCAGTCAGTGGGACGACTCAAGCAGAGGCCAGGGTTAAGAATGAGAGGGCTGTGCATCAATCACACCAGATAGTGAATACAGGAGAGCAGAAGCCAGGCCAGATAGCCAGCAGCAGCAGCCAGGAGCACACAAAGTTGTTGGGGCTCAAGGCTGGGTCACGCAAGCAATGGTTGTGAGCAGTTGGGAGGTGCGGGAGCCAGGCGGATGGCAGTGTTCTGGTTTTCAGAGAGCAGCAGGGTGACTTGACCAGAGGCCACGGCTGAGAGCGAGAAGCTGGGCGGGGCTGACTTGACCAGAGGCCACGGCTGAGAGCGAGAAGGCTGGGCTTTGGAATATTGACTTGGAATTCCACTATTCTTAATTCAAAACAAATGATCCAGTTGCTGCTGTCCACAAAGCAACAGCACCGTCTGTGCTGTGATCCAATTCCATGAATTCTCCTATTTGAGATTCTGTAGGGAAAAGATTTAATGGGACATTCTGCCTTGATACTTTGATAAAGACCTTTCAGTTTTATGTCAAGGTGTGATGACGTTTCCAGAGTCAATTAATCTGCAGTTCCAGCCGCTAGGGGGTAGCTACACCAGGTTCTAGGGGCGGTTTAGTTATCTTGAGAGGAGCTGGAGGACCCAACTTTTGAAACCGTCAGGAACTAACATTCCTGATCCACCATTTTTAATGTTGGCCGTTTGATCTTCGATCGGTGATTGTATTATTTTGAATTCACACTGATTGTTGAGGCCGTTGATTTTCAAATTGGCTCTCTGTTCCTTGCAGTTCAAAGGGGGATTTTGTGTGCTGGCTTTTGCCCAGAGACTCCACTGTTTAAATAGCAAGAGGAATTTTCATTTTTTGGGACATCGAGAATTTTGTCGATTGGCAGTCAAAGCTAGATTCTACTGCCAGGCAGTTGACAGGAAATTCCAGTATTGTTTCTGTCCTTGTTTCTTCCCCAACAAACAATCCATCCTCTTGGGGGTTGGGATGCAATCCCATTTGGCATTCCTCAAGTTTGCTGTTGGAAGGGGATCCCCGTGGTTTTGTTTCTGCTGGGAGCTCCATTACTTCAGCATTCACCAAATGACATTCAACTGGTGTGGACCCAGCTTGAGAGTCAATAATAGGCGGCTCAGGCCATTCGGACATTTGAACTGGAAGGTTTGTTTCGTAATATTGAAAATCTTGGGAATAATTAGAGTTTAAATGCGCACAGTCTCTTTGCATGATGATGCAGTGGGGGTGTATTTTTGTCATGGCGTTTTGAAACCTGACTGAATTGGTCGCTGTTTCTGCTGTGCACATTATGGAGGCCAGTTCTTCTTCTGGAGCTCTGTTGGAGTTCTGGACATGTGCAGTTTGCTCGTTTTTAGTGGATTGTCTCTTGAAACCTGTACTTGGCACACCTTTACAGAGTCGCTCGCAATGTTGGTGCAGAACTATCAACACTTGTTTTGCAAGTTGAAGTTACTGCCTTTTGGATGGATGGATTCCCCAACACACTCAGTATAGGTCTTCAGAAAGTCTCCTCTTTTCTGGACAAAGAACGGAATCTTGCCAGAGAATTACAAAGCGACTGATATTAGATTTGGACTGGATATTCCACTTCAATGGAGTATTTGCTCCTACGCTGGACCTTTTCTGGCTCATTCTGGCCTGTGCTGTGCTGCAGTCATATCATCAGCTGATTTCTCCACCCCGTTGCTCATCAGCTAGTTTACTCACCTCAAGACATACAGCTCGGAATATTTAAAAAAGAATGTTTATAAATTTAGAGTACCCAATTAATTTTTGCCAATTAAGGGGCAATTTAGCGTGGCCAATCCACTTACCCTGCACATCTTTGGGTTGTGGGGGGCGAAACCCACGCAGACACGGGGAGAATGTGCAAACTCCACACGGACAGTGACCCAGAGCCGGGATCGAACCTGGGACCTCGGCGCCGTCCACTGCGCCACCGTGCTGCCCTTCACCTCAGAATATTGACCATCTCTACAGTAATACTGCCTAATAGGTAAGCTTGGATATCAATTTATCAATTACGGTACAGGCTTCTTGTCATAAGTTAAGGAGCACTACAACAGTTAAGCAGCGATTTTGGGTTTCTGTGCCTTGCACTGTGTGAGCTGAGGGTGGGGAGGGTCAGGACGGCATTGATGTCATTGGGGGAAGGGCTTAATGTCATTGGTGGTGGGGCTTTACATCATTAGGGGAGGGCTGCCATGTCACCAGAGGGTGGGGTGTGATGCAGGGGCCCTGCAATGAAAGAGAACACGGACCCCCAAAAGTGTAACTCCGCCTCTGCCCACCTGCCCATTTGGCTCATGCGACAACCCAAAAACCACACGGCAACGTAATATTCCAGGTAATAGGGCAAGTAATCCCTTCAGTTAGCTCCATAATTGTCAGTGGGTATGCCTGCTGACCGAAATATCATCGCAATATGCGCCCAACGTCATTACATGCTATTTTATGCTCTTCCAGGTTGGATGCGCACCTTGCTGGAACACGCAAGACTTTGCCAATATTTCAATCTTAAACTAGGCAATGTATGACAAATGCTTCTCCATTGTTTAATGGCCTCGTCATTGACACGAGGAACCACCTGACCTCTATTAAAACGCTCTATCTCACTGTGTAGAGCAAGGCAGGGCTTTGCCCTCTTCCTTAGAGTGAGTAGGCCGAGGGGCATTATGAGGCTGTGCTAATTGTGCAGCTCCAAGTTGCCAGTTTAGTTGGGATATGTGGAGGTGGCATCTGGACAACCAATTGGGTAGTTGCTTTTCATGTTTTCTAATCGATTTTCGTGGACCATCTGTCTTTTGTCAGTACTATTCTGGCCAGCTACCAGAAGCGGTGCATGTTCAGGAATATTTCTTCCTCCATGTTTTATCTCTGTCCTGTGAGTAATGTGCCTGGCACTTGATGGTTTCCTATAACAGCATTTGGTAACTCCAGGCACATGAGCATTATCGTCTGTGATCCAAGTCATCATTAGAATCTGTTCCCCACCAACAAGACTAGAATAATTCTGACAAAGGCTTTGAATCAGTTTGTGACAACTACTTCAAAAATGTGTTCCTGTTAATCAGTGAGTTTACCAAATAAAGACTAAATTCATGCTTGATTCAATCTTCTTCAGTTCTCTGCCTGAGGGCAAGTCCTTTGGTATTTGGAACAACAAGGTAAAGTGCTATGACTATTTTTATTGTTGGTAGGATGTGGACACAGGCCATGAGTCAGCTGGAACAAGGATTGAACCCTGTAATGTTCCTGTTAATTTGATCCATGTGATCACCGTGAAACTGAGTTAACCAGACCCTCCCACTGAGAATGTTTTTCACCCAGAGTGTGGTGGGGAGTCTGGAATGAAAGGGTGGGAGAGAGAGCGAGAAACGCGTATGGAAAAAGTTTCAAGTATAATTTCGGGCACGATTGCAGAGGTGTTTCCGGATGGCTGCGCTGGCAAGATTGCAGCCCATATTTAACAGCACTTAGTGCTGGAAATGAGCTCCACGTGTTTCTCGGCATTAATGGCTGTCTCGCCATCTGATCTGATTCGCTAAACTCGCATCTCAGCGTCTTACCCCTAACAAGGAAGAGCTACTTTAAAACACTCCCTCACCACTTACACCCGGTCAACACACAAGCATGGCAGGGCGCAGACCTGCTCCTTGCTTTGGGATACCGACCTGGCCAGGTTCAGGACCCAGTGGAAGGGGGACGGGACATCCTGGGTGGGATTCTCCGAAATGGAGACAGAGTGTCCACGCCGTTGTGAACGCCGTCGCTTTTCACAACGGCAAGAAACAGGCACGGACACTACCGATTCTGGCCCCCTACGGCGCTGGAACGGTACGCCGCTCCAGCCTCCCTTCCTAGCACGCATGCGCAGTGGCGCCGCACCAACCCGTGTATGCACAGTATCGCCGCGACAACCTGCGCATGCTTGGGGGAACTTCCTCAACACGCCGAACCCGACGCAACATGGCGTGAGGGTTCAGGGGCTGGTCGCATAACAAAATAGTGCCGGGCTGGAGAGGCCGGCCCGCCGATCGATGGGCCCCAATCGTGGGCCAGACCCCATCAGAGGCCCCCCCCCCCAAGCTGGTGAAGGAGTCCCCCACACCCCCACAGGCCAGCCCCCCGACCCTGCGCACAGTGTTCCCGCCACTGCGAGCAGGTGTGGATTGCGCTGGTGGGACTCTGCCATTTCCGCACGGCCGCTTGGCCCATCAAGGCTGGAGAATCGGCAGCCCGACAGCGGACCATGGCCAGCGCGCGCCCAATGTGCCGGCGCAAATTCTCCACTCCTTGGAGAATCGTGTGCCGGCGTCGGGGCGGCATGGCGCAGTTGCGGCGATTCTCCGACCCGGCACGGGGCTCGGAGAATCCTGCCCCCTGTTGCCCTGGGGGGGGGGCGGGGGAAATCAGCAGCAGGGCCACCAATGCCACCTGGGAGACAGTGGCAGCAGCCGTCAGTGTGGGCTGCATGAGCAGGAGGACCGCCATACATTGTCGGAAGGAGACAAACGATCTCCATCAAGCTGCAAAGGTACGTTTTGTTTCCAATTAAGGGGTAATTTAGTGTGGCCAATCCATCTACACTGCACATCTTTTTGGGTTGTGGGGGTGAGACCCACGCAAACATTGGGGGGTGGGGGGGAGAAATGTGCAAACTCTACACAGTCAAAGGCCCAACGCCAGGATCGAACCCGGTTCTCGGCGTAGTGAGGCAGCAGTGCTAACCACTGCAGCACCATGCTCTGCTGCAAAAGTACGTTACCACCTCTCTCGTGGCATCAGCTCCACCTGCCCCCCCACAAATCACTGGCTGACACCTCACACCCTCCCCATTTCCGGTGTTGTGCCTCAGCATCCCTTGACTCCCACGAGCACAACCCCTTCATATCCAATTGCGGTCCCCACGCATGCCACCTGCCATAGCCCCGCCTCCGATCCATCAAGCATGTGACTCACAATGCCCTCATTTTGTTTCGGCAGACTAAGTTGGCCCATAAGTTGGGCGACACAGTAGCACAGTGGTTAGCACTGGGTCTTCACAGCACCATGGTCGATTCCCCGCTGGGTGACTGTCTGCACGTTCTCCCCATGTCTGCGTGGGTTTCCTCCGGTGCTCCGGTTTCCTCCCACAGTCCAAAGTCATGCAGGTTAGGTGGATTGGCAATGCTAAATTGCCCTTAGTGTCGAAAAAGGTTAGGAGGGGTTATTGGGTTCGGGTACAGGGTGGAAGTGAGGGCTTGTGGGTTGGTGCAGACCCGATGGGCCAAATGGCCTCCTTCTGCACTGTCTGTTCTGTATAATAGCTGTAAAAGGGCCAAGACAGGAGGCAGAACACCACAGATCATAGTTCTCACCCACTGTGATAAACAAGCCCTGGAGATCGCGGGGATGGCTGGGGAGAGAGCAATCATCGACCGCAATGTTGGCCTGCGCGCAGAGGTGAGGATCCACTGACCCTTTACCCAGATGACCTGTCTCAAGTGAGTTGTTCATGTCAGATAAATTCATCCATTCTTCTCACTGACACCATGTCCATTCTCTCGCAGGATCTCCATCTGATGGAGCTGGGCCATCCAGAATCGTCCCCACCGCTGCCACCTAAGAGAGCACCTTGGAGCAGAGCTCCATTGAGATCACTGGCGAGGCGCCACAAATATCACCCCCACCTTCCACCAATGCAGAGATTAATGGACAGGCTTCTGGGGCACAATCTGGTGAGCACCACAAAGTTGCTGATGCACATCAGGGGGAGGCAACAACATCCAAAGGGGTCAGCAGTCGGAGGTCTGCTGCATCCCAGGGCTCAGCTGAATCCCAGTCAGATGCCAAACCTCTGGACAAGGTCCTCCCAGAGCTAATGGAGATGCTAGGACAAAGCTGAGAGATTCAGGAGGGTATGTCAGCGGCACTCTGGTGGGTGCTTAGCTGAATCAAGGAGTCCCAAAGGTTTTTGGGCGCAGGAGATGATGTCGGCAATGTGTGGTACCAAGATTAACACTGCTAGGGTGGCGACCACAGTGGAAAGCTTGGAGCATAAGGTCAGTGGCTTGAGCGCTGGTGTCCAAGGCATGGCTCACTCAGTGTTGACCATGGCGGAGGGCCTCGATATCATGTCCCAGGCACTGACAGTCGTGTCCCAGACAGAGAGGGACATTGCTTAAGGAATGCAGAGCATGGCAGAGTCACAGAGGAGCATTGCTGAGGGAGTCGACACCATAGTGCGGAGAATGGGGAAGCGCCAGGATCGGTGGAGCCGGAAAACACAGAGACCTCTGGAGCTCACTCCATCTGCCTCTCCATCCCATAAAGACCTCCAGCACCCAAGGGCACAGTCAGTGAGGAGGAAGCGCTGGAGGCCAACATGGGGCCTGCCACCAGGGAGACGACAGTAGTGTACAATTCCTTTGATTCCCCCCTCCTGACACCAGATCATCTCAAAGGCAGCGGGCAGAACAGGGTGGCACAGCGACATCAGTGACACCGATAAGCCAGCCCAGGCTCTCTGGCTCCAGGCCCTCCAGAGGACATCCGTCAAAGGCATCAAAGGCCATAAAAAGCAGCAGGCTGTCCCTACCTCTGATGTGTATCCTGAGGACACATCTGGATTTAGCTAGACCATGTAAGATCAAGAAGGTTTTGGGTCAGAATGGGCACTGTGGCCGGTGGGGGAGCGGTGTTGGGGGGGGGTTTGCAATCTGTAGCTAGGGGCAATGGCATGTCAAATGTGCACTATTAAATCATGTTCCATTTGATTCATGAGAGACTGGAGGTAGGAATGCTGGGATAACATTCCCACTGTATTTGTATTTTTGCCCTCACTCATTCTCCAGTTAGTGAAAACATGGAAAAGAAATCGCTAGCAGGAAGGCTAAAAAATGAAAAGGTTATACTAATGCCACTTGGGTTCTCAAGCGACACCATTGCTGCTCGTCATGCTTTGTTTTTGAGACAGAAATGTACGTCAGCAACACACAAGGCTGGCCGGTGGGACCTCCCTGCTACAGGTGGCAGCTAATTAGGGTAGGTACCACCGGGCTGTTGTCCTGTTCAGGAGAACTGCCCACCCACGCGGGTTGCTGACCCAATCTGATGGTTGGCAGCTGAGGCAGGGGCGCTGCAGCTTACAGCAGATATTTATTTTCAAAAACATAAAAAACAATATTGTTGGAGGATAAATCCCTCTAAGGAAAGCACTGTAGCTGTGGGGGCTGCATTGTCTGCTCATGGACCACCCAAACTGCGACTGGTAGCTCTGCAGTCAGCCAAATGCTGACAGCCTGGTAAAACGACCATTTAGTAGGCCTATTTCACAGATTCCAGTGCAACACAAACTAAGGTCAGGGTGCTGCAGGGAAGCTCAGTATTCTGTCTCACGAGCACAGATTGCTGGCAACTTAGTTCAGGTGTTCCTCCAGAGCCTCACATCAGTCTGGCAATATATCCTCCAACAGGTTACAAAGAGTGCAGGACACCCTGGGGAATGGCAGTGGCTTCATGCAGTATGAACCTGTGTTTCTCTCTGCGGGTGACAGCCATTCATACTCCCACCCCTCCCACTCTGCCAGTGCCCTGTCAGCCAGTTAGCCAAGATTGCTGTCTCCCATGCTAAGATGGCACAGACTCAAACTGAACCTTCCGTGTCCAGAGCTGTGAGAGGCTGACCTGCAAGTCCATCTGCAGTGTCCTCCATTGAAGGTCAGCAACTTTCCATCGGCCATGGCGCGGCCACTTGGATGGCATTACATAGGAACACCACGACAGGCAAAGACACATTGGAGGCAGTCACTAAGGAAACACACAAGGCTTGATTATTTTTTCCTGTATTTATATTGTGATAATGAGTCTATAAATTTGGATTGGAATGCACATTTTGTTGTTTTTTTTATAGTGTTATGTAATGGTGATAGAGGAAAGGTAAGGAGTGAGATGATTGTGCATGGTGAGGTGTGGTTGAGATTACCCATCAGTGATATCATGATGAGTTTGGGCACAAGAAGGCTGTCTACATTATAGTTGCCTTTCCTGATTTGATTTTGATCTTTGATTTGATTTGATTTATTGTCACATGTACCGAAGTACAGCGAAAAGTATTTTTCTGCGGCCGAGGGAACGTATACAGTACGTACATAGTAGACACAAGAATAATCAGCAGGGAACATTGACAAATGGTACATCAACAAACAGTGATTGGTTACAGTGCGGAACAAGGGGCCAAACAAAGCAAATACATGAGCAAGTGCAGCATAGGGCGTCGTGAATAGTGTTCTTACAGAGAACAGATCAGTCCGAAGGGAAGTTGTTGAAGAGTCTTGTAGCTGTGGGGAAGAAGCTGTTCCTAAGTCTGGATGTGCGGGTCTTCAGACTTCTGTAACTTCTGCCTGATGGAAGGGTCTGGAAGAAGGCAATGCCTGGGTGGGAGAGGTCTCTGATAATGCTGTCTACCTTTCTGAGGCAGCGGGAGGTGTATACAGAATCAATGTGCGGGTGGCAAGGTTGTGTGATGCGTTAGGATGTGTTCACCACAATCCTCTTCTTATATGCCCACTCCCTGTTGCACTTCCTCCTCGCCTACACCTCAGCTTCTTGTCTGACAAGGGTTGTTCCTCAGCATGGTTAGTTTTGATATCCTCTCCACTGAGCACTGCAGGGTCACTGCTGATAGCTCTGTTGTGCGGCGCAACAGACGGGCACTGCGCACTGTTGCCCGCCCGCAACCACATTCTTCATTGTTTCCATCCGTTATTATTCCACCTCCTGATACCTCAACCACGAGGCCACCAGTCGGGCTTCAATCCTATCAAGGTGCCGTCGTCCTGCCAAATGGTGTGTTGAAGGTGCAGAGCCTTCTGCTGGACTCATCCAGCTGGATTTGCCAGAATCCCTGTGATGCATCTAACTTTGTGAAAAACCGGGCGTGTGCCATCTCACTTGTCAGTTCCTCCTGCTTCGGGATGGGGTAGTGTTTCCGCATTATATTCTGGTTGAGATCTTTGGGTTCAATATAGATGCGCAGCTCACCTGAAGGTTTTTTTGCACATACCATCTAGCTGACTCAGTCAGTCGGTTCCTTAACTTTAGAAATGATGCCCTGGTCCTGAAGATCCTTGAGCTGTGCCTTCAGGCGCTCCCTCAATGGAGCCGGGACCCGGCGTGGTGCATGGACCACAGGCGTGGCATCAGACCGTAACAGGATCTTGCACCGATATGGCAGAGTGCCCATCCCATCGAACACATCAGGATACTGAGCCAGGATGTCGTCAATGCCGGCTTGAAGATCCTCGTTGGGGGAGGTCATTGTGTAGACCCGCTGCACAAGGTGTAGCTGCTTGCATGCGTGTGCGCCGAGAAAGGAGGCCCTGTCTGGCTTGATGATCTCAAACCGTAGCCTTGCGTGATCGCTCTTGTTGGAGACGAGCAGATGGCAGGATCCCAGTGCTGTGATGGCATTGCCGTTATAGTGCAGGAGTTGGCAGACTGCTGGAAGGAGCTTGGGTGGCTTCTTGATGCGGTTGAAATCCGTCTGTGAAAGGAGATTGGCAGAAGCACCTGTATCCAGCTTGAACTGGATAGAGCATTGATTTACTTGCAGCACCACACGCCATTCGTCCACAGAATCCACAGTGAGGATGGGCAGGCGTTGTAATGATTTTGGTGAGGTATGTTCACATGTGGTAATGATGCCCACATGGTAGGAGGACTCCAGGCAATCGTCCTCTGGGTCCGTTGTCCTGCCAAGATCAGAATCCTGTAAACCTTGCTGTACACTCCGAACGCGTCTGCGTTGGAATTGGGAGCGCTGGCCCTTGACTGATGGTGCAGACCTGCACAAGGCTGCATAGCGTCCAGGCTTTCCGCAATTTAAACATCGTCTGCCTCTTGCAGGCCAGTGTTTCTTTAAGTGGGCGGTGCCGCAGTTCAGGCACGTCATGACGCTCCTTGCGTCGTCGCACCTGCGCAGTGCGGTCGGCAGATTTTCGCACCTGCGCAGAGTGGTAATCGGCCGCTTCATCGGCCTAGTCACATCGCGCATGCGTGGGACTCCAGGAAGAGCGCGCAAAATGGCTGCTTTCATCAAGGCTGAGATGCTGCATCCGGGAAATGGCCTGCACACTCTCAGCCTTGTGGGAGGCATGTTTCTCCTTTTCAGCTGATTTATATTGGAAATACCGGTTTTTAGCGTGCTCATGCTCACAACTGGCAGGGTCATATGCCTGATTTTTAAAAGCTGCTCTCTCAGAGGATCAGAGTAAACTCTGAAAACGATCTGGTTCCTGGTCATGGAGTCAGCAATATCACCAAAGTTGCAGGATAGCGCTAGTCGACGGAGATTAGTTCGGAAGGAGTTGAAAGATTCATCTTTACCTTGGAGGCATTGTTTGAACATATAGCGCTCAAAGATTTCATTGGTGTCCACTTTACAATGACTATCAAACTTGTCCAGGACGGTCTGAAACTTTGTCTTGTCCTGGCCTTCGGTGAAGTTCAGCGAGGTGAAGAGTTGGATGGCTTGATCCCCCGCAGTTGAGAGGAGAAGGAGAAGACACACCCTCGAGGTAATAAGGCTTTGATGTACAGCAGAAACCTTTGCTTGAAAGTCCGCCAGTTGGCACTGAGATTGCCGGAGGTCCGGAACTGTTGAGGAGCCTTGATCTTCTCCATGGTGCCGGGATACATTTGCTGGTCATCACGGAACAGATGAAGGTAAATTACCTAGGGATTGCAGTCACCTGGTACCATGTCGTGTTCAGCACAGTAAGATAACACGGGCTGCAACTGGATGCAGCTTTACCTGAGAGATACTCCACACCTTGAAGTTAGTTCAATATGATTTATTGAACCTGTCAGATAGTTAGCTCAATCCTCTGAGAGTTCAACTCTCTGCTAACCTAGTGTGATTAATCTGTCTGACTGAACCAGACTAGCTCTTAGCCACGTACTGTAGGAGCTATATGATATGTACACCCTGACTCACACTGTAGATGTCACCAGTGGAAAGAGGCGGAGTGTTCGTGCCTCGTGCCTTTTATAGTGGGAAACCACCCCCAAGTGTTCTGCCTGCTGATTGGCGATGTCCTGTTCTCTGTATTCATTAGCTGCCTGTTTGTATCTCATTATGCCCATGTGTGCATGACAGGTGAAGTCTGTAATCCATGCAAACCCAGGTGTTTGTTCCAAGATGGAATGAGATTAAGTTAACTGTTTGTTCAAAGAAAGTCAGTAGCCTCCTTTATGGACTAATGTACTGCAATCTGTGAGATGCTGCTTGTATCTCCAGCAGCAGCTTGGAAGATGTCAAATGTATAAAATTTAAAAACCACAAGTCACATTACCTTGGACAACGTGGTCCTTGCCCTGCTTTGAGGTTGCAGCAGTTGGCAGATTTCAGTCACAACCTTTTCAATAAAGAAGACATCTCATGCATTTGTCCTCGCTGAAATTGAGGAAAAGAATTGCTCCTTAAAGAACTTTGATGGATATGACAATCTGCTGAGAGTACATCGTCCCTCTACAAGAAGACCTGCTCTGCATAGGTCTCTTCATTGTTAGAACAATGGTCAATTCTAGGAAAAAGGCCTGTCAACCACCTTGTTTGGAAGCAACGTTTAGCACAACTTTTAAATAAAAACACTACTTCAGCACCAGCAAGAGCATTTTTCATAGATTATTGAAACATTAGATTAGACACTGATCGGAAAGCTTTAAAAATGCCTGCAATTGCATCAGAATTCAGAAGAAATAATCCAGTCACCAACCTGCAATTAGTTCATAGAACATAGAACAGTACAGCACAGAACAGGCCCTTCGGCCCTCAATGTTGTGCCAAGCCATGATCACCCTACTCAAACCCACGTATCCACCCTATACCCGTAACCCAACAACCCCCCCCCTTAACCTTACTTTTTTATTAGGACACTACGGGCAATTTAGCATGGCCAATCCACCTAACCCGCACATCTTTGGACTGTGGGAGGAAACCGGAGCACCCGGAGGAAACCCACGCACACAGGGGGAGGACGTGCAGACTCCACACAGACAGTGACCCCGCTGGGAATCGAACCTGGGACCCTGGAGCTGTGAAGCATTTATGCTAACCACCATGCTACCCTGCTGCCCTCGAGTCCATACGACTTTTCTTCAGAGTACAGCACCCTATTTTATACTTTTTCGTAGACTATTGAAACATTAGATTAGACATTGACCGGAAAGTTTCAAAAATGCCTGCAATTGCATCAGAATTCAGAAGAAATAATCCAGCCACCAACCTGCAAGTAGTTCATGATCCTTTTTAATTAGTGCTGGTGGTACGGTTGACCATGCCATTGAGCATGCGTAGTTGAATATGACTCTCAATGGCATAGTCAACCGTATCACCAGCACTAATTAAAAAGGATCATGAACTACTTGCAGGTTGGTGGCTGGATTATTTCTTCTGAATTCTGATGCAATTGCAGGCATTTTTGAAGCTTTCCGGTCAATGTCTAATCTAATGTTTCAATAGTCTACGAAAAAGTATAAAATAGGGGGCTGTACTCTGAAGAAAAGTCGTATGGACTCGAAATGTTAACCGGTGTTTCTCCCTCCACAGATATCGCCAGACTGTTCTAGTATTTTCTGTTTTTAAAAAATATATGGACAGTTTGGAGCGTGGCAGTCGACAATGGTGATGTTGGTGTCAAATCTGAGGTGCACACTGATTAACAGTATAATTGGCCTATGATCAGCAGCAAGCAGTTTTCAGTGCACGGTTGGACCTACCCCTTTACCAAGATGGCATCTTGTGAATTTCCTGTCAGAAGGTGCCATTTGAAAATATTAAGCAGCCCCATAGTGCCTAAAGAATGAGTGCTATGGGACTTAATTTCTCCTCCTGGTGTGCTCAACATCTGCAAGCGCTTTTTAAATTTCCTTTCGGGGAATGTATTCATTCTGAAATGTACTTGTTCCAGTGTGATTTATAATCTTCCAGGGTTATACAAATGCCTGATATGATCATAAGGCCTTGGTGTTACAGATAGACCCTAAACATTTCTGAAACCTGGCAATTGCACTCCAACCTAACAATGTATTGCTTGGCAGTTCAAGGTATTTTAAAATGGACAGGGGAGAAAATTATCCACAAATCACACCTGCAATAGGTTAGTGGTGTTAATGGCAGACTTTAGAAACATTATCTCGGTTTGAAGAAACTGCAGCTTCAAACGAAACAAGTATAAACCTTTGTAATATTCGAGCAAGAGGGTGGAGTTGTTAGCTTGTCTTTGTTAATTAAAACAATATGACTCGGCAGCACGGTAGCATGGTGGTTAGCATAAATGCTTCACAGCTCCAGGGTCCCAGGTTCGATTCCCGGCTGGGTCACTGTCTGTGCGGAGTCTGCACGTACTCCCCGTGTGTGCGTGGGTTTCCTCCAGGTGCTCCGGTTTCCTCCCACAGTCCAAAGATGTGCGGGTTAGGTGGATTGGCCATGCTAAATTGCCCGTAGTGTCCTAAAAAGTAAGGTTAAGGGGGGGTTATTGGGTTACGGGTATAGGGTGGATACGTGGGTTTAAGTAGGGTGATCATGGCTCGGCACAACATCGAGGGCCGAAGGGCCTGTTCTGTGCTGTACTGTTCTAAGGTCATGCAAAACTGGTTTTAGCATTTATCACAGGCTGTCTTGAATGTTTTTTTGCCATATCAATTCATCACCGAAAACAAAATAATCAATATGGTTATGGCTGTTCAAAGAGAAAAGATTTGCAGTTATACAGTAAGCTGATGAATTTGTTGTGCATTTCCAGCATTCTGTATTCTTAATTTGCTGTATTTGCCATTCATGGTTTAGCTCACTGGGCTAAATCACTGGCTTTTAAAGCAGACCAAGCAGGCCAGCAGCATGGTTCGATTCCCGTACCAGCCTCCCCGGACAGGCGCCGGAATGTGGCGACTAGGGGCTTTTCACAGTAACTTCATTGAAGCCTACTCGTGACAATAAGCGATTTTCATTCATTTCATTTCACCTTTTAAGATGAACAGGTTATTAGACCTACATTAAATATGAATTCATTTTTTTCTTTTATGTACTCACTTGACTTTAGGAGGACGGATCCTGAAACAATTGGATTTCAGTTTGAAATCACTAGCTTGAAACATAATTGAACAATACCTTACAAAAGTGCTAGATATTGAAATACTGGAGGAAATGCAGAAAAGATTTCCAAGGATGCTGCCAGAGTCAACAGGATGTAACTACTGGTAAAGAAGGAGAGTCAGGGGCTGGTTTAGCTCACTCAGCTAAATCGCTGGCTTTTAAAGCAGACCAAGCAGGCCAGCAGCACGGTTCGATTCCCGTACCAGCCTCCCCGGACAGGCGCCGGAATGTGGCGACTAGGGGCTTTTCACAGTAACTTCATTGAAGCCTACTCGTGACAATAAAGCGATTTTCATTTCATTTTCAAGTAAAGGGAAAGAAGACTAACAAATGGAATAATTGCCAAAAGAAACTGAAGCAAGTTGAAGAGAATGTTTTTTTAAACACAATGATTTTTCATGGGGTGGGATTTTCTGGCTGTTCATGTTGGCGGGAGCTCACGGTCCTGCTGACGGCATCCCCCCCCCCCCCCCCCCCCCGCCCGCAGGTTTTGCGGCAGCGAAGGGTGCGTTCAACATGAAACCCCTCTCACCAAAAAATCCTTTTTTCTGCATTGGTAAGCACGGAAAAAAGGATCAAGGGAAGTTTTGTTTCTGAGCATCAGAAACAAATGATGGTTTAATCAACCAACTGCAGTTGAAGAGATGATTGCCACAGTTGGCTGGACAATCATGACAGCAACACACGGTGGCACAGTGGTGAGCACTGCTGCCTCACAGTGCCTGGGAACCAGGTTCTATTCCGGCCTTGTGTGACTGTGTGGAGTTTGCACCTTCTCTCTGTTATTTGCGTGGGCTGCCTCTGGGTGTTCCGGTTTCCTCCCACAGTCTAAAGATGTGCAGGTTAGGTGGATTGGCCATGATAAATTGCCCCTTACTGTCCAAAGGTTACTTGGGGTTATGGAGTTACGGGGATAGGGATGGGGGAGTGGGCCTAACTAGAATGCTCTTTCTAGAATTCTATTAAGAGTGTATTTGAGAAGGATGAATTTTCCAAAGATTACAACCATCATAAACAGAAGTAATTCTAGATTAGAGAAAACAATCCAGATGACAGCTGCCAATCAACCACAAAGCTTGCTATACAGCCAATGTTGTATCCTGAAGAAGCTTTGATAATGGCATTGCAAAACAGTTTGCTTCTTAAGTATTTCATATCTCGAATTATTACTGTCTAAATGGCATTATAATCTGATATTAGCAAGCAATTTGAACATGATGGCTAAAGGACGCACGGTGGTGCAGTGGTTAGCACTGCTGCCTCACAACGCTGAGGACCCGAGTTCGATCCCACCCCTGGGTCACTGTCTGTGTGGAGTTTGCACATTCTCCCCATGTCTGCGTGCATCACACCCCCACAATCCAAAAAATAAAAAGTGTAGGGTAGGTGGATTGGCCACGCTAAATTTTCCCCTAATTGGAAAAAAAAGAATTGGATGCTCTAGATTTATTAAAACAAGAACATGATGACAAAGCAGAAATTTGATTTTGTTTCATGCTTGCTCTCAGTCTGTGAAATAGTCTGAGCAGAATAGAGAGATATGTTAACATTAGTATGAGGAAATACATCGTTATGCTGATGGGCTGATCTTGATGCAGTTTTGCATGCTGCTTTTTAAGTATATACACAAGTCCATCAAGCAGCAAAATAACGTAAAATCCAAAATATGTTGAGTTGAATTTTACAGCCCCTCCCAACAGCAGGACTTTCCAGTCCCGCCAAAGTGGGATGGGGCCGTAATACTCCGCCCAGATGTGTAATGTTAAAGGATATCTGGGACGTTTATAATGAGGGTTGAGTAAAGCAACTTTTCTTTAACTTTACATGCATAGCAAAGAAGTGTCCCAGGAAACAGGATTGATATAGTGGGAGGCTTGAAATAACATAATTCAATAACAGAGAGATCATGTTATCTATCTCCTGGCAGGGCTGTAGTGCAAATATTAATGGTTTACACTGGCTGTTTGGGATTATTTAGAGTGATAGAGCTTTTACAGCACGGAAAGAGGCCATTCAGCCCATCACCTCCGTGCTGGCCGTTAAGCACCTATTTATTTATTCAAGTCCTTTAAACTGTAATCCAAACCGCACACTGGATGTTGACACTTCTTTCCTGTGACTGATGCTCCCAGAGGTATTATGCAGAGGTAAAAGAACATCCGAATAAGGGAGAATATATATCTCATCTTCTGTCTTTCAAGGACAACTAAACTGACCAACAAAGTCGGAATGCCATCCTGCCATCTCACATAAGCTTTGAAGCTTAATAATCATCAAATTGATGCAAGTAGGAACATACAGCTTTACAATTCTCTGCAGAAAATGTCTGGATCAGGTGTTTGATAATTATTTATATGTGTGTTTTTCTTTTGCTGCCAATCTATTTAAGGCTAACCCATTATTAACCCTGACAGGAAGTTGCCAAAATTGATAGAGCTTTGCAAAGTACTTGTGAAAGATGAACTCTGTGAGCTAGTCATAACGAATACTGTGTTCTCAAACTGGTTAAACACACTGGTTTCTATCTGATCGACCTTTCTCCCTGATCCAGGTATGTACAAAACAAAGACAGGCACATGTAAATTCATTTCTGAACCACATCAGTTCTCATCCACTCTCCTCAGTATTGTGGCAGAATTCATTTCTCTCACAGAGCTCAGGCAAGATAAATTGTTGGAGCTTATCATCACAAGCCCTCAATTACAGCCCATCATATCAAAAATAATTCCTTGGAACATGGTTGCACAGAAGGAATAACCATAAGAAATCTTTCTGCTGTGTTATCTGAATATGATGAAATAATTTAAATCTGATTATTTTGATATTTTAAAGATTTATTTTTTGATCATTCTATTGTTTCTCGTGTTTGAAATCAAAGAATGATTTTTAATCATGTATCCATGCAATTAAATATTTTGTCATCCATGCAATTAAATATTTTGTCCAAGGTTGTATTTATTTTTAACAAAGCCCATGTTATACAGGCATACTCTGTAGTCCATGTTAACTAGCTGTGATAGCTTCAGATTGTCTACAGTAAAACCTGGTCTTAAAATGACATTTTATAAACCTGGTCTTAAAATGACATTTTATAAAGCCCTTCAACAGTTGTTCGGTATAAATGACCATTAAACATTTTGTGATAGGCAGTTAAATCAGATAACCTTTCAAAATGCATTAATCAGATAACCTTCCAAAATGCATTTATAGTTCTAAAAATCACAAAATAAAATCATACTTATTTAAAAGAAAGCAACTCTACAAAATGATGAAACAGTTGTTAAATGAAAGGCAGCTGCTATGAGCTGTTGTTGAGGGAAAAGACCTATTGATAAGGTTTCAATCCACAGTGAACAATGTGCTCTACAGAAAGGAAAGGAAATCTTACCAAAGGATTGAATGCAGGTCTCGATTAGGTCATCCAAGCTAGCCCCCTTAGCTAGCTGTCCCAGGGACATCATTACGCTCACCCGACTGATCGGAGCAAGGTTTAGGCTGGATACACCGTAGTTTCTTTGCCTAGATGCAGTTGCAACTTTAAGGTTTGTGCATTCTTGCTGGGGTTTCCTGGAAGATGAAAGAGCAGTTGGAGAAGTGTCAGATGCTCAGCTGAATCTCACATGAGTATACCATCAGGGCAGAGCACAGAGTATAAAAGCAAAACCCCCTCGAGGTGGACTGGTAGGAGCCATCATCCATTGGCAACTGAAGCAAATAGCACACATTGTGGAGGCTGCATTTCATATGCAAATTCAAACTCTACAAAAAAAAAAGTTCACTGTAGCCTGTGAACACAAGCATGTTGTTTCAAATCAACTGGTCATGGAACAGACAGAAAGTCAAGTCTCTAACCAACAAGCGCACATATAGAAGAGACTCTTACTTATTGTTAAATTTGCATAAAATACTTGTTTCTTTTATTGTTTTAAAAACATAGACTTTTGATGTAAACGATTCATGGCATGGAGCTGAATGTTACAACCTATCTGAATGTCACATGCCATTGGGTAAGCTGAAATCTAGGTCATTAACATTGTTATATAAAGTGCCAGTAATACACCGTCCAAATGCCACTTTAAAAAAATTAACAGACAATCTTATTTTCTACAAATTATTTAAAACATGTTAAAACGCAGAACTGGAGTTTACTGGCACGATTCTGACACTAAAGGAATTCCAAAAGTAGTTTACGTCAGTAACAGATTTTAATTTAAAAAATCAATATTATTTGTTATTCCAACTTATTTGCAAGCTTCCAAATTGAATTTAGAAATGTTGGCCAATGTTTAGGATGCAATTTTTATAGTCCTGACAATGGGGAATGTTGGTGATGTACATTTGCAAATCCCAATACATGAACAAAATGTATTTAAACCGAGAATTTATCATTATCAATGGCTATCTTCCATTCATTTTACTGGTATGGATATGTAGTGAACACTGAACTGAATTTTCGACCGCAAGCAGGTGAAATTCACTCATACAGTACTGCTTCTAGAGGGGACATTTTACATCTCTTAATTAGCTTCTAGTAATTTTAGAAATGGACAGCTAATAATTCTCAAAGCTGTCACCTTAGCATTGGAGAGATTTACTAAATTCCTGAAATGCTGCTTTATCTTACCTTTACCTGTGCTTGTCATTGAAATTATATTTAGAATATTACAGATTCTGTACGGACCTTAAAAATTGCAGCACCATTCAAAGAAGTAAATAACAAATACAAATAAAAACATAAGTTTCTCAAAGCACTCAGGTCAGATCATCATCAGTTCTCACAGTAATTTTTCTTCATGGATGCTGTCTGATCTGTTAAGCGTTTCCAATACCTGATGTTTTTATTTCAGGTTTCCAGAACCAGCAGATTGTTGCTTTTCATGTAAAAGTAAATAATGCTTTAGGTTCAACATTTCAACAACAACCACCAAAAATGCATGTATTGTAACTTTAACACAACACTTTCATAATGTTCCAGATGAGCGTTGTAAAACAAAATAAGCCATATAAGATGATCAACGCTGATCATCAAAAGCTTGGTCAAAGAGGTAGCGTTTCAGGAGCATCTTAAAGAAAGAGAGATTGAGAGTTGGAAAGGTTTGCACAGGGAATTCCTGGGTTAGACTGCTGAATGCATGGCCACCAATTTACTTGTTTGTTTTATAATTTCACACGCTTTTTCCCCTTTGGGAAATAATGGGGAAGATTTGGAATAGTTAGCAGGCTGATTACCAACCTATTTGAACAACTGCGTGAGGTCTAAGTCTACCAACGGCAGAGCAACTAAAATTGGAGATGTTCAGGAGCCAGAATTAGATGAGTGCAGGTACTTGGAAGCTTGTGGGCATGAAAATATTGCAGAGCTAAGGAGGCAGTGGTTCAACTTGCACAGAAAAGTGTTCAACTATGACCCTTATTTCTCAACACTGAGATTTCCATCGTGGCTCTGCAAGGTCAGGCCTTTGATGTAAAAACTGCATAGGGTGGGTGAGCTCAGCCTGCATGGATCAAGAACTACTGGTGATTAGCATTTCCGAGGTGGATTTTGTAAACCAAGGGATTGTGGATGTGGAGGTTGGGAGGGTTCTTCCTCATTTGTGGTACATCACTGATGCTAAAACTAGGGTTGCCAACTCTGATTGGAAATACTCCTAAAGGTGTTGTCACATGACTGTTCTGCATTTAGGTTCCACCATAAGTCACCCAATGCATTCATCCTAACCGCACATCACCTCCCATTCTAATTGGAAATTGAGGAGACTGTTACCAGATTGGACATTTATTGACTGTCAAATTATCAATTTTACCATCTCCATTTTTTCTTTCAACAAAGAAATTAAAGTTTGCAAAGAAAATTGATTTTTTTTTAAATGCCAATACTATTTCTCCAGGGTACCTGGAAGCAGTGTCCTGGAGATTCATCTTAAATTCCTGGAGACTATCTTGGAAGGGATGGCAACTTCAGTTGAAAGTATGACCAAGACACATAGCAGCAATGGAAAGTAAAGAGAGCAGAAGTCCCATGAGTGTCTGGGTTATCCAGGATAGTTTAGTGGAGAAGTGTTAGATTATGTCAATGGTGTATTGGTTTTCACTTTCACAAAAAAAATCAATGATTTGGGCTGAAACTTCTTTTTTCCATCCTGTTAGTCAAACACCAGGAGCAATATTGTTCAGGATAAGAACAGAGAAAGCTGCATTAAATGCCAGTGATTTTTACGAGTTGGTGTTTCTCTTCCAGCACCTAGTGGTGCGCAAGGCAGACATTCATCTGTTCCCATCGTGATTTTTTTTTCTTGGAACAAGTCACCAGTCTCTCGCCAGAGGCTTGTAATTTGAGGGGAGTCACTCCATATCCAATTTCACAGATTCACCATTCTGTGGGTGAAGAAATTTCTCCTCACCTCAGTCATAAAAGGTTTACCCCTTATGCTAAAACTATGACCCCTAGTCTGGACTCCCCCACCATTGGGAACATTCTTCTGAATCTACCCTGTCTAATCCTGTTAGAGGTGTCTATGAGATCCCCTCTCACTCTTCTAAACTCTCATGAATATAATGGATATAATCCTAACCTTCTTAGTCTCAAATATGACAGTCCCAGCATCCCAGGAATCAGCTTGGTAAACCTTTGTTGCACTGCTTCCAAAGCAAGAACATTCAGTAAGGCGTTTGATAAGGTTCCCCACGGTAGGCTATTGCAGAAAATAAGGAAGTATGGGATTGAAGGTGATGTAGCGGTTTGGATCAGTAATTGGCTAGCTGAAAGAAGACAGAGGGTGGTGGTTGATGGGAAATGTTCAGCCTGGAGTTCAGTTACTAGGGGTGTACCACAAGGATCTGTTTTGGGGCCACTGCTGTTTGTCATTTTTATAAATGACCTGGAGGAGGGCGTAGAAGGATGGGTGAGTAAATTTGCAGATGACACTAAAGTCGGTGGGGTTGTGGACAGTGCAGAAGGATGTTACAAGTTACAGAGGGCCATAGATAAGCTGCAGACCTGGGCTGACAGGTGGCAAATGGAGTTTAATGCAGAAAAGTGTGAGGTGACTTCCAGTGGCAGTTATGCAGCAGTAAGCCACACATGTGGGAGCTCCCGTTTTAAAGAGATTTTTCGGCTCTTTTGAGAGCCCAAAATGGAAATTTTTCGACGTCTCCCGGTGGGGGAAGGTGTGCTGAACGACTTTCCCTGCAGTCCATGACTCGAACTCGGAGTGGAAAGGTGGAAAAAACAGCAGCAGCTCCTCAGAAAAAACGGGGGAAGGGATCCAAGATGGCCACCGACAAAGCTCCAGAGGAGTGGAGACTCTGGGCCCAGAAACAACAAACTGATCTCCTGCGCTGCTTTAAAGAATTCAAGGATGAAGTACTGAGCTCTCTGCAGGAAACAAACAGAAGGCTGTCAGAGATTCAGTCCACCCAGGGTGCTGCCTTCAAGAAGTTGCAGACGCAGGCCATTGAACGAGAGGAGGAGGCCGTGGTCCTCGTGAGTAAGGTGGAGGGGCACGAAGCACTCCACAAGAAGTGGCAGGAACGCTTCGAGGAGCTGGATCACCGCATGAGGCGGAAAAACCTGCGGATCTTGGGCCTTGCGGAGGGGCTAGAGGGATCGGACCTGACAGCCTATGTGGCTGTAATGCTGAATTCGCTAGTGGGGGCCGGGTCTCTCCATCTGCCCCTGGAGCTGGAGGGAGCACACAGAGTACTGGCCAGGAGGCCTAAGGAGAATGAACCCCCGCGTGCGGTGTTGGTGCGGTTCCACCGGTTCAGTGATCGGGACTGCATGCTGCGCTGGGCCAAGAAGGTGAAGAGCAGCAATTGGGAGAATGGGGTAGTACGGATCTACCAGGACTGGAGTGCGGAGGTGGCTAAGCGGCGGTCCGGATTTAATCGGACGAAAGAGGTGCTTTATAGAAAAAAGATAAAGTTCGGAATGTTGCAGCCCGCGCGCCTGTGGGTAACTTATTCGGACCGGCACCATTATTTCGATTCCCCGGAGGAGGCGTGGGCCTTCGTGCGGACGGAGAAACTGGACTTGAACTAGGGGTTGGGGGTTGCAAGGTCGGCTGTAAGATATTAGTGCTGGATTCGGCTGTTGCTGTGTTCTCTTTTTCTTCGGTTTTTTTCGTCTTGTTTTAGTACTTTTGCAATTTTGATATGGTTATTTACGGAGGGGTTGTTCTGCTATGTTTTTGTTTTTGTGCTTGAGGCATTGTTTGGGCTGTGTATCTTGCGGGGAGGGTCGGGGGGGGTATGTTGTATTCTATGTCGGAGTGGGGGTATGGAGGGGGGCTGATATTTGGGAGCTGCGTCAGAAGGGTGTGGTGGGGCAGGGCGAAAGCGCGGGCTTTCCTCTGGTTTCCCGCACTGCGGGGCTGGGGGGTGGAGACGGTGACGGGGGAGGTGGGGCCTTAACTGGTTCTTCCCCGCGCTGGAGCGGTGCCAGGAGGAGGGATAGGATGGGGGATGATCCCACTTCGGGAGGGGTCGGGCTATTGCCGGGAGTTTCCGGGGTCAGCAGAAGTTAGCTGACCCACGGAAGTACAATGGAGGACGGTTCGCGGCTGGGAGGGTTCCTAGCCTGGGGGGGAAGGGAGGGGGGGAAAGGGGAATACCGGGTTGCTGCTGGTAGGGGCAAGAAGGAGCTGGTGGGGGTTGGGGGGACAGAGGTGAGGGGTTGTCGCTATGGGGACGGGGTCGAGCAGGGGATGCTGGCCTGGGGCGGGCAGTCGACGGGCTATGGCTAGCCGACGGGGGAGGGGGGCGGGACGCCCTCTGATCCGGTTGGTCACCTGGAATGTGAGAGGGTTGAATGGGCCGGTGAAGCGGTCAAGGGTACTGGCTCACCTGAAGGGGCTAAAGGCGGATGTGGCAATGCTGCAGGAGACCCACCTGAGGGTGGCGGACCAGGTCCGCCTGAGGAAGGGATGGGTGGGGCAGGTTTTCCACTCGGGGTTGGATGTGAGGAACCGGGGAGTGGCGATTCTGGTGGGGAAAAATGTGTTGTTTGAGGCATCGGAGGTGGTGGCGGATAAGAGGGGTAGGTATGTGATGGTTAGGGGCAGGCTGCAAGGAGAGAAGGTGGTACTGGCTAGTGTGTATGCCCCAAATTGGGACGATGCGGGCTTTATGAGGCGTATGTTGGGACGGATCCCGGATCTGGAGGCGGGAGGTCTGATCATAGGGGGGGACTTTAATATGGTGTTGGATCCTTCACTGGATCGGTCCAGCTCTAGGACGGGTAGGAGGCCGGCGGCGGCCAAGGTACTGAGAGGGTTTATGGATCAGATGGGTGGAGTGGATCCATGGAGGTTTGTGAGGCCGAGGGCACGTGAGTACTCTTTCTTCTCCCACGTACATAGGGTCTACTCTCGGATAGATTTCTTCGTGGTGAGTAGGGGACTGATTCCGAGAGTGGAGGAGGCCGAGTATTCGGCCATTGCAATCTCCGACCACGCTCCGCATTGGATAGAGTTGGAGATGGGGGAGGTGCGGGACCAGCGCCCGTTGTGGCGGTTGGATGTGGGGTTGTTGGCTGAGGAGGAGGTGTGTAGGAGGGTCCGGGCAAGTATTGAGGGGTACCTTGAGGTGAATGATACGGGGGAGGTTCAGGTGGGGGTGGTCTGGGAAGCCCTGAAGGCAGTGATTCGTGGGGAGCTGATATCCATTCGGGCACACAGGGAGAGGAGCGAGAGGAGTGAGAGGGATAGACTGGTGGGAAAGATGCTGGAGGTGGACAGGAGGTATGCAGAGGCACCAGAGGAGGGACTGTTGGAGGAGAGGCGCAGCCTGCAGGCTAAATTTGATTTGTTGACCACTAGAAAGGCGGAGGCACAGTGGAGGAAGGCACAAGGGGCAGTGTACGAACATGGTGAAAAGGCGAGTAGGATGCTGGCTCATCAGCTCCGTAAGCGGGATGCGGCTAAGGAGATTGCTGGAGTGAGAGACAAGAGTGGGAATGTGGTGCGGAAGGGGGTAGAGGTGAATGAGGTCTTCAAGGACTTTTACGGGGAACTGTACCGGTCGGAGCCAACGGGGGAGAGGAGGGGAATGAAGAGGTTCCTCGACGGGCTTTCTTTCCCGAAGGTGCAGGAGGAGAAGGTGGAGGGGCTGGGTGCGCCGATTGAGCTGGAGGAGCTAGTTAAGGGGATCGGGCAGATGCAGTCAGGGAAGGCACCGGGGCCGGATGGGTTCCCGGAGGAATTTTATAAAAAGTTCGTGGACCTAGTGGGCCCCTTGCTGGTGCGGACACTCAACGAAGCGTGGGAAGGGGGGACTTTGCCCCCGACGATGTCCCGGGCACTGATCTCGTTAATTTTAAAGAAGGACAAGGACCCCCAGCAGTGTGGTTCATACAGGCCCATATCTCTCCTCAACGTGGATGCTAAGGTGCTGGCAAAAATCCTGGCCACCAGGATAGAGGACTGTGTGCCAGGGGTTGTGCATGAGGACCAGACAGGTTTTGTGAAGGGAAGGCAGCTGAACACGAATGTGCGGAGATTGCTGAATGTCATTATGATGCCGGCGATTGAGGGGGAGGCAGAGATAGTGGTGGCGCTGGATGCGGAGAAGGCCTTCGATAGAGTGGAGTGGGGGTACCTATGGGAAGTGTCGGGGAGGTTTGGATTTGGTGAAGGGTTCATAAGATGGGTAAGGCTGCTATATGAGGCCCCGATGGCGTGCGTGGCCACGAATAGGAGGAGGTCGGAGTACTTCCGGCTTTACCGAGGGACCAGGCAGGGTTGCCCCTTGTCCCCCTTGTTGTTTGCACTGGCAATCGAGCCGCTGGCGATGGCATTGAGAGATTCAGAGAGGTGGAGAGGCTTGGTGCGAGGTGGAGAGGAACATAGGGTGTCGTTGTATGCCGACGACCTGTTACTGTATGTGGCGGACCCAGTGGGAGGGATGCCGGGAGTGATGGAGTTACTAGCCGAGTTTGGGACCTTCTCAGGTTATAAATTAAACTTAGGCAAGAGCGAGGTGTTTGTGGTGCACCCTGGAGACCAGGAGGAAGGAATTGGTAGGCTCCCGCTTAGGAGGGCAGGGGAGAGCTTTAGGTACCTGGGGGTGCAAGTGGCCAGGGACTGGGGGACTCTCCACAAGCATAACTTTACCAGACTGGTAGATCAGATGGAGGAGGAGTTCAGGAGGTGGGACATGCTGCCATTGTCGTTGGCGGGGAGGGTGCAGTCCGTCAAAATGACAGTGCTTCCGAGGTTCTTGTTCCTTTTTCAGTGCCTGCCCATATTTATCCCCAGGGCCTTCTTTAGGAGAGTGACCGGCAGTATTCTGAGCTTTGTGTGGGCACATGGGACTCCGAGAGTGAGGAGGGTGTTCCTGGAGCGAGGAAGGGATAGAGGCGGGCTGGCGCTGCCCAACCTTCTGGGGTACTATTGGGCAGCCAATGTGTCAATGGTGCGTAAATGGGTGATGGAGGGGGGAGGGGCGGCGTGGAAAAGAATGGAGATGGCGTCATGTAGAGGTACGAGCCTGGGTGCCATGGTAACGGCACCGTTGCCGCTCTCCCCCAAGAGGGTTACCACGAGCCCGGTGGTGGCGGCGACCCTAAGAATCTGGGGACAGTGGAGACGGCATCGGGGGGAAACAGGGGGCTCGATGGAGGCTCCACTGGGTGGCAACCATCGGTTCATCCCGGGGAACACGGATGGGGGATTCAGGGGATGGCAAAGGGCGGGCATCAGCAAATTGAGGGACCTGTTTATTGGCGGGAGGTTTGCGGGCCTGGGGGAACTGGAAGATAAATTTGGCCTTCCCCAGGGGAACATATTCAGATACCTGCAGGTAAAGGCGTTTGCTAGGCGACAGGTAGAGGGATTCCCTTTGCTGCCCTCGCAGGGGACGATGGACAGAGTGGGTAGGAGAGGGGAAGGTGTCTGACATCTATAAGGTAATGCAGGAGGTGGAGGAGTCATCAGTGGAGGAGCTGAAGGCTAAATGGGAGGAGGAACTCGGGGAGCAGATAGAGGACGGGACTTGGGCGGAGGCCTTGGAGAGAGTCAACTCTTCCTCCTCATATGCGAGGCTTAGTCTCATCCAATTTAAGGTGCTGCACCGGGCCCACATGTCCGGGACTAGGATGAGTAGGTTCTTCGGGGGTGAGGACAGGTGCACCAGATGTTCGGGGAGTCCTGCGAACCACGCCCATATGTTCTGGGCATGCCCAGCACTGGAAGAATTGTGGAAGGGGGTGGCGGGGACGGTGTCGAGGGTGGTTGGATCCAGGGTCAAGCCAGGGTGGGGACTCGCGATTTTTGGGGTTGGGATGGAGCCGGGAGTGCAGGAGGCGAAAGAGGCCGAGGTCCTGGCCTTTGCGTCCCTAGTAGCCCGTCGAAGGATTCTGCTACAGTGGAAGGATGCGAGGCCCCCAAGCGTGGAGACCTGGATCAGTGACATGGCGGGATTTATAAAATTGGAAAAGGTCAAATTTGCCCTGAGAGGATCAACACAAGGGTTCTATAAACGGTGGCAGCCTTTTCTGGACTTCCTGGCTCAGAGATAGGTAACTGGGTCAATAGCAGCAGCAACCCGGGGGGGGGGGTGCATTATTGTAGTGTTTATTCTGTAACTTTATAGTGTGTTAATTTGCGTTGTTGTTAAAATGCTGGGTTGTTCATGGGGATGGGGCGAATGTATATGATTGTTAATATTATTGTTATTTTCGGTATTTTACTAAGGTGCGTTATTGTTGTATAAAATCAAAATTTCTCAATAAAAATTATTTAAAAAAAAAAAGAAAAGTGTGAGGTGATTCATTTTGGAAGGATAACAGGAATACAGAGTACTGGGCTAATCGTAAGATTCTTGGTAGTGTGGATGAGCAGAGAGATCTCGGTGTCCATGTACATAGATCCCTGAAAGTTGCCACCCAGGTTGATAGGGTTGTTAAGAAGGTGTACAGTGTTAGCTTTTATTGGTAGAGGGATTGAGTTTCGGAGCCATGAGGTCATGTTGCAGCTGTACAAAACTCTGGCGCGGCCGCATTTGGAGTATTGTATGCAGTTCTGGTCGCCGCATTATAGGAAGGATGTGGAAGCATTGGAAAGGGTGTAGAGGAGATTTACCAGGATGTTGCCTGATATGGAGGGAAGATCTTATGAGGAAAGGCTGAGGGACTTAGGGCTGTTTTCATTGGAGAGAAGAAGGTTAAGAGATGACTTAATTGAGGCATACAAGATGATCAGAGGATTAGACAGCGAGAGCCTTTTTCTTCGGGTGGTGATGGCTAGCACGAGGGGACATAGCTTTAAATTGAGGGGAGATAGATATAGGACAGATGTTAGAGGTAGGTTCTTTACTCAGAGAGTAGTAAGGGCATGGAATGCCCTGCCTACAACAGTAGTGGACTCGCCAACATTAAGGGCATTTAAATGGTCATTGGATTGTCATTTGGATGATAAGGGAATAGTGTAGATGGGCTTTAGAGTGGTTTCACAGGTCGGCGCAACATCGAGGGCCGGAGGGCCGGTACTGCGCTGTAATGTTCTATGTTGTCTAATCAATAAACCTTTGAGATATTTGTTTAACCCATACTGTCAACATGTGGCAAGTTGGATTCAATGGCAAGAGATTGTAATGGTCCCCATCGCCTTTTGGCCTGTTCTCTCAAGAAATCCCTAAGACGCAATGTTTATTTCAATCTGGTATCTGTAAATAACGCAGAAACAGAAGATGCATCATTGCTGGACAATCACTTAATGATAAGCTGAACATGATCTTGGAGTCATATACTGAAGACAAGGAGCTATGTATAGAATTTCAGAAGACTAAATTTGATGAAATGAGTGAGCAGCTAAAACAAATAGAGTACGGGGAGGAGGGGTTGAATTCACATCTTTGCTTTCAAATCTCTCCATGGCCATGGCCTTATCCTCTCCCTATAACCTCTTTCAGTCCTGCAACCCTCTGAAATATCTGTATTCTTCCAATACTGGCTTCTTGGTTACATTCAGGGTATACCCTGATAATGGATTCAAGTATGGTTTAATAATTTGGAAACAAATATTCATTAAATGAGCTATGATGTAGATGGGGGGGGGGGGGGGGGGGGGGGTTGGTGTAGCAGCTCTCAGTGCCAATACTGTTGCTAATTTATATAAATGACCTGGATTCGTAAACGTAATGAAAAGTGATTGTATTTGCAGCCACCCTAAAAAACAAAGGGGCTGTCGAATTGCAAGAAACAGCTCAGAAAATACAGAATAAAGTGGACAAGATATGTTAAGTGGGCTAAACAATGCTGGATTGGATTTAATAAGCACAGTTATAAACTGGAGAAGGGCACTTTACGATAGATATCAGGAAATTCTTCTTTGCACAATGAGTGATCAACATGAATAAGCTTCCAACTACAGCAATGGAGATAAAAACATTGGAATCATTTTTTTTTGATTCTGCCATGTGGCAATACTGTAATTTTCCTGGATGAATGAATTAAGATGGACCAAGTAACCTTCCTCACCCAAATTGGCATGTGAAGTTAGCAACCACTATGTTTTCCTAAATGATTAGAGCATTTCTATCTTTATCTATATTTATTTTTCCTTTGTTCAATCTCAATCATTCCAGATGCCCAGTTCATTTTTTTTAAAGGGGTTAAGTGATGCAGCAGTAATTACTTTTACCTAGAATCTAACCACAGATCTGCTACTTGTGAGGTAATTGTTAATTTTGTATTGTAATTCTGTGCCAGCGGTCCAAGTTAAATACTTGCTTTTGTCTATATTATTTGTACTTCCATATTTAAGCTCCCGTGAAAACAACTTCATTAATACAACAGCAAATACTGCAGATGCTGGAAATTGGAAATAGAAATAGAAGCTGCTGGAAATACTCAGCAGTTCTGGGAACAGAGTACGGAGTGAGAAATAGGGTTAACTGTTCAGGTCAATGACACATTTGACGAAAGGTCATCAGCCTGAAATGCTAAACCTGTTTCTCTCTCTACAGATGCTGCCAGAGCTGCTGAGTATTTCAAGCATTTTCTATCTTTATTTCAAAACAAAATTCATTTCTGAGTTTCTATGATGTAGGGAGCTTTTACATTGTTAGAATGTCCATTGACAATGGAAAGATAATACTGAATAAAAAAAACCTGACCTCCTTAAGGCCAAATACTCAATTCTTCACACATTTCCTATCCCATCAGGTCAACGCTGTTTCTTAGTTTATCTAGGTGGTTTTTGACACGACAGCTGGTTTGTGATTTAGAACATGGCCGGCAGCGTGGATTCAATTCCCATGCCTGCTGAGGTTATTCATGAAGGTTCGCTTTCTCACCTGAGGTGTGTTGACCCTCAGGTTAAATCACCACTTGTCAGCTCGCCCCCTTAAAGGGTAAAGCACCCAATGGTCATCTGGGACTATGGTGACTTTACCTTATTGAATGCTAGCATAATAATAATGATAATAATAATAATCGCTTATGGTCACAAGTAGGCTTCAATTAAGTTACTGTGAAAACCCCTTATATATATTAGTCAGATGGCAATGCAACAAGCACCCTTTTCCAGATTTTTGAAAATGTTATGAACAGCATGGCCAAGAACACACCTTTGCAAAATTCACGTAGTCACTTTTCCCAACGAGCTTTTTCCACTGACCATAACCTCTCAAATAACTCCCATTATCAGTTTGTCAATTTGGATATTCCTAGGGTTGAAACTAAGAATGAAAGTTCTGATGGCATCTACACTTATTAGATCTCCACTTGCAAGCATTAAATATCGGCAAAGCATACTGCTGTCATGGGGCAGGAGATGAGGAAACCATTGGCCTAATTTTAAGTAATTGTACATTGAAGATATTACTCACACTTCCACTTCACTTTTTTTGGAGAAGTGTGCAGTGGAAAATGTGCAGCGGGTGAAACTCTAATTGCGAGTTAAGACAGTGCAGATTTCAAGGATGGACCATGGACATCATTCAAATAATAATCAGGAGAAGTGAAACAGCAAAACAAGCTTAGCAAGCCCTTTTTTTTACAATGAAGGTCAAACTCTGATTGCAACATAAAAATGATTGCTCTAATATGCTATTTAATAGCGCAGTGGTTAGACTGCTGCATCATGCCACTGAGGACCCGGGTTCGATCCCAGCCTCGGGTCACAGTCCATGTGGAGTTTGCAGATTCTCCTTGTGCATGGGTCTCACCCCCACAACCCAAAGACGTGCAGGTAGGTGGATTGGCCACGCTAAATTGCCCCTTAATTGGTAAAAAAAATAATAATTGCATACTCTAAATTTATTTTTAAAAAGGGAACTAAATGCTATTTTGTAATTCAGATGAATTCAGTACCTCCCACTGCCAAGATACACCAAATAAACAGATTCTGGAGTAACTGCAAACTTGGTGAAATTTTTTAAAAATCAGCAAGTTGTGAAAGCGGAGCTGCATAGAAGCCAGTTACAGAGACTTTTGTGGAATTGAAGGTACAGTATTTGTTTAATATTTAAGGGTAGAAATAAGTCCAGTATTAAAGTGGACTGTAACGCCCCACAACCCAAACCACAGCTGCCCGATCTGAAAATGGGCAAGTTCCCGAGTTTGTTTTGGGACAAGTCATTTGCAGTTTGGGCTCTTCTAAAAACAATTTAGTTTCAGATCTTGAAAAGTTTGCACTATTAATACTGGGAGTTCGAGCCGGAGTTCAGTTTATAATAGGCACAACTCCCTTTCAGACGTGCAATATTTTTGCAGAAATCACATTTTCTGAACTATTAAAATATCAAGAGGTTTTGGAATGGCCTGCTTCAAAAAGCTGCTGACACTATCTCAGATGAAACATTCAAAACTGAGATTGATAGGTCTTTGTTCAGCATGGGTATTACTGATTACGGAACCAAGGTTGATTAGATGTTGTTAAGATGCAGATAAGCCATGATTTAAGCAAGCCTTGAGGGGTTAAACATCTGTTTCCACCTTCCTATGCAAGATGCAAATAGTTGTAAACTTCAATTAATGCAAAACAAAATGAGAGGTATGCCACAAAGAATATTATTATAGAATCAAAATGCTATTCCCATGACAAAATACAAAGATTAAATATACTTCGAAGCAGAACAAGAACGGCAACGTCACCAAAGCTTAATGCCTGTCAATAACAAACAAAATGCTTTACGTCTAGGAAGGAAACCGCTGCAAGTTAGAGACATGAAGAGTAACAAACTTTGACTCACTGAGTTTCTTTGTATCTTCCTAATGCTCCCATATTATCCGTAGGTTGACATGTTGCATTTTGTTGGTATCTCATCGCTTGTACAATAGAACAGATAATAAAATGACAGAGTTCATCTCATGCTTCTTGTGCATCAACTGATTCCTCTCCCCTCACGTCTGCCTTCAAAAGGAAATATATTTTAAGCGTGATACAACTTTCCGACCGGTGAACTGAGATCTTATCAATCCCCAGCCAGGAAGTAGCTGCTTATGTGAAAGGAGTAGAACTGTTTGCCAGTCATTGTAAGATCTGCCCTTTTCTAACCATGTATGCAAATCAGCCCGTTTTAGAAGACACCTTTAACATGCTGTAACAAGCAAAGTTAAAAATGCTGGCTGAGGTTCCTATCACACATGCAATGTGGTGGTAATTATAATGATTAGTGAAACTCAGATGTCTGCAACAAATGTTAATATTTTGTAGATGTTCTTTTAATGTTTTTTTTCCATAGAGTCTGACAGAGACTCTGAAATGTTAAAATTTGTAGCCTATAGTAAAGTTACAAATGACAATTTGTAAATGGCAATATAGGAGGTAAGTTTATTTAGTGAGGTAGAGGCTAGTTGTGGCCTGTGTTAAACTTGTGAGGTTTACTCTCTTGGCAGTGAAATAGAAATTACGGGCGCGATTCTCTCAAAAGATTTCTAACTGCTGTCGAGATGCTGTTGAGACTGTCTTGGCAGATGAGACAAAGGAAAATCCAAAGAGCTTTTACAGATACATAAAGGGTAAAAGGGTGACTAGGGAGAGGGTAGGGCCTCTTAAGTATAAACAAGGTCATCTATGTGCAGATCCACAAGAGATGGGAGAGGTACTAAATAAATATTTCTCATCAGTATTTACTGTTGCGAAGGCACAAATGTTAGGGAAATTGGGAAAATAAAAAGTGATATCTTGAGGAGTGTACATAGACATAGACATAGAACAGTACAGCACAGAACAGGCCCTTCGGCCCTCGATGTTGTGCCGAGCAATGATCACCCTACTTAAACCCACGTAACCCGTATACCCGGTAACCCAACAATCCCCCCATTAACCTTACACTACGGGCAATTTAGCATGGCCAATCCACCTAACCCGCACATCTTTGGACTGTGGGAGGAAACCGGAGCACCCGGAGGAAACCCACGCACAAACGGGGAGGACGTGCAGACTCCACACAGACAGTGACCCAGCCGGGATATTACAGAGAAGGAGGTGCTGGAGGTATCAAAGCGCATCAAGGTAGACAAATCCCGGGGACCTGATGAAATATATCCCAGGACATTGTGGGAGGCTAGGGAGGAAATTGCCAGCCCCCTAGCTGATATATCTGAATCAGCAACAGCGACAGCAGAGATGCCGGAAGATTGGAGGGTAGCTAATGTTGTGCCCTTGTTTAAGAAGGGCTGTAGGGATAAGCCTGGGAACTACAGACCTGTGAGCCAAACTTCTGTAGTGGGTAAATTGTTAGAAGGTATTCTGAGGGACAGGATCTACAGGTATTTAGACAGGCAAGGGCTAATTATGGAAAGTCAGCATGGCTTTGTAAGGGGAAAGTCACGTCTCACGAATTTGATTGAGTTTTTTGAAGGGGTAACCAAGAAGGTAGATGAGGGCAGTGCAGTCGGCGTTGTCTACATGGACTTTACCAAGGCCTTTGACAAGGTACCGCATGGTAGATTGTTGCTAAAGGTTAAATCTCATGGAATTCAGGGTGAGGTAGCCAATTGGATACAAAATTGGCTTGGCACCAGAAGCCAAAGGGCGATTATGGAGGGTTGTTTTTCAAACTGGAAGCCTGTGACCAGCGGTGTGCCTCAGGGATTGGTGCTGGGTCCACTGTTATTTGTTATATATATTAATGAATTGGATGAGAATGTAGGAGGCATGGTTAGTAAGTTTTCAGATGACACCAAAATTGGTGGCATAATGGACAGTGAAGAAGGTCATATAATATTACAACAGGATCTTGACCAATTGGACCAGTGGGTCGATGAATGGCAGGTGGAGTTTAATTTCGATAAATGTTAGGTGATGCATTTTGCGAGATCAAATCAGGGCAGGACCTACTCTGTTAACGGTAGGGAGTTGGGGAGAGTTACAGAACAAAGAGATCTAGGGGTACAGGTTCATAGCTTATTGAAGGTGGAGTCGCAGGTAGATAGGGTGATGAAGAAGGCATTCAGCATGCTAGGTTTTATTGGTCAGAATATTGAACACAGGAGTTGGAATGTCTTGTTGAAGTTGTACAAGACATTAGTGCAGCCATCGAAGATGGCCACCTGCAAAGGACCATGGGAATTATAGCCAACCCAGGACTCAGACAGATACAGAGCCTATGTGTATCTGAAACACAGGTAACCAAACCTGATCAAAACCCCCGCTCATTTACATTTTAATGGCCCATTTTCCCAGGACAATAGAATTCTAATCACGCAACCGGTACAGCCACAGACTGATCGGCGCCACTCCCTTTACTCAGAAAGCACAACTGCCAAGGTCAATGACCGCTAAGAACCCGCCCATCCACCAAGGCACCCGCCCCTTTATTGGCCGAAATCGAAGACAGTGATCTGTCGAACTATTGGGTCCAAGGTTAAGGGCCGCCCCAAAGAGCGCGATAAAAGAGAGAACAGCCATGTGTTCTGTCTCTTTTGGATCCGGCCTGTGCTAACCCAACTGTAGCAGGAACAGCCAGCCAAGTTCAAGACCAACGATCGCTACCTGATGGATGAGCCCAGCAGAGACAGAGCCACTTTCTTTGAACCAGCCAAGTGAAATCCAGATAGAGGCCTTATCCATTTGCACAGTGTCAGTCGCCCTGAAGTTAAGTATAGGTTATTGTAGCTGATGGGTGTAGTTTAACTCATAGTAGATATTATGTTTGCATGTCGAGATTACTCTTGTGTATGTAAATAAACCATCTTTTGAACTAACTAACTGGTCGTGTGGTCATTTGATCGATATAAAGGAAGGCCTGTGGTTCATCAACATTATCATTAATATTAGCAACAGTATTGGCGGCGCTGTTGGGATCGAAAACAGGCAACGTTGGTAAGACCACACATGGAATACTGTGTTCAGTTCTGGTCACCCTATTACAGGAAGTATACTGTTAAATTAGAAAGAGTGCAGAAGAGATTTACGAGGATGCTACCAGGACTTGATGGTCTGAGTTATAAGGAGAGGCTGGAACTTTTTTCCCTGGAGCGTAGAAGGCTTGAGGGTGATCTGAGAGAGGTCCATAAAATAATGAGGAGCATGGGTAAGGTAGATAGGAACATCTTTTCCCAAAGGTAGAGGACTCTAGAACAAGAGGGCATAGGTTGAAGGTGAAAGGTGAGAGTTACAAAAGAGACCAGAGGGGAACTTTTTTCACACATAGGGTGGTGAGCATCTGGAACGAGCTGCCAGAGGCAGTGGTAGAGGTGGGTATAATTTTTTCCTTTCAAACAGTTAAGACAGTTACATGGGCAAGATGGGTATAGAGGGATATGGGCCAAATGCGGGCATGTGGGACTAGCTTAGTGATAGAAACTGGGCGGCATGGACCAGCTGGGCCAAAGGGCCTGTTTCCATGCTGTAAACATCTATGACTCTTTGACTCTAGTGAGCGGGAACCTTCCGCCAACCTCCGAGTGGGTGACCACTCTGTCCTAGGCCACCCTGATCGCCTCCAGGGCACGTTCCTCGAAGGTGGCGAGGATTCCAAGTCCAGCACCCCACCGCCAGTCTGGGCCCACTCCCGCCGATTGTGGGAGAGCTTTTCCTGAGGAGACACAGAGAGGTGTAGCCACCTAAAATGGATGCTGAGCTACAAAATAGGTCAAGCGCTAAGACTGCTGGAAAACAGACAGTTTAGCCAGAACAGCAGTCTGCAAAGAGCATTTTGCATTCTGCAGCAGCAGAAACCAGTTTGGGCTCAGGTGAGAAGACCTTAGCTAGGTGCAAATGGCAAAACGCTTTGCATGCTAATGAGGCCATCAGACTTGAACACCCACACAATAGATACATTTGGTTCTGAATGGACACATTCTAATCAAGGCCCAGACATCGAGGCACCAGAAACCTCCAAACAAAAGGACATAAGAAACGCCCCCTCCATCACGGAGACCCCCTCGCATTGGGGAATTAATCCAGTATCGATAAGAAATTGATCCAATAGGTAGAGCCCGCCCAAGAAGAGGGAAGGACAATGGAACCCCTATAAAAGATAGGGACCTCGTGTTGTCCAGTCTGTTTTTCCGTGCTCCGGCTCTGACCACGACTTTGAAGATCCACTGACTCCAGCCGTCGAGCACCAGCCGCCGAACCGTAAGTGCCAGTACGACGCTCGCTACGCGAACTAAGCCCGCTAGAACCCCCAGTGACCAGAACGCTTGCTGAAGGTTGCAGCCCAAGACCAGGACGAAGGCCTCGCTCCCTGACCTTGCCTGTTCCTGTTAGATAAGTATTCTGATTACTTTAGTTTAGTCATAGCTTAGTCTCTTAGTGTGTGCATGAATATTTATTATTACTGTATAATAAATATTATCGTTTGGACCTTACTAATCGGTGTATCGTCTTTATTACTTTGAACTTGACCTTGGAATACTAGTGACATTGTCTATACGGCAACTGGCGACTCCTAAAGCTGAATAAATACATACAACAGAGCCTAGCGGTGTTAAGCTCTTGGAAGTTAATACACCCCAATAAACGCATTTTACGCCCATAGTAAAACGTGCAACAGAGGACATCATTAGCCACATACGTGGTTCATAGTGATCAGAGGGGTTGTGTGAAGGAAGGGTTGGGGTTAAAGGGAGAGGAGTATGAAAGGAGGGTTTGGGGTCGCATTGTGAGTTGTGTGTGGGTGGTGAGGGGTGGAATGCATGCGTGGGAGCGGTAAGGTCTAGGTCGAGGGGTGTTGGTGTCTACTCACTGTGCTGCCCGGTGTAGGTTGTTGACCTTTTTCCGGCACTGGAGGCCAGTCCTCCTGGTCACATTCCCAGAGCTTACAGCTGCTGCCACCTCGTCCCAAACAGCACTGGCTGCTTTGTGGCTGACCCTCCGGGACCCATGGGGGAACAGGACTGATGGAACCATCAATTCACCAGACACGTGTTTCCGATGTGAATCTAGGCTTTAATCGACTTACTTCAGAGCCAGCCTGTAACAGTTGATGAACTCGTAGTGACCCAGGCTGACTCTGGACACGGATGCTTATACAGCTGCACTAGGGGGAGGAGTCATGGGCGGAACCAAGGGTGGAGCCCAGTACAAGTTCCTAAGTGCTTCCAGCGCTACTCCCCCTAGTGGTAGGGTGGCACTACTGTGCTTACAATAACAGTGTGAATTAGTATATATACATTCATATATTACATTCACCACAAGGACATCTTATCTCTCCTGGCCTCCACTGCATCTAGGAGCCTCCCCATATCAGCATCCCCGAACCTTGGCACCACACCTCGGTGCCATTTTTTGCGAGCTGACTGTGGTTGGCTGAGCAAGTGCCTCTAAACCTTGTTAGTGGGGGGCTGGCGAGCGCTGTGCCGGCGAATTAGCTAGCGAGACTTCATTTGTGGCGAGAAGCTTGTGGGGCCTCATTAAGTGGACCAATTAATGGTGAATACTGTTGACGGCCTTGCTGAGTATAGTGCTGGGAAGGTCCCAGGGCCCAGCTGGGTCCCAGCCTGTGTTGCGCCTGTGGGAGAGGTATTCCCAGAGCTGATGGAGACATTTGGGCGTGGTCAGGTCATTCAAGGGAGATGTCAGCGAAAATCCAGCAGATCCATAGGCGATTGGAGGAGTCCGAAAGGCTATGGGCAGAGGTGATGTCGCCAGCAATGCGTGGCACCAAGGCAACACTGCTTGGGTGGCAACCACAGTGGAGCGTCTGGTGCATGATGTCATCAGCATTATTGAAGGTGTCCAAGGCGTCGCGTAGTTGGTGACGGCCATGGCTGAGGGTCTTGGCAGAATGTCTGACTCGCTGGTGGACATGACCCAGTCCCAGGCTGACCTTAATGAGGTGCTGCGGAACATGTCTTGCCCTCTGATGGGAATGGTCAAGGCGCTGCGGAGCTTGTCCTAGTCACAGGTGGGCATTGCCGAGGTGCTGGAGGGCATGGCCCAATCACTGAGGAGGCATCGGGGAGGTGCCAGGACGAGCAGAGCCAGATGATGCAGGGGCAAGAGAGCGGAACTGCTGATTGGCTGTTGCGGGGAAAATGTGCATTAGTGCATTGCGGTCACTGTATCCAGAAGGTGTACCTGAGCAAGACACCCTCCGTGTTCAAGTGAAGGCAAGTATCCAGCAGAGGGCAGCAGAGTGGAGCCGCTGATTGGCTGTTGCAGGGAAAATTTGCATCAGTGCATTGCGGTCACTGTGTCCAGAAGGTGGTTTGTGGAGGAGTTGTTGTCAAGTGACAGTAAATTGGGGGAAGGCCAACTATACCAAAATTCGGCAGGAGCTGGGGAATGTGGATTGGGAGCAGCTGTTTGAAGGTAAATCCACATTTGATATATGGGAAGCTTTGAAAGAGAGGTTGATTAGAGTGCAGGACAGACATGTCCCTGTGAAAATGAGGGATAGAAATGGCAAGATTAGGGAACCATGGATGACAGGTGAAATTGTGAGACTAGCGAAGAGGAAAAAGGAAGCATATATAAGGTCTAGGCGACTGAAGGCAGACGAAGCTTTGGAAGAATACCGGGAATGTAGGACCAATCTGAAACGAGGACTCAAAAGGGCTAAAAGGGGTCATGAAATATCTTCAACAAACAGGGTTAAGGAAGATCCCAAAGACTTTTATTCATATATAAGGAGCAAGAGGGTAACTAGAGAAAGGGTTGGCCCACTCAAGGACAAAGGAGGAAAGTTTTGCGTGGAGTTAGAGAAAATGTGTGAGAATTTAACGAGTACTTTGCATCGGTATTCACCGAGGAGAGGGACATGAAGGATGTTGAGGTTAGGGATAGATGTTTGATTACTCTAGGTCAAGTAGGAATAAGGAGGGAGGATGTGTTGGGTATTCTAAAAGGCATTAAGATGGACAAGTCCCCAGGTCCAGATGGGATCTATCCCAGATACTGAGGGAAGTGAGAGAGGAAATAACTGGGGCCTTAACAGATATCTTTGCAGCATCCTTGAACACGGGTGAGGTACCGGAGGACTGAAGAATTGCTAATGTTGTCCCCTTGTTTAAGAAGAGTAGCAGGAATAATTCAGATAATTATAGACCGGTGAGCCTGACATCAGTGGCAGAGAAGCTGCTGGAGAAGATACTGAGGGATAGGATCTATTCCCATTTGGAAGAAAATGGGCTTATCAGTGATAGGCAATATGGTTTTGTGCAGGGAAGGTCATGTCTTACCAATTTAATAGAATTCTTTGAGGAAGTGACAAAGTTGATTGATGAGGGAAAGGCTGTAGATGTCATATACATGGACTTCAGTAAGGCATTTGATAAGGTTCCCCATGGTAGGCTGATGGAGAAAATGAAGTTTCATGGGGTCCAGTGTGTACTAGCTCGGTGGATAAAGAACTGGCTGGGCAACAGGAGACAGAGAGTAGTAGTGGAAGGGAGTTTCTCAAAATGGAGAACTCTGGCCAGTGGTGTTCCACAGGGATCCGTGCTCGGATCACTGTTGTTTGTGATATACATAAATGATCTGGAAGGTATAGGTGGTCTGATTAGCTAGTTTGCAGATGACACTAAGATTGGTGGAGTAGCGGATAGTGAGGGGGACTGTCAGGGAATACAGCAGAATATAGATAGATTGGAGAATTGGGCGGAGAAATAGCAGATGAAGTTCAATCTAGGGAAACGCGAGGTCATGCATTTTGGAAGATCCAATTCAAGAGCGAACTATACGGTAAATGGAAAAGCCCTGGGGAAAATTAATGTACAGAGAGATCTGGGTGTTCAGGTCCATTGTACCCTGAAGGTGGCTGCGCAGGTCAGTAGAGTGGTCAAGAAGGCATACGGCATGCTTTCCTTCATCGGAAGGGGTATTGAGTACAAGAGTTGGCAGGTCATGTTACAGTTGTATAAGACTTTGGTTCGACCACATATGGAATACTGCGTACAGCAGTGTTCTTCAAACATTTTTTCCGGGGACCCATTTTTACCAACCGGCCAACCTTTGCGACGCATGCCGGCCGACCTTCACGACCCACGCCGGCCGATCTGCGCGACCCACCATTTTCTCTTATACTGTTTGCTGCTGACAAAAATGAAGGAAATGGTTTTCGGTCCCTTTGACCCTCATACACGATCCTCCAATGGAATCTGTTGGATGAAGGTGAAGCCTTCTGGTGTCGGAAAGTGTGGGGTGCGATTCTCCGCTCTCACGCTGGTTCGGAGAAAAGCGGGCCGCGCCGATTTTCACGGCGCCGCCGATCCGACACCCTCCCGCTATTCTCCGAACGCCGCACAAACTTCACGTCGACATTCCCGGCAAAGGCCTCGACAGACCCCCCGACACGACCAGAAGCCCGATCTTTTGGCCCCCCGCTATTCTCCGGCCCGAATGGGCCGAAGTCCCGACGTCATCACGCAATGTTTTCACGCCGGCCAACACACCTGCTTTTCAAGTTCGTCAACCAGTCGTGCTGGCTGACGAGAGCATCGAGGAGGTGAGAGCACCGCTCAGCGCACCGCTCAGCGCACTGCTGGAGTCTGGCCACAACGGGGAAGGCATCCCCGAGAAATGGGAGGGGGGTCCAGAGCGGGGGGGGGTGTGGGAGACTGAGGGGGGGAGTGGGGAAGACTGAGGGGGGGAGTGGGGGAGACTGAGGGGGGGAGTGGGAGACTGAGGGGGGGAGTGGGAGTGGGGAGGTAGGGAGAGAGTGAGCGAGTGACTCGTCCAACCTCGGTTACAAAATGTCTGCCACCATGCCATGGCGTGCCGGTCACGAGGACACGGCCACTGGTAGGCCACAGGCCACTGATGCACCGGTGAGGAGGACGTAGTTAACTGCCCGCTGGATGCAGAAAGTGACCAGGGGTTAGGCTGCCCGCGTGTCAGCAGCGCGACCAGGCCACCGGGACACACAGGTATCCCGTGGCAGGCAACTGTCGAGGTGTCGACTAACCTCCGTCTAACATGTCCCGTTTCTCTGCCCCCACCACCCTTCTGTAGGTTAGCACAATGTCTGTGAACAGAACGGCGATGTTCTGCGCAGTGGTTGGGGCCGCTGCACTGCATTTGGAGATGCAGCAGCATCCACAGCCACAACCCGCAGTGGATGCAGGGCCAGCTGCAGCAGCAGAGGGAAGGGCCGAGGAGTTGCCAGTCGTCGAGCAGCATGGGGGGGGGGGGGGGGGGGGGGGGAGGAGGAGGAGAGAGTGAGGGTGCAGCCTCGGCGCCAGAGTCGACGACCAAGGCCGAGGGTGTACCGTGCCCGGATCTCTTTCCTAACAATGACGGACATCACCTGCAGGAGGAGACTCCGGCTGAGTAGGCGGACGGTGATACATATCTGTCACCTCGTGGCGCACCTCGCCCCACGTGGAACGGGGGGAGGACACGCGGTCCCGGTTGCCATCAAGGTGATGGTCGCTCTTAACTTCTATGCGACCGGCTCCTTCCAGTCTCCGAGCGGGGACCTCTCCGGGATCTCCCAGTCATCGGTGCACAGGTGCATCCGTGATGTGATCGACGCCCTCTATGCCATCACCGATCGCTACGTCACCTTTCCCAAGGACCGAGCAAGTCAAGATTCACGAGCTCGTGGATTTGCCAGAGTGGCCGGGATACCGATGGTGCAGGGTGCAATCGATTGTGTTCACGTCCCCATGCGCCCGCCTGCAGGGGACAGGGAGGTCTTCACAAACAGGAGGGGGTCATACTCCATGAATATCCAGGTGGTATGCGACCCCCACATGAGGTTCATGAACGTCTGTGCAAGGTTCCCAGGGAGTGTGCATGACTCCTACATACTGGCACAGTCGTACATCCCTGCGATGTTTGAGGGACGTCCCCCCCGGCTGAGGGGCTGGTTGCTGGGCGACAGGGGTTATCCGCTGAGGTCTTGGCTGATGACGCCTATACGGAGGCCTCAGACCAATGCGGAAACCCGATACAACGAGGCCCATGCAGCAACCAGGGGTGTGGTGGAGCGCTGCCTTGGGCTCCTGAAGATGAGGTTCAGATGCCTGGACCGCTCCGGAGGGGCCCTGCAGTACCAGCCCGACAAGGTCGCTCGCATTGTTGTGGTCTGCTGTGCGCTGCACAACATCGCGATGCAGAGGGGAGATGCCCTGCTGCAGGAGGCGGATGGAGAAGCCAGTGGCAGTGGTGCCAGCACAGAGGAGGAGGAGGAGGAGGAGGAGGAGGAGGAGAGGGAGGAGGAGGAGGAGGCGAAGGAGGAGGAGAGGGAGGAGGCTGACGGAGTGGCGTGCGCAGCACGCAGACACGGCCCAGGTGCTGGTGATGCCCAGGAGGCGGCACGACGGACCCGGCGAGCACGCAACGCCTTGGTGGCAGCACGGTTCACATGTTGCATGCGATGTCCCCGCTGAACGCAAACCACCACCTGCATCGCTAGTCATGCAGAGGATCAACACACAACTGGCACCACCACCACCACCCCCACCACACACCCTCTCCGTGTACACTGCTCCACTTCGACATCACCCTTGCCACTGCGGCACAACGGTATGGCACAACATTGATGGCTGTGTCAGCGGGTGTGATCAGTGCCATGTGGAATGATGACAGCCCGCTCAGCAATGAGCTGTGAGCTCAGAATCGTTAGAGAGAGTCTGACCCATGGCAATAGCTGAACCATTCCCCTTGGTGGCCGCTGAGTTTGTCACGGACACTCCATCACGTGCACGCTGTGGGAGGGGGTGGGGGGGAAGGGACTACACACCCGGCACCGAAGTTTCACCGCTCGTCAACCCCAGCGACACTCGTTCACCATCACGATCCCTGTGGCTGTGGAACAATCACACGGTATTACAAGTAAGGTGGAACAGTGCGTTTAATGTTAACAATAATTTACAGATGCCCTAGCCCCTACAACTAAACTGTGCCCTCTCTTTGTTGCCTTACGGGCCCTACCATTACGTCTAAGTGATTCCCCAGATGATACAGCAGGAGTGGAGGAGGACTGCTGCGAATCGCCCCCTTCGACTTGTTTCTCCTTCGGCAAGCGTTTCCTGGGGCAACCCGGCCTTGATGGGCCAGGCTGCTCTGCGAGCGTCTCGGGTGACGTTGTGCCACCCTGCTCTGCCCGCTGCCCACCCAATGCACCAGGGATGGGACGGGGGGAGGCCGAGCATGCCGGGACGTCCCGTGATGGAGTTAATGGGACGGGCCCCGAAACCTCCTCCTCCCTCGGGGAGCCCGGTGGCCCTCGGGCCTCACTGTGGGACAGAGGTGCGAGCGGGGAGATGCCCCGTCGCGCCACCGACACCTGGCGCTGCCAGTCCTGGAGGCCTGCAACGGCCTCTACCAGGATCCGAAGGTTTGCAGAGACGGAGTCCAGGGAGTTAGACATTCCCGCCAGGGACTGTGCGATCTCAACCTGTGAGTGCACGACGCCATCCAACACGTGTGTCAGGCGGTTGATGCTCTCCGCCACTGACTGCTGGGACTGTGCCATCGACTGCTGTGACTGTGCCATGGCGTGCTGCGACTGGGCCATGACCTGCTGAGACTCGGCCAAGGCCAGCAGCGCGCCGGCAATGTCGTCTTGGCTCTGGCGCATTGCTGCCTGTGAGAGGGCAACCCTCTCCAGGGCCGAGGATGACACGTGCACATTAAGCCGAACGCCTTGCATAACCTGACCTATTGCCTCCACCGCGGATGCCACCCGTGCGGAGTCGGCCTGGGTTGCTGCCATGAGCGGCACCACTCCCTGCTCCTGGACGCAGTTCGAATCCTCTAACTGCGTCTGCAGATGCTGGAAGACAGCCCTCATCCCGTCATTGTGTCCCTGGGTTTCTTGATGCATCGGCTGTGCGGGTGGGTTGAGAAACTCCAGGAACTCGGAAAACGTCTGGGAGCCAGCTGGATGCTGGGCCTGGCCTGGCCTCCGCCAGTCCGGGCCCTCGGCTGCTCCGACCTCCACCTGCTGTACCTGCTCAGCTGTGATGTGCGACCCAGACTGTGACCCAGGAGCCTCATCACTAAATAGGCCAACCGGGGTGAGTGTCTCTGGGATGGTGGATGGTGTGGGAGATAGTTGTGCCGCAAGCTCGAGGTCGTCTTGGGTTGACGCCTCCTCTGTCATCGGCCCGCTGAGAGGCCGCAGGGCGTTCGCGGGCCATTTCTCTCTCTTGCTCTGTCGACGCCCTCTGGATGTCCTGCTCCACAGATTCGGTGGGGGAGGATGGGACTCCCCGCTGATCGGGCACCCTCTGTCGTGCGGCCCTGGGTGCGGTGGGGGCAGATGCCTGTCTCCGCCTGGAGGCAGACGGCCCTGGTCGTACGGCATCACGTCCTAGGGAAGAGAATGAAACGGGTTATTTAGTGACGCTCGGCCGGGCGCTGGACGGTCCCAGTGGGCAGAGTGTGAAGGGACAGAGGATGGGGGAGTTATCCCAGTGGGCAGGGTGTGAAGGGACAGAGGATGGGGGAGGTGTCCCAGTGGGCAGGGTGTGAAGGGACAGAGGATGGGGAGGTGTCCCAGTGGGCAGAGTGTGAAGGGACAGAGGATGGGGGAGTTGTCCCAGTGGGCAGGGTGTGAAGGGACAGAGGATGGGGGAGGTGTCCCAGTGGGCAGGGTGTGAAGGGACAGAGGATGGGGAGGTGTCCCAGTGGGCAGAGTGTGAAGGGACAGAGGATGAGAGAGGTGTCCCAGTGGGCAGGGTGTGAAGGGACAGAGGATTGGGGGGGGGGGGGGGGTGTCCCAGTGGGCAGGGTGTGAAGGGACAGAGGATGGGGGAGGGGGGGGGTTGTTTTTCATGCAGGGTTGTCTCACTTGGTGCAGCTCCGCCAACCTCGCATTGCGCGACCTCCCGGGTGGCAGATCCCCCAACAAGGTCCAGTGCCCTCTGCTCGAACGTGGTGAGGGGGTGTAGAATGGGCGAACCCCCTACAGTCTTGTTCCGCTCACGGGTGTTGTGAGACCATTGCATCTCTCCAGGGGGGCCAGAGCGCTGGGTCTGTGACTACTTAGTGAACCACCCTCCACTCACTCTGCCCCAATCCCCCTCCACCCCCCCGTGCCTGGGGGGAGGTGGGTGATTAAGTAAAGGGGGGGGGGAGGGATGGTTGTGACCCGGGGGCACTGTCTTGGCACTTACCCTGGCAGCCCTGGTGAGGTCGTGCAGCTTTTTGCGGCACTGCTCCCCAGAGCGAGGGGTCTGCCCCACAGCACTCACGGCAGCAGCCACCTCACGCCAGGCCTGGCGTACCACGCTTGCAGGGTGGCGATGTCCTCTTCTCGGGCGGATGATGCCCCTCCTCTGCTCAACTTCATCGAGCAGCGTCTCGATGTCAGCCTCTATGAACCTCGGGGCTGCCCTCCGTGGCTCCGACATCTCTGGCCTCCCGTTGCTGTGCTCGCCCGTGCCTTTTTACGACGTCGGGCGGCATCACGTGGGCGTGTTCGTGGCGTCGCCGCGTTCCGACATCATCTGGAACGTAATTGCCGCGGCCCCGCTCCTAGCCCATTTCCCGGGCGTGAATACCTCGGGAACGGGGCCGTGTCGGGCCGTCGGCAAAGTCGGCCGCGGAGAATCGCGCCCATGGAGTCTCCATCTGTCCAAAGTTCTGAATTTTTTTCCTGTAAAATTCTATCAAATAAACCGCACTCACCGAACTTGTAAAACAAATTAAAAATAAAATGAATAAAATAAATGAAAAAAAAAAAAATTAAATGAATAAAAACACTACAGAACTTGTAAAACAAAAAGCAGCAACCGTTTAAAAAAATAGCGGCCGCACTGCACATGTGTGCCCGATTATCATGCGCGCATGCGCAATGCGGCCAAATTTTTGTTTTTAACATGTTCGCGGCCGCTTGCAGCCGGCGTTATGAAAAGCCGGCAGCTGCGCGGAGATTTGTGCAATCTGGAGCACCGCAGAAAACGGCTCCGCGACTCTCCCAACACCCGCCCGCGACCCACCCGCGGGTTGCTCCTCCGACTTTGAAGAACACTGTGTTCAGTTCTGTTCGCCACATTACCAAAAGGATGTGGATGCTTTGGAGAAGTTGCAGAGGAGGTTCACCAAGTATGGTATGGAGGGCGCTAGCTATGAAGAGAGGTTGAGTAGATTAGGATAATTTTCATTAGAAAGACGGAGATTGAGGGGGGACCTCATTGAGGTCTACAAATTCATGAGAAGTATAGACAGGGTGGATAGCAAGAAACTTTTTCCCAGAGTGGGGGACTCAATTACTAGGGGTCACGAGTTCAAGGTGAGAGGGGAAAAGTTTAAGGGAGATATGCGTGGAAAGTTCTTTACGCAGAGGGTGGTGGGTGCCTGTAACGCATTGCCGGTGGAGGTGGTAGAGGCGGGCACGATAGCGTAATTCAAGATGTATCGAGACAGATACATGAATGGGCAAGGACCAGAGGGATACAGATCCTTAGAAAATAGGTGACAGTTTTAGATAGAGGATCTGGATCGACGCAGGCTTGGAGGGCCGAAGAGGCTGTTCCTGTGCTGTCATTTTTCTTTGTTCTTTGTTCAGGCAGAGCTCAAACCAGCAGCCCCTCTGTCCCAAGGTGAACTTCAGGGCCCTAGGGACACCGAGTGGGAGGAGGGGGCACTGGTAGCAAAGCGGACCTGTCCCATGGAGTTGCGACGGTGGCTACCAGCTCCTCTGAGTTCCACCCCTCTGATGAGGCCGCATCTCACAATCACCAACCGGAACAGGGCAGCACGGCTGAACTGCCGACAAGTGCACCGGGGCCCTCCGGCCCCAGAACCCCCAGAGGACTCCCACCAGGGGCATCAAAGGTCATGGGTTGTGGTAAGCAGCTGACTGCCTCCTCCTCTGATGTACAACCTGGGGACACACCGAGATGTAGCGGTAGAGCTAGGAAGGCAAAGCCCATCGAGGATCACTGAGGGTACCGGGGGAGAGAGGTAGTTAGGGAGTGAGGGGTTTAGGGGCCGTGGCACCATTGGGAGAGTGAAGAATTGTAAAACATATTAAACACCCTTGACCACAACCAGTATGACACCTCTGTTACTTTCTTCCACAATGTGGCCTGACCTCCGAACCCTTGGCCCATCTCTCCAGGCATCTTCCCCTCCCCGTCGCACTCACCCACCCTCCGGCCATGGACATGTCCCAGGAGCTGTGTCCCATCCCCTGGGTGTTCGGATGTTGGCTGCTGCATGTGTGGTGTTGCCTCCCGCAGTTTTCAGGCACAGTGTCCATGAATCAAACTGTGATTGGGATGCAAGACAGTGACTCCCACATGCTACATGGCCCACCCACCCACTGGAATCCACTTGGGTTGTGTGAAGTGCTCACTTAATCACGATTGCCAATTCTCTATTAGCAATAGCCTTCAGCTGCATGGCCAGAGGCCTCAGCAGTGGGTGGGGCAGACAGGCTGGGGCTAGTGTTGCTCCAGAATGGGTAGAGATGATCCAGGGGTTGACATACTGGTGCTGCACGCGGTTCTCCCCCCCCCCCCCCCCCCCCCCCCACAACACCTCCTGTTCCTCCCCCTTTCCATAGCGGCCCACTCAGAGTTGGGAATAGGCGAGCCTAGAAAGGGTGGGGGTCAGAGATGACACCAGTGCAAATCGGATGGCCCAGGGGATATAAAGAGCAATTGTCCAGTGGCCCAGTGGTTAGCGCTGCTGCCTCGCGGCGCCAAGGACCCGGGTTCGATTCCCGCCCCGGGTCACTATACATGTGGAGTTTGCACATTCTCCCCGTGTCGGCGTGGGTCTCACCAACACAACAAAAAGATGTGCAGGGTTGGTGGATTGGTCTTGCTAACTTACCCCGTAATTGGAAAAAATATTATCGGGTAATCTAAAATTTTAAAAAATAAACGGCAATTGTCAATCTGTGGAGAAGGAGGCCATTCGGTCCATCGAGTCTGCACCGACCCGCGGAACGAGCAACCTACCCAGGCCCACTCCCCAACCCGGCAACTGCATCTAACCTTAAGACATTAAGGGACAATTTAACATAGCTAATCCACCTAACCTGCACATCTTTGGATTGTGGAAGGAAACTGGAGCACCCGGAGGAAACCCACGCAGACAATGGGAGAATTTGCAAACTCCACAGATAGTCACACAAGACCAGAATTGAACCCAGGTCTCTGGCGCGGTGATGCAAAAGTGCCAACCACCGTGCCGCCCTATTCTTGAGTTGTTGGCCTGAGAAGTAATTCCTGAACGCCGCACCTCCCGATCCTTGGGTTGTCAGGTGAGTGTCAAGCTGTAAATGTTGTCCAACTATTAGATTATTCTAGAACGGATGGCCTGTAATGGGAGCAAAGACTTTATGGTGAAACAGTTGAGGAACAATGGAGAACCTTGCAAGCGATTTTTCACAGTGCTCAGGAAAGGTTTCTACCAACAAAAAGGAAGGACGGTAGAAAGAGGGAAAATCGACCGTGGATATCTAAGGAAATAAGGGAGAGTATCAAATTGAAGGAAAAAGCATACAAAGTGGCAAAGATTAATGGGAGACTAGAGGACTGGGAAATCTTTAGTGGGCAACAATAAGCTACTAAAAAAAGCTATAAAGAAGAGTAAAATAGATTATGAGAGTAAACATGCTCAGAATATAAAAACAGATAGTAAAAGTTTCTATAAATATATAAAACAAAAAAAGAATGGATAAGGTAAATATTGGTCCTTTAGAGGATGAGATGGGAGATTTAATAATGGGAGATGAGGAAATGGCTGAGGAACTGAACAGATTTTCTGGGTCAGTCTTCACAGTGGAAGACACAAATAATATGCCTGTGACTGATGGAAATGAGGCTATGGCAGGTGAGGACCTCGAGATGATTGTTATCACTAAGGAAGTAGTGATGGGCCAACTAATGGGGCTAAAGGTAGACAAGTCTCCTGGCCCTGATGGAATGCATCCCAGAGTGCTAAAAGAGATGTTGCAAATGCACTAGTGATAATTTATCAAAATTCACCAGACTCTGGGGTGGTCCCGGCAGATTGGAAATTAGCAAACGTGACACCGCTGTTTAAAAAAGGAGGTCGGCAGAAAGCCGGTAATTATAGGCCAGTTAGCTTAACTTCGATAGTAGTGAAGATGCTGGAATCTATCATCAAGGAAGAAATAGCGAGGCATCTGGATAGAAATTGTCCCATTGGGCAGACGCAGCATGGGTTCATAAAGGGCAGGTCGTGCCTAACTAATTTAGTGGAATTCTTTGAGGACATTACCAGTGCGGTAGATAACGGGGAGTCAATGGATGTGGTATATCTGGATTTCCAGAAAGCTTTTGACAAGGTGCCACACAAAAGATTGCTGCATAAGATAAAGATGCATGGCGTTAAGGGTAAAGTAGTAGCATGGATAGAGGATTGGTTAATTGATAGAAAGCAAAGAGTGGGGATTAATGGGTGTTTCTCTTGGCAATCAGTAGCTAGTGGTGTCCCTCAGGGATCAGTGTTGGGCCCACAATTGTTCACAATTTACATAGATGATTTGGAGTTGGGGACCAAGTGCAATGTGTCCAAGTTTGCAAATGACACTAAAGTGAGTGGTAAAGCAAAAAGTGCAGAGGATACCGGAAGTCTGCAGAGGGCTTTGGATCGGTGAATTGAATGGTCTAGGGTCTGGCAGATGGGATACAATGTTGACAAATGTAAGGTTATCCATTTTGGTAGGAATAATAGCAAAAGGGATTATTATTTAAATGATAACATATTAAAACATACCGCTGTGCAGAGAGACCTGGGTGTGCTAGTGCATGAGTCGCAAAAGGTTGGTTTACAGGTGCAACGGGTGATTAAGAAGGCAAATGGAGTTTTGTCCTTCATTGCTGGAGGGATTGAGTTTAAGACTAGGGAGGTTATGCTTCAATTGTATAAGGTGTTAGTGAGGCCACACCTGGAGTATAGTGTTCAGTATTGGTCTCCTTACCTGAGAAAGGACGTACTGGTGCTGGAGGGTGTGCAGAGAAGATTCACTAGGTTAATCCCAGAGCTGAAGGGGTTGGATTACGAAGAGAGGTTGAGTAGACTGGGACTGTACTCGTTGGAATTTACAAGGATGCGGGGGGATCTTCTAGAAACATATAAAATTATGAAGGGAATAGATAGAATCGATGCGGGCAGGTTGTTTCCACTGGCGGGTGAAAGCAGAACTGGGGGCATCGCCTCAAAATAAGGGGAAGTAGATTTAGAACTGAGTTTAGGAGGAACTTCTTCACCCAAAGTCAAAATTGTGAATCTATGGAATTCCTTGCCCAGTGAAGCAGTAGAGGCTCCTTCATTAAATGTTTTTAAGATAAAGATAAATAATTTTTTGAAGAATAAAGGGTTTAAGGGTTATCGGGCCGGAAAGTGGAGCTGAGTCCAAAAAAGATCAGCCAAATGACGGAGCAGGCTCGAGGGGCCAGATGGCCTACTCCTGCTCCTAGTTCTTATGTTTCTTATGTAATGGGTTTATTTTCCTATGGGAGTATTATCATTGCTGTTTCCTAATGAAAAGTGTGCTGAATTAAACCATTGAGTGGATTCCCAAGACACAGCCATGGAGATGGTATCGTCTTGCCACCACTCCTTGATGCAAATAATATGCAATGATTAGGAAGGTGGCTACTCAGTGCATGAATGAACAACATTTGTCTTATTATCCTTGCCACTTGCTCTATTGCCCCTCGTCTCTCTGGATATGTCCACACTGTTGCCCCTTGGACAGGTCTCTAACATTTATACAGTGTAGCAGTATAATAGTCTGAATAAGATGGAGTAAGTAAGTAAGGCCTGATGGAGTAAGCTGTTAGTTGTCGTTGAGCACAGCATGTCACCTTGGAATGCCAGCCGCAACATACACTGTACCAAACCTACATGTGGAGTGTTTCTCACATCCAAACCATTGTGTTTTCATACCTGGAATGATGTATATCGTTAGCACACATAAGCATACAAAAGTGAATTAGAACAATTCAACATATTCTGATTTTCTAATGACCCTTCTCGCCTCACATTATCATGAATTAATTCATCAATTAATAAAATATCGCACAGAGGATTCATTGTGGAAGGGATGGTGCCAGCTGCCCTACGCCTTTCCAACCAGGACCTGCGAGTCGTAGTAGAGGAGGTCCAAAGGAGAAGGAGGATCAGGTACACAACTGGCCATTGCAAACAGCCTGCTTCTGCCAAAAAGGCCTGGATTCAGATTGTGGCAGTGGTGAGTGCCACAGGAGATCACGGATATAGTGCCACAAACTGTTCAGTGACCTGGTGCATTCGGGCAAAGTGGGTAACTTGGCTGTTAGACTCAGAGGTCCAAGGGAAGGGTCACATCTACATGCTACATATGTGCAAGATTTGGCACATACTTTCGCTTTAAGATTGAGACATATATGTGTAAGCAGCTCATTTAGCTGCACTCAAAACACATGTGAATAGACATTGTAATGCGTAGATGCATTGAAGTGCGCTATACATGAGGGTAACATAGTTGTGGTTGTACAACAAAAGGTGAATAACGCCAAGGAGATGGTCCAGACTGGGGGTGAGAAGTCACCTTTTGGGAGACAGTACTTGTCCAATCAGGCAGATGTATGGACATTTGGTAGAGTTAAGAATAATAATCTTTATTGTCACAAGTAGGCTTACATTAACACTGCAATGAAGTTAATGTGAAAAGCCCCTAGACACCAGATTCCGACGCCTGTATGTGTATACTGAGGGGCGAATAAAGGGGCTAAAATGGGGATGGCAGGACGGAAAGAAGGGGCATGGTTGGGGAGCAGGGGCAGAGTGGGTTTTGATTATTTGTAATATTGTATAATTTTACTTCTGCTTCAGTTTGTTTTTTATGAAAATGTCTGAATAAAATATTTTTGTTTTAAATACCTAAGGAGCTGCCTCGTTTTAACAGGATGGTCACACAATAGGCCCAGTGCCTACAAGAATGGATGACTGCTGCGCACCAGCAACCGGCCCCATTAACCACACCTGAAGACCAACCCAGGATTGTGCAGGTCACTGAAGACAGTGAAGGTATTGAGAGCTCCTCAGCGTCTTTAACCTCCTCCACCTCACTGGGCCCTCAGTCAGAGCCCTGGTCTGCTCCGTCATGGCTGCCCATGCAGACATGCAGAGGTCACATTCTGAAGGAATTCACAGTGGATACCTACACAATGTGGTAGGCCACCACGTTCTTCATTGCCCTTTAGTCAGAGAGGTGAGAAGCCTGCCTCTACCTCCTCCAAGGAAATGTGGGGGGGGGGGGGGACCTTTTAGATGTGTGCGCAAATGCAGGGCCTTGAGCACTAATGGGTTCACCGTAGTTACTGTTTTCACGTTGTATACAACAGATTAAAAAAAAAAAAAATTTATAGTACCAATTCTTTTTTTTTTCCAATTAAGGGACAATTTAGCATGGCCAATTGACCTACCCTGCAAATTTCTTTGGGTTGTAGGGGTAAGACCCATGCAGACACGGGGGGGGGGGGATGTGCAAACTCCACACAGGCAGTGACCCGAGCCGGGATCGAACCTAGGTCCTCAACGCCATGAGACAGCAGTCCTAACCACTGCGCCACCGTGCTGCCCAATGTATACAACACATTTAAGCAATTGTTAAAAATATTTTTCACTTCTACATGACTTGGTATGTGCCGTACTACAGAGAGCTCAAAAAGAATGAGAAAAAAATGAGGTCGAGTATTGCTTGCTGAGTTGCATCTCAACATGGCTTCACTAGGAGCAGTGATGTGGTCTGATTGGTGAGGCATATGAGAGCTTCTTCCTTCTCTGTTGTGTCATATAAGAGTCCAGAGGTCCAAGGCTCAAGCACTTAGTTGTTCTCGATTTTTCAGTTCCCATCTAAGTGTTCCCTTAATGGACGCTTAATGTCCAGATACTATGATTGCTGGATGCTAGACATTCATCTTGTTTCACTTTTACCTTGGTGTGGCAGTGTAGTATAAGGATCTGGTAAATATGGGGTTAATATCCATGCAGTGACGTAAGAAGGCACATGAATCATAGGGTTTGTGTGGTGTTGAGCAGAGGCATTTAAGACCTCGACATGGAGATAGTTCCTGCCTGTACTCTGTACTGTAGAAACATATAAAGTTACGGACAGTCAGTAAAGACTTGTTGTTAACGTACAGAAGACTACAAAGACTTCTTCACAGACATATTCTTTGATCAACACCATTGTGGGCAGCACGGTAGCACAGTGGATAGCACTGTGGCTTCACAACGCCAGGGTCCCAGGTTCGATTACCCGCTGCGTCACTGTCTGTGCGGAGTCTGCACATTCTCCCCTTTTCCTCCGGGTGCTCCGGTTTCCTCCCACAGTCCAAAGATATGCAGGTTAGGTGGATTGGCCATGATAAGTTGCCCTTAGTGTCCAAAAAGGTTAGGAGGGGTTATTGGGTTACTGGGATAGGGTGCAAGTGAGGGCTTAAGTGGGTCGGTGCAGACTTGATGGGCCAAATGGCCTCCTTCTGCACTGTATGGTCTATTTTCTATCCCAGCAGTCAGTGCAGCTCAGTATGCCATGTATTGTCCAATTAATATAGATTGTCTTCTGTGCCCATTACAGTGGTTGCATTGACTATCCCGGTGTTACAAGGTAGTTTGTGCTGTTTGCAGAGGCATATGTTGGCCACGGTTGGTGCATGTGGTCTCCAGTTCTAAAATGGGATTATTCAATCAGTTGTTATTACACAGTTGTGTAATCATCATGTGTGAGATGCCATGTCTGCATGTTTGATGCAACATATACACTCGTTTCAATGTGTACAGGGTTTTAAATCTTCATTTATGTCATTATCTGCATTGTGAACATGGCTTGATTATGGTCAAGTTCGTGGCATGGGTGCCTCATTCAGTCAATGGCATTAGTGTGAGGGGACTAGCTTGTCAGGGACTTATTACATTTATAAGATGTTGACGAGCATATGTTTGATGGAAAGATTGCAACAGTTTGAATGTGACTGAATCAAACCCAATGTGGGGATGGGTGGTCCCTTGAGAAACTGTGGCATCAAGGTACAAGAATCCTTATTTGGAGGTAAGTCATCTGGGACTGTCTGATGGCAGTTGCTATATTGAAGGACATTATGAAAATCTATTCTGAACAAGGACCTGTCTG